>NC_045597.1:18638333-19245000 GCF_009762305.2 Zalophus californianus
AAATCCTAAAGTAGAACACAGGTAGCAACCTCTTCGACCTCAGGCACAGCAACTTCTTCCTAGAAACATTGCCAAAGGCAAGGGAAGCAAGGGCAAAAATGAACTATTGGGATTTCATCAAGATAAAAAGCTTTTGCACAGCAAAAGAAACAGTCCACAAAACCAAAAGACAACCGATAGAATGGGAGAAAATATTTGCAAATGACATATCAGATAAAGGGCTAGTATCCAAAATCTATAAAGAACTTAACAAACTCAACACCCAAAGAACAAATAATCCAATCCAGAAATGGGCAGAAGACATGAACAGACATTTTTCCAAAGAAGACATCCAAATGGCCAACAGACACATGAAAAAGTGCTCAACATCGCTCGGCATCAGGGAAATCCAAATCAAAACCTCAATGAGATACCACCTCACACCAGTCAGAATGGCTAGAATTAACAAGTCAGGAAACGACAGATGTTGGTGGGGATGTGGAGAAAGGGGAACCCTCCTACACTGTTGGTGGGAATGCAAGCTGGTGCAACCACTCTGGAAAACAGTATGGAGGTTCCTCAAACAGTTGAAAATAAAGCTACCATACGATCCAGCAATTGCACTACTGGGTATTTACCCCAAAGATACAAATGTAGGGATCCGAAGGGGTACATGCACCCCAACGTGTATAGCAGCAATGTCCACAATAGCCAAACTGTGGAAAGAGCCAAGATGTCCATCGACAGATGAATGGATAAAGAAGAAGTGGTATATATACACAATGGAATATTATGCAGCCATAAAAAGGAATGAGATCTTGCCATTTGCAACGACATGGATGGAACTGGAGGGTGTTATGCTGAGTGAAATAAGTCAATCAGAGAAAGACATGTATCATATGACCTCGCTGATAGGAGGAATTTTTAACCTTGGGAAACAAACTGAGGGTTGCTGGAGTGGTGGGGGGTGGGAGGGATGGGGTGGCTGGGTGACAGGCATTGGGGAGGTTATGTGCTATGGTGAGCGCTGTGACTTGTGCAAGACTGTTGAATCACAGATCAGTACTTCTGAAACAAATAATGCAATATATGTTAAGAAAAAAAAAAGAAGATATCAGGAGGGTACGAATGAAGGGGAGTAAGTCGGAGGGGGAGACGAACCATGAGAGACGATGGACTCTGGGAAACAAACTGAGGTTTCTAGAGGGGAGGTGGTTGGGGGGATGGGTTAGCCTGGTGATGGGTATTAAAGAGGGCATGTTCTGCGTGGAGCACTGGGTGTTATGCACAATGAATTATGGAACACTACATCAAAAACTAATGATGTATGGTGATTAACATAACAATAAAAAATTTTTAAAAAAGGCAAACCCTTCAAAAGGGTACCTTTCTTATTTTAGTGGATCGGTTCTCTTTCTCTAGTAAAAAGAGTAATGCTAAGTTTCAGGTACAAAGATTTTAACTTTTTTCCTCAAATTTTAGTGACTTTTAAAAACATAGATGGGGCACCTGGGTGGCTCAGTCAGTTAAGTGTCCAAATCCTGATTTTGGCTCAAGTCATGATCTCAGGGTCAAGGGATCAAGCCCTATGATGGGTTCCACACTGGGCATGATCCTGCTTAAGGCTCTCTTTCTCCTTCTCCCTCTGCTCCTCCCCCCCCAAGAAATTTAAATAAAAAACAATAAATAAATAAAAACATAAATTTAACAGTAAAGAAAAATTAAAAAAAACTCACAAAACTCAATATTTGTATTAAAGGTTCCCTTAACATTGAATAATGTCACCTAAATATGAATCAATTTTTTTTCCTCTAAATCCTGTCAGGAAATTTTTCTATATGAAAGAAATATGAATAACATGGAGGGTCTTCCTGTGCATCAAAAGATCATCTACTCTCCCACTTTCTTTTTAAAGCAAATGTCTCAAAAGAATGGTTTCCTCTCACGGCCTTGATTTTATTACCACAACCCGAAGCTATTTAACCTCTAACTGTAACCACCAATCCCTCTGAAATGGCTTTCGCCCTGGTACTAAAGACCTAAATGCTCAGTCTAAGAATGTGTGGTATCACATCTGGCCTCTCTGTCTTTTCAGAGTTTTCTACCCCGTCCTCTGAGAATCATTCTTGCTTCCTTGATACTGCCCTGGCTAGACACTCTTCATGCACCTCGTACAACTCATTTTTACCATCAGAAATCCATCTGCAGACCTTTTCTTTTCCCCACGTGTGCATTCTTCCTGCATAATTTTACCCAAAAAGATAACTATACTTTAGTTATTCCAAAATCTAAAGCTACACCAAAACGTCTCCTGAACTCCTCTTTCTAGCAAACAATTTGATACCTCCTCCACATAGATGCTCCAGAAGCATCATTCAACACAGAACTTATTCTTTCCCCAAAACCATCACCCCGTCTTCCTAAATCCCCTTTTCTATGAACTGCTTGAGCCTGAAACTCAAGGAGCCTCCTGGACCCTTCCCTTTCCTTCCCCTCAGCAGTGCCCTCAAACACGGGCCCCCAAGCCCTGACAAGCTCACCTCCTCCATCATTCTCAGCAAATCACTCCTTCTCCAGCACGTCTGACACGTTCCTGCCTGATTTGCTACAATGCCCTATTTTTTTTTAATGAAACATATTACTCATTACAAAAGCAGTATTTTTTTCACTGCAGAAAAATTCAAAATAAATAAAAAGGGAAATTAAAACCATAATCTTCATCTGAAGATAAATACTCTTAATACTTCAATATATATCCTCCCACATAATTTTCTTGCTTCTTTAGCACATTTTCCTGTCATCTATAATCCCCCTTCTCATCCATCCTTCACAGGGCAACAGTGACATTCCAAAATTCAAATACGATTCTGTAATTTTCCTATTTAAAATTCCTGTGTGTGTCTAACACTGCCTTCAGGATTAAAGTTCAGAATCCCTAGAACAGCATCAATCACTGCTGGCTTTGCCTCTGCCTTCATGCCCAGCCATTTCCTCCATGACATCCTTGGCTCCAACCATCTCCATTTTCCTGCTTTCTTTGCACATAAGACTCTCTATATCCTGGGGTCTCTACTCAGTGCAACCCATACTGGCTTCCTTCATCTGGTTAATTACCATTCGCCCTGTTAGTAGTTCATCTAGTCCTGCAGCTGTTGGCCTCAATTAGCATGAGTGGAGGATCCTGCTCTGTTCTCACCCTCCTCTCAGAATTCCCCAAGCATGCCTTTTAGAAACCTTACTTTCTGCATATTGTGATTGCCTTTTCTACCCCCACTACTGAAGGAAAACCCAATTCAGAGGCATCTTCTGTATTAGCCATTTACAATAGGGTTTAAGACCATGTAGTTTGGAATTAGAGGGATCTAGATTTTAAACCCAACTCTGTTATTTACCTCAAGGTAACCCTGCGAAAAGTAGCTTTTCTGCCCCTCAATTTCTCCATCTGTAAAATGAAGTGATCCCCTATATCAAAGGTCAACAGTACTAGTAAGTCCATGATGCTAGACTGAGGGTGACATTGCTCCCCAGGGGATATATGGCAATTCTGGACATATTTCTAGCTGTTATGGCTGGAAAGTGAGCAAAGATGCTACAGGCATCTAGTGGGTAAAGGCCAAGGATACTACTAAATATCCTACAATACACGAGAAAACTCCCCACAATAAAGGGGGCATCTGACTCTAAATGTCAGTAGTGCCATGGTTGAGAGAGACAAAAGGCAACGCAGGCACGCTTTCAGCATCACGCATGCCCATGTTAGCCCTGGGAAACAGTATGACTGTTAATATCAAGAGATCCATTTATTTCCAACCTCTTACAGAATTTCAATTTGTGCGACTTCCTGTATTACATTTCATAGTGGAAATTCAGCTCATTGTTTAGCAAGCATTCACTTCTTGCATCCTCCAAATTCACGGGAGAAATATGCTCTCTCATCCACTGGTGGGCTTTGACCAATGCAATACAGACAGAAGTGACAGTGGACCAGCTCTGAGCCTCATCTTTAAGAGGCACTGCATGTTTTCACTTGCTTTCTTTCACTCCTGCCAACAACCGAGGGAACAGATTTCTCCTGAGTGGTTATTTTTCCTTCATCGCAGCCCCAAAATGAGCACACAGGAAACAGATCTAAGCACATCCCCGCAAGCCAAAGTCTGGAACAGACCTGCTTGGACCCAACCCAGAGTTCGGAGTCAAGCCAAGCTAAACCAAGCCTAGGTCAGCCAAACCCTAAGTGATCTGAGCAAGAACTAAACACTATGGTTGTATGCCTCTGAGATTTTGTGGTTGCTTGTTAAACAGCAATCATTGCCTGATAAGCCATATACTTTTTTATTCTTATTTTTACACAATTTTTCCCACACTAAGAAAAAAAGGAAGAAAACTTACCACCAACACATCTTTATCATCAAAATGGAATCTCTCACAGAGGAACACACAATAACAACACTAACATCACCTCCTAAATGCTTTTTTTTTCAGTTTATGTTCAAGCTTATAAACTTATATATAAAAGGATTTATTTCACTGGGAAAGGATCCAAAAGGCGACCAAAATTTGGCTATTTACTAAGAAAATATTCAGAAACAGCACAAGAGAAGGACAGAATAAAACAGTGAAAGATGTATATTAAGATCAACTTTTGGGCACCTGGGTAGCTCCGTCAGTTAAGCATCTGCCTTTGGCTCAGGTCATGATCTCAGGGTCCTGGGATCGAGTCCCACATTGGACTCTCTGCTCAGAAGGGAGTCGGCTTCTCTCTCTCCCTCTGTATACTCTCTCTCTCTCTCGCTCTCACTCTTGCTCTCTTTCAAATAAATAAATAAAAGCTTTAAAAAAACAAAAAAAAAAGATCAACTTCCCTGGAGGGAAAAAATAAAGTAACTCAACTCAGAATATTTTAAGTTATGGTGATACTCTTTGATTTAACATGCATTTGCTCTATGTCCTGTTGCTCTGGTTCTTGATTCTTTGTTTTTTATGTGTTTGGAATTAAGAACATTAACCAGAGGGTCGATACATAATCCTTCCTACGGCTTTTTGTAGTAGTGGTGTCCCCCCTTGTGTTCTTTTTTAAGATTTTATTTATTTGAGAGAGAGAAAGCGCACGCACACACACAAGTGGGAGGAGGGGCAGAGGGAGAGGGAGAAAGGGAATCTCAAGCAGACTCCCCGAAGAGTGCGCAGAGCATGAGGCAGGGCTCAATCTCGACCCATGAGCTCATGACCTGAGCCAAAATCACCAGTGCAACGCTTAACCAACTGAGCCATCCAGGTGCCACCCCCCATAGTGTTGTAATAGTGAAAAACACCTTGTCAATCAGTTTATACTGTCTTTAGTTCCTACTACAGTGTTATTAAAAGTTTTCTTATTTAATAAGAAAATTAGCAACTATATCTGTGGGATCCTCTGAAAACTGTGGCCTCACTAATAAAACAACTCTTAGCAATCATTCTTTCTCAGTGTCTTTTTCTTTAGGACCTACAAAATATTAAGGTTATTAGAAATAACCATCCAAATTGGCTATGGACAAATTTTGCTTGTAAGTTGGAAACTAGGGCATTTTCTTTCTTATGCTATTTCCATTGTTTACATGAGCATAATCATATGTATCAGACTCTCAAAGGTAGATGTGGAGAGAAACTGAGAAATTGACAGATTACAGCTAACTATTAAGGAAGATTTACTCATATAATGACATGCAAAAATCTATATCTCCTATCTTTACATAAGTAGAAGAGAGTGAAAAATTGCAAAATTGCACGTTACTATTCTAGTTTTCTCTTCAAATAGCTATGACAAACCAAGTTAATAGTTTAGTTAATATCCTGTAAAGACAAGAAATTGATCTGAGTTCAAGGACATGAATAATTTTGGTACTTTATTCTTTCAAGATCTTCTAAATGTACACATTGACCAAGGACTCTTGCCAAGAAGAAGACAGATTTATAAAGTACAAGATATGCAAACTATCTCCATCACAAATGACTTATTATATAAATTTTTCTGTTAAGCAATCTAATTCAGTTTTACTGAAAAATCACAACGGCATTTACAGTACTACATAAGCAAGACTTTCACATGCCTGCTCTCCCCACAGCCCACCCTGGGCATCTCAACTTCCAACTTCCCCAACTGCATTTCATTTTAATATAAACAACATGATTTTTGGAATGAGAAAAAACTGCAACATTCTTTCATGCAGAGTGAAGATCCAGTTAACGAGCAATAATTAATCATAACAGCTTGCTTCAAACTACATTCTTGTCAAGAATTACGCAGAGTCTATAAAATTGATAGCCTAGAGGGTTCTAGGAAAAAAAAAAAACTATTTCTCCACGGTATCCTTGCTCAACTAACACTGCTAAAAGATGAAGCATCTTCGCCTAAAAGGAGAGAAATGGCTGTCATAAACAGGTTCCTTACTACTCCTGGAGCATAAATAAAATTTTGAACTGCCTGTTTAAGCTCCTTTTCTTTGCTAGTAATATTCTGTTTTGAAGCTTTGTTGATGGATGCCAAACTCTAAATATCACCTGTGAAGGAGATAAAACTCAAGTTTACAGTGAGGTATATGACTATGTCATGGCTAAGAAGATTTGGTATGACAATTTTACAGCAGCCAGAAAAAAAATATATTCTTGCTTAATATCAAACATACAGAAATAAAAAGAAATATACCAACCAAATTGCAATTAAATTGAAAAAAAAGTGAACACTGCACTATACCCCTTCTGGGAAGCATTCCTCAACCAGCCCTGTTTATGTTTCTTCTTCTAATAAAGCTAATCCTTCCACTGTCTGATCCATACTTCTATTGCTATGTTGACCCCTCTCTACTGGGATTATTCATCATATTCCTTGTTAGAATATGAGAGTCACGGAGGAAGGACCTATGTCTCAGTGGTCCCTGGACTTTCAGCACCTCGTGGATTCTCAGGTCCAGAAAAATATTAAATGTATGTTCATTCAATTGAATACAACAGTGAAATTATATCCATCATTCTCCCAACTCTTCATGATCAACTCTGATGAGATCTATCTCCAAGGTACAAAGCCAACCTGCACAAAACTTTTTCTACTCTGTTAAAAGCAGCAAAACTCAGATTCTTCTCCTCATTAAGGAGTGATGTTTTTTTAACACAGATCCAAATATTTTAAAAGATATTACCAGATTCTAGAAAAAGCCACTTAAAATTTGAATTCTTTTGAGGGGCACCTGGGTGCCTCAGTCATTGGGCATCTGCCTTCGGCTCAGGTCGTGATCTCAGGGTCCTGGGATCGAGCCCCACATCGGGCTCCCTGCTCGGCAGGAAGTCTGCTTCTCCCTCTCCCACTCCCCCTGATGTGTTCCCTCTCTCGCTGTGTCTCTCTCTGTCAAATAAATAAATAAAGGGGAAATTTAGGGCGCCTGGGTGGCTCAGTTGGTTAAGCATCTGCTTTCAGCTCAGGTCATGATCTCAGGGTCCTGGGATGGAGTCCCGCATCAGGCTCCCTGCTCAGTGGGGAGCCTGCTTCTCCCTCTGCCTGCTGCTCCCCATGCTTGTGCTCACTCTCTCTCTCTGGCATATAAATAAATAAAATCTTTAAAAAAAAAAAAAGTAGCATGGATAATATGTAAAATGGGCAACTTTCCCACCAGATAATTTTTAAAGGGTAATTTTAATTCTTTATTATTTGACCTGTATATATTTTTGTGGTAATAATTTATGTGTGCATATCTAATACTAAAATTTTACCTAGTATTTAGTGGATTAATTGTAGTTTACTAATTAAATTCATATGACAAATGATCAGTGTTCAATAAATGATGGTAGTGATGGTGATGGTAGGAGTAGTCAAACAGTATTAATATATAGTATTATTAATCCTACAAACATTTAGTAAATTCAGTATTCCTACGGTTATCAGCACTTTCATCAATATTTTCAGATACCAGTTTGATTCAACAAGACAAAAATAATGATGTATATATAAATAGCCTTACTATAAAATAATACATGAATTGACAATGAGAAGGAATAAAATTTTTAAAAATTAGGTCCCCAATAAGACTTTTCTCTCTAGATAATTTGCCAAGTAACTGGAAACGCTCTTAGTAACATCAACCTAGAAAGATATATTGCATCAGCAAAATCTCACTGAAAACTGAGAACTTACTCTGTATCGGTCACTCTTTTAGAACCCTGTAGATGTATTTTCTTATTTAGTCTTCATAATAACTCTCTTAGGTTAATATAGCTGTTATCCTCCCTTTTACAGATGAGGAAACTAAGACGCAGGGACTTTAGGTAAATTGTTTAAAGTTGCAAAACAAGAGTTAGAGCTAAACTCATGATATGACCCCAGAGAGCATGGCCTTAAAGTCTAAAAGGCAAAATAAAAAATAAATCACCATCCTACCCATCTAAAGATGACCCTGACACTGAAAATCGACAATAAAAAGTCATGTTACTTGAACATTTACCATAGATTAGACACTGTGCCAAGAAAGTGATATACACATGTATCTCAATCCCCTCAGGCTGCTCTAAAAGAAGACCACAGACTAGGTGGCTGATAAACAGCAGAAATTTATTTCTCACAGTGCTAGAGTCTGAGAAGTCCAAGATGAAGGTATGGGTAGATTAGGCATTTGGTGAGGACTCACTTCGTGGTTCATAGGTGGCCATCTTCATGCTGCATCCTCACAGGGCAGAGGAGTGAGAGAGCTCTCTGGGGGGAGCTCTTTTATTTATTTATTTATTTATTTATTTATTTATTTATTTTTAAGATTCTATTTATTTGAGAGAGAGACACAGCAGGAGAGGGAACGGAAGCAAAGGAAGTGGGAGAGGGAGAAGCAGGCTTCCCGCCAAGCAGGGAGCCCGATGCGGGGCTCAATCCCAGGACCCTGGGATCATGACCTGAGCCGAAGGCAGACGCTTAATGACTGAGCCACCCAGGTGCCCCGGGTGTTGGGGGGGGGGGTGTCTCTTTTATAAGGACATGAATTCCATTCATCAGGGCTCCATCCTCAGGATCTAATCACTTCCCATAGGCCCACTTCCTAATACCATCACATTGGGGTTTAGGTTTCAACATACGAATTTCCAATTTCAGGGGGAAACACATATTCAGTCTACAGCAACATGGTTACAAATATGAGATACACCTCCTGTTCTGAAGAAAGTAATGGTATTGAAAGAACAGGGAATTCTGGGAGCAGAACCTGCTGGTGGAGAGAAGATGTTGTGAAATGAATAAGAACTAATTTTGAATAGATTTAATAGAGATTATAGCAGACATTTAAAGCTATGAATATTAGATAGTTTTTTAAGCAGCAAAAAACTGCAAAGCACTGAAGAATTTTAAATTGGAAAATGATACATGAATATTATAATTTAAAATCTTAATCTGTTCAGTTTCTTGGGATCAGGAGATGATAAAAACTAAAGTTGTTAGTCCAGTCAAGAGGTTGTTGCAGTAATAAAAGTGTCCAGAGAAAGAGGAAGAAAAGAGTAAATGAGAAAAAACATTCATCTTTAACTGACACGTAGAAGATACACAAGAGATTTAAGTCACTGATGGCACTGAAATTGAGCCTAAGACCCAGGTAAAAAAAATGGTGATACCATGCACAAAGATGGAGAAGTTACAATGAAAACTTGTTTTTGAGAAAAGAATGAGAAATTTACATTCAAACATAACATTTAATGTGTTAGCAGGATATCCAGGTAGGAATATATATATTAGGCATCTGAGAGACAGGGCTACATTAAGAATGAAATAGTAAAAGAAACAAAAACAGGAAGAAAGATAAGAGAGTCAGGAAGAAATGATGTGAAAGTCAGAATGAGGGGTCAAAAACAAGGTACCAGACCCAAGGTGATGTCAGGACAGTTCTGAAGATAAAGATGAGAATATCAAGCTGCATATGGAATGAATAACTACTATTTATTTTTCCCTAAGAGGGCTCTTCATCAAACCGTGAGCAGCATGAGAAAATGAAATGCCTTGCATTACCATCAATTGATATCATCTCTCTTAACTTCTAGACATGTTCTGAAAAAGTATACCCCAGTAAGACGGCAACACAGTTAAATAAACCAGAGTGAACTCAATTAATGTTCCTCGGCTCTACACCAAAGGTCCATTAATCTGTTTCACAGTAAGGATTAAATGTATTAAATGCATGAAAAGACTATATTTAAAGCTGAAATTCTAATCAATACTCAGAGAAACATTATCTCCAAACAAAAAAAACAGCAGGTGGTTCATGAGCATCAGGAAAAGAGGCAACTCAAAACAACAGTAAACATAAAGCTAGAATCTTAAATGCAAAACCAGGTCCTGCCCCAAGGGGATGAGTGCTATATAATTTTCTTGTGCACAACACCCAAACATAATCCAAATGTAAACTCTCACACTACACTCCATAACTAGCACCTTTCATTAAAAGGTAATCTGTAAGTATCGCCATACTCCCGTTCTTGTTTTGTTTTGTTTTTAACATAAGGTCATAGTTATCAGTGCCTCATGGGAGTGATCAAAATTGGATTTGCAGACTTCTACAGTATGTTGACGATCACTTACAATAAAATCAGAATGAGAAAGGGAAATTGTCTAAGAGGACCATTGAGCCAGGTAATAGATTCAGTCTAATATATCCACACAGCAGGAACCAAATTAAAATGTAGATGGAATTCTAATATAGTCCAAGTGGAAAGACTTGCTCTAGTTTCTCACAGAAGCTTGTTTTGTTGTTTGCAAACAGCTAGTCTTGAAGACGCAAAATTGGTTATATTAATTATTTTAGACACTTTTACATGTATAAACACGTAAGTTAAAATAGCATCAAGATCATAGTGTTTGGGATAGCAAAGGGCAAAACACCCATAAGTTAGAACCATTCTCTTAACCTAATTCAAGATCAGGTCATAAAATAATATTTGCATAATTCAGAATAACACAGATGATTTCAGTGGATCATAAATCATGTACTTAAATCCAATATGCCATCTAATGGCATCTAATTTTTTCCTGAGAACAATACAGCATGTAAACTATTACCTTCCATCTTCCTTCTACTGCCCAATTCTTTTTCCCCATTTCCTTTCCCAGCTGAGCTGCAATATTGCTCTCAGGCTCAGCCCCATCTGTATGGAATGGAAGATTTCCGTAGTAATGAGCACTTTTTTATAACTTCTAAGGGACTGTTTGACAGAAATGGAGGGATCTCATAGATAGGCCTTGCAGAGAGCTGTCTGAAAGAAATTATTGAGCTGCTTCAGTAAAAAAGAAAATAAAAAAGAGAAAAGGAATGAAGGAATGAAAGAAAAAAGAATGGAATCAAAGAAAGAAGGAAAGAAAGAAAGGCGTGACTAAGGGTCACGAAAAGACAACATTTACAATGCCATGATCAACCTAGTCTATTTTCAGTCATTCTTATCACTGCAACTCAATCAGAAAACAAGTGAAAAGATGAACATAAAAGGTACACTTCCAAATCAAGGGGTTTTATTCATTTTTTTGAAAGATGAATTTTTTTTTTATAATTAAGGTACAAAACCCTGAGTGCAGTAAATTAGAAAAGGGTGACATTATTATTTAAACTTCTGAACAGTAAAGAATACCCATACGACAACCTTTGAAATCTGAATGAAATTTTCAGGTAGAGAATTTGCTACTTGAAGCAAATCTGTAAAATTGATCATGATTCTAACCATGGAAAACACTTCACTGTTGAAAGGTAGAGATTTTATTGGCTACATTTTCTAATTAAAATATAGTAATAAAATTAGAAATAAATAATAAGAATCTGACCGAGCATTTCTTAGAAATTCTGAAACACATTTGTGTTGGTTTCCTGGTGCTGCTGTAACAAACCACCACAAAATGGGTGGAAGTGACATGAAATTTAGTGTCTCAGAGTCTGAAGACCAGAAGTCTGAGATCAAGATGTCAGCAGGTTTGGTTCCTTCTTTGGGCTGAGAGGTAGAATCTTCTATGCATCTCCTCTAGCTTCTGGTGGGCTCGGGCATTCCCTGGCCTTTAAATGCTCTTCTCCTGTGTATGTGTCTATCTCTTTGTCCAAATCTGCCTTTTTTTAAGGAAATCAGTCATACAGGATTACGGCCCACACTCATGACCTCACTTGAACTTGATCACCTCCGTAAAGACTTTTCAAATAAAGTCATATTTGAGCTTAGGATTCCAACATATGTTTTTAAGAGAGCACAATTCACATTCTTGTAAACATCAACATTCTTTGGAATTGGTTAAATTTTCATACAAAATATGGTCTGCCCTCCCTGTGGGAATATTAGCAAGCATGATGTCTTGATATCACCTTGGCAGATGAAATGTGAGTGGAAGCAACGTGTACCCTTCCCAAGCAGATACATTTAGAGCGGAGACCATGTTTCCCTCTGCCACTAGAGCAACATCATCTCAGATAGGGCTGCTCCTTCAGCCTGGGCCAGAAAAAGCCATGACCAACACATAAAGGATGTGTAGCCTCTTTGGATATGGGCCACGGATATCTGGGGGTCACTGAAACCACAATTAACCTAGCCAAACCTAAACAAAAACTGCCCAGATAACCCCAAAAAAGAAAATAAAAAATAAAATTTCAGACTCTCTAAAAAAAGTGAAAAGAAGACTTCATAGTAAAATCTATGCAATAAAGCAAAGCTATTATCAAGGGAAAATGTATTCCCTAAAATAATTTTATTACCAAAAGAGAAAACTTAATTTTTTTTAAAAAAAATTATCTTAAGAAACCAGAAACATATGAAATTTTTAAAAAGTCACAAGAGAGAATTTAAAAAGATTACAACAGACCTTATTAAAAACAAAAAGATAAAGGGTAACTATATCTAAAAGAATGTTCTTGGGAAAAAAATAGCATAAACATGGACAAAACCCTGATTATGACAGAGATGATGAAACAAAGAGGAAACTAAAGAAAAGAGAAAGTAGGAGAGAAATGAGAGCATAAGAGGAAGGAAAGGATAAGAAAGGAAAGTAGGAAAGGAGAAGCAAAACTAGGAATGAGAGAAGACACAACAGATTGACGGAAAATTAAAACAACAGGAAGGGATGACACATCCTCAGGTTGACTTCCCACCACTTCCTACCTACCACACTCGGCTGTGACATTAGGGGAGACTCGTGGGCCCTTTAGCTCAGACTCATGTCTCCTCTCTCAGGACAGGAATCCCTGACCCTTATTCTTGATGTGAAGCCGCTGTTTTCAGGACTGTTTTCCCAGCCTCCTTCCCCAGCAATCCAATCAGATGTCTTTTCTACATGAGATCTTACCCTAACTCCATCATAGCACACTGAAAGGTCATCATTTGTCTATTTTCCACAATAGATTTTAAGCTTTTGGAAAGCAGTCATAATTTTCAATCCTATCTATTCTATGGGTCTATTCCTCTGCCAATACTATACTCTCAATTACTGTAACTATGTAGTAAGCTTCATCATCAATTCATGAACATGGTATATCTCTCCATTTATTTAGGTTTTTTGATTTCTTTCAACAGCATTTTCAGCATACAGATCCTATACATTTTCATACAGATCCTACACATTTTGGGGTAGATTTAAACCTAGATAATTAAATTTTCTTTCACTTTCTTTTTTCCTAGCTATTCTTCACATCCCCCACATCTCTTAATATTTATGCAGCTGGATGGTAAGTTATACAATTACATACCCTTAAACAATCGTTCTAATACGCTCAATGTAAACTCTGATTTGCATGTGTTCCAGTAAAACATATACAATTGTTTGGTGCATGTATTTTTAAGATACATACATGGAAATGTGCTATATACCTCATTCTCTTCTTTCCTTTCTTCATTCTACCTTATGTTTTTAAAGTCTATCCGTGTCACCATGTATGTATCTAGTTGATTATTCTTACTGATGCATAATGCATTTTCCTCACCTTTCTCTCAATCACCCAGGTTGTCTCAATTCCCAGCTATTACAACAAACACTTTAATTAGCATGCTTCTACATGTCCCTAAACAGTCTCTAAAAAATTTTCCGATATATACAAACCATTAGAAGAAGCAGAAAGAAGAGAGAGAGAGAGAAAGAACATATATCTTAAATTACTATTGTCAAATTGCTTTCTAGAATAGCTGTACCAGTGTAGATTAGCAATAGTTAAATATATCCTTAATTTGCATTCAAAATATATGATCTCATTAAAATAGCAAATATACTAAATATATTGAGTAAGAGCTGCCAAATACATAGATAATTTAATTTAAACCTACTTTGAAGATTTGCAATAAAAACAAATTAAGCAGCTGGCCTAGATCATCCTAAAGTGTTGCCCTGGGACTACAGCTAGAAAGTGAGCATGTTAAACCCAGATTTTTAAAATTAGAACATAAACACATCATGTATTATTCCTTCTTGAACCAGTGGACACCTCTGCCCCACTCCTCTGACCCTTTTTCCCAAACCATACTTTCCAGAGGCTGTAAGTGCCCATCTTTCTCCAGACTGTCTTTCCTCATGTAGAGAGGAAACCCTCTAAGATGCCTTGCAGATAGATAGATAGATAAATAAATAGATAAATAAATAAATAAATAAATAATAACATTTCACATTTTCAGGAGAGAAAATGCAACTACCAGTTACATAATTTTATGGAACAGTGATTAGCAACATTTAAATCAAAATAAAATTTATCTTAATGAACAGAGGCCTTTAAAGTAGTTCAATTAGATCTTAGATTAAGTTTTTATCATATTCTACTAATCACAAAACCTTTCACATCGTTCCGCAGGCTATGCATTTATTTAATAATTTTCCCACGCTGTCGTGAAAGGACAAATTTGAAGTTAGTGGTTCTATGTAATAACTCACAAATACATAATCTAAAGCCCTGACTGTGTTAACATATGCCAATCCACCTGGCTGGCTCAGTCGACAGAGCGGCAGAGCATGCTACTCTTGATCTCGGGGTTGTAAATTCAAGCCTCACACTGGGTATAGAGATTACTTAAAAAAAATAAAATGTTAAAAAAAATAAATAAAGGATATGCCAACATAAACTACAAACATCCCTGAAGGTGACCAAAGTGACCAGAATGAATCAGTGATATCAAAAATTGAAAGCCTTTCGTATGTGAAGATAGTCTCATTTGGAGGACACTATAAAGATTAAGGCTCTCATTAAGCCACTGAATAATTTGCCATGGATTCTGTCCCTTTGCACCACTCTTTTAGTAAAACCTTAGATTTCTGTGCTCATACTAGTTCCTACTACAGTGAGAGTCAAAACATTACAATTTAATACCATTTAATGAAATTGGAAAATTCATTTGACTACCAGCTGAGCAGCAGGAAAGCCTGCTTTAAGATGTACTATTATTATTCACCAAATAATTGTTCCCATTGCTTGCCTTTACCAATAGGGAGAGCATGTTTGGCCATAACCACCAGCCCTTGCAACATGACTCTTGGCAACCCCATCAGGTGTAGGAATCCGAAAAGTGATCTAGGAGTTTGGATCACAAGGCCCTTCTGCTGCCTGGTCCAGTACAGCACTTCCCATAATGTGACAACTAACTTTACACCACCCCCCATCACACTCATCCAGAAACACCATTAGATAATTTTTACTCTGAAATGTTTTGCTGCTCATCAAATATTGGGAAAAATATATACCAGGAATAAAGGAAGAAGGAATAGCTAACATACACTGAGTGTTTATTATGTACCAGCCGCCATGATAGCTACTTTACAGGGATTGCCTCAATCAATCCCCATTAATTGCAGCCTAGAAGCCAAGAAATTGAGGCCCCACCAGCAATCTTAAGATAGGATTCAAACCTAGCCCCTCCGAATTTAAAACCCTTGTTTTGAAACAACAAGCATATTGCCTGCCCAATCACAACAAATATTTTCCCACAGCCAATGTTTGTTTCATTATGTAGGATCTTCAATTTATTCCTACTTAAAGAAAACAAAAATGAGTCTGTTTCCTAAATTAACATTCAAGTCAACTTTATACCCTGAGGGGACAGAGGCAAACAAACAGTACAAGATAACAATATCCTTTAAGGTGCAAAAGTTCAATTACCTTTGTTTATACAAAAGTTAGCCCACAGGCAGAATTACCCTGGACTAAAAGGAACACAGCATAGCTATCCAACAATTACCCTTTATTTACTATTATGACTCTCTGGATCTTGAGATGCCATTTCAAGCCCTTTGCCTTCTGCATAAAAGCTATAGCATATATATTCCATTTATTGCTAGTTATATTTTATGCTAAAAGCATGGAGATATGCATGGATAATTTCCCATTATGAACAGCTACATTGAGAAATGGCTATAAAATTTAAGTCCTCTATTTGTGTGAGGAAAGGAAGGTATCTTATTTTCTATTATATTTTACCACTTTAGCAATTAAATATCATGGATGATGGTTTAGTATTTTCATCTTAATCTTCTCTTCCCCCAAGGCTATAGAAAAAAAAGCTCACTATTAAAAAAGCTTTTATATTTCTAATAAACTATGTTTCATAATTTACAATGAATTATCATACCATTTAAAAATTTTAAATTTGGAAATAATTCCAATTACATGAACTGCAAGCATTTCTAATTAAATAAATGATATAAGAAGAAGATATTATTGAAATGATTGATAACTATTGATAGTGTTTGGTACACAGAACTTAGTTCATTTTTGAACCATATAAAAATGGTAAATGGCAATGATGCTATTCAAGTTATGAGAATTACCACCAAGACTTCAAAATTGAGTCCTAAGAGCCTTAAATTCATCACAGAACATTATTTGCTAATGGGTTATTGACTAATAAAGAACTTTAGTTTCAATTTTATGTAACCAGTATCTTTTATAATTAAAATAAGCTTAAAATATATTTCTCATATACGAACTCGTGATTTTGACCATAACTACTATTATGCAACTTTATTAAGCATTGTCTTATTACATGCTTTCTCCCGTCAATGCTCAAAGTTCATTTACCAAATTCAAGAAACTCGTTTTTATTTATTTGTGTGTTATTTCTTTATAATGCCCTTCACTTTTAAATTATGCTAAATATTGATAATATGTTATGTACAATCATGAGTTATCCTATCAAAATTAATGTTATTTTCATATTTACACATACAGTATTACCGAAACACCATCTCTACCACTTCACAGAGCCAGATCACAGGAAGCAGCTGGAAATGCCCTGGCTCTTCCAGACCATTGCTATTTTAACCCTGTGTCACAGACCAGCCTCCTTCAATATGCTTATGGCAAAAGTTGCGGTGATGGTTTCACAGATGTAGACTTATCTCCAAACTCATCAAGTTGTATACATTAAACATGTACAGCTTTTTGTGTCCCTCATATCTCCAGCAAGTGATTTTAAAAACAAAACAGAAAGATTAGCCTCCATCAGATAATCAATGAATGTCCTGCCATGTCCACCAAAGTCCCTCTTCCACTGAGAATTTTAGAAACAGATGACAGTTTCTCTCACTGCAACTCTCCCCGCAGACTCAGAGATTCCAAAGTCCCAGTGGAAAGCATCCTACTGCCTCAGCATCTTTAACTCGCCTCCGTGACACACCAGGAACACACCCCACAGACACACCCTTGGTGCAGTTTACTACAGTCAACCCCGTCCTGGCCTCAGTTCCTTTCCCACCATGCCCAGGGCCCCGTGATGAGCACACTATACCCAGAATCTGACAATTTCTCACCACCTGCACAGCCAGCACCAGGTCTAAGATGCCACAATGCCTCTTCTGGATTATTTTAACAACCTCCTCACTGGCTTCCTAGGTGCACCCTCACCCCTCTAAAAGCTGGGTGTATGTGCCCCTTGGCAACTAGAGAGAATAACTGTTTTCAAATCAAGCCACACGGAAGGCAAAGACTTCCGTTTCAGAGTAAAAGCCCTACGTGATCAGCACCTGTGGCCTCTGTGACAGACTTTCCAACCACTCGCTCAGCCCCCAAAGTCATAATGGCCTTGTTGCTATTCCTCTTGACATTTGAGCCCCATTCCTACCTTCAGGTTACTCCCTCTTGCTAGAAAGCTTTTCTCCCAGACATCCACATATCCAACCCCTTCACTTTCGTCAAACCTTTGCTCTGACATCAACTTTCCTGACTATCCAATTTAAGACTGCAATCTTCCAGTACTGTTCCTCCCCAGCCCTCTGCTCTATGCTACATTTTCCCAAAGCATTTAATTCATCCTAATACCTGTATTATATATATAAATACCTGTATTTATATATATATACCTATATATACCTATATACCTATATACCTATATAAATACCTGTATTATATTTATTTTCTACTTGCCCTGGCTGAAATGCATACTGTGAGGATAGGGATTTTTGTTCCATTCCCTGAAGTACACCAAGCAATTAAAACAACGCTGGCAAGTGGAGGTGGCCCCATGAGGGTGTGCAGGACAGATGAATGAATCCCCTATGAGCTGTGCTCAACCAGGGATCCCCACTACTCATGCCTTTTCCAGAGGCAAAATCTAGACAGGGCTAGAAACGAAAACAGTGGTACCGTCATGCAAACTGGCTTCACTATTAATTAGTTGTCTCCACTGTCAGCCCTCTAAGGGGACTTCACCTCATTTCCTTTCCCATTCCCTATAGCACCTCCTTCAGAGCTGCTCCACCACCTGCACACTCCCCACTCTAGCTCGCGCCATGCCTACAGCTGCGGCAGAGCTCACTGACCCTGAGCACTTTGCCACTGAGAGTGACCATCCCCCCCCAAATTGGGGCTCTAACAATAAGGCAGAGAGAGAATAATTACATCTCAATATAGTTGAGAAAAGGATTTTTTAGGGCCACCTGGGTAGCTCAGTTGGTTAAGCGTCTGCCTTCGGTTCCGGTCATGATCCTGGGGTCCTGGGATCGAGCCCCATGTTGGGCTCTGCCCTCAGCAGGGAGTCGGCTTCTCCCTCTCCCTCTGCCCCTACCCCCCACCCCCACTCGTGCTCTCTCTGTCTCTCTCAAATAAAATCTTTTTTTTGTACCTAAAAACAAAACCTCTTAAATACATACAAAACACTGACAACAGGGTATATACCCTCGAAGTGTGTATACAGTTCCATGGGACATAATCATAAAGGAAAATAAAGAACACAAAAAATAAAGATGTGTTTGCAAAAAGACATTCAAATGCCCTAAGCAGGGAACCACACATTTTGAAAACAAGATACCGTTTCATACCTATCAGTTCAGCAAATCTTCCAAAATTCTGACAATACTAATTGTTGGTAAGGAAGTAGAACAACAACAAAGCACAGCAACCGCCTGCGGGAGTTTAAATGGGTTCAGCTCCTTAGAAGAACCATTCCGCAATATGCCATGAAGCTGGCAATGCGCATGTTCAGTAAGCTCCAGTCTCACGCCTGCATATGAACCCCAGGGGAACACGTGCCCACAGAGACTTGAAGAGGTATGATCATCACTAAAGCATTCGAAGTACAAAAATATTGTGGAAATTATTGAGATGGCCACCAAAAGGAGAATGCACAAATGTCCTAGAAAAAAAAAAGATATTTAATTTTGAACATATTCCTATATTTCATTAAAAATAGGAATGTATTTTTTATTAAATTCCTAAATCTCACATCTCAACCCACGAGGACAGGCTTGCCAATCTTTCAAGTACTTACAATGGAGAAATGAAAATTTAATCAGCCAAGAGAATGAAATCATAAATAAAAATGTTAAATCTTTCCTGTTCTACCATTTAGCACTCAGTCTTTTGTAATAATGTACACTTTTTAAATGCCATATATAAAACTGGAAACCTCCAGAAGATAGACTTAGTATCTACCATATATTTTAGAAATACATAATAAGAGAAATAGGCAAAAGTGCATGTCAAAGGAAAGATGTAGCTTTTTAACCTTACCTTCCGAACGTTTCAACAAAACACAAGTTTCCATTAGTGTTCTCCCAAAAACGCCTTCTTTTTTTTATTTTTTCCTTACTTTTAATTTTTGAAAGTGATGCTGAAAATTTTGTTTAGTAGTTTTCAATTTAAAAAAATTAAACTGCACCATCTTATTTGAATGGAGATGAAAAAACTGAAAAGTTTGAAAACTGTATGAGTTGCTTTTTTACAGATGACATATTTTCTGTCAACTTCCTCTATTTCTTCATGAGTCACACCATACTTTAGTGTATAAATAAATAAAACATTATGAAGAATATTTCCAAAATATTTTTAAAGCCAGCAACCCCACACTCACAGTAAAAGAGCTGAAGGGAAGCAAACTCTTTTGCATTATCTCAGGCTATTCTGCTTTATTCATGAGCGTTATGAAGCCCCGAAAATAAAGAACAGTTATTGTCTGCACTGTGACAAAGCCAACATTCCTCTTTGCAAACAGCACCACGTATTTATGAACAACAACAGACACAGAGATACCAGCTTGTTCTTTTTAGCTTATAAAATGCTCCATCCTGTCTGAATGACTACACTTAGGATATAATGAAGCCCCAGGTCATAATTACGGACGCTTCCAAAAACAGACTTTTGCTCTGTTGTTTGTTGATTTCCTTAAAAATCTGATTGAGACAAACACAAATAAATTCCATAAAAGAAAAATAGAAGAGTTGTCCCAATAGGCTGATTCCAACTCTACTGTATGTACCTTCCAGGGCTAAATTCCAGAGCTGAATGTGGACTGTATAGGCATAACCTTCTGTCTTCTACCACAAGTTGCCAGCACTGTTTCCTCCCTCCCTTTAACAATTTCTTCATCTCACACTAAATCCACAGACCCAAGTGATCGTTCCCACCAGCCGCATCCAAGGGGTTGCTTCAAAAACAGGCTTCCACGGGATTCTATAAAAGCCATGAAAGAAGGAACCATACTACATCTAGACTGCCAACCAGTCTAAAGTCTTCTATAACCCAGAATACCAGTTAAAAAAAAAAAAAAAAAAAGAACAGGTTAATACTGTTGGAGCAGAGGACATAAATGAACTATTTAAAAGTCAAAATAAAAACGTAGCAAAATCTACTTACATCATTTGAGAAGTGAATTGATTTCCCCATTAAATTTCTCTCAAGCAGTTTCCCAATAAAATGTGTTGGCTTCTTTCTTCTTAGAAAAATAAAGACTGAATTGTTTTCAGATATTCTGATGGCACAGAAACTAGATGCTAGGCATTTTACTTATTGATAAAGGTGCCTGCTCGATTATGGTACAGTAAATGTGATTTCTCAAATTCCTTTCAGCATACATATTTAAGCTTGTTTTTATGGACATAAGCCTAAAGCTACTTACTCTATTTATTAAATTAAAAGCAGGTAAATAAGAGAATGTGTTCCAGTAAAGTTAGCCTTTAGGCCAATTTCTTCTCAATTTATCTTGCCTTCTCAGGATTCTTAAATAAAACTTGACATTTCACAAAGGCAGAAAACAATTTATAACAAGTCATATTTAAGAAAGTTCCTACCATTTTCATTTTTTATGATTAATATTTAAGTAAACAGCAAAACTCAATCTATTGAATACAACACAATGTATTAAAGAGAAAATTTTTTAATGTATATAAAATTACCTGACACTCTGGTAGATAGAGACAATGCCATGTATTTCTATTACTTAGTTGTCACCAAACTTTTAACAATATCCCCAAAATTTTTCACCAGCCTGAACCCATCTTAAAAATCTAAATGATTCAGGTTTTGTATTTTTCCCAATCATTTGAACTTAATGTATTCTCTCTATATATATACATATACATATATATATATACACATATATATACATATACATTTATATACATATATATTTTTTTTTCCTAAGTAGGCTCCAAAGCCACCATGGGGGCTTGAATTCACGACCCTCAGATCAAGAGTTGCATGCTCTACCAACTGACCCAGGCAGGCATTCCATAATGTACTCTATCTCTCTATCTTGATCAATTTATCCAGCAAAGTGTGAAAGGTTACCGTATCTTTGAAGGCATAAGAAAATGTTCCACGAACATTCATTGAATGCCTAAAAATTAGGAACTGATGGCACTTTCTTTCACTTCTATAGTTAACACTGCTATCCAAAAAAGTTGGCTTCTTTGGTCATGATTTTCTTCGGCCAAATATTCTTACTTGAAGGGATTTAGTTTTGATGTTAAAAGTTGAGAAATCATAATGAAGCTTTCCTACTCAAAAATCTTTAATGACTCTCAAACTCAAGTTGATGCTTTAAGTCTCCTTCCATGTGAGTCCAGCTCACCTTTTCAAGCATATGAATCTCCACCACACTCCCCATCCCTGTTCTGGTCAAACTGATTTATTCACTGTCCCTTTATCACTACAATGTATTATCCATATTGTGCATGTTGTCATTTTCATGAGACAAAATCATTATATCACTCTGTGTGTGTGTAGTTAAAAGTCTTCTGGTTCAGCCAGTTGAAATCACAAATTTTTGCTTAAAAAGGCATATCAATATGTTTTCCTCCAACAATTCCACATGAATATATCCCATAACAGAAATAAGATTTTTTCTAAGACATCCAAAAAAAAAAAAAAATCACTAAAATAATAACATCTTAAAATCTGACAAGTCAGTTTCCACAAAAAAAAATCAATTCATCATGAACTACATTTCATCTCAATTTAAATTTTATCCTGATTTATTGTACTTATTTTATTTAATGAGCATAGTTTTAAAAATTAATCAGCTTTGTGCTTTAGTTATGCATGTAAACAAAGCACAAATTATTTAAATAGATGACATTAATATACTTAAGAAAAAGGAATACTAACAGAAGTTATATTTTGCTTTGAACAAAAGTAATAAATTTGTGAAAAGTAGTGTAATCTAGATATTTTCATGCTAATCATATACAGAAAAGCTAATGCTTTATAAAAGGAAAAATAAATTAAGCTATTTTATTGTAGTAATAAGGAATTTTATAGAGATGATGACTAAAATAAGAAAAAGATCATCTATTTTCCAATGTGCCTTGTAATTTTATAACCCATTAATTTTATTTCTGAACATACTGTTTGAATTAAGGTTGAGTTCTGGTCTTAGCTGATCCTTAAATATCTAATTAATATATCCTATTTTACTGTTTATCAGACTTGTCTGCACTTTGATATATTACACTGGTATTCTTATGAAAACCACATGAGGTAGCAGGGGGAAAAATCAGACAAATATTTCTTCAAATCGGGCACCTGGGTGGCTCAGTCGTTAAGCGTCTGATTTCGGCTCAGGTCATGGTCCCAGGGTCCTGGGATCAAGCCCCGCATCGGGCTCCCTGCTCAGCGGGAAGCCTGCTTCTCCCTCTCCCACTCCCCCTGCTTGTGTTCCTGCTCTCACTGTGTATCTCTCTGTCAAATAAATAAAATCTTTAAAAAAATATATATTTCTTCAAATCATATTTTTAAAAACAAATCTATAACTATCCAGTTAAAAGCAATGAGATTTTATTTTATGGAATACTTTACTAAAATCTAATAATTATGTCCATACATGTTGAAGTAAAACTGTAGGTCAGAATACTGGGGGCCCTGGAAGGACCCTAGAAGGACATATATTTCCAAGGACCATTTCACTAACGTAACAGTTTCCCCAGTCCAACTCAATATTTATGCCCAAGGATGACCTCGGAAACAAGTTCTGAGGGTTAGAAGAAGCTAAAACTTCACTTTATACCAGAATAATGGTATGCAAAGACAAGTAAACCCAGCCAATTTTCCCAGTATAATAATAAGAGGAAAACTGCCTAACAAGGCTTCTTCTTACTTTCAGAAATCAAGATACATTTACCTTGAAACGCCGCAGCATTTCGCGATATTAGAAACTTCAGCGTCGAG
This sequence comes from Zalophus californianus, assembly GCF_009762305.2. NCBI lineage: Eukaryota > Metazoa > Chordata > Mammalia > Carnivora > Otariidae > Zalophus > Zalophus californianus. Next base: position 18,662,186 of record NC_045597.1, read on the forward strand.
CTGGACGTTTGAAGCACTTGCTGCATATCGTGGCGAGCTGCAATCTGGTACCTCTCCTCCATCTTCCTGGTGCAACATGTAGGTTTTTTAGATATGCAAACCTGAAGATCGGGTCCTGGAACAAATACAGTATTTTTTAGAATAATTCCCTATTCATTTAATAAACATTACATGTTACATGTCAGGCATTAATCATCAGTACTGCATATAAGGGGCTCACGTTCTATGTGAGAAACTGATTTACCAGAGCAATTGCTATTAAAAAAATATATAAAAATATATATATATATGTGTTGCCCATTAACACAACCATGAAACAAAATATTCTAAACCGTTAACTCTTTGCTCAACTATTTTCTTAACATATTAATCAAATATTAAGTATGTCCACTCAATTAACTAATTACTATTAACAACTAGACATATAATAGAAAACACACTATTATATAAGTACAGAGCTAAATCAGGAAATTTTTATTTTTGCTTATTTTGTTAATTCAGCAAAAAGTATTTGATCTACATATGTTTTACAGAAGTATATGGGCTAAAACAATTATTTTTCCCGAGGGGAAAAAAATCAAATTTTGTACATCAAATAAAGATGACGCTTCAGCTGATTTCTTAGCTCCCCATAATGCTCATGCTTCTTGTGGAATAAGTGATTATCAGCAATAACAATGTAATGGGGGATCTTGATCCCCATGGGCCAAACCCACCATCTGAAATTCTACTCATTACCTAGCTTGCTAGAGACAATTCCTACCATTTAAAGTACTTTTTATTTTTTTTAAAGATTTTATTTCTGGGGCACCTTATTGGCTCAGTCGTTCAGCGCCTGCCTTCGGCTCAGGTCATGATCCCAGGGTCCTGGGATCGAGCCCCGCATCGGGCTCCCTGCTCAGCAGGAAGCCTGCCTCTCCCTCTCCCACTCCCCCTGTTTGTATTCCCTATCTCACTGTCTCTCTCGCTATCAAATAAATAAATCTTTAAAAAAAATTTTAAAGACTTTATTTCTTTATTTCAGTGAGAGAGAGACAGCATGAGCAGGAGGAGGGGCAGAAGGAGAGGGAGACGCGGTCTCGATGCGGGACTCAATCCCAGAACCCTGGGACCATGATCTGAACCAAAGGCATACACTTAACCCACTGAGCCACCCAGGCGCCCCTTAAAAGTACTTTTTAGCTTTACAACTGTATTCAGAAAACTTCTGGGAAGATGCATATTAGATGAAATGTGAAGTTAATATATATATGTTAATAGTTGTGGTTAGAAAAATGCTAATATGATTAACAACTCTTATCCTAGATTAGCTAAAACCTCATGTTATACCAGAATAATACACAAATACAAAAAAAGTAAACCCAACCAAGTTTACCAGTACAACAATAATAGGCAAATTACAAAACAAGACAGGGCAGGCACCTTTATACACAGCAGGTGTGCTAGAGAACGGAGAAGTAAAGGGGTGCAGTGTGGATGGTGCTATGAAGGATAACACTGATGGGGCATCATGGTATGAGCCCCAGGGCATCCCAAGGCCACTCAGGTTTTATGTAAAGCTCAGGATAATTTTATTTACAAGTCCTAACAGAATATATTATTTCCTTATTTTAGGGTAGGAAAAATGTGGCCTTATTGATATCTGGGGAGTTTCACAGCACCCAGGTTAGCTCTTCACTGACCAAGAGAAGATCAGCAAATACAAAATATCCACGTGCGCGCGCGCGCGCGCGCACACACGCACACGCACACACGCACACACACACACGCACGCACACACACACACACACACACACACACACACACACTGTCAAATCCCCCCTTGTCGCACAGAGTCGACCACAGGCCTTGAATTCCAAAAGTTGGTTCTGGGTAAGCTCAAAACATGTGAAATCAGTCTGAATTTCCTGCCAACACAGGACACCAAAATTTCTAATGATTCTGGCTTTGGTTTGTTTAAGTTAGACAAGTAACAAATGACAGCATTTGAGCATTTCACAAAGGCGAAGAGGCATAAAATATTTATGTGTGTCACAGCAGGTAATATTTTGGCAATTGTTTTTCATTTATCTTGCCTAAAGTTATACAAAAGCAAATTCCACTTCAAATAGTAAAGCTGATTGAAAGAAAACAAAGCTATCTTCTCAGCTTTATTCCTAAATGGAAGGAATGAGGAATTAAGCATTCAGAGAAGAACAATAATAGAGATTGGAGGAAAGAATCAATAAATAAACATTAATGTATATAACATATTTAGCATGCAAAGGACTGCTAAGGAATAAAAATAATAATAATAACAACAATAGGGGTGCCTGGGTGGCTCAGTCAGTTAATGGCTGACTCTTGATTTTGGCTCAGGTCATGATCTCAGTGTAATAAGATCTAGCCCCTTGGGTGCTCCATGCTCAGTAGGGAGTCTGCTTGAGATTCTCTCCCTCCCTCTGCCCCTCCCCAAGTAAATAAATAAATCTTTTTTTTAAACCCAAAAACAACAATAATAGATTTTTGCAAATGTCTCTCCAGAATTCAAACACCTAACATGGTTTGCTAGACCACATTCCTAAACATAGCCTAGAAAGGCCCCCAAGTTGTGACCACTCGTTCCCTCCTGCCTGCTACAGCCTCATCTCAGGTAACACTGCCCATTGCACCCTTCCCTTCACACACAGGCCTCTTCAGTTCTTTATAGTCAGCAAGTACCCTCTTGCCTCAGAACCATTCTCCATGCTCACCTCTCTGAATGGGACACTCTCATCCTACATGTGCTCACCCACACATGTGGCAAACACACACCTTCTCTTAATTCATTCCCATCTATTTTTCTTTACATTTGAACTCGGTCTTCCCACAGGAACTTTCCTTAATCTCCTAGACAGCTCCTCTCCCTATTATATGTCCCTGAAGTGCTTCGTGCCTCTCTATTGCATTTATTGTGGTTGCAACGTTATATTCCTTCATGTGATTGCTAATTAATCAGTCCCCTCGCCTAACTGTAAAGTTCCAAGTGAAGGAATTTTGCTCATTTTTAAAAGATTTATTTATTTATTATAGAGACAGAGAGCATAAGCAGGGGGAGGGGCAAAGGGAAAGGGAGACGAGCACACCACCCGCCGAACATGGAGCCCAATGTGTGGCTCAATCCCAGGACCCTGAGATCATGACCTGAGCTGAAACCAAGAATTGGACACTTAACCGACTGAGACCGACACCCCAATTTTTGCTCATTTTTATATCCCAGTTGACCAGTACCATGCCTAAAAAATCAGACACTCCATTTTTATCCATCAAACCAATAGTTGAGGATCCATTGTATACATACATTATCTCACTTAATCCTCACATTAACCTTATGGTGTAGGGACCATTACTATCACATTTTACATATGAGGAAATGGAGATAGAATGAAAACTGCCCACTGTCACATACCTATGCACTACAAAATGGTGGAGCTGGTATCTGAAAATTGGCAGTGATTCCCAAACTGTCTTCTTCACCATCACTCTACTGAGAAGAAGGCTGTAGTAAATCTATAAATAGTTTGTCTACAAACATAACTGGCCATTTTTGATTCTTGTTTGGATTCTTCTTCTTGAAAGAAGTCATCTGTTTGGTCAGTTGCAAGAAACTAAATTTTTGGTTAGGAACCATCCAAGTAGTTTTACTCAAAAACAAAATAGGCTAGGGCGCCTGGGTGGCTCAGTTGGTTAAGCAACTGCCTTCAGCTCAGGTCATGATCCTGGAGTCCTGGGATCGAGGCCCACATCAGGCTCCCTGCTCAGCAGGGAGTCTGCTTCTCCCTCTGACCTTCTCCCCTCTCATGTGCTCTCTCTTTCTCACTCTCTCTCAAATAAATAAATAAATAAATCTTTAAAAAAAAATAGGCTAAAACATAACATTATAGAGTTGCCATTTGCACTTTCACCCGATTTTAAATGGTGGGAAGTACAATTAGAAAGGTACTACAAGGAGTGCCTGGGTGGCTCAGTTGGTTAAGCACCTGCTTTCCGCTCAGGTCATGATCTCAGGGTCCTGGGATCAAGCCCCACGTCCAGCTCTTTGCTCAGCCCTCTCCCTCTGCCCCTCCCCACCACTCATGTTCTCTCTCTCTCCCTCTCTATCTCAAATAAATAAATAAAATTTTAAAAATAAACACTTAAAAAAAAAGAAAGGTACTACTTGACTGCTATCTTAAACATAATGTGGAAGAGAACCTATCACGTCTCACAGCTGAGGAAGCATGGACAGCAGTGTAGACCACTCAGGAGCAAATACATCCCTCGAGTTGATGAGGATCTACATTGGTTAATCCAGACTTTCATTTAGAATCTTGGAAGTCGATAATGACAACGTACCACTAAACTCCAAACCAAATCAGGACTGTAAATTCAAAGATCTAGTTGTGTTTAATTGGCACAATATGTTCATCGGTATTCAGAGTTGGGGTAGCAGTGGAGGGGAAGAGTCCACAAGACACTGTTCTCTGGCTTCCTACTGCATCAGTCCAAGAGACAGACGAGATGAACCAAACACCCTCAGGGCAAGGACCGTATCTTATATTTTGCTCACAGTATAAGCACAAAGGACATAACAGGCTGCTTGTTGATAAAACACCCGACAGGGGAGGCTACAGTTCCCCCATCGTAAGCAGAACAAGCATCCTAAGAAAGCAAAGCCAGACGGAGCCCAAACAGACACCATGTAGGTAACAAGACTTATTTTTAAAATATTTCAAAGTCTGGCTTCAAAGAACATGGCATGACTAAGGATGCTATGAAACAGCAAGAGGACATGACCCAGGCTCAGAGGCAGTAATCCTGTTTCTGAATGAAAAAATCAAGCTCTTCGAGAATTCAATTACTAAAAACAAATGAAATTAAAAATAAAACAGCAGGCTCCTCGTTGAAGGGACCTTCAACCAGAATTTTGGGGGCTTTTCCTCTTCTCTCTTCCTCTTCTCTCATCCAGAAGTGGCAGTATTGGTGAACATGTCTTCTTTTCTGTTCTCCACCTGAGAAACTGTTACAGCCATCTCCCTGCTTATGTACGATTTTTTTTAAATGTGTTAAAATAGTAGCACTGGGAGGCATTCTGGAAAGATGGCAGCCCATGAAGGCATGGTTTTCACTATCTCCAAATCCCCACATGAACCAGATGGAACAACTTGAAAATAAATCCAAGAAATGTAACAAAACCAGATGACAGAGTATTACCATAATTTCAAAATATAAACAAGGTGGAGGGAAACTAACAACAGCCATAGATTTTCACGGTATCAAAGTCTGGGACAGCAGGTAGAAGAATGAAGCAGTGGGATAATGTCTGAAGAAACTGACTACAGGAGAACCCCCAAAATAACCAACAGAATTCACAGGAAAGGACAGTGGGCCAATTTGAGAATAGCAGCTAAAATAGGAAGTTTAGCCCTCTCGATTATTGGTATGTGCAAAGGGCCCACGATAGAAGGGAGTGAATGGTCTGGAGTAATCCGGACCTCTGTGAACTCTCAAAACATATGGAGCAGGCTCTTTTCCAGGACAAAACTCCACACAGAAGAGAAACTTCTGGAAGTGGGATCAAAATTCAACAGAATAGAGATCCAAGAAACATAAAGAAGGTCTAGACCAATGTAAGAAGGGAAATAAAGCCAAGAAATTTCAGAAAATAAACATCCATATTTTCAAATGCTACACAGAAACAGAAGTCATTTTGTAAAGTTGGAAAAGCTTTCCTGAAGCCTGTCTCAATCTAAATGTCCAAAAGAAATACTCACTTCATACAAAATGAACAATAAATACTGAAGTCAAATCTCACACAGAGTTATCATAATAAAAAAGACAATAATGAACAGAATAATATCCCCACAAAGAAAGCATGCTAGAAAGATACACACCTAAAAAAACAAAGATAATGAAAGAATAACACAAATCAGAATCAGAACACCTCAGCTATGAGGTGACCATACTCAGGAAAGAAATAAAGATGAAAGAAAAAATTCTGAGATGAAAACTAAAACAGAGCAAAACAGGATCCAATCACACAAAGGTAATGCCTGAGGAAAGGAAAAAATGAAAGAAAGGAAAGAAAAAGAGAAGAAAAGAAAGAAAGAAAGAAAGAAAGAGAGAGAGAGAGAGAGAGAGAGAGAGAGAGAAAGAAAGAAAGAAAGAAAGAAAGAAAGAAAGAAAAAGAAGAAAGAAAAAGAAAGAAAGAAAGAAAGAAAAGAAAAGAAAGAAAGAAAGAAAAGAAAAGAAAGAAAGAAAGAAAGAGAGAGAGAGAGAGAAAGAAAGAAAGAAAGAAAGAAAGAAAGAAAGAAAGAAAGAAAAGAAAAGAAAAAAGAAAGAAAGGAAAGAAAGAAAGAAAGAAAGAAGGAAAGAAAGAAATTAATTTTGAAAAATCAAAAAAATGAAAGGATTTAAAAGACAGTAAACAATAAATATTGCTGGTAATATTAGCTGTGGAAGAAGAAAACAGGAAAAATACTAAAACTATATTTTATGTTATGCTACAACTGTTTGTGGTATGATATGGGATAAGACAAATAATTATAGAGTATTCAAATTCTGTTCTCTAATTCTATCCTGTATCTTTGAAAATCAGGATTGTTTAGTGTGGAAGAAAGGAGATAGAGATATGAAGAAGTAAAGTAGAAATCTGTAATCTTGAATTTGAATTGAAGAATCACTATGAAATTATGAAAACATTTACCTTCAAAAATACGTATTTCCTAGCTTCACTGAAAAGGCCTAGAAACAATGACCAACTGAGTGGCAAAGGACATCCCTTGTGCCCAGATTATCGTCTTGCAGTATCATTTCTCTCAAGAAGAAATGAGTGCTTCTTAAAGAAATGCCTCATTCTAGGTCTGGGGCAGGAAATATAGAAGATGTCAAACTAGCTAAAGCATCCTGTCTACCAGATAGCAAAGAAGCTATCAAACACCTAGTCGGGTCTCAGGAAAAGGATTCAGGAGCTATGTTAGCCTGCCAGGGTTGTCATAAAATACCACAGACTGGTCAGTTAACAACAGAAATTTATTTTCTCACGGCTCTGGACACTGGAAGTCCAAGATCACAGAGCTGGCAAGCTAGGTATCTCTTGAGAACTGTCTCCTTGTCTTGCAGACAGCCACCTTCTCTCTGTGTCCTTCCATGGCCTTTTCTTTGCACATGTGTATTCCTGGTATCTTTTCTCTCTTCATATAAGGACACCATGCATACTGGAGTAGGGACCCATCCTCATAACCATATTTAACCTTCCCTCCTTCCTTAAAGGCCCCATCTCTAAATAGAGCCATATTGGGTAGTAGGGCTTCAACTTAGGAATTCGGGGGTGGAGGTGGCAAGGGGAAGACACAATTTAGTCTAACACAGCAGTCAATTTCAAGCGATTTCTACTGGCTAAACATGGGACAATCTGAGCTTCAATAACAATGACTGTAATGAGTTGCAACTAGTCAAATATGCTTAAATCCAAGGCTTTTCTATTTCTGTGCTTTATTTTATAATAAAAAAGAGTTTTAAAATAGAATGGCTAGTTGATAGTATACATTCTCCTTTTGTTTCAAACATTTACTCTCCCCTAGTCAACTTACAGGATTTTTATACTTGTAGCACAAACCAGCTTTATTGATGGCTGACAGAGAAAAGAGCCCTTGGTACCAAGACACTGAGATCAGGATAAAATTCAGGATCACCGGAGTAGATGTTACATGTCATAAAATACCAAATGCTCACCAGACGAAAAGAGGACCTTGGAATTAAGAGTAGGAAGGTTAGACTGGTAAACTTGCTCCTCCTACCTTTTCTGAGATTATCTTCTTGCCATAAATTCTGAAAGTGATAGGAGTTTGTAAAATGTTAAATGGTGAAAGGGTTCTCACTGAGTCAAATGTATTCCTTCACCTAGCTGGAATAAAAAATACCGAGGTCCATGAATCCAGCAAGAATCATGACAATGGCATTGGGTCTGCTGGGAATTGGCGGGTATCCGTTCCCCCTCCTGGAATTTCCTTGTCAGTTGCACCTGTCCCTCACTCACACACACGCCATTCAAATGACATCGATAGGCATACACACGTATATACATATATACACTGATGAGTCTAGATTGGTTAAAACATAGCATCCTATCCTGTTGGCACGGTGATTGAGTCAGAAATAGGCAGCCAGTCACAAGAAAGAAATGCAAAAAGATATTTGCTGGGGCCTCCAGGAAAGCAAAGCTTTCTCTCTCCTGATGGAACTGAATTTAATGATGCAGGGCCTGCGGATGCCACAGTCATTCGACAGCTCAGAGTGAAGCCTGGATCTACCTCAGCCTCTTCTGTCACCTGCCACAGAAAGAGATCTGGCCACTACAACAGTACTCAGAGTACCCAGGGTTACAACAGGCTAAACCATGCCACTCTCTGTTATGCTTTATTCCAGAACTTCCAAAGGACTTGATATTAAGTGGAGGGTCGAAGAGCACCCACTCAGTGCCCTCTCCAGTGTCCTGCCCTGAAGTGGTAATAACCTTTTATGTCCAAGAAACAGGAAGAAGGGTCCCACTTGCAGTATGACGGTGCCACCAACAAAGCGCAACCGTTAACTCTGGACAAAATGCAACATTCGATGACCTGAAAGCTCTAGGGAGTGAATGGCTTCCCTTAGAAGACGGGAAGAGCCATAGGGTTTGTTTTCCATCTCTGTGGCTTTTAGTCTGGGGGCAGCCCATCTATAAAGTGACTAACTTCCAATTTTAAAAAACTCAATCCTTTTAGGACCAAAGCACTAGATGATAGAAATCCAGGCAATCACAGTGGCTGGAAAGTGAGCAAGGAACACCAGCCAAGACAGGGCCAGACAGATGGAACCCCAACTGCTGTATGTACATTCTGCCCAAATCTCTGGCTAAGCCCTAAACTGCACCTCACATGGCCAGGGCCTACTTCCAATTTGTCCCACTATGGGCAAGCTAAGGAAAACGGACTCGATTAAACTGCAGTAGCTTCCCAAGAGGCACAATTGACAGTTTGAGTCCAACCAGAGTAATTCTCTCCGAAGACAAACATAGTAACACTCTTTAGAGGAATATAATAGAATCCAGAGACACCAATAACATAACATTCACGATGTCCAGGGGAGCAATTTAAAATAACTGGACATATGAAGAATCTGTATAATGTGACCCATTTTCAAGAGATAAGACGATAATTCAGACCAACACGAGATGATCCAGATGTTAGAATAAACAGGGAAGGGCTCTAAAGAGCTGTTACAACTCTGTTCAATGAAGTAAAAGGAACATGTGCTCTGAAAATTTAGAGTAAGATACCTCAGGAGGGAAAAAAAACTACTAAGAAAAACAAAATGGAAATTTGGTAACTGAAAAAAATAATACATGAAATAAAAACTTTCCTGGATGGAAATGACAGAGGAAAGACTCAGAGAACTTTAGGAGAGATCTGTACAAAGTATCCAATCTAAAGAAGAGAGAAAAATTGAAAATACATACAGACAGACAGACATAAAGAGTGCCTCAGAGAGCTGTGGGAGAATATCAGAAAATCTAACCTATAAGACTGGGGTCCCAGAAGGCAAAAAGAGAGAAAATACGGCAGATAAAACACTCCATGAAATAATAACTGTAAATTTCCCAAATCTGGTAAGAACCACAAATTAGATTTTAAAAGGTCATTGAACCCCAAGCACAATAAATACGAAGAAAATCATGCCTAAGCACATTACAGTCAAACTACTGAAAACCAAAGGTAAAAAGAAAAAGAAAGAAGCCCTGTATGTGAACCAAGGGGAGAAAGACAGGAGATAAGGTAGGTTCACACATGCCTCCTAGGTCACACTTAGGAGGGATTTTCACAATGAAGAAAGGAAGTAGGGGAGTAACATGATTTGATTTGTTCTCACAAGTTCACCTAATTGCTATTTTGAGAATCAGTATGTCTGTATTGCAAATGAGACTTAGGGTTTGGGTAAAAGCGATGAGAAGTGGTTGGATTAGACATCCACTGAAGGTGGGCGATAACTTGGATGTCTTGGATGGGATTTGGCAGGTAAGAAAGAAACAGGAATTAAAGACGGCCCTTAACTCTGAAAAACAAACTGAGGGTTCTAGAGGGGAGGGGGGGTAGGGGGATGGGTTAGCCTGGTGATGGGTATTGAGGAGGGCACGTTCTGCATGGAGCACTGGGTGTTATGAACAAACAATGAATCATGGAACACTGCACCAAAAACTAATGATGTAATATATGGTGATTAACATAACAATAAAAAATTAAAAAAATAAAAATAAAAAGTAAAAAAAAAAAAAAAAAAAAAAGACGGCCCTTAGATTTCAGCCGGAGAAACTGGATGCATACATGGTACTGGGAACAGAAAAGGAAAATGTGCAGAAAGCACAAGGAGGAGCGGCTGTGCAAGGAGCCCCGGAAAGAGATCCAGATTGAAGCTATGAGTGTGGGAGTTTGAAACACAAAATAGTACTAAATACTGAGAGTTTCAATGAGACCACGTAGGGGAAGAGTTTAGTTTATTAAATTTAGAGGGTTTCTCACCCTTAGGCCAGACAATTATTTTTTTGGTTTTGGGGTTTTTGTTTTGGGTTTTGGATTTTTTGTTTTGTTTTGTTTTGTTTTTTTGTGGGAGAGCTGTCCTATATGTGGTAGGATATTTTAGCAGCATTCTTGAACTCTACCCTCTGGATGCAGTAGCAACCCCTCCTCATTACGTCTCCAGACATTGCTCAATGTTCCCCTTAGGCATACTCAATTGCCGCTAGGTGAGAAGCACTGGCCAAAGACAAAGCTTATTGACAGGAATTGGAGCAGAGGAGAAGCTCTTCAAAAGGACCTGAGAAGGAGCCTTCAAGGAGGTAGAACGACAAAAGGGCCGGGGGGGGGGGGGGGGGGTGGAGATGATGAAGACCTGCTCTCAAGAAGGGAGAGATCCGTTCTGCTGGGGAAAGGAGCTGCATTCAAGAAAGTCTGTACTTTTCGAAGATCTGTAATCATCTGGGCTACCATTTTGGTTTTTTTCTTGACTAACTAGATTATGACTACATGAACAGTCACACTGCATTTGGGATATTATTAACAATAAGAAATAATTACAAGGTCATTTCAATTCAGTGAAAGCTGTTGTGCTACAACTTGCTGAACAGGGTAACATCCACTCCTCTCTAACTTCTGCCAACCGTGCCCGGAAGGGGTCCCTAACAGTCCCTGATCTTGCCCTGCATCCTGGTGCTTACCTGAACATTTGCTTTTGTGCATTTAATTGATTCTATTTAACTTATTTTTTTCTCCTGAGACGGCAAGCTCCAACTAAGGACCACCTTCGCCTTGTTTCCCAGTGTGTTGTACACAACTAGCACAGTGTCTGGAGAGAAAGATCTTCAACTGAGCATTCATCTCCTCCCTTTTCTCCTTATTAGCACATAAATATTTTGTAAGAAAACTAAGAAGATACTTTCATGGCTTAAAATTAATGAGACAGTTTTTTTTAAAGATATATTAATTTGAGGAGAGAGCATGCATGCAAATGGAGAAGGGGGAGAGGGAGAGAGAGAATCTCAAGCAGACTCCCCACTGGACGCAGAGCCCCACGTGGGGCTTGATCTCACAACCCTGAGATCATGACCTGAGCCAAAACCAAGAGTCAGACACTTAATGGGCTGAGCCACGCAGGCTCAGAGATAGTTTTAAATATAGATCTAGGATAAACATATCACTGAGGACATTCAAAACTGGTTCGATAAACCTTTGAAAATAGTATTAGTGATTATTGTACATTTTACAAATTATTGTACATTTTACAAATATTCCTCATAATAATGTATTGCTGGAAGTTAGAGATTCATCCACTTTTATGAAATACAGGCATTGTCCTATAAAAGTATATATTGATATTATTCATTAAAATAAAAACCTTTTTTCAGAAGAGTATTAAGTGTTTCAGCTATAATAAATTCTTTTGGTTCTGGATTCAATAAAAAATAAGTAACATTTGGCACCCTGCAAAATTAGACAAATAAGAGTCAACATAATATTCACAGGTAGAACAGTAATGCTGTGTCTCATGCATATAAATGGCATCATTGATCCTTCAACAGGTAATATACTCAGAGTTGTCTTTCCAGCCATGGTTGATCAACATTTATACAAAATCACATACTTAAATCTTTACTTTTATAACCAATAACAAGCATTTCTAATATGAATGTATATATTCTATGTCTATAAAGCAGAGAAAGGTATGCTAAACAGAATGCTTTCTCAAATTTACAGTCATGAATTAGGAGACAATGCTCTACAACATGTTAACCAGCTCAGGAGACAAAAGGCCTACATATTTTAGATAGATAGATAGATAGATAGATAGATAGATAGATAGATAGATAGATAGACAGACAGATAATGGAGGACTCGATCTGAAGACCCTGGAATCATGACCTGAGCCAAAGGCAGACACTTAACCAATTGAGCTACTCAGGCGTTCCTCATCCCCTCAGTTTTAAAAGAGCCCCGAAATTATTCTATTGCTCTTTCACTAACTCTCCTAAACAAAGACCATCTGCACTATTTCTCTAAAGGAAACCAGGCCCATGCATTAGAGCTCCTTCAAGCCAAGCTGAAGCTGAGATTCTGAACTACCTGGCCAAAAAATTAAGCACTATTTATCTATCTGTAACCACTGATGGATATGGGCTGAAGACCTTGCTGGTGGTGGGGCTAGGGGTAGGGAAGGAGAAGAAATTCCCATTCATAAACAGAGCTCAGACCAAAATGACTTCTCAGGTATGATCCCTGTGGGATCAGCCCACCTCATAATAACTTTGCTTTCCTGTGAGAACTGCTCTATCGATACCTCCATGAGAGAGGCCCCTGATAGCACATGTGTGTCATGGGACATCACATGTGATTAGAGTTTGTTCCACTGAATGTGAATATGTGACGCAAACAGAACCAACTAGATTGTTGCATTTGAGAATGTAGAATTGGAACACAAAAAAAGTCGAGTCTGTTCACATCAGAGCTGTTTTATATATAATTTAGGAGTGAAGTGTCCTGCAGACAAAAGGCAGAATGTACAAAGTAAAGAAATGAAGGAAAAGGGTCAGGACTCTCTATAGATCCTGCTTTAGTCCTTTTCTGAGGCCCAAGGATTACCTATAATTTGGGGGTTTGTGAGATACACCTAAAGGCTTCTAATAAATTATTTCTGTATTAAACAAACCAAATTAGATTGTGTTTCTTGTAACCAAAGTGCCTCAGCTCATACTCTAACGAAGGGGGTAGCAAGAAAGGATGGTTTGATCAATAAGTTATATAGAAGGGTCTTGGGAATACTGATTACATGACCAAAGAAAACCCCAGCCAACTAAGCCAGCCTTAGAAACTGCAAGTGAACAGGCAGAGTGGTTTTGGGTACAGAATGGTGCCTGGCACTCAAAACTCACAAAAAATCATCAGGGCTTTTTTGTGTGCCTAGAAATAAATAATGTATTAAAAATCAACTCTATTACTTGACATTTCACCAGCTCTGCTATGGGAGCTCCCACTACCAGCACGTTTGTTTAACACACACACTAAAAGGAACTGTGTCACCCAGATGTCTGTGAATAAAAATAAACAAAAATCGAACTCAAATGGGCAAAAACCCACAAGGGATTTAATTGGTACAAAAGACTGAAAGTATAAATTTTAAGCAATCTTTGACATTGCTGCTTAAACAGTTTCACAGAAGACTTGTTTCCTCTCTGTCGTGCCACTCTGCCTTCCTCAGTTTCCCCATGGTGACCACCCCCTGGAACTTTAGCCTCAAGTAAAAAAAAAAAAAAAAAAAAAAGAAATGTCTGCGGTGATTCAGTCCACACCACTCAGAAGAGAAAATATAACTTCAAGTAATCCTAGAAGAAAGAAAAAGCTTCTCTCTCTCTCAAAAGTCCAAGCAGATTTCACATTTTATGGGCTCTGGCTGGCTTAAGTGTCCATATCCAAACAGTCTTTATGGCCAAACATGAACTAATGTCGATTGGTTTAAAATCGTCAGAAATTGGGGGCACCAGGGTGGTGCAGCCGGTTAAGGACCCAACCCTTGGTTTCAGCTCAGTTCGTGATCTCAGGGTCATGAGATTGAGCTCTGCACTCAACTCAGAGTCTGCTTAAGATTCTCTCTCCCTCATCCTCTGCCCCTCCCCTCAGCTCTCTCTCAATCTCTCTCCCTCTCTCTAAAATAAAATAAATAAATCTTTAAAAAAAAAGATAATCAGAATTTCAAGATTGGGTCAATCCTACTCAAACTGCATGTCTGAGATGTGGGTAGTCTGGTTTCAAAAAAAAAAACAAACAAAACTAGGGTACAGTTATGGTGACCAAAAAATGGTACATGACCCCTATAGGAGCAACTGACTTATTCCACACAGGAGTGCCAACTCCTGTAGCACTGCTCAAGTCCAAACTAACTGTGGATACACAAAACATGTCTCGGGGTCTTTAGGAGATACTGACTGGTGATGGGAAAAACAACAATCAGAGATAGTTTCTACACTGTCAGGTAGATGCTTCTTAGTACTGAAATATGGGCTTATTTGTCCATGCAATAGCACTTACTCCCTCAAAATGATACAACCAGAAGATCTGAGGTGTGCAGCTCATCTCATTTCATATCTGTCTTATATTGGGTGTTCTAAAGTAGTAAGATGGTAGAAGAATGTGGGTATGTAGGGTACGTAGCAATACTTCTTAGGAAGGCAAAATAATCAAGCCATGAAACAGCTGGTTAGATTTTAGGAGTTAACAGGGAAGAGGCCCATTATAGAAAGGAGATGTCTCATGAACTGTACACCAGTTACTAAAAGACATGTAATTATACAAAGAGCTCCTCCATATGTAGAAGGACAGGTAGAAAGGAGGGCACAAGAAACTCTTCAGAGCAGAAGTGAGCAAACTCTTTCTGTAAAGTGCCAGATAGTAAATATATACATTCAACTTTAAGGAGAGACAGTCTCTGTTGTAACGATTCACATCTGCCCCATCAACAATGTACAAATGAACAGGAATGGCCAGATTTGGCCCGAGGGCTGTAGTTTGCCCCTGATTTAGAGAACTAAGAAGTGCAGAATAATACAGTGGCATGTTTTGAAGCTCAAGGAAGACCTTGTTCTTATATTCTAAGAGAATGACATGTAGAATAATAAAATCTCACTAGCAATAACAACAAAAACCCAGCTATCACAGAAAAGGAATAGAGAGAGCCATGACATAGCTTCTGCTAAAATTCCAAATACTCAGAATCTCTTAATCTTAAGAGATCTGAAGACAGATTTACCAACCACCTCCAGAGAGTGACGACCACCTGGCTGACCAGCAGGCCTCGGTGCACACAGAGTCCTGACGCAGCGCGGGAGCTCCGAGGCCCGCTTAGCCCCCTCCACCTCCTCACCCCACCCCACCACACAGTGGTGGAACCCCGACTCCAGGCCACGGCTGGATTCTGGGCTGAAATCTACTCCAAGTGTTCCAAGACACTACCGGACTAAAACTCCTTTGCCTCACATCCTAGCTTTTCTCGGCCACTTCTTAGACTACAAAACCCTCTGGTATTCTGTCTGATAACTTCACCCTCACGGTGCTCATCTCCTCCAACAAGCTACGCAACCCTCTCTTCTGGACCAGGTTGTCCCGTGTCCCATCTCCTTCTCCAAAAGCTCCCTTGCATCCTCCTACCTCAACCACACTCTGGTTTTCCCTGCAACCCCATCACACCCAAGAAGTTTATTCTCAAACCTGGCAGCACAGGTGCGGGTTCTCTCCTCCCTCCTCCCCGATGGGGATTTCAGTCAGTTTCTTCTCTGATCTCTTCTATAAAACTTTCTCCTTTGAGACTTTCACTGACAGTTTCACCTTCTCCCCCTGCTCATTGCCGTCACCCTCCCCTCCTACAACCAGAAGTTGGTTCATATCACCATCTCACATCCTCTTCGGACGTCCCCCCGGTCCTGAGTCCCCGGGCTCCTGCGATGATTCGGAGTTGCTGCTTCTACAGCATTCTTGCCCCTGGCCTGCATTTTACCCCCCAAGGCCAGCCCTTTCCTTCTCTCTCTGTCTCGCTCTCGCTCTCGCTCTCTCTCCTGTGCCAAACTATAATAACCCAATCCCATCGGTTCCTTCCCCTTCATTTCTACTTCCCTAGCTCCTCACCACCACATAAATGCACACACACACAGAGAGGGAGAGAGCATTTGTGCGGAAGACAGTACTACTGACTCAGGGAGTTTTCAGAGCAGAAGTACAACCACCAAATATGCAGTATTAGACGTTCTTATTCCTACATCCCTCAGCCATCCCAACATGGGTTCTGCCTACTTCATCTTCCTGCTTTATAATGTTTCAACAAACTGAAATAGCTCCTCCATTTGTATTATGCAGAGAAGTTGAGTGCAGGGTGCTTCTACGTATGTCTCTGGCAGTTTTTAAAACAGGGCTCCAAAATTCTTTACCACTCTCCCCATCAAGAGGTGAGATCTAGGTCCCCTCCACTTGAATCTGGATTCTGTGATTGCTTGACAGAAAAAATATGACAGAAGTGCATCTGTGCTGGTTTCTAGGCCCCGAATTTAAGAAACTGGCATTTTCCGTGTCTTGTTTCTTGAGGTGCTTGCCCTTATAACCCAGTCATGCTGTGAGAACCCCCAAGGCACCCTATTTGTAGAGATCAGCTGCAATGGCCATATGTAGACATTTCAGAGCAATGCCCAGCTGAGGTCCCAACAACTAGCATAACCACCAGACATGTGAGCACAGTCACCTGTGGATGATTCCAGTCCCCAGTCCCATTGAGTCACCCCCAGCTTTCTTTCAAGTCTCCCCAGGTAAGGTCCCAAGTATCATGGAGCAGAAACATGCCATACTCTACTTGAGTCCCTGACCCATAGAATCTGTGAGCACAGTAGTTTTACACCAGTGACTTTTGGGGCGGTTTGTGACACAGCGATATAAGTTGATTCGTGTGATATGGAGCCTGAGAAGTCCCACAGTCTGCTGTCTGCAAGCTGGAGACCAAGGAAAGCCGGTGGTGTAAATTTGAGTCAGAGTCCAAAGGCCTGGGAACCAGGAGTATCAAGGGTGTAGGTCCCAGACCAAGACCTGCTCATGCTGTCAGGCAGAGCGAGAATCCAAACTCCCTCCACTTTGTTGTTCTATCAGGCCCCTCAACAGGTCGGATGATGCCTACCCACACTTGCCCGTGGGAAGGAAGAGTTGCATCCACTCTACTCTGATCCATCAGTTCAGATGCTAATCTCTTCTGGAAACACCATCACAGACACACCCACCAATGATGTTTAACCAGCTATCCGGGCATCCCGCCATCCAGTCGAATTGATATATAAAATCAACCATCATACCTTCCTTAGCTTTCGGCTCTCCATTCATTTCCTTATTTCCTCTTGCTCCTTCAGTTTCACCTTCTGGCTTTCTCCCAGCTACTTTCTCATGGACAGTATCACTCTTAGATTCAGGCAACAGTGTCCCTGTCCTGAGCCTTCAGCTGTACCCCTCCTAAGGCAGTGAGCCATCTACATGGTTCATCTGGATGTGCCCAATAGCTATGACCTTGAAATTTGCCATTCAGACAGCCCTAAGTAGACATTCATGTGCAGGCCTGGAGCCTAATCTGTCTTCCCAAGGGCACACTTGACTATTAGTGTGGGCCTGGGCCTGAGGTATGGCCATGTGACTACCTTCAGGCCAAAGGTATATAAATATAATCTCAGAGAAGCTCTTTAAAAATATTTATGATAGACTTTCTCTCGTTCCCACCATCCTTCTTTCCCACTGACAATTCCTAGACAAGCCTTAGGAGCCATCTGTCTAGGTTAGCAGCACCACCCTGCAGCCCCAGGCTATTCAACTACAGAAAGTTACATTAAAAAATTAATCATCATTGGGCACCTGGGTGGCTCAGTTGGTTAAGCGACTGCCTTCGGCTCAGGTCATAGTCCCGGGGTCCTGGGATCGAGTCCCACATCGGGCTCCCTGCTCACCGGGAAGCCCGCTTCTCCCTCTGACCTTCTCCCCTCTCATGCTGTTTCTCTCTCGGTCTCTCAAATAAATAAAAATCTTTAAAAAAATAAAAATATAAATATAAAAATTAAAAAATTAAAAATTAACCATCATCATCTTTATTTTTTACATATATTGTGATCCCTGTTGCAGCATTTTAGCCTGTTGCCTAAAGAATGTAGTGCCTCTAACCTTGCACTGTTTCATATCACCCTTTGTCCCGTTGCTAGGGTGAACAATCCAACAAAATACAACAGTGCTATCCCAGTTTAAAATTCTTCCATGTGTCCCTGTTCCTCAAAACAGTGTTTCTCAAAAGACAAAGCAAAACAAAAAACCAAAGGTCTATAGATCTTCGCATGCAGATCGTTAATGAGAAGAAGGCAAATTGCTAAGGGACACTACAAGTTCTGGTTTGCAGGCTAAAATTTGAGAGCCATTGACCTTTGCCTCATTTCCCGCTTGGCTCCATCTCACACCATCAACTCCAGTCACACTAAATTACTTGGAATCCTCTGAACACATAATGTTTTTCCATCACTTCCAAGCCTTTACACCATGTCTTTCTCGGTCTAGGATGCCCTTGACCCCTCTCCTTCTCTATTCTTTCTACTAAATCTTTCGCATCTTCCAATAGTCAACTCACGCTTTTCTGTGGGTCCCTATTAGGATTAGCCAATCTCTACTTCGACCTCTATTCAACCCTTGCCCAATTCACTATCATATGATGTAAAATATTTTATCATAATTTTATTCCGTATCTTCTTCTTTCCTCTAAACTGTCAGCTTCTTGAGGACAAGTATCTTGTAATTTCTCCTTTATCCAGCAGCTAATTTGTATTTGTCCAAGACAGACAAGAAAAAAAAAAAAAGAATGAAAAAAGAAGGTCATTCTGTTTTAGTCTATAAGTTGTCTTGAAGAGTAACTAAAATTTTTTTGATTAAAATAGATGCTCACAATTTAGGTAATCATTGAATGTACCATAGATAGCAATTTTTCTAAAACAAACTCAAAATTGGTCAGGCACATAAAAAATGTATCAAAAAGCTTTATGTTCAAGTAAGCATTTGTTTCTTCAAAACTACTTAAAATTTAGTATTAATAACAACAAAAAAAAAGCTCCTGAATTTTTTTAATTTAGAGAGAATAAAAGTAAGGAACAGGAAGTTCTTCCTGGTGGTTAAATAATGAAGCAGATGAACATCTAAATTTCACCCAGGAAATGGGGAAATTCTGGAGTAGCAGACGCTACATCTGCAACAGTACGAACCCAAAACTGAAATCCAGAGGAAGAAAATAGATAAATGGTATTTTGAAAGTTGGTTATATTTCTCAGAGAAAAGTTGTACTCTTATATCCAGATCCATTAAAATTAATCGAACAATGGATTAAAACCCCTAGCAAGTACCTGGTATATAGCAGGCTATCAATAAAGGATATTTCCCTTTCTCTTCTCACATAGCCATGATAACAAAACATCCCACTTAAGTGATAAATACATACTGCATTTAAAATTGGCAATCTATTTAAATGACTGCTCTTGATTCAACTGAGACATCCCATTTCTACCCATGGGCTCCATCCTACCCCACATTCTCGTATCAACTGAATCACAGTCAAGGGTTCAATTAAGTCCCTAAAATCCATCCTGCAATCAGTTCAACATTTTTGACACCTTTCCTTGCCTTGAATTACTCTCATACCTGAATCCCAGGACCTAAATCATACTCCTAGTGTTTATTCCATCTCCAACAAAGGGGTCAATTCCTTCTCTCCAGTGCTTATCAGATTGCAGCCCCCAATAGGTCCAGCATTTCCTAAGCCCTTGGAGTGTCAGTCATGGTCACAGTATCGGGCAGGGGTAAGTAAACAGTTAGTACGGACCAACTGTTATGGTGTTTTGTCTTTAGAAAACACCATATTCTGGGGCGCCTGGGTGGCTCAGTCAGTTAAGCGTCTGCCTTCAGCTGAGGTAATGGTCCCAGGGTCCTAGGATCGAGCCCCCCATTGGGCTCCCTGCTCGGCAGGAAGCCTGCTTCTCCCCCTCCCACTCCCCCTGCTTGTGTTTCCTCTCTCGCTGTGTCTCTCTCTGTCAAATAAATAAATAAAATCTTAAAAAAAAAAAAACACCATATTCTGCTAGTCTTTGCCCACAGTACTTTTTGATCTACTCCTGCCATCAACCCCGCCAAAAGAAGTCCGCTTCTTGTCCCAAGAAGGTCTGATAATTACATAACTGGCAGTGGTACTTACTTGTAGGCCATGCCCCATAAAGTCATAAATTCCAGGTTCGTTTACAGAAGCACCCTAGACAGACTTGCTATATCCTGTTAAAAACATTCCATTGGTAATGATCATCAGGAGAAACTTTTAGCATCTTTAAAAATTTGACCTGATCATTTCTTCTATTCTAAAAATTTCTTAATGTCAATCTGACACTTTATTGTCAGGCACCATTATAGTTCTCACAAAAGGAAGGAGTCTCTTCTATATAGTCTCTTCCTGGCCAGAAAGACCACAATCCAAATATTCCACATAGGTCTTGCCCATCAGTTAAAAACATCTTACCTCCTGGCTTAAATTACTTATATCATTACATAATCGATTCTAGAAGGGCCTGTGGAAAACACCTTACCCATCACTTGGTCTTTCTCTCCAATAACTGCTCTAAGCCATGCAACTAATTGCATCATTCTTCACAGTGGCTAATAGGAAACCCAGAGCCAAAACGTTCAGTCCAGCTCACAAGTGCTGATGCCTCATTCTGTTAAAATGTATTTCATGTCTTAACCTTATACTTGATTTCATGTTATTTTTCCTACTCTTATTTTGTATATTATTTCTAGACTCGGATTAATAGTGCTTTTCCCACTGTTATTTTCAGGCCCATATGGATTTCTGTGCATTGATTTAAACTAGTATAGGAAGAGTGATGATACAAACACATAAAATAGAAATCTATAGGTAACTGAAAACATTTAAGACACTGAACGGCTTGACTTCTTCTGACGCAAATTATTAGCTCCTCTGTGAGTTGTTTAACTCACTCAGATAGAGACATAAAGGGGCCCAAGCATAATGGATTAATGCATTAACAATGAAGTGAGAAGCATATGTCATATGAACAGTCACACACAACATGCAGTATAATTAAGGTTATTCACACAGCCATGAGTTCAAGGTCAATATGGTCCTCTTGTCTATCCGGACTGATTTCAGCTACACGTACAACTTAAAAAATATATGGGAAATACCTTAATAGATTCCAGTTGCAAAAGAAAAAGAAAAAGAAATCCAAATCATTTTGATTCTACCTCTAAAATAATTTTTAATTTACTTCTTTCCATCCGTACTACCACCACTTGTACCTAGAATAGAAGTGTTAAGTGGATACTCTACAGACAAGAAGGGTCTTTGTAAAATGCAAATTGCGGCACTTAGGCTGAAAATTTTCACATGGCTTTCTATTGCTCTTAGGATGAAGTTCAAAATCCTTAACAGCCAAGAAGGCCCCTGTGACTAACCGCTACCTCACTGGGTCACCTCTTCTGCGCTCAGCCATCATTTTTTTTTTAAGATTTTATTCATTTATGAGAGAGAGAGAGAAAACGCATAGAGCGATAGAGAGAAGCAAACTCCCTGCTAAGCAGAGATCCCAACCCAGGGCTCCAACCCAAGACCATGAGATCGTGACCTGAGCCCAGGCAGACTGAGCCACCCAGGTGCCCCTCAGCCATTACTTTCGTAACCAGCTGACATGTTCACAAAGCATGGACCCTGTAAAACAAACACACAGGCAAGAATGACCAATGACACTCAAGCTTTTTCTCTTCCTCTCCGCAGAAGTAACCCACTTGAAACGGGGGTCTGAATTAATTGTTTCCACTTCATTCTCCCACCAATCCTGCAATCTCAATTCTGACCTCACCCCTTTTCAGTTAAGGAAAACATCTGGATAACTGGTGAACTCCTAGTTGTCAAATCCAAGAGACATTCATCCGTTTCTAATCACTCTTGACCTCTTTGTGGGATCCGACATGATGTGCTCCCCAGTTTTCAAAACCCTCCCCTTTCCTTGCCTTCTAGAACACATGGGTTATCTTCTTTCTCCTTGTTTTTAATTATTTATGTTGCCCAGGTTCTGCCTCTCAGTTCTAGCCCTGAGTGACGTTCTACTCCCCCAGGAGATTATCTACACACCTGGTGATCTACAAATCTTCATCTGTGCCACTCTCTCTATTTGGACCCATGCTTCCAACTATCTATTGTGTGTGACACCGTGACAAACCAAAGTAGCCTCAGTACTGACATGCCCAGTGTTGCACCTTCCCTCCTACAGAGTGTCTTCTACTCTGAAAGCTACTTAAGAAACTGGGTATTGGGGCACCTCGGTGGCTCAGTAGGTTAAGCGGTCACCTTCAGCTCAGGTCATGATCCCAGGGTCCTAGGATTGAGCCCTGGTGTTGGGCTCCCTGCTCAGTGGGAAGCCTGCTTCTCCCTCTCCCTCTGCCCCTCTGTCCAACTCATGCACTCTTTTGCTTGCTCTCTCTCTCAAATAAATAAATAAAATCTTAAAAAAAAAAAAAACTGGGTATCTAGCAATTTTTCCTTCTCCATCTGCTCTATCCACTTTTTAAAGAAGGGCTTCTCTAAGTGCGGTTAAGTAAAAAAATGTCTCAGGGGAATGATACCAATGAGCTAAATCAAAAAACCTTTCCCCTATGTAATAATATACATAGGGGAAATATATAACGTAACAAATATAATAAATTTGTTTTCTTAAAAATCAAATAAATCGATTCTCTCAAGGGTAGTACTTCTCAGAACTTTAATCTGCTAATATGTATCATGCCTCTTTAAGACACATGCCTAGGATGCAGCATTCCTCCCAAGCTAGTGAGACACTTTTTGCTGAGAACACTAATTAAACAGCTACCAGAAATAATATGCAGCAGAACACAGTTTGGGTTTGCCAGTTATTCTCCTTGAGGTCAACCAGAGCTCATAAAAACAGCATCCCAAAGACTGATACATGTATAAGCTTCCATGTTGTGTCTAGCAGGAGGCAGCCCTGTAGCATAAATGGACTCAAAGCACCCCTTCTCAGAGGACTGTTTAGGAGATACTGAGTCTGCCTTCCGCCCATGCTAAATTACTGAGTAATTTCCTATTCTTTATTTTGATTAATAAGTCAAATGAATTCATCAAATATTGATTAAACACCTGTTCAGTACAAGACACTCCGATAATTATTAAGGATACCAAAAAGGGTTGAATGTGGTTTTGTCCTTCAGGGCTCAGTCTAAGGGGAAACACATTTGTAAAAAATTTAATTAATGTGACTAAGTGCTATGAAGGAAGTACGTACTCAATTCTGTGGGACCACAGGGAAAGAAATGATTTCCTTTTCCTGGAGAGATAAGTGAGGGGGTCAGAGGAGATTTTAACTAGGTAGTTTATAGTCTCCTTACCAACAACAACAACAAAAAAATACAAGATAAGAATATATTCCTAGTTTATAAATAAGAAGCTGAGTTTTTTACGGTTAAATGTATCTAAGTTCACAAAGCTGATGAGCAACAAAACCAACTTGAGGGGCGCCTGAGTGGCTCAGTTGGTTAAGCGACTGCCTTCGGCTCAGGTCATGATCCTGGAGTCCCGGGATCGAGTCCCACATCGGGCTCCCTGCTCAGCAGGGAGTCTGCTTCTCCCTCTGACCCTCTTCCCTCTCATGCTCTCTATCTCTCATTCTCTCTCTCTCAAATAAATAAATAAATAAATCTTTAAAAAAAAAAAAAAAAAAACCAACTTGAGCTCAGATTGGCCAGACAAGACCAAAGGAAGAGAAGGTGAAGGAAGAGAAGGTACCAAGTATGAAAAAGTATGTTTCATTGGGGGAAAGCCAAAGCCGGGAGGTATGGCTGAGCTGGAAGGCCAGAGGTGCTTAGCTGTGGGCTGGGGAGGAGGTTGGGGAGCTGGGAGGCCCTGAGAGGTTTCCCTGCTTGCAAGTTAACAAACTGGCATGTTACTGTTTCATTGTCGCTGGCAGAAGACAAGAGACTCACCCAACAGCATAAGCATGGAGCTGGTTACCCTGCTCCGCGGAGGGGCTCTCCAGGGATGCCCGCACCTGTCACACTCCAGGGGAGGAACACGGATGGGGGGGTGGGGGGTGGTTTTGCCACTTCTGTAGCAAGCCGAGACAATCCTGCTCTTTGTCCTGGAGAAACTCTCCCTCAAGATTGCTCGGTGCAAACAGGAACACAACTGGACAAATGGCCCAAGTAAAGGGTAGTCAGGGCCTTGCATTTTCGGCATGCTTAGTAAACGCATAGAAACAGGACACCGGGGAAGGTGGATGACCTCTCCCAATGGAGGGGGAGGAGAGATGGGAGAGAGTGGAGCCAAGGACAAGAGACTAGAAAAGAAGGCAGGAATCATACAACCGAGAAATTTAAATGCAATACAGGGGAGTTTGAGCTTTTGCCGTAAGCACTAGGAAGCCATGACAGATGTTGTAAGGTGTGTATCCCACACCTGCTGGAATGGTCTGTAGGAGTTGCCAGGTTTGTTCAGATCTCCTCCTTCTCCTTCCCCCACGCAGCTCATCTTCACAGTTAGTGAAAACACTGCCAATTTATAAAGGTGGTCCTCTTTCTAGGATTTTTTTAACTTGCAATCAAGAGACTTGGGTCAGTTTCTCCCCTTGGTGGGGGGAGATATCTGGCAGTCATATTTTCTGCTATAGGAAGGCTGCTTGCAGCAGAAAATAAAATCCTAAAGCCAGAGTAAGAGATCTGTAAACATTCTAGTCTCAATTTTCTTTTTTTTAGTCCATCTGCATCCCTGCCCCTCCCTTGTCTTCAGTGTCCCTCGGGATGTCTCCATGGACTCCCAATGCATTCCTATTTCAGCTTAGCACACTTTTAGTTATGCTTCTGTCTCTTGAATCTGAAGGTATGAACTAGTTTAGAAGGGCAGTGTTCCCAGCTTCATCTCTAGGAACATGATGTTGGAAGCAGGATGGAAAATGGCTTCCAGCAAAGACAAAACTGGAAATGTGACCAACAGACTGTCAATAACAGTCCAAGAGAAAAATGACATTTCCATGTGTCCTTACAGACATGACCATAATTAGGTACTCTGATTCAGAGATGACTTTAAGAAATAGTTCCGGGCTCTGAAGTTAGTTTAGAGCACCTCAGTAGTTCCCGGGATAATCTGTGAGGACCCATTTTACATATGGTAGCTCAAGACCAAAAACTGACCCTTCCAAATGGGGAGAAAGCATATGATGCCAAAGAAGAAGGGCCCAGATCATGAAGAGTCTACAGGAAAGTCAGGATCATTAGGATGAAGAACAACGGGATTGCCTGTTTTTATTGGCTGCCCTCGGACTCAAGCCCAGTAGCCCTGAAGGATTATTACACAGAGAAGCTCAGGATAGTACGACTGCAAGGGCTTCACCTCAGTGTTCCTGTGTAAATCACATACATAATCACAAATCACAAAGTAAATTAAAAATTCTAATTCATTTGTAAAAATCATCTTTGTCAAGAATTCAAAAGACACAGAAATTTGTGAAGTATATTTTTACTTCTAAACTCTTTCCCATCTCTCCCCCCTTCCATTGGGAGAGGTCATCCACCTTCCCCGGTGTCCTGTTTCTATGCGTTTACTAAGCATGCCGAAAATGCAAGGCCCTGACTACCCTTTACTTGGGCCATTTGTCCAGTTGTGTTCCTGTTTGCACCGAGCAATCTTGAGGGAGAGTTTCTCCCAGGACAAAGAGCAGGATTGTCTCGGCTTGCTACAGAAGTGGCAAAACCACCCCCCCACCCCCCCATCCGTGTTCCTCCCCTGGAGTGCGACAGGTGCGGGCATCCCTGGAGAGCCCCTCTGCGGAGCAGGGTAACCAGCTCCATGCTCATGCTGTTGGGTGAGTCTCTTGTCTTCTGCCAGCGACAATGAAACAGTAACATGCCAGTTTGTCAACGTGCAAGCAGGGAAACCTCTCAGGGCCTCCCAGCTCCCCAACCTCCTCCCCAGCCCACAGCTAAGCACCTCTGGCCTTCCAGCTCAGCCATACCTCCCGGCTTTGGCTTTCCTCCTCCTAATTTAACTCAAGTCTCTCTACTATTAATGGTACTTTGTGCACTTTGTTTTGGGGTATATTCATACATAAACTGATACTCCTGTGTGTCTGTATTTTTTTTCTTTTGGTCAGGCTACAGTTTGTTTTTTTCCTTTCATAAATGTTGTAAAAGCCATTTGTCTGTTCTAATTTGGTTAGATAGCTTTTCCTCTCCCGTTTTAATGTCCACATGTGATTTTCCATAATTTATCATTCAATAGATATTAATAGATATTTACATTAGCTGCAGTTTTTTCCATGCAATGTATACGTACATATGTACATGTGTATACATATATACATTTATGTGTGTGCATGTATGTGTGTGTGTGTGTGTGTGTGTGTATATATATATGTTTATCCAGTTACTTTGTTGGAATACTTTCCTATAAATTGGAATCTCTAGGCAAAGGGTATACAAAATTTAAATTTTGATTGATAACTGCAGAATTTCCCCAAATGTACAGACAGTCATCATCAGGGATCCTGCTCAGTAACTGTCGATGAGTGCTCTGTTTCCTACAATCATGGGAACATTAGATATCACCATTTTTAATCCTTGACAATGTGATATTCATAAGAAATTAGGTTTCTTCTGTTAATGCTGAGCTCAAGCATCTTCCATATCCTTATTAGTCATTTATATCATTTGAATTTCGTCTTTAAGTTCTTTTTTCATTTCCCTTGGAATATTAGTGTCTTTGTTGCCAATGTATAAGCGCTCACTTGTGATTAAGGATGCTAACCTTTGGACAGCTGTGCAGTACAGATGCAATGCCATACGGTTTCTCCCCCATTGATTTCACTACAAAGTTTATATTTTTTGATCACACACAAGTTATGTATTCAGATATCATGTTCTTTTTTTTTTTTTTAAGAACGGCAAAGAAAAATCACTGAAGGATTTAACACAAGAAACAAAGATGAGATTTGAGTTTTACTGGGCAATCAACTGGGAGGCAACTGGGAAGTGGGCTGGTAAGAACCAACAGCAGACGCGGACCAATCGGGTAATGGAGACATGAAAAAGCACCAGATGAAAGCCCAGTGGTGGCAATGGGAGTGCGTACAGAACTTACAGGGGCATCCGTGAAACACAATCTAGAGAACGTGGCAACTCGTTGAGTTGGCAGAGTGGGTTGAATTAAACTCCTGTGTTATTAGGAGGTGTTATCAAGTCACATTTCTAACTGAACCCGAAAGAACGAGGCACCACCAACGCCCTTCATAAAAGAGGTGAAGGGAAAGGGAGGGAAAGGAACAGTTAATAAAAGCATAATCACGAGGCAGCTGAATGTGAGTAGAGAAATCACCATTGATTGGAACTTCTGAAAACGTTTATAAATTGACTATAGAACAGATTTATGTTTCAACACATTTTAATTACAAATCAAATATTCTCTGAAAGCTCTGGGTTTAAATATTTAAAGTATATCAAGTTTTGTCATAGAGGATCCTGGAAGGAAATATATCGGGACTTTTAAATAGGATTATTTAAGAAAATATTTATAAAGGGAAGGGCAGAGGAAGACTGTAAGAGATACTGCAGTACCCCCCAACCCAAGCTAGTAACTGTGGAGAAGAAGGTGCTACTACCTCTTAGGGGGCAGGAAAATAAAGTATTTACCAGAATCCAGAGAGAGCTGTGAGGTCACCTGCCAAGAGCTGGTGCTTAAAGGGATGGAACCAGCCTGCAGCTACTCTTGTAGGGTGAGACCAGCACAGTCCACCTGCCCAGTCTCCTCTCAGCCACTGCCTCCCTCCCTCCCACTGCCAGAGGCAAGAATGCCCACTGATTGCCCGCTTACTACCCAGACACAGAGCAGAGTGGGGCGTCTACCTGGAGGGGCAGAGACTTGCCAGCACACCGCACCTTTGTGTCTTTCACGTGGAAGGAAAGTTCTTATCCCCAACACAGGGACACACAAAGACCCATCAGCACTATGACATGCAAAAACACGATAAAACGCAGCAGAGAATTATCTCCTACTCACCCGCAGAATTCAGTGAGATACTGTAGAACCCATCCCTGCCAGCAGTCACTCAGCATCCTTCCAGGCAAAGTAACACCCTCTGGATCTTCACTGAATTCACTTAAATGACAATATTTTGTAAAAGACCAGTCTTTAGTTCTTAAACTACGTAACAGGAATAAACAAAGTTGAATTTACCACAGAATTGAAGGATAAATAATAAACTATTAACTAAAATAAGGAATGATAACATGGACTATGTCTCCTAGAGTACAGGATTAATACCATGAGGGTGAGTGAAGGGAGAAAAATATTTAACACTTTGGTATTTTATGAACATGAAGAAAAAGGGATTTCTATGATTTCTTTGCCTGCTCCCTGATCCAGCATAAAGAATTGTTTAAATGTACCAAAAAAAAAAAACCATGTGTAATAGAATGAACTAGGTAGCATTTTGTAGAGAATGGTACTATTTAGTTTTTTCCCCATACCATGTGGTCCTCAAGAACCCCTGAAAGGGAAAAGAAAAAACCTCTATCACCATTCCTGTGAGGAAAGAAAATATTTTCTGAGAAGTTGAGTTGTTTGCTAAAGGTCACATAGCTAGTAAGTGATAGAGTCAAGACTAATCTACGTCAAAAACTGTAAGTTCATTGTTATTCACTAAAATACGTGACCATGGGCGCCTGGGTGGCTCAGTTGGTTAAGCGACTGCCTTCGGCTCAGGTCACGATCCTGGGGTCCTGGGATCGAGTCCCGCGTCTGGGCTCCCTGCTCAGCGGGGAGTCTGCTTCTCCCTCTGACCCTCCCCCTTCTCGTGCGCTCTCTCTCTCATTCTCTCTCTCAAATAAATAAATAAAAATCTTTTAAAAAATAAAATATGTGACCATAATCCGGGATAAATTATAAAGTAAAATGTTTTCTCCTGTTTATTCCATGGCAACATTTCAATGCTTTGCCATACCTAATATTCTTCCTCGTCTTGCATGTAAGGTATCTCCAAAGTTGAGTAGAATGTTAAATATTTAATAACCTGAAGCTTATCTGTGCCCCTGAACTTATAAAAGTAAAAAGTAAAATTTAGTTTTGTAACTAAAGCACTTTAACTATACAAACACAGATCCTCATACCTTCACCTGACAAACAGGACCCTGAAGGACTCCTGGATTCCTCAGCTTTTTCAATCTTTCCATGTTATTTCCATTTCCTTCACCTTTTAAGTTGATCAAAAAACTTTGTTAAAAATGACTTTTTCTTCCCCCAGGGTGAAATGTATTCCAAGCCTGGTGAGAACAGACTATTAATCTCTTCATTTTATTGACCTACTTCAGTTTCAGCTCATTAAACACAGACATTTTCAATGATCAGAAGAAAATGAACCAAATGTAACTTGCTACAACCTTACTAAATAAGAGAGTTGTTCAAAAGGCAAATAAATCTGAACAGGTAATTTAATATTGACAATCTTCCATTTAAAGAATATACATGTAATGAACAAGGACATCCAGAAATGATGTTTACATTCCTTTGATCAATGAAGGCACAGTCTTGTGCTTGTTATCAGACTCCTTCTCGGTTCTTACCCTCTCTCAAAAAAGGATGTTAAAGAAATCATGAACTAAAGTCCCTTGAAACTGTAAGACAAAGAAAAGCAAAAAACTATGAGCTCTAAAAAGATAGCTGCAAAGATTACTTAATTATATTGCCTATATGCAATTACAAAAGCTAAGATAAATTTGGTTATCATAGCACAGTAGGAGAGGAAACTAGTCATTCAAACCCATTACCCTAATAAGAGTAATAAACAATTTATAAAACAAGAAATGTTAACTGCCTTCTAAATATAACTGAATTTGAAACACAAATTTAAGTTCATAGCTAAACCATATCGAAATATGCATGTCTCATTAGCACTGACTTAAATAATCCTTCTATTTAGGTAGAATTTCCTAATACCTTTCTCAGATACCCTAATAACCAACTACACTTCATACAGGAAAAAAAAAAAGGTTTTTTTCAAAGTATCATTGAAAGAGGGTCTAAAGACTAGGTATTTCTAAAATCGGAATTGTCAGAAATACTTTGGAGACAGATTTTACCTGCTACCACATATCATGATTTGTGATTTAGCAGCAATTATTTTTTTGCTTATTCTGAAAGGCCTGGTCTCTCTACTTGGTCTGCAGGGAGTCTGTACCCCAGGCTGGTATCTTGTAACAAACCATCTTCCTAGCTCAGGAATAATTCCATAGATAAGTGATATGTGCTTTATTGCCGACACGGAATTAACAAGGGTGGGAAATGAAAAAAGTGAATCATTTTCTAGTTCCTTACTATTAATTTCCTCACAGAAAGAAACCACTTTGCAAAAAAAAAGGGGGGGGTGGAGGATGAAAAAAATCAAATAAAACACAAACCCACCAATCCAGAGCCAAATATAAATTACATTTGGTCAACTTATATTTCTCCATTCTCCCAACAACGGACGAATTAATGCTCAAAGTCAGATCAGTCACTGTCTCCATGATGATAAAAACTATGTAAATGAATCCCTTAAAAGTTAAACAATCTTCCTTTCCTTGCAGGACTTTTGAGGAAACTTTCTTCCAGACATTTCTTTGGCAATTCATTTATTCTGTTTTAAAAATACTGGATAATGTAGATAAAAATTATTTTAAGTTTAAACTTAAAAGGGCTGGATCACTTTCTAGAATTTGTGGCAGAGGTACATAAGAAAATACTGACTCCTCGAAAATAATTTACTCAACAACACAACTGAGCCCAGGTCAGAAGATTTTTTAAAACCTCGCCCCCTCATTTCCCATTTCCCATATCTGTTAATATTCAGCATAGAAAACAGAAGTAAACACAAGAAGCTGAGTCTGTTGGGTAAGTACACATATAAGATTAATTCTACAAATCAAAATTTATTTAATTTTGGCCTAATCCCAGAACATTAAGATACACCGGTCACAGACCCTACTCTCAAACAGCCTACAGTCAAGCAGAGGGAAAGAAATATATTCAAAATTAGCATTACTGCTTTGAGTGCCTACTTATATGAGAAATAACTAAGTACTGATCTATACGCGGTAGGTTTGAGGATTTCAGGGCTGATCAAGGCCAGACAGGACCTCGAGACTGTGGTAGGACACGTGGAGCTTTATTTAAGAGGCACTTTGACAGCCTGCATCAGGAGGGATGTCCCTCACAGTAAGAGACCTTCCGGAGAAAATAATGCAGGGCCTCTGCCTAGAAGAGGACGATCACAGGAAACGCCCAGGACAGAGGGGAACAGCAGAAGGGGCTCGTGTATCTCGGATCTCGGTGTGATGGCTTAGCAGCATGATGGGAAGTCTCTGAGTCAGAGAGCTTCAAGGGGCAGCAATGGCTTGGGTCTTCCATAGCCCCCAAGAGCGTTTTAGCCATGAGTAACAGATGTCGGGTGCAGTTTTGTGGAGTAGGCAAAGGAAGCAGGCTCTAAGTGACTAAAAATATGCTGATTTGAGCTATATTTTAAAAGCAACTGGATGTGTAAAAATTTGAGTTTGGTACTAGAGGGCTTTGGGCTAATGGTCCCAACCTGATGTGAAGAAGTAAAAAACACAGGTGTCAATCTTTAACCCATTTACAAAACACCAGAAAACTTTAAAAATATCATGATATAGGGATAGCAGAATCTTGGATAGACTGACTATCCATCTGTGGACTGACTTCTAGAGTTTCACTTAACAATGAGAGGTTCAAAAGATGTAGCAAATTCTTCAACTATTTCAGTTCTTATTCCAAGTCAGACACTGCTCTAGGCAGCAGATATTCCTCAGTGAATAAGGTAGCCAACTGTACTGGCTACCTAATTTATAGGGCCAGAGCCAAATGAGAATGCAGGACTCTGGTCACACTTCAAGATGTCAAGAGCAGAACATTAAACCAAGCATGGGGCCCCTTTGACAGTGGGACCTTGTGTGAGTGCACCGGTCACACGCCCGTGAACCTGGCCTTTCTTCAACATCCTTTTTTGGGAGAGGGTAAGAACCGAGAAAGAGTCCAATAACAAGCACGAGGCACAACAGACATGTTCTCTATTCTCATCATGCACACAATCTAGTGGTGACAGAGCAACAGTAAAAAGAAAGAAAAAGCATAGGGCACCATGAAAGATAAAAGGGGATTCTACAGTAATAATTGGAGGACCATAGTTCAGTGAACTTTGAGAAAAGCCTCTCTGAAGAGCTGACATTTCAACCGAGACCTGAGCCAGTCAGCTATATAACCTGCATGTGTGAAGGAGCCATAGGTTGGAGAGTTTGTGCCAATGATTCTCAAACAGGTAATGCAAAGAGTTACTGGTGATTATTTCTGGATGGTAAATTTTGCTTTCTTTATACTTTTCAGTACTTTGAATTTTCAAGAGAATAAGTATTCTTTCATAAAAACATGAAAGTACAAAATCTCATTTTCCTTCTATAAAAGTGCATTATGCATTCAACTTACATAGCAACCATATGTGAACTTGATATGGCTAATCAAAGACCTAGAGGGGATTATGCTAAGTGAAATAAGTCAGACAAAGACAAACACTGTATGTACTGGATGATTTTACTTATATGTGAAATTTTTTAAAAAAATGAAAAGACAAAACAAAGAGAAACAGACTCATGCATACCGGAAACAAACTGTTGGTTACCCAAGTGGGAAGGGACTGGGGGAGGGATGAAACAGATAAAGGGGATTAAGATTTTACAGTTTTAAAATATATAAGTCATGGGGCTATAATGTACAACTTGGGGAATATAGTCAATGATTCTTTGGTCTTACGGTCACAGATGGTAACTAGACATTGTGGGGATCATTTCATAATACATAAAATACCAAATCACTATGATGTACACCTGAAACTAAAGGATATTGTATGTCAATTATACTTCAATAAAAAATTAAAATTTAAAATCTTAAAAATAGTTTTTAAAAGAAACAATAAGCGTGAACAGGAATGTGAAGAAAAGGGAACACTGGGGCACTGCTGGTGGGAATGCAAACTGGTGTAGCCACTGAGGAAGACAGTATGGAGGGTCCTCAGAAAATTAAAAATAGAACTGCCCTATGATCCAGTAATTGCACTACTGGGTATTTAATCCAAAGTATATGAAAACAGTATTCAAAGAGATACATGCACCCCTATGTTTATTGTAGCATTATTTATAATAGTCAAACTATGGAAGCAGCCCAAGTGTCCATCAATAGATGATTGGATAAAGAAGAGGTGATATTATATATGTATGTACACACACACACACACACACACACACACACACACTGCAATATTATTCAGCCAGATAAAAAGAATGAAATCTTGCCATTTGCAACAACATGGATGGATCTAGAGAGTATGATGTTAAGTGAAATAAGGAAAGACAAATACCGTATCATTTCACTCATCTGTGGAATTTAATAAATAAAACAAAGAAGAAAGAAAAAAGAGAGACAAACCAAAAAAAAAAAAAAAAAAAAACCAAACTCTTAACTATAGAGAACAAAGAGAGGGTCACCAGAAAGGTGGGGGCGGGGGGGAGGAATGGATGAAACAGGTGAAGGAGATTAAAAGTAAACTTATCTTGGGGGCCTGGGTGGCTCAGTTGGTTAAGCAACTGCCTTCGGCTCAGGTCATGACCCTGGAGTCCCGGGATCGAGTCCCGGGATCGAGTCCCACATCAGGATCCCTGCTCAGCAGGGAGTCTGCTTCTCCCTCTGACCCTCCCCCCTCTCATGCTCTCTGTCTCTCATTCTCTCTCTCTCAAATAAATAAATAAAATCTTTAAAAAAAAAAGAGTAAACTTATCTTATTGAGCACTGAGTAATACATGGAATTGCTGAATCACTATATTGTACACCTGAAACTATATAATACTGTATCTTAACTACACTGAAATTAAAATAGAATAGAATAAAATAAATAATTTTTAAAACAACAGAATAATAACATTTTTTTTAAAAGCTGTCCCATATACTGTGACTTGGAGAAGAATGACTAATCACCTTAGGGTGATTTTTAACAGTGACATTAGTGAAATTTGAAATTTCTAAAGCTGAAAAGAGGAAGAATTGAGGACACAGTTGGTGTTGTCTTTTCTTCTAGTTGAAGGTCAGGCTTTTATAAAAGGTAGATATGGAAAATGACTACTCTCTATTAAAAGTAAAGCTATTGTCACTTAACCAACCAGATCAGGCACCGCATTCACAGATAATCTATTCCAACAAAGCATATGACCAAAGTCTCTCATGACCCCATTTTAAGGTTTATGGTTTCTTCAACAGTTATACCAAGAGGCCACTGATTTATAAATCATTTCTGCTTAAGAGAGGCCTCTGTTTGTTGGACTGTTGCTATGCGTGTTATACTGGTTAATGACAAAATAAATATTATAGACTTAGAAGTCTTCTTATCAAACCTGGAAAGTAAATTGTACACACACACACACACACACACACACACACAAGATAAAAATCCATATTCCAGAAAGTTCTGGACAAGCGTGAAACTGGCTGGGGGGAGGATAGAATAATTATAAATGCTCTTCTTAAGTTCTCCAAACTGCACCTCTCCTAAAGCCAATTATACAAATACAGGATGTTGGACACTTGGCATAAAGGAACTTAAATTGTGGGATGGAGAGCGGATGGGGACACGCACAACATTTATACTTGCTAATAAGCTGAGTATGAGGAACTGGGGTGTGATTAGTGCAATTCAGGCCCCTGACGGACAGTCATACTCCGTGGCCTTAAAGTAGAAGATCATACTCTCTGTCCTACCAGTAAGGGTCACTGAAGGCCTGGGTAAAAATGACACACCTGATTCTCACAGCCATCAACACACACTCGATTTCGCAGAGGAGAAAGTGATATGCTTCCCTGACACTGGAACTAAGTCTTGATGTTCACAAGTCAACACAGACAACTTGCACAGACTCAGAAAGTAATGATGGGACAAAGCCCCTAGAGACCTGCGTGTGGCAGGAGAGCCACCAGGATACTCTGCAACCTCAAAAATGACTCAACAGCCGCCTTCTCTTGACCAACAAGAGGCCTGCTGCTTCTTCCGTAATGACCACTATCCCCACCTTAACCCTCCTAGCACCTAAGCAAGTTATAAAGACCCCCAATTCCTGAACTGCCCTGCTTCATCCAACAGTCTTGATACCACCCAGCACAAGCCCAAATCTTCAAAAAAGCCCCTCCCAGGCAGCCCTTCACCAGGATGTGCAGAGTTCCTGCGGCGAGTGATGGCCCTTGCTGCAGCAAGCAACACAAACCTACTTTGTTTGATTATAGGGCTATTTCTGGTGGGTTTTGGTGGATGGGCTTCAACACAGGGCCATCCTGATATTAATAATCTGCCCCAACATCAGTCCCTTTTATGGCTTTGGAAATGTGATCACCACAACTACGTTGCTCAAGTAGCAGAAAGGGCTAAATGCATGAGAAACAAGAGTCCCGATTTGAGATTACTATCAATGAATGCCTATGGCCACCAGCCAGTTAACTGTATAAATCCCTAAGCCGCCCTAGAGGCGCTACTTGGCCACCCTGAATCCGGTGGTAGTAGAAGCAGTTGCTACGGGCTCTGCGGCGAGCAGCAACACAGGGCTGTTCCGTAGTTTCCAGGAGTTCACGGAAATACACCTATGTATTTATACAGGTATTTACCATAACCTAATATAAACCATTTTAGATAGGTTTCTTTCTTATAGCTTCTATTAGCTCATGAACAGAAACAAAAGATTCACTATAACCTAATACATTCCATTTTGAATAGATGCTTATTTCCCAATTTTGAAAACAATCATTTGTGACAAAAAAAAACCTATTTATTATAAAAAAATTTTCTGATGTATAAAGATCTAAAATGAAAATGTCACCCTTAAAGGCCACGTCTAGGTAAAAATCAACACACTATTTTAAATAAAAAACTGTAATGACAACAGCGCATTTTGTGAGCACTTACTATGTGCCTGGATTTGTGCTATTTTGCACACACACACATTATTTCATTTCATCTATGCAACAACTGCTTAAGAACTAATATTCCCATCTTATAGATGACAAAACAGAGGTTCGAAGAGGATAATCAATTAACCAAGGTCCCACACCTACAAGGGGCAGAACCAAGTTTTGAAACCCAATGTCTGTAATTCCAAATTCCAAGGTCACCAGGTAGATTGTTTGTGTTGGGGGTGAGAATGAATCAACATTCTCCTTGAAGCAATTATAAGACTGGATCATAAGGAAAGCAGTTAAAAAAATAAAACTATACAGCACTAAAGTGTCCTTTAGTATTAGAATTTGCCACATCAAGTTTATTTTTATTATCCCATTTTTGGGCAAAAGCTACCAAGAAAAAGTTACTTTTCACACACTACTCCTTGTACCAATGAACATCCACTTTTTTAAAGTTGGTCGTTGGTATATATACCAACTGGTATATAAATTACCTGAATATAGTCTTGGATTTTTTTATGAGCTTCTCCTTTCTGAATTACCTTCTTGAAAAAGGGAAAGAATGCAAGTGTGAACAATGCATGTGTGAAGAGAATTTCAATGGGAAGGCATTATTCCTCCTCCCAATAAACAAAATAAAAATAAAAGGACCTTTAAAAGACACTTTCACTAAGTTTTTTTTCTGAATAAAATAAACAAGAGCAAAGGGCACCTTGACTACTACTTAGGAAATAAAATCAGAATGCAGGGAAATCTGTAATTCTAATCACATTTACACCTTCTCTCCTTTTTTACATTTCTCATCCAACATCCTAAGGAGCTCAATAGGGCTTAAAAGAATTGGAGCAGGGTAGAGAACAAAGGTGAAGAGAATCTCAGAAATGACTTGAATGGCTGTTCTCACCATTTTAATAATTCCAAATTAGGTAACATAGTTTTCAAATGATGTAAAAGTCACAAATGTAGGGAAAAAACTATAAAAAGGTGTTCTACCATATTATAAAAATGGGATTCTGACTAGACCTCTCAGGAATTAACTACTTGTAGACAGTAAATGAAGAAAGCACAAAACACACACACGCCTTTCAAGGAAACAGGTATCAAATTTAAAGTTTGGGTTTTTTGTTTGTTTGTTTTGTTTTGTTTTCTTAGAGGGAGGAGGGACAGAGGGAGGGGGGAGAGAGAATGTTAAGCAACCTTGGATCTCAGGACCCTGAGATCACAACCTGAGCCGAAATCAAGAATCCGGCGCTTAACTCACTGAGGCACCCAGGCGCCCCTAAATGTGTTAGCTTTAGTCAGTGAAAGCCCATGTGCCAAATAAATACATTTATTACAAGGAATATCAATATTTGTATTCTTAAGTGGATATGACCACTTAAATATTAACTATTGTTCTCTCTTGAGATTGAGGATAATGTTGGAAAATAAGATACCCAACTGCTATACTCAATCAAGCTAAATGTTATAGGTCATATATAAATACAAAAACAAAGCAGAGCAGTTACGAAGCTCATCGGACCTGTGGTTTATTCAATTTGGGAATGAGATTGTTATAGTGGGAAGAAGAGAAGCATCAATGTCAAAAGAAATAGTTTAATATTTCATTTAATTATTCAAATAAAGCAATCACTAACAATATGGAGAGAAGAATGATTCTAATCAAGGTGATTCTAATTCAGAATAATACTTTTATGTGACTTTTTCTTAATGCAAATATCAACAGAATTTGGCCCTTCTTTTCACCAGCTCCCCTGATTTCCCTAAGAGTGCAACCCCACACAGCCCCTTTCGTGGGTACTGCTAGGATTCCTCCGTCACCTTAAGCCACAGATAAAGGAAGATACTAGCAATGGGGAAGCAATCCAGAATGTTATAGAAAAGAAGGTGCTTCCCATCGTGGCTCTTTTTCAGGGGTCATATGTATCAAATGCAAATAAGGACACCATTTCCTTCTCTGTAGGGCAGAGCTTCCCTTTACATCCTGGTAAAAAGGCATACCAGTGATTGATACTCTGGAAGGCTCCTCTTCCAAAGAGATGAAATACACACAAGGTTCTAGAAATGTAAACACCTAATCAGTGTGTTACATTCAGCAGGTACCAGAAATACTGAGCTATGAGAAGCGCAGGGAAATCAAGGCCTTACTGGGGAGCTGTCAACGTTTCTTGAATATATCAGCCAAAATTATGCCATTTGTGGGGTAAAATCTAATAATGCAGCTCAATGCCTTCACCCTGTTCCCGTCCCCAACACAACTCCCACCTTAGGAGTATTAGCTACTGATAAGTAAGGTTCAGTTTTGTTTTGTTTTGAATAAAAAGAACGCACTGATAACACAAGAATAGGTTTTAAGGGGGTACTGCTGTTTGAGGAGAGAATTGCCCTAAGCTGAGAATATCAACTATTTTGTTTCAAGTAGTATAGGAAAAGCACCTAGTACTGAATAGGCATTCAAATAAATACTTGAAATATTTCAAATATTAGAGACGGGTCATGTAAACTAAAATGGATTCAATGTTCCCAAACGCTCAGATTTTCCTCGCAAGATGACTGGAGAACAGGGGTCACAACCAGCAAAACCATCAAGCAA
This sequence comes from Zalophus californianus, assembly GCF_009762305.2. Taxonomy (NCBI): domain Eukaryota; kingdom Metazoa; phylum Chordata; class Mammalia; order Carnivora; family Otariidae; genus Zalophus; species Zalophus californianus. The sequence goes on from NC_045597.1 coordinate 18,700,944, forward strand.
GACAGCTGCAGCTCCATAGTGCTAAGAGCAAGTCTTTTCGCCCTAAAAACTCAGGCAGAGGATGTATTTTGGACCCAAGCATCCTCTACAAATTCTTTATTTAACCAATAAGCTCACAGCATTCGTCTGTGTGTTGACTTCATAGACAGGGTGCATTGCTCCAGTAAGATCTTAGCTTCAAACACCTGCTATTGCCTTTGACAACTAAGACCTAATCTTCCAGGCCAAATGAAAACTAGAAATCCCTCCAGCAAAAGGAAATTTGCGCAGTAGGAGTGGGGAGCAACGGGTAAAGGTGCAGGCAAACGGCGCTTACAAGAAGCAGAATCTACACCGGCTACGTTCACCGTATTCTTTCCCCTTCAATCTCCGGTTATAGGTCTCATCCATGTTTAGTGAGCGGCTTCCCGATACGTTCAATTTGATCGCCTGTTGCTGTCACACCTTTCAGGGGTTGAAACTACCCAGGGGTCTGAGAGACACACTGGGTAGTTCAGGTTCCCGCAAGGAGGGCTTGGTGCCAGGGCGCAGAGAGGCGGCTAAGAGTCACGCCAGTGTGGGTGTACGGGTCCGAGTCCTAATTTAAAAGGAGACCGGTTGCCCTTGTCAATGCCCCGTTCAGCAAAAGAGAAGAACACAGGTTTGTATTTTTAGCATCAAACTTGGAGCGACCAACCCAACTCTGTCCACCACACGAGAAAGCAGCAAACCGAGGCCCCCCGGCGGGGCAGTGGTGAAATTCCCACTCGCAACAGAAACGCAGTCAGGCCGCGCTGTCCCCAGCTGTCAGCTTTGCCGGCCCCTTCCAACGCATCAGCAGGGACTAAAGGAGCCAGCGCGGGCAGCAAACGCCCGGAGCCCAGCTTAGCCGCAGGCGCAGTCAGGGAGTACCCGCAGCTGCCCTGCGCTCGGGATGTTCACACCGAGCTTCCCCAGAGGCCTCCCCAGGGTTCACCCTGCCCGGCCCGAGCGCCTGAAAGGTCATCTTCCCACGAACGGCCACCCCGAGAGCCCGGGGAGCGCGGAGTCGGCGCTCAGGACGCTCCCGGCCCGTGGCGCCCTGCGCCCGCCAGCCGCGCCTCACCTGCCCGCGGCGAATCCGGCAGCCCCTTGACAGCTCCCACCAGGCGCCACTGGAAAAGTTTCCGAACTTCTTCGCAGCTCTGCACGCCCTCGCTCCGAGTAGCCCCAGCAAGAGCCAGAAGGAGGAGACAGCAACAGCCCGCGCGCCAGGTCTGTGCGTCCATCATCGGTGTCCTTGTCGCCCCTTCCCACGTAGTGGACCCCACTCTCCCCGCGCGCCCTGCGTTGCAGGCGCTGGAAAACGCTCGGCGGTCGCGGTTCCTAAAAGGTGCAAGCTGGAGGCAGGCGTTCCGGGGCCGTTCTGGGACGCCGGCTTCACCTGGGGGCACTTGGCTTTCTCCCGAGGAGCCCCGAGGCTGAGACACCGGAGTTCTCGAGCAGAGAGCCGCGGGGTCTCCTTCTCCGGCGGGGGCGAGTTGGCGCTGCACCAGCGAGGAAAACGGCTCGAGCCGCACGGAGCCCGCCAGCATCCGGCTCTGGCCACCCGCGCTGTAGCCGCGGGCTCAGCCGGCAGCGGCCAACCTGGGACGCGCCACCCCGCCGCGCTCCGCGGGCAAGCCCCGCCCCTCCACGTTCCGCCCCGCGCCCAGGCTCCGCCCCCACGCCACGCCCCCGGCGCGCGGCCCGCGGGCCCTCCCGCCTTCCTGCTGTCAACGCGGCCCCACGCAGGACAGAGCTCGGAGCGGCGCTGCCTGCTTGGAGGAAACAGATAAATAAAACGAAAGCCCGTCCGCCGCGCCCTCCCGGTCCTTCCCGAAGAACAACGGTCTGATGAGAACAAGAGCGAGTGTGTGAAGAGGCTCAGAGAAGATAGAGATTAGAAACACGAACCGGAAGTAGGATGAAATATTCGACTGGAATTCGAGGTCTTCAGTACATGGGAATTTGTATCGAAATTGCATGAAATGGGATCTGGGCACAATCCAAGGGCAAAAACTTTACAGTGGAAGATCCCAACTGAGAAGCTTGATAGCATTCATAAGGTTTTAAGAGTGTCCATGAGAAGTTCACTTTTTTAAAAATCGGTTTATGTTACTGCCTTGGAACATTTTTCTCTAACTGATTCTCTGAAAGAGTTTAGAAATCATAAGAATTCCATTCAAACTTTTACCAGGTTCTTATTATCACAGTAAAGCCCAGTTTATTCTCTTGACAACCTTTAGCATCATGTTTTACTTCAGTACTTTGCATCTGTATGGGCCCTTCTGAGCTTTATCACCTCTGGAGCTTTTTAAAAACATTTCTCAAAGAACTTCTGAAAGTGCTCGGGGGAGTTTCTAAAAAGGAAGATAGAAAAATGAAGACTTTTACGCAATTTAAAAATGACAAAGGAATTTTGTCAATTTTTCAATTTACAAAAAGAATACATTAGAATCGGTAAACCAGTGGGTCACGTGCATTTTCTAAATGTGATGGACTCAACAGCCTGTGAGTGACAAGTGTGTCTTCATCTACAGGCACCTGAAGGTACCACTCTTCCAGTCAAACAAAACTGCTTAAAAGCTTCAGGCAGGGTGGACTATAAATGCCTCAAAAGGAATTTAATCTCAAATTTGATCCCTTGCCAAGAGATAGAGATGAATAATTTTAAGTCTTAGTTAAGTGTCATGGGACTTTTAATGACCAATTCATATCAAAGACAGCACTTTCTTCAGTAGATTGCTTGCTTTAAAACCATTCCAGGGAGATGGCTGAGATACTTCTTCAGTGAAATAGTGCTCACTGGCCTTTTGACATCAATTCCATGAATACTAGATTTTTTTTTTTTTTTTGGAGAAGCTCTCTTAATAAATGAGAATTGGAAAAAAAAAAAAAACAGCTGCTTTTAAATTCAAGGACATCAAGCAAAGCTTTATATATGTATCCCAAGGGGGGTGGGGAGGAACTTCCCCACGAACTTCTGTAGCCACCAAGCATGGAGAGATTGCTTGGAAATCAGCTATGTATATCTATGAGAAGAGCAAGAAGAATGACCAGAAGGATGTGTATAGCGACTAGGTGACAGACAGCACTCTAAGTGGTTTTAATGGATACTAATTCATTCATTTAATCTTTAGAACAACCTGTAAAGTCTTTACTACTATTATTGTTTTACAGATGAGGAAACAGGCACAGAGAGGTGAAGTGGCTTGTCCTAGGCCAACATCGCTGTTAAAGGGCGCGGCCAGGAATCAAACCCAGGCATCAGAATACAGAAAGTGCGCTATTAACCTCAGACTCTTGGCCACTCCATGCCCTACCAGAGAACCTATTGGGCTACATTCAGTAACACCAAAGGTGGTTTATTAATTTATCAGATTTTTTTTACTAGTAATTGTATATAATTCTTATCTATGGAATTTTATTCTACTAGAATTCCTTCTGTGTCAGTATAAGGCTAATAAATTCCCAGGTTTTTCTGAAACTTCTTTTTTCTTTACCAAGACTCCTCCTTGATAGATTTGATCATCATAGAGAATTAGCATTAAAAGAATCCTTAGAGATTACCTGGTCCAATTCATTCACTTGGAATTTCTAAAACAATTTGTCTTGCAAGGGTAAAATCACAAACACAACTGAGAATCATTGATGGTTCAGTAAAAACTAATCAACTAACAAATATTGATTGAACACATACTAAATGTAAAAAAACAAACCACCGTGCTAGGCACAATAGGGATTATAGAGACATGTAAGCAAATTCTCCTCTCTGTTTTTGCAATTTATTTCAACAAAACAATTAGGTGGGAATTATATAAAAATGGAGTAGGGGCTAATGACACATTAGTCCATATAAAATGTCCCCCCAATTACAAAAAAATTAGTATTTGTTTCTACTTTTTATTCCCTACCACTATCACAGTAGATGGCTTGGAAGGGCTTGTTTTCCTAGGAGTGCCCTTATGCCAGGCGCCCAGACAAACCGTATGTGCCGACTATGCTGTGAAGCTACAAAACAAGTATCTTTCTTCAACCGGAATGCAATACCAAAGTGCCTTTTGTATGCACATTCTAGAACAACCTCTTCATATTATACTAAAACTAATCATTTGTTCAGTTTACCTCTAAATATTACAGATGAAGCTACGGAGAAATTTCCTCACTTTGTTGGTGATAATGGCTCATTCTTCAAAGGTTATTCAATAAACATTTATCGAATGCCTTTTATCTAATAGGCATGTGTTCTGCTTTTGACATACCAATACCATTAGATAGGAGACTCTCTAAACGGTCGTTATTTAAAATATACCTTTGGATCTTCTAAATACAAAGCTTCTAAGTAATCATTTAAAATGTGTCAACTTGGGGCGCCTGGGTGGCTCAGTCGGTTAGTCGGTTAAGTGTTGCCCAGGGTCCTGGGATCGAGCCCTGGGTCGGGCTCCCTGCTCAGGGAGGAGTCGGCTTCTCCCTCTGTCCCTCCCGCCTCCTCGTGCTCTCTCTCTCTCTCAAATAAATAAATATGATCTTTTAAAAAATAAAAATAAAATGTGTCAACTCAAGACCTTGTAAAGAGAAATGAAGAAGCTCGGGTATGATTTAGGTGATCTTAATGATACCACGTTGCCCTCAACCCTAACTACTACTGCTTTGGGCTAAGACTGGCCACTGGTTAGCTCACCGTCAGAAGCTGGTTGGGGTAACTTATGTACCCAATCATTAATAAGAGCTAGTATTTATTAAGTGCTTACAGGTATTATCTCATTTAACATTTCAACCACCCCTGCAGTGACTATTCTATTACTAACGAGAAAACAGAAGTATAAAGAGATTAAGTAACCTTCCAGAAGCCATAGATCTGATAAGAGCCCAGATGTAAACCAGGCACGCCAACTCGTGCACTCCCTTAGCCACTACACTCTATTGCCTCTGACAAACGTTACTGGTTTTTGGCTCCTTGACTCAACCTATCCTATATGGGTAGAACCCTGGTACTCACTGCTAGACCCTGTGTAGAGCTAGTCCCTGTGCAGGGGTCCAGAGACCTGCAGTGGCTCTAACCCTGGCCCAAAAAGTGCCTCCCTCAGCAGTTGGCTGAGGTACTACTTGCTCCTCCCTTGTTCCTCCACTAAACTTTCAGTCCTGAGAACTGTATCGTCAGGACTAAAATTCCATGTGCTACCTGGACATCTGTGAGACTTAGAGAGTCGGAAGAGGTTAGCTATGAGTTCTGCTCTTGCCAGATATGATCCCCCGACCCCACCCCACCCCCACTCAGCAGGAAATGCTCTCTCCCTGGGTAATTCCAGTATCAGTCAGACCAGCTCCAGCCCCCCTCTTCTTCAACCTAACCTGTCTCCCCTCATCCTTCCTTGGGAACCAAGGGTCACCTCGCCCTCCTATCTCTATGAAGCCGGCCTCCCCCAGCCCCTGCTGGTTCACTCTGCTTCCAAGTACAACCTACAGGGCCCTGCGTGGTGTGTGGTGTCCTCCTGGACTATGGGTATATGTGACTAATAAACTGCTGTGAATCTGATCTGTCCATTGTCGTGTGTTTGGCCATCTCAAAGTATGGGGTGAATAGGAGGTGGTTAGAACAAGAATATCCTCAATACATGTGCTTCCACTTAGCTATTGCCAAAAAAATCCTGACTTTTGACTTGCCCTACCTTCTACCTCTCCCAAATGCAGACTCTATTCCCCTAGCTGCCCAGCTACAGGAAGCCAAATTGGAGGTCAGTAAGGAATTTCTGCTGCCAAGTAACCAGAAAGAAATTGGAGGATCCTCCCCTGATGTCTCCCCAGGTTCAGCGCAATAGTTGAGAAAAAGCTGCCAGCAAGAGAGAACTCCTAGCAAAGTACAACATTCCATAAAATACTCAAAACCAGATATCACGTTGAAATTTACATGGAAATCAGAAACACATTTTCAAGCAGAATCTTTCTAAAATATGTATCTACTGCTAATGTATATTTCCAATTTGAAAATTCTCATCTTCTAATCACCAATAGACATTTGTCCATGATTTTGAAATACATTAGATGCACTTACATCATTTTCTCGTAGTAACTATGCTTTAAGGGAAAGACAATGCAACTATTTCACCAAAAACATTATATGAACAAACTGTTCCTGTATGGAAATTTCAAAAGTATTTTAAACTGTATTTAATTTTACAGGTTTTATATTTTAATTTCTAATAAAAGACATTTTATTTATTTCAGAGAATTTACTGAGAAATAAAAATATTAGTTGCTTTTTTTTTTAGGAATTTATTCATTTATTTGACAGAGAGAGACACAGCGAGAGAAGGAACACAAGCAGGGGGAGTGGAGAGGGAGAAGCAGACTACCTACACAGACCAGGGAACTCGATGTGGGGCTCGATCCCAGGACCCTGGGACCATGACCTGAGCCGAAGGCAGACGCTTAACAACTGAGCCACCCAGGCACCCCTATTAGTTGCTTTCTAAACAAGAAAGAAGTAGGAAAGACACTAAGAAAAGAAACCAGGAACACTCAATGAGTTTATTAAACTAAATTTCTTTAAATAACTTTATTCTAGTATGTATGTAAGAATATGAAAACAGTGTCATTCAAAGTTGTGATATATAGCTCATGTGCAAATTATAATACGTTATAATGAAAATAAAAACAGTACACATATTTCTCTCATTTTCAAATGTCTATTTTGCACCAATTAATAGAACCCCAACTATTTGTGGTTTCAATAGAGCAAAACTCACATTCATCCATGATTAATTAAACCAATACTTGATGAAAAGCAACTGCATGAACAAATAAATTCAGTTGTTACCTGTATGGAATACATAATATTCCTACTTAAATAATGTTTTCAGGAATTGCAAAAAAAAAAAAAAATCCAAACTTTATCCCTTTTATTGCTGGTTGTTTAATGTGAGAACTGAGTGGTCACAAGAGTTTATCTGCCCGACTATAAGCCTTGTGAGTTCAGAGGTTCAAAGGAGCCCACCTCCCCCCAACCCCCTCCACCCTCTGAGCAGTGACTACATATTATGCACATCCCACAACTTTACTGAATGAATCCCCCCTCCATAAGTTTGACATTCTCATGTGTCCTGCATTAATTTGATCAGAAATTTTGATTATTTTTTATGCAGCAACCTTTTAACTTCAACTTAATTGCTAGATTTTTATATTATTTTCAAAGTGGAAAATATCACTATCTGATGGAATAGTATCAACAAAAACACCTCTCAAACCCGGTCATAATTTCCCACCTAAAATTATGTATGGATCATTGTATCATGTAGCATTTGACTTTCAATAAATCTCTGATGTCTGTTTCACTTCTTTTCATTTTCTTTTCTGTGATAAAAATGTGAGCTAGATATCTTTAAAGTTTAATGTTACCACCAAATTAATTATTTAATCAAGAGTTAAAGAATTATTTCCTAATTGTTTTCCTGCAACTTCTGCTATTACAATATCTTAAATATTAACATCTTCAGATTAGATGACTTTTAATACTACATATCAAATATTCTCCAGAATGATTATTCATCATCTGTGTCATCTTGGATGAAATTGTTAAGTTGCTCTGACACTTTCTTTCCTTACCATGTAAAATGGGGGAAAAGTGTAATGACTATGTTATGATGTTATTGATAGGGTTAACTGAGATAACATAGGTGAAGTGTTTTGTAGAATTCTGAGTTCATATAATCACTCAATAAATAGATGTTATTCTTCTTCTCCCATTGGAAAAATAGCCATCCTGATCTATTAGTTACATCTTCAATGTAAGTAGTATAATAAATCCGCTCCTCTGAATTCAACAACTATTCAGAGCTAAAAATCTTTTGCCCTCTCTATATCCATAGTATGGTTTCTTCTTATGATTTAGCATTTATGCAACTATCAGGTTTTTTTGAGTGATGGAAAAAATGAGCATTATCGCAACTCAGTGTAGGGACAGGAGAGTCTAAGTTGCCCAAGGTCATGAGCCAAAAGTCATTTTTAAAAGGAAAGAGTCACTCCTCTCTGAACATAATGAGCACTTAGAGCAAGAACTAGAGACTAATTATCATCAGCTTTTTAAGATGCAAAGTGTAGACACTCTACTAATGATAAAGCCCCATAATTGATAATTATCTTTGATTAACGAGTAGGAAGTTCTTTCAGAGGCTTTCAGTGCTGTGTACCATTGTCATAATTGATCTTTAATTCTTCCATCTAAAGATTCCTTTTATCATATGTTTAATCTTTGCTATTTATAAATAAGGTCCATACATAGGCCTTAATAACTATCCCTAGATGTGATATTACTTTACAAACGTCTTTGCAATTTAATTAGCATTCAGCCTGATTCTTTATATTTGCATATGAAAAGGTACAAGCAGTTCATGCTCTGAGGCAGAGGAGAAATCCCTTGCTCTGACCACTTTTGAATTCTCTTGATCCAGATTTTGTGAAAAGAGAGAACAATCCTCTCTCTGGGTGTGTCTGGGGACACTTTACATAATTGCCAACCTTCTCCTGGAGGAGAATGGTATTCTGATCCTCTCTGTGTACACCTTGTAACTGCTCTCCTGATGTTCATAAATCACCCTCGTCCAACACCTAGTGGCCGATTTTATGCATATATCTTCTGAACCTGACTTTGCCAGCCTCCGTCTCCCTGAAGACTCAAATTTCTTCAGCTTTCCTGACAGCGCACCGCCCTCCTCCCGGCTCTCCAGCATGTCTCTGTTCTTTCGCCTGCTTCTCCGCCTTTCTTCTACCTCCTAAAGGTTAGTGTCCCCCAAAGCTCCGCCTTAGGCCCTCCTCTCCTCTTCCTACATATCCCTAGCAGGATGTACTGGGTTGAACAGGGTCCTCCAAAATTTCACGCGGAACCTCAGAATGTGACTTGATTTGAAAATAGGGTCTTTGTAGATGTCACTAATTAAAGCTCTCGAGATGAAATTATTTTGGACTTAGGGTGAGCCCTGGACCCAGAGAGTGGCGTCCTTGTAAGAGAGGAAAGGTCACAGAGACTGAGAAAAGGGCCATGTGGGCGGGGGGCCGGGACTGGAGGGACGCAGCTACCACCCAAGGAACAACCAGCACCCGAAGCTAGCAGAGAGGCCTGGGATCGTTTCTCCTTCGGAGCCCGCACAAGAAAGCAGCCTGCTGACGTCATGACGGCAGACTCCTGGCCCCTCACACCACGAGAGAAAGGAAAAAAGGGGAGAAACCTGCCGTGTGAGGCCCCAGAGTCTGTGGCTAGCAGGGCCAGACCATGAGTACTGAGGATCTACTGGTTCTCTGAGCAACGCCAGGGATTCTGGCGGGTGTGCTAAGTGCTCATCGGGCTTGAGCTCTCATCTCCCGCCTCCGCTTTTTAATTTGGGTACCCTACTATTATCTCAATTCTCTTTTTACCAAAGGACTTCATCATCTTCTCCCCAGTTCACACTCTCCTTCACCCACTGATTTCCCTCTTAAATGAACAAACTCAAGGCCCTGAGGTCTGTTCTTTTTATTAATAAAAATCATCTTGCTCACCCAGAATGTTTTGTATCCCCTTTCTCCCCTAATGCCTCTACATAATGTAAATGGTAAGGTTTGCCGCTATCTCCACCTATTGCTCATATTCATCTTTTTTCATTCCAACTGCCCCACCTCTTCTCATTAAATTACCAGTTGATTGCATTATTTGCCAGCGGGGACTCATCACCTACAGCCTCTTCCTGATCTAAATCATCTTCCATCCTGGGCTCACATCAGGCAGTTTGTGGCAGGCCTGTACTCTATTCAAGACAAGTACTAATTGACGGCAAAGCGGACTCTAGCATCTACCTGAGTAGAGTTCAGGGAATACCTGCATCATGTTAATTTGGAGTATTAGAATACAGATTTCTGGACTTTACCCAAACATGGACTCTTGGTTTGGGATCCAGAGTAATTCCCAGAAAATGTTTATGCAAGCTCGATATTTTGACCAAGTGAATACCCTTTACTTTGCTCTAAATCCACTTTCCTTCCTACATGAACCCTCTGTTTCTGCCAGAGGGAGAGAAATCCATCACTCCTCCCCACCAAATATACCTTGTTTATTTCTGCTCAGAAGCATTAGTTAGACCTAAAATCACTTTTTTCCTCCACTCTCTCTACCTTTAAAAGCTCAAGTTTCTTGTTCTTTAGGAAGACTTTTCCAGCCACATCACTCAAATTATTCTTTGCCACCTCTGGATTCCTATAGCATATTATTTTTTTTTAAAGATTTTTATTTATTTGACACAGAGAGAGACAGCGAGAGAGGGAACACAAGCAGGGAGAGAGAGAAGCAGGCCTCCCACCGAGCAGGGAGCCCGATGCGGGGCTCGATCCCAGAACCCTGAGATCATGACCTGAGCCGAAGGCTGTCGCCTAACCAACTGAGCCACCCAGGCGCCCCTCTATAGCCTATTATTGTGGCAATGATTACTTGCTGATCAATTACATATCATTATTTAGGCTATCCGGTGGTTATGCTTTGTTCCCCTAAGAAAATCTTAAGCTGCTCCACACTGTTCACAGGATCTAGGAACTTAGTAAATGTGTGCTGAATCAATGCTTGCAAGGCTAGGTGTCACATCTCAAGTCTAGCCAATTATTATAGGAGACTTACACATATCCTGCCTCATTAGAAAAACTAATGGGAGTGGATGCTTATATTCCTATTCGTTCTACTCAAGTACGATCATGAAGCCTGACTGGTGATAATTTAATAATGATAACATGTCTGATATTTGCTCTTCATAAATTTGAGAGTAGAGAGCTAGAATGAAACCACCAGTTTTAAGTCACATTGTCTACTGGTCTAATAGCTATCGAATTAGTCTCAATACCACAAAACTTTGTTAGGAATCTAGGAAAATAATTATGTTTATAAAAATATAATTTTAAAACTGAAACCATACCAGTGTTCATCACTCACTTTCCAAATGTAAATCATTCCATTCACTCTGACAAGTATCTATTGAGCATAACATATACTATGCAAATCAAAATACTGATTACTTGATCCATGCATACTAACCATGGAAATTGAACATAGAATGCTCTCCCTCTTTATGAGGAGGAAAACATAAACATTGTGCAGAGAAATACCTCTAATACACAGGTTCTATCAGCCTGCTTTATCTCCTTTAATCCAAATAAATGTAAATAACCACAAATAATATTTCAAGAAGCTTTGTCTACAATCATAAAATAACATATTTTTAAACCCTGCCTTGGCTTTCACTAATTAACTTATGCCTCTCTCAGGAGAAAAAAAAAAAGTTTACATTACAAATTTCAGAATTCAAAACCCATTCCCTGCATTCTCCATTCCTTATTCTCATTTCTCAGATGTTACGTAGAGAAAAACTGGAGAAACAATCATACTAGATCTCCAGTACCACCCCGTCCACACATCTGACGCAGTCAATGTTCATTCCCTCAAAATCCAAAAAGCATTACCTAAACCCCTCACTTGGACCGAACCCACTGGCTTCTTTATCAACACTCGGTGTGCCCTGAATCATCTCATTGATGCATTCAAACATCAAAGCACCTATATGCCAGGCTCTGTTCCAAGTATAAAACTAGGGATGAACAGCTGAAGCACAGCCAGTCCTTACCCTCAAAACATTTACAGTTCAGAAGGATAGACACGCACAAAAACAAATAAGGACCGTAAAGAGTTGTGGATGCCCTGCTCGAAGTGCACAAACAAGGCTCCCGTAGCTTCACAAAGCACAAGGCTCAAGAAGCAAGTTGCTTTCATTGTGTAATTGCTTAACAAATGTCCTGCATATTTCAAAGTGCGATTTAATCAACTAGAAATTTTAAAATAAAGTACAAATATCTTCTCATGAGAATATTGAGAATCAATGGACTTAGGCAGCACAGACTGACACCATTATTCTCATTCACTTGTAGCACTAATGAAAACAATGTATATATCACTTCATCAATATGATGGCATATCATCTAGTCAATAAAAATTATACTCTAAAGGTTTCAAATAACTTGAAGAATGTTGGGTGGAGGGACGCCTGGGTGGCTCAGTCGTTAAGCGTCTGCCTTCAGCTCAGGTCATGATCCCGGGGTCCTGGGATCGAGTCCCACATCAGGCTCCTTGCTCAGTGAGGAGCCTGCTTCTCCCTCTCCCTCTGCTGCTCCCCCTGCTTGTGCTCTCTCTCTCTCTCTCTCTCTCTCTCTCTCTGACAAATAAATAAAAATCTTTAAAGAATGTTGGATGGAAAAGTTAAGATTGAAAATGTATGAAGAATGTTTGTAGCTCTCGTAAAAATTGCCTAGAAAAAAGGGATGATAAAATATACTAACTAGTTATTTATGGTTTATTACTTTCTTCTTTATAGTATCAAGTATTTTCTAAATTTACAGTTGTAATCTAAAAATAAATATTTCATATAAATAAAATTCCACACTGTCCTAAAAAAGAAATCCGTATGCCCCAACATTTGAGGAAGCAAAGGAAGTATACTAAAAGGTTAGTGGAAGAAAGAAAAGGTATTGAAAGGAAAGCTAGCACTCGCCTAACCTTTTTTTTTTTCTTTTAAGATTTTATTTATTTATTTGACAGAGAGAGACAGCGAGAGAGGGAACACAAGCAGGGGGAGTGGGAGAGGGAGAGGCAGGCTCCCCACCGAGCAGGGAGCCCGATGTGGGACTTGATCCCAGGACCCTTGGATCATGACCTGAGCCCAAGGCAGAGTTAAGGACTGAGCCACCCAGCTGCCCCTCGCCTAATATTCTTATCACAAGAGATTCTCAGACACTTATTGGGAGCTAATGACTGCTCATTTTGCAACTCAGTAAATTTTTATGAAATGGAAATCTTTATATCCAAATTAATTAATATGCATTACTGCAATTTCAGGAACCTATACGTATTGGGGCAGTAGTGAAATAGAAGCACACCAGGCCCTCCATATCATCATCATCATCATCATTAATTTTTAGGTAGGCGCCACACCCAGCTTAGAGTCCAATTCAAGGCTTGACCTCAGGACCCTGAGATCAAGACCTGAGCTGGTATCAAGAGTCAGGTGCTTAACCGACTGAGCCACACAGGTGCCCCAGTCCTTCAAATGATTAAAAATGTCCTCAACCCTCCTGTCTGCCCTTCTTTCCTGTGGCTTCCCCTGCTGCGATGCCCCGGCTCCTGTGCTCCTGGCCTCAGCGTTCTCCTCCCCACCAGCAGCTGGACTCAGAGCGCGGGCAGAGTGCTGGCAAAACCAAGTCACTCTAAACAGTCAATGGTAGAAGTGTAAAGCGGCGAATTTCAAAGACTACTTTAAAAGGGCCAAAGGGACCAAAGAATGTGTTACTGACGTTTTTGTGCTGTTCATATGCTAATTTGGACAATGCTTTAAATAAAATAAAAAGTTGCCATATTGTTTTATTGTTATTTGGCCAGAAAATGCTGAGAAGGATTTCTTTGCAGTAATTTGTGTTAAGTTTCTTAGAAAATCACTTTTAGTCACATCAAAAAATACAAAGCCAGATAATGAGGAGGGAGAATTATCTGCCCCGAGATCTGATCAACATTTCCCTTCATCTTTAATATCATTACCTTGAAACAGTCACCAAGGATCTCAGAGCTTCCAGTTTCTCTAGAGGGGTTGAACTAAATGGTCTGTTATGTCTCTTCCAGCTATGAAATTCTACATTTTTTAAAAAAATGTTTCTGGGTTTAAACAAGGCCTCTTGAAAAATAATAAAAAAAAATTTAAACTGGAAAAAAAATTTTAATTGCTCAAATAAATTAAGACACTTATTCCCACTACATAGATTTGAAAAAATTATACACATGGTTTTTTAGCTTTCATATTTTTCAAGTATATAAACGCAGCACCAAAATATATATAGATCAAAACAAAACTGGCAATCTTAGTAATAAAATAGAAAATAAGCCTAGCTCTGCAATAGAATGGCAGTGAGTGGTTTTGCCTCTGACTTGGGTAATTCAGGAATTAAAATAATTTCACATAATGCACAAGCCAAGACTATCTTATTATTATAGTTAATAGCATTACTATTGGCAGTAACTTTTTTTTTTTTTTTACCACCTACTATATGTCAGGGACTGGGTGTTTAACCTCATTTTTAATTTAATCCACATTATAGCCTATAGGTACAATTATAATTCCAGATGCAAATAATCAAGGCTCAGAGAGGTTAAGTAACTTCATGAGGTGACCAAGCCAGCGAGCAGAAGAACCAGATCTGGAACACAGGTCTTTCTGATCTGCCTGTGCTCTTGACCATTGTCCTAACACTCACTCTGCTCATAAGATGCTTCAGTGACACACCTTTGTCCATTACCTAACCTCCCAGACCTTCTTGAGCTGACTCCCAACCTACCTCTTCAGAGTTGTTTCCACTGTTCCCTTTTGTAGGTACTTCATTCAAGTGAAAAGGAATCACTTTGTTTTCCCACCTTTGTGTCTTTGACTAAGCTCTTGCTTCCCAGACCTGTATTCCCAGGCCCTAAACATGTCTCAGATTATACTCATTGATCATGAAACCAGTCTGCCTTGTATGGAAGCAATGAGCCCTGCCTTGATTCTCACATCACATCATTTGCTCCTCTTGTGTAGCATGTATCAGCTCGCTATTGGTGATAGCGGGATTTATCACCTCCTCTAGAGTGCAGTCCTTAAGTACAGAATCAAAGAAGAGCTCACTTTTGTATCCTCGAAGCGTTTAGTATGAGGGGAATGTGACTGGGTTAGAATATTAGTCAGAAAGTTTAAAAATGAGTATTTTGTTTTAAGTCCTGGTAACACGCATTGGAAACTCGAGCTGCTCTACCTGAGGGTCACTTAAGAGAGAAACATTTGACAGGGAAACACACACATACTTACACAACAACATACACACACATTCTTAAAGAAATTAATTAAAACAGAAGTAGAAATATGGAAATCTGAGATTATTTGTTGGTTTTAGCTAATTTTCACTGAAGCATAAAGAAAGAGAATCAACTTGGGCCACAGAAGTCTAGGGCTTCCTTTATTTTACATTTCCGGTTCTCACAACAACTACTGATGCCCTGGATAAAAGAGTGTATCTCGTAATTTTTAAAAATTTCATTGAAGAAAACTCACTTTAATATTTTCACTCTTATTTACCTCTCTGGTTAATCTGCAAAACTCAAAGTAAAAATTGCAGCAGTGTCTGCACAGTAAAAACATCTAGACATTTATGGTTAAAGTTAAAACTTTTTTTCTTACCATGAGATTTTAATTAGAAGCAGAAAACATGGATCAAATAAACTTTTAATGTGCACACAGAATTTGTCTGCCCTCGCAGGCTATGGAGTTCTGTTGCGAGGAGCTCTATAGCCAACTATTTATGGCTCATAACAAAATGTTTGCCATCAAACAATGTCTTGGCTCTGTTTTCTGCTTACAATATGTCTGTTCATCCTTAACTGCCTGCCTGCTTCACTTCCCTAGAAACCTCTACAAGAACTGAATCCATCAGCTTTCCACTCCTCCAAATAATAATCTGTCATCATTAAGAAAAAGAAAACCATCTTATCCAAGGGCCCCGGTTTTACTACCTTTCATCACAACATTTCAGACTGAATCACTATCATCTTATTGGATTATGTCATTGAGATTCCTTTCTCTTTTAGCATCCACATGCATGCGTGTAATCAATCATTATATCATCAATTCTCCATTCAGAAATTTTCTGGGATTTACTCTTCATCATTCTTACACCTTCAGCCTAAAACAAGCTGTGACTTCCCTTAGCCTATCCGTTCTGCAGAGACCTCTGCGAGCTACAATGTGAAAGTCAGTCCCTTCAAAGAACATGGTAACTATAAAAGAGATCCAAACATATAATAAGAAAACAAAATTAGTTAAAAGACCTACATATCAGGCACACAATAAGTATTTATTGAATGTGGAGATATAGTCTATTCATGAATATTTTAAGGATAGAGAATTAAAATACAAATACAGCATATTCTGACTATACAATTTCATCTTAAGTTATTCCACATGATATCTTTTATGTTTCTAGTTCCTGACTTACTCCACATTCTTACTGTCCAGAAATAGATCTAACAGTTGTGGCCACAGATGGTAAATACTTATCAATTGAAAAATCCAAGATACTAACCATTGCACAAATATTTTTCTAGTAGGTGTTTTTGGAATTGTTACCAATTTACTGGCTTTTGTTTCCTAGTCCTCCCTAGAACATTATTCCTGGATTAGACTATAGCAGATGGCAGAGATGACTTCTTTTTTTGGGGGGTGTTCTAAATTTTTTTTTAACTTCAATCTACAGTTGAGGAAGTAACAAACATTCTTGACTACTTTGAAAAGCATGTTTCATTTCTCTGTGTTTAAGTGGCAAGTCAAGTTTATTCACCAAGACCCAGAACCAATTTACTGTTCTCAAACATTTTAAATGCTTCATTTTCTCTAAGTAATACCAATGTAACAACTGTATACTTAACACGTCATAATTACACAGTAGATATGCTGTGTGGATGTATAGAAGAATTGCACTTGAAAAGGTGAATTTTTGCATTCTTTAGCAACAGAATCAATCCTATATAATAAAGAATAAACACAGCACAGGGGAGAAATAAGAAAATCTTGTATTTGTGTTGAAGCCATATTTTCCAAAATGCTGTTTCAGGGCCATGAACCTCAGTCACTGTACTTGCTTGGCACTTCCCTTGTGAAATATTCAGAAGATCCTATCTGATGAAAACCAACCTAGACCTTTATTTTATTGACTTAATTGTGTCAATAGGAGGCATCCTCCAATGAAATTCCTCACTCTACAATAAACAATAAATAAAGGTCTAGTGTCAAGTTATTTTATGTTATTAACTATTATAGGATTCAGGTGCCTGGGTGGCTCAGTTGGTTAAGCGACTGCCTTTGGCTCAGGTCATGATCCTGGAGTCCTGGGATCGAGTCCCACATCGGGCTCCCTGTTAAGCAGGGAGTCTGCTTCTCCCCCTGACCCTCTTTCCTCTTGTGCTCTCTATCTCTCATTCTCTCTCTCTCAAATAAATAAATAAAATCTTTAAAACAACACAAAACAAGGTAAATATTATAGGATTGATAAGAGAACACCAATATGTTTTATAGGATCGAAGTATTCAGCTAAGACATATGCAAGTTCATGTTTACGGTGGGTTAGATGTCTGGTATTAACATATCTTGCCAATCTTCACCAGAACTCATGAGGCAGGTATTATAATTTTCTGCAGTTTTTAGATGTCAACTAAAGCACAGGGATATATAATTGGCCCGAGATCACCCGACCAATTAGTGGTGGAGCCAGGACTCAAATCAGCGGGTTTGACTTGAGAGGCCACACTCTTCACAATCCAGATGATAACAGCAGCCTGTGAAGGGAAACACAACGGAGTCTGAGTAGACTTTGCAAATCCCAGATAAAAGAACGTGGCAAGCTAACTTCTGGAAATATGGAGGGGGAGGACCAGATCACAGCGAGGCATGGGAGAAATGTTATGATCTGTCTAAAATGTTAAGGGACCAATGGCTCTGGAGAAATCCAAAAATCCTTTGGTAATGCTGTCTCTAGAAGTGTCAGTAACACAAACTCATATACTGCCAGCTAAGCCACGTGCTTCATTCCTATCTCAGCAAAATTGTAAGCTACGTCTCCTGGATGATTTCCTGTAGGAAGAAAACTCCAATCTTAGGACCAAAATTAATGTAAAAATGAGATTTTCTTTACAGAATTTCATTTACAAAAATTAATTTCTACCTGATATTAATAGATTCTATCGAATCTGAATAGAAGGTCTACCCTTAGTTATGTTGGACCTGAATTCACCAGTACAATAGCCACTAGCCACGCGCAGCTAGTCTGCTCTTGAAATGCGGCCAGTCCAAATTGAGATGTGCTCTAAGTATAAAATAGACATTGGGGGTTGAAGGGGGAAAAGAAGTATGCAAAATATCTCATTAGTAACGTTTATATTAATTACATGTTGAAATGATAATATTCTGGATTAAATAAAATATATTATTAATTTCACCCATTTCTTTTTATTCTTTTTAAAAATACAGAAATGCTAGAAAGTTTAAAATTACATATACAGCTTACATTGTGTTTCTCATAGAATGCTTTTGATCCTTTAATTGTACTTAATGAATATACCAATATGTATTCACATTGTATTACATAGTCTGAATCATATGCGAGGATTAAAACTTTTCTTCTGAATTCATATCTGATACAACTTTTAGTTTCTGATTAAATGCACCACATTTACTCAAATGCACTTTTGTTCTCAAATTCTGCACCGAGCAGGGGAAAAAGAGCTCTCTTACTTTATCTGGTGCCACACTACTCACAAGACGGTTGCAAAGCACTGGAGCCACCAACTGTTCAAAAGTGGCAACACCCAGCTGCCTCAGACCTTCCCAGAACGAGAAATGAACATGTGACAAACACAAGTCTATGAAGGAAAAAGTGTTTGAAATCATATATAGACAATATGCATGATTTCTATTTTAAACTGATGTGGTTTGTTCACCCAGCAAAAATATAGTGGCTCACATTTCAGTAAATTCTATTGGGAAAATAAATGGAAATCATTCAAGAAAAAAATACTGAAAGTATATAGAAAACTGTATGCAGATTAAAAGATTTCAAATAAACATTGATGAGTCACGTATAATTATGCTGTTTGAAAATTTTAATTGGCAGAAATCAGAAAATAACAATAACTCTTCCCTGTAACAAAATAAAGCAGCTTATATGTATTTTTAGAAACATGCTAATGAGTTTGAGAATATTTTTATGATTTTAACAAGTTATCTGTAACTATGGAATAGTATGAATATTATGGTTCTGCAGGGCCTTTTTGCATGCAGAAGTGTTGCTAATGAAAGTTTTGGCTACTATCATTTTCCCAAGTGCCAGTGGGTGCTTCATTTAGGACCAGATGGCCTCACTCTACGGCCACTGAGGCCTGATGGACCCTCTTGGCTCCCACCAGTGTCCCAGAGTCCCCTGGCTGGTTTGATGGAAAATTTTCCAGGCTTGCTTGGCCTGATGAATAAGGAGGTCCATGTCTTCTGCCTGAGGCTAAATAACAGAGGCAAAACAGTCAATTTAGCAAACTTAAACCTTCAAATACGCAACCATAGGGCATAGGTCCAACAGTGGAATCTCAGTCCATCCAGTTTGTCTTTACTGGGTGTTTAACAAGCCCAGCAAGGATATCACCACAGCTCTGGGGAGTCTTCTACAAAGAAGGGTAGGCCATGGTTCTTACCTGTGATGCTTGTAGTCAAAGGGAACCCCGAAAATCTCTGGTGTCATCCACATAGGAATATAATAACTGCCAAACACTCATCTTATTTCCTATAGCAAAATGAAACTTAGAAATTTGGTGACATCTGAAAAAAAGAATATCCCAGTCACTGTGCTTGGAGAACATCAAAATGAAACATGGCATATTTGTACTGGCGACGGCTTTAGAGGAGGATGCATTACAAAAAGATGAAGCCTGGCTTCACAGGCCATTTGAGGAGAGAAACATGAAAACTGTTTGGAAACTTAAGCTCTCCTTATTTTGAGGCATACATATCTTTAGGCAAACTGAATAATTTTGATCTTTAAAGGGATTTTCTGTGATTTTAAGAATAGTGTGCGATCTTCTCTTGTCCTTTGTGGAGTCAGTCAACCTTCTTACAATTTATTATTTTAGGTTTTCTAATTCTGACCTGAATTATATGATAAATAAATCTTCCCTGAGAAAGTTTCTTAAAACTATCAGTTTCCTGGTAAAGGCCTATATTCAAATGCATTTAGTATGTTTAAAACTAGACATCATCTCAAAGTTTTATTCTGATTTATTATCTTTTAAATGCATACATTTGAAACTGCCTCCTTTGAAAATGTGTTGTTTATGGTGTAATTTTACATTAAGAATTATTCTTAGAAAAATAGCTCTATATGTTTATGGGTAACGTGTGAAAGCTCTGTAATATATAACATTTGCCATCAATATACTTTCAAACAGAGAAACAATAAAGTATTAAAGTATATGTTGCAGGTAGAATAGATAACCACTCTGTTTATTGTTATATAGAAGTGGTAAAGATATGATTTTTACCGTAATGGAAACTATACACTAATTGTGTAGGAAAGACTGACATGTGACATGGGAATGAAAATTACAGAGTAAGAGTGGGTGTTAAGCCTTGTAATGAATGACAATGGGTTCAAAGAAGTCTTGATGCAGCAGGAAAGTTATCATTGAAGAGAAGGGAACTGTGAGAGCTTTAAAGAATAAATATAACTTGGACAAATAGAAGAGGGAGAGAGAGATATTCCAGGAAATGGAAACAAAAAGATGATAGAAAAATATTAATTTGATTTGCCTGTGAAATAATAAGAACAAGAGGCTAAAAGAAAAAAGTATATATATATATATATATACATATGTATGTGTGTATATATATTGCATTTACCTTTCAAAATACCTGATTTAAAACCATTGTCTTCTTTTTTAATTTTTATTTTATTATGTTATGTTAATCACCATACATTACATCATTAGTTATGGATGTAGTGTTCCATGATTCATTGTTTGCGCATAACACCCAGTGCTCCATGCAGAATGTGCCCTCTTTAATACCCATCACCAGGCTAACCCATCCCCCCACCGCCTCCCCTCTAGAACCCTCAGTTTCTCAGAGTCCATAGTCTCTCATGGCTTGTCTCCCCCTCTGATTGCCCCCCCTTCATTTTTCCCTTCCTACTATTTTCTTCTTTTTTTCTTTTTTAAACACATAATGTATTATTTGTTTCAGGGGTATAGGTCTATGATTCAACAGTCTTGCACAATTCACAGTGCTCACCATAGCACATACCCTCCCCAGTGTCTATCACCCGGCCACCCCATCCCTCCCACCCCCCACCACTCCAGCAACCCTCAGTTTGTTTCCTAAGATTAAGAATTCCTCATATCAGTGAGGTCATATGATACATGTCTTTCTCTGATTGACTTATTTTGCTTAGCATAATACCCTCTAGATGAATGGATAAAGAAGATGTGACACACACACACACACACACACACACACACACACACACACACACACAAATGGAATATTACACAGCCATCAAAAAAACCCCGAAATCTTGCGATTTGCAACAACATGGATGGAACTAGAGGAAAATCATTGTCCTCTTGACCAATCAGATAATGTTATTAAAATGGTTTAGCCGAATTTAGTCATCATTTTATATGTATATACTTAAGCATAATCAAAACAAGTTCTAATACCAATATTTATTTGGATAAATTTAAATTTTATTAATGTTAGTTATTGTTATTTTTCCTTCAGCTTACAATAGAATGAAACCAGGCAGCTCCTGGTTTTTGTTCATGGCATTCACAGATATCATCAAAAAAGAATTACTAATTTGGCATCATTATCTTCAAGATTATAATTTTGCCAAAGAAAATTCAACTAGAAGAAACATCCCGCTACTCCAGGAGATAAGCACGTGTGACTGGAACTCATCTGGTTTTGTGGGTGAATGAAAAAGTGCCAAACATCACTGGACTGCAAGATCATAGCTTTCTATATTGGCATATTTGAGATCAGTTGACAACTAAAATGGTGCCTTGAATTGCTACCTGTCAAGAGGTTTTGTCATAACAAGGACTCTAATATGTGATTGCTGATTTTCCAAAAGACAAGTCTTCACATACTTAAATGAACCTTTTATAGAAGCTTTACTATTAGGAGGATATAACCAACCCAAATTCCAGCTCAGTTTGACAGGGAAGAGTTGACTCATGAACTGGTCATTTGACAGATATTTTCAGCCACATGAATAAGGTAAATTCTTTGGCTGGAGGCCTTGACATGACATTGTAGATACTGGTGGGAAAAAACAAAAAAAGAACAAAACAAAACAAAAAAACACTTATTGTTAGATACACATTGTCACTCTGGAAAGAGATACTGAAAGCAGACAACCTTGTAGGATGGTCTAGTGCTGGAGAAAATTCTTCGGGCTATGGATGAAAATAACAGAGTTCCGAAATTTTCACACTAAACAGAAATCTGTAGACACCTATAAGCACTGCAAGCCACACCGAAGAGGTCTTCTGCATGTTCATAGGTAGAGAGCAGCAAGTATTCCTGACTTGTCAAAGAAGAATGAATCAAAAACCAAATGGTTTTTGCATTTTTGCAATTTTGCATTCCAGCCAAGCAGTGCATCCTTCTCCTTGATTTTACTTTTTACCTTATTTGATGTTTTTTCATTATCAATATTTGAAAAAATGTGAGGAAGATAGAATTCTTTATAAGTGTTGCTTTGTCATCTATATGAAGAAAATCAAATTCTATAGTTAATTGTGCTAATGTGTAAAAATGGGAAGTCCTTCGATTTCATTAGATTTCAAAAGACCCAAGACCCATAAAGACTAAGAAGCATTGTTTTATAGACATACTACAAACGGTGAGGCATATATATTGGTTCCTCTTCAAATATAGTACAGAAGTTGTTCAAAACTATGTTGCAAGAGACAACTCAAACTAGCTTAAGTAAAAACTGAAATTTAGTTGCTTTAATAAGTGAGATATTACATGGTAAAGCTGGGTCTGGGATCAAAATGATATAGTGAAGTAGGCTTGTGCTCATTTGTTCTCACTCACTCTCTCTCTCTCTTTCCACACTGTGGGAAAAAATGGCCACCCACAGATTAGTAATCCCAACAGAAAGCTGCAGCCCTTACCCTCCCTGAAGTTATTGGGTCAAATGCTCTACTCATCATTCTCACTGAGGCTGGGACAGGTGTCCACTTTTATGATTACAGATAGGTGGAATGATCCCCATTTAACTCACTTCCCATAAGGAAATGGAATTCTCTTACCAGTAATAGAGCAGTAGAAGTGGAGAGCTATCCATTGTCCACCTAGGAAAAACGTGCCCTTTACCCCATACGTGTAAACTGGGTGTGTTGAACAAGCATTACATATGGATTGTGATCACAGTGACAATTAGGTTTTGTCCCTTACTTTGGCTTCAAAACTTACTCAGTTCAGGTAATCTTCCCTTACCTTGAGAGACTATTGGACAGGTCCATAATTTTTGTGGTCACTCACCTGCAAAAATTAAAAGTTCTTCAGTTATTGTTAGTAGTAAACACAATTTCAATTTAAAAATTAGACACCCGGTACAAAATATTAAACCAAATCTTAAGCTTGATTTAGCATTGAACATTCTTGTTTCCCCAAGCTTGGATCTGCGCTCTCTGGAGGCATGCCATGGGGAAGGAAGGAGGCAGGTAGAGGGAACAGGGGTGTATCCTTGTGTTCTCTGACCCCACCCTTTCTCTCTTCAGAGATTCCTTAACACACACTCTCTCTCTCTCACCGCCCCCGATCCAGTCAGGCAGATGACTCTTCCAGATGATCTCCTACCATTTTGTTCTACACCCTTAGGCCTATGTATGTTCATCTTCATTCTTCCTCTGCTGAGATTTTCTGGCCCTCATTGGACAAGATTCATGACATCTTACACATATCCCTCCTCTGGTTCATCCCTGCGTATTTGTCATCCTAACATCCTAACATAACTTAGCCTCTCCTGATTAACACACATGTCAACAACTCTCTCCAATAAAATCTCTTGACCAAATTCGTCTTTACTACACCCTGACTCCTTTCTATATTCCTTAAGGAACAGGTTTTTAGAGACGGTTCCTTTCTAATTCTGCATATGTAAGCTTCATGTGGGCAGAAAATTTTAACTGCTTTGTCCACTGCTTCATCCCTAGCACCCAGAATAACAAGTGGCATGTAATAGGCATTCTATGTTGAATAAATCAGTATGAAGTTGGAGACTGTCATTTAGGTAATCTGATGTTGATCACTGGTGCCTCTGTCAAAATGGAGACAGGAAAGATCCAGTTATAACATCATATTAGACATGCACAAACAATTCCCACATTTCCTCTGCCTCAGATAGTAAATACAATTTTCTCACTTACAACTGAAAATGCACTTACACTTCCCCAGAGGCAGAGAACAAAAAATCAAATCTAGCTACTGTGTAAATGGTATGTCTAGGAGCTCTTAAGCATACTCTTCTTAGTCCAAGGTGCTTTGTCATGTCTGGCAACATTTGACTAAATTATAGGTCTAATCACTCTATGTACTGGTTATCTATTGTTGAGTCACAAAACCACTCCAAAACTTCATGGTTTAAAACAATGATATTTATTTTGTTCATAGGCCTGCAATTTGGGAAAGGCTTGGTGGGGGCATGTCATCTCTGCTCCTTTCAAGCTGAAAAGCTTTGAAGGCTGATGGCTGGCATCATCTGAGGACTCAGTTACTAACATTTGGTTGATATTGACTCTCAGCTGAGACGGTGACCAGGATACGGACACACAGATTCCCATAACGGTACTTAGCTTCTTCAAAGTATGGTGATTTGGTTCCAAGGGTGAGTATCAAGTGGTCCAAGCAGTAGCTGTATTCTTTTTATGTGCAGCCTCAAAAGTCGCAGTGTCACTTTTTCCATGGTCACAGGCTCTCCCAGATTCAAAGAGAGAAAACACAGACCGCCCCCATCTCAATGAACATGTGTCAACATTGCACCATAATAAAAGCTTGAAGGATGGGATACATATTATTGTGATCATCTTTGGAAAACACACTCTTCCATACCCCAAAATATCAATTTATAACAATGAAGACAGGCAGAATTCCCACATTTGGATAAAGAACAAGAGTGAAACAACAAATGGTCCCACACCTTACACCATGTCTTGAGGCCAGGAGGAGCAAGGCCCACTCTCCTGAGTTTTATTCCTCTGTCAGTCCTGTAGCCACCGGCTGCATCCCCACCTCAGTCTTACCTGAAAGGGGTTTGGGGAGTAAGTCTCTATTTTTAACAGCTCTCTTTTTGTTAGCAGTGGTTCTGAAGCTCTGAGAAAACACAATTAAGAGAATTAATCATCACAGTATATTCAGGATCCAGGCTTCTCTTGAATGACCTAAAATCTGAGATGCCGGTCAATTACATTTCTCTTACTTTCACCGGCTAGAATGCTAGCCCATGGTCTACTTGCCCTCAGATACACTCACTGCCTTCTTGTTCTTCTCAAACTTCATAGGCTCTTTCCCATGTTCCCATGTGATCTGCCTTTTGTTAGAAGGAAGAAACCAGGGTATCTCTCCCTATGCCTTGCGTGGCATCTTTGGCTGCGTTTCCTTCATAATCCCATCCCCCAGGTTTCAGGGGCACTTCATTCTCCTTTGTTCTCCTGGCGTAGGGAGATGGTCTGCTCTGCTTTTGCTCATCTCTGGGTTGACATACCATCCATTTGACATCTCTCAATGATTTCATCATCTAACTAATTCCACTATTAAATGTCCTTTGTTTCAAATTCTTAAAAGTACTTAAGTATTATTTAAGCTACTGTTATTCTATTTCAGTTAGAGCAACTGAATCTACTGATTTTTACAAATTGAACTAAGTCTGTGGAGTGTTCTCTATCTAAATGGTGACTTTTCCCATTTTAAAGTTTATTAAAATAAGCTGATTTATTAAATTAGCTTATTCATGTTCAGGGAAAGGAAGTGTTTACTGAACATTTATTCCCAGAAACAGATTTCATAAATCATTCAATTCTCATGATTCAATAAAATTGGAGGATCACCCTCCTCTTATAGTGAAAAACCTGAAACTAAGATTAGTTAATTAAGTGGCTTATCCAGTATCTGACTCTTTATTATTTTTTCCACAACACCGTACTATGCGTTGCCGATTTTATTTATTGCCTATAGTCTTTACCCTGCTTTGAAAATTGCCATTTGATATTTAGTAATAAATTTTAATGTTTTAGTGAACACCTCCAAATCAGATTTGTTTGTGTTCTTCTTAAGTACCTTTTCATCTATACTTTGATAAATCAAAGCTTTTGGTTGAGAATTAGTTACTATAGGAATCTAATTAATAATCAAACATGGAAGTGGAGTTAAGGCATTTCAGGATGAGTGCACACAACCAAATCACCAATAATTACTTAAAATTTTCACTATTTGCGTCCTAAGCTCATAAAGCCTAAAAAATACATTTAATTTGTAGAAAAATAATTCATGAATAAATAAATTAGTATTAGTACTGAAATAAACCTGTTCTTTGCTGTACAGTAGGTTTGACATTAGTTAGAAAGAAATCATATTGAATTAATACAACGTCCTCATGAGTATAAATCATATTGTCAGCTACCACACTGTCACAAAAGCGCTTCACCATAAAGTGATGGTTTGGTTGCAGCCACATTTGCATTGAGAATGATGAAAAACATCTGAGCTTGTTTGGTGTCACCTTGAAACATGTTTGAAAGCTCAGGGATACACATCTTTCATGTATATTTTATTTCATGTAGACTAATTTAGTGACAATTTTAGTTTTTCTGAGTTCCTTTTGGGGAAAGAAAGAAAAAGTCTTGAGTGTGAGGATTCAAGCCAAAGAAATGTGTCTAGCTGAAAGTGACAAAAGCCTCTGCAGTAGGCAAGATTCTAAGATGTTCTCCAATATTCTTTCTCTGGTGTACACACCCTGCATAATCCCAAGCCTGCAAATTTAATGTTTTTTAATCCTTTGATTAGGTTATGACATATGACACCATTAACCTTGAGATGGGGGGGATTATCTTGGAAGGCCTGACCCAATCATTTGAGCCCTTTAAAAGTAGAGAATATTCTATGACTGCTCACAGAAGAACAAGTAGAGAGACTGGAAGGGCAGTTCTCCATTGCTGAGATGGGGAGGACCTCATGCTCAGGAACTGGGAGCAGCTTCTAGGAGTTTAGAACTGTTCCCAACTGACGGCAAGCTGGGAAACGGGGATATTAGTCCTACAAGAGCAAAGTGACACATTCTGTCAATAACAATGATGAGCTAGGAAAAGCACCTGAACTCCACATTAGAACATAGCTAGCTAATGCCCTGATTTTAGCCTGAGCAAAAGCCAGCCATGCTGTGCCTGGACTTCTGACCTATAGGAATGTAAGCTAATAAATGGATGTTATAAACCGCTAAATTTGTGGTGATCTGTTACACAGCAATAGAAGAGAACTACATCTCCAAAGGTGGCCTGAAAGATCCCTTTCAGCACCCTGAGAAAGCATGGGGTTGATGGAACACGGAGGGACTTTTGTGCACAGACTTGCTCCACATGGTCATGTTAGGACTCTCCGGTCTACTCTGAACAACTGGAGTGGGCTCAGGCAGTATGGGGCTTTCATTACTCAGCTTTAGTCCAAAAGCATGTATAGCGTCCCAGCTTACCAAGCACATTTTGATACAGGGCTTGCATGAGGCTAAGGCTTTACTCCAGCAAGCATTTTTGTCTGTAACCATATATACACTGGATGATAGAAAAATCCTGTCATAAATACTTGGTCTCCAAATCTGAATCCACTGCTCTATAGTAAGATGTGTCATAGTCATTGAAAAGGGTGTATTGTATTTTGTAAAATAATCTGCCTTTTTATTGCTCATTACCCAATAAATAGAATTTGAATTTTTGAGAGTTCTTGCTTGCAAATTGGCAATTTACAGATGTGTAAAAACATAATCCCCCAAACCTAAAATACTGTTTAGTGTTATGCTGACAATTACTTTACTTTCTTACCACAAAGATAATTGTAAAGCATATCATTCAATTGTTTTGAACAGACTGAAGCATTCCTGAAAGGTTGGACATAAAAAATGGTTTTTTAAATAACATATTTGCTACTGAACATAGTAAATTTTAGAGATGCAATTCATTGTGAGCCCTTGCCATCTGCCTTTCTCTCTTTAACTATGATGAATGTGAAGCCAGAGCAGCTTATTTAGATAGTGAAGTTAACCTTATTAATAACAGTACATGCCTCATAGTGTTCCAAGTCATACTTCAGAATAAAATTTGTCCTAAGTTTTATTGGTTTGCTCAATAGCTGGAAAAAGAGACATACTTAATATTACCACCAATACTGGGTGATCAGAGTGTGAACACACTTTTGCCACAGTGAGAATTTTAAGTATAGGAGACTTCTGTATTTTACTTAGGCCCCGAATACTAGAAGAATTTTGTATACTGCAATGCTACATCAATTATTAACCAAAGTGTGGTATGTGGGTTATGTGAGATGACTTCAGATAGCAAACCTAAGAATATTTTTTACTTAAGTAGATAGTTAGAAAATAATATTGTGTTGAGTGTAAAATTTATGGTAGGTAAAACCATAATGCTGGTTTTTAAAAATTAAACATTTAAATAAGAACAGAATGGGGTGAAATAAAATGATTAGGTAAATATTATTTTAAGTGTTATACAGACATACCAAAAATTGGGAGAGTATTTTAAAAAATGATTAAAATTTGGGAAACACTATTTCTAAACTTTTTACCTCTATTTGATTTCCAGTTCTAAAATTAATTGTATTCCTTTACTTTTCCAAAATATATTTTCAAAGGCATCAAGTTAATGTCAGCAATTAAATTTAAGAAATTGAAAGCATTTATTTTTGATTACTTGAATATTTTACTAAATGATTCACAAACTACATTCTCCTATATAAAGGTTCTAGATCTGAACTTCTCTGAGTGCTACGATGCATTTAAAATCCAATCAGAATAACCTGTTTATTTATGAAGTAAATTGCAAAATCATAAATTACAAATTTATGAAACTCTGCTTCATATAAGAGTTTAAGTTTTGAAATAAGTATATTTTAGTTAGTAAAATAGTTGACCATCAACAATCATCACTTAACTTATATTGCTTATATGTTTTTGTATATATAAATATGTATTTTAAAAACACATTTTAGTGTATTTATGTATATTAAAGGATTTTCATATGTGTTTATATATTTAGTTGTTTTAGATTACATAGCAACTGGAATTAATATCTACACTTTGATCAGTATTTGTGATTTGATAATAGAACATACTGATAGGTTTTATTAGTCAACACTGGTATCCAGTATAAAACAGAAATAAGTCACTTTGTACTTCGACAATGAGCAAAAATGCTATTTCGTTATGAGATATTTTGCGCACCTACAAAATTAGAATTAGAATTCTCCCATTCCATGCTTAGGGCCCTCCATGTTTTCTGAGTCCTCCACCCAGATCATCAACAATGAAAATGCATAATGTTTTCTATTGTGGTCTGCCTCATTTAGTGTTAAGTTACTACAATGATTGCTTCTGTCTATATCTCACTGTGTGATTGACACCAAAAGCAATCTTGGGTTGGAGAAACAGATTCTTCTTATTTAGGTGCACCCTGGAATGCGTTATAATTACATACTCAAGGGAACTTATGCTGAACACAATTTTACCTTTACATTATAGACTCTGCCTGCAGGCAGTGACAGTAAAGAATAATGAGATGAAGCCAAAGATTTCTGCAAACTCTTCTCTGCAAAAAAATGGGGAGAGGGTAGACTCAAGGGAAAGAAATACTGTAAAAGTTCCATGTCAGATAGAAGAAAAATAACATACTTAATTTGAAAGGAATGTGAGAAGATTGTGTTAGGGAACAGACTAAGCTGATAAAACAAAGAGACCAATAATGCATTAGCTCACAAAAACAAAACAAGAAAAATAATTTTATTTTCTCTGAAATATCAGTCCAGAGTGAGCAGACAATGCAGGGCAAGCAGGAGGATCCCCCCCCCCGCCCCCCTACCCCCGGATTACATATTTAAAACTATCTCAGCAGACTGTGTCTTTAGTCAAGACCCAGGCAAAAAAAGAGAGAGAGAGAGAGGAGCATACACCTAATTATGTCAAGAACAAGACTGGGAAGTCACATGTACCTCTTCCCTTAACATGCCATTGTCAAGAACCTACCCTTACTTATCTACAAAGGAAATTGGAAAAATATAGTCTCTGGCTGGGCAAGTACTCACCAAAAACTCAAGTAGTTTTATTATTAAAAGGAAAATGGGCCAAAGAATATTGGAAAACAGAAGTCTTTGCCTTTGGCCTCTAGTGCCCAAGTATCCACCTGCATCAATCCTCCCATACAGAAAGTACAGGCCTCCCCAAGGAATGTAGCTGAAAGTTCATCTAGTTATTGTTCCCATTTCAAAATCTAGGATCTCCTAGTGATGTTTATTTCTGTCCACCTGATCTGCAAGTGGATCTCAAAGACTAGCAATTTACAATCTTATAGACAAGTTACTTGCACTCCCATTCATCCCAATACAAAATGATGAAGTATTGCACTACTAGGTATTTACCCAAAGGCTACAAAAATACAAAGGGGCATATGCACCTTGATGTTTATAGCAGTAGTATCAACAATAGCCAAACTATGGAAAGAGCCTTACTGTCCATTGACTGATGAATGGACAAGGAAGATGTGGTATGTGTGTGTGCGTGTGTGGATATATACACACACAACGGAATATTACTCAGCCATCAGAAAGAATGAAATCTTGCCATCTGCAACGACATGGATAGAGCTAGAGCATATTATGCTAAGCAAAATCAGTCAGTCAGAGAAAGGCAAATACCATATGACTTCCACTCATATGTGTAATTTGGGGAACAAAACAGATGAACATATGGGAAGACAAAAAAGAGAGGGAAGCAAACCATAAGAGACTGTTAACTATAGAGAACAAACAGTGTTGATGGAGGGAGGTGGATGGGAGATGAGCTAAATAGGTGATGGGTATTAAGGAGGCCACTTGTGTTGAGCACTGGTTGTTATCTGTAAGTGATAAATCAATAAATTTTACTCCTGAAACTAGTATTACACTATATATTAACTAGAATTTAAATAAAAATTTGAAACAACAAATGATAAAGTAGGATGAAGAGCTGCAATCAAAAGTACCATTCTGAAAATAAATAATGGGAAACATAGCAATCACTATGATACTCTATTTGGCAGGAATTGAGAAGACTTCCTTTCTAGGAAATAAAGTAAATTCCTTGGTTAGGCTCTGGTTCTGATCCCTAGAAGGAACACATTTGTCCACTGCTCCCCATGGCCACTGGCCTTACCCCTAGGAGATTCAATCTTTTCATTATCTACTATGGTATCAGCTTATTAAGTCTGGGTCCAATCAGGAGAGAGAAAACGTGCAGTAATTTGAGCAAGAGTTTAATTGATATTAAACTGGGGTTTAATTAATTAATAATATTAACCCAGGCACTGGGGTGCCTGGCTGGCTCAGTTGGTAGAGCACGCAACCCTTGATATGGAGGTTGTGAGTTCCAGCCCTGTGTTGGGTGTAGAGTTTACTTTAAAAATAAATAAAGTCTAAAAAAAATATCAAGAATCACTAACTAAATGGGGATGTGGAAGAACGAGGAATTGGCTAGTAAGAAGTAAAGAGAAACCCAAAGAATATAGGAATAGTAGATATAAGGAACAGCTATCACCCCTATGGCTGAGAGAGAGCCCTAAGGAAGAATCCCTCCCCCAAAAGACTGGGATCCAGACCTTGTTAGAAGTGTCACTATGGCTCACTGAATGGCAGAGAAGTCACTGTGGGATTGAGTCAGTGGAATTTACTAGAAATCCACCCCCGGTGTGTTAGGGATAGCAATTCATGGGGCTTTTGCCCAGGTATTCCACTATGAAACTGCCCAATGGAACTATTACTTCTGGGTGCTGCTGACCATTAGATGCTGAAGGAGATGGACAATGGAGAAGAGCCTGCCAGGTGAGCACCAGAATGAGTAAAGAATACCTCTTTCTAGCCCTGGTAACTTTGGGCTTCCTAATGCAGGGTACAGGTTGGGGGAGGGGGGAAGGAGTTATTGTACTGGTGAAAGTAATTTATCCTGATCAGTATAAACTAGAGTTGCTTGTATAAAATGAGGTGAGTGAAGAGTGTATCCTGAGCCTAGGGAATGCACAAGGGTGTCTCTTTGTGGATTTTATGCCCATTGATCATGATGAGTGGGCAATTACAGCAATCACAGCACAAATATGGTAAGTAAGGGGTCAGACTCTTTAGGGGTGAAGGCCTGGATAATCCCACCAAGCCCATGACCAAGATCTGCTGAAATGCAAGCCGAGAGACAAGATCAAGAAATCTAGAAAATGCGGTGGAGGAAATAAATGATAAATATCAAAAACAGAGGCAGGACTAGCTGCAGTAATAGGACTGCAACTTATTTCAGTATTCCTGTCATGTTAAGTGTCTTGAGACTGTGGCCAGTCATAATTTTACAGAAAATCTATAATGGATTGAGAT
This sequence comes from Zalophus californianus, assembly GCF_009762305.2. NCBI lineage: Eukaryota > Metazoa > Chordata > Mammalia > Carnivora > Otariidae > Zalophus > Zalophus californianus. The sequence goes on from NC_045597.1 coordinate 18,733,238, forward strand.
TAATGCAGATCTGCGTGGTGCAAAGGGTGTGCTGTTGGACATCTCTTGTGCACCATTTTAAATCTCCTTGATGACATCTCATATTCCAGCCACTTGTGAGGCAAGGAGATCTACACAAACTGTCCAGTTTTAGAGAGCACGCAGACAACGTCTCATCTTGGCTGTGCTATGGATCTCTCACTTTCTGCCCAAGGAGAATGCAGTGGATATCGGTATACATGTGCTCTTTTTCTTCCAAGCTTTTATTTAAATTCCAGTTAACATACAGTGTAATAGTTTCACATGTAGGATTTAGTCATTTATCACTTACATACAACACCCAGGGTTCATCACAAGTGCCCTCCTTAATACCCATCACCCATTTAACCCATCCCCCTGCCCACCTCCCCTCCAGCAACCCTGTTTGTTCTCTATAGTTGAGTTGGCTTTATGTTTTGCCTCTCATTCTCTTTTCCCCATGTTCATCCGTTACTTAAGTTCCACATGAGTGAAATCATATGCTACTTGTCTTTCTCTGACCGACCTATTTTGCTTAGCATTAATACTCTAGCTCCATCCATGTCATAGCAAATAGCAAGATTCCATTCTTTTTTATGGCTAATATTCCTGTGTGTGTGTGTGTGTGTGTGTGTGTGTGTGTGTGTGTGTGTGTGTGTGTGTGTGTAGACACACACCTTTTTTATCCATTCATCATTTGCACTCTTTCCATAATTTGGCTATTGCTGATATTGCTTCTTTAAGTATCAGAATGCGTGTAACCCTTCAAAACAGTATTTTTGTATCCTTTGGGTAAATACCTAGTAGTGCAATTGCTGGATCAAAGGGTAGTTCTATTTTTAGAACTGCATCCTTGCCGACATCTGTTGTTGTTAATTTTAGCCATTTTGACAGGTTTGAAATATCTCGTAGTTTTGATTTGTATTTCCCTGAAGATGAGTGATGTTGAGGATCTTTTCATGTGTCTGTTGGACATCTGTATGTCTTATTTGGAGAAATGTCTGTTCACGTCTTCTGCCCATTTCTTAACTGGATTCCTAGTTTATTTTTTTTTTTAAAGATTTTATTTATTTATTTGACATAGAGAGACCCAGAGAGAGAGGGAACACAAGCAGGGGGAGTGGGGGTGGGAGAAGCAGGCTTCCCACCGAGCTGGAAGCCTGATGCAGGGCCTCATCCCAGGACACTGGGATCATGACTGAGCCAAAGGAAGACGCTTAACGACTGAGCCACCCAGGCGCCCCTCTTAGTTAAGAATTTACTCATTTTAGAAAGAGAGAGACAGTGTGAGCAAGTAGGGGCAGGAGCAAAGAGGAAAGGAGAGCGAGAGGGAGGGAGAATCTGAAGCTGACTCCACACCAAGCTGGACACAGGGCTCCATCCCAAGACGCTGATATCGTGACCCGAGCTGAAACCAAGTCAGTCCAACACTTAACTGACTGAGCCACCCAGGTGCCCCAGGATTATTTGGGTTTTGAGTGTTGAGTTTGTAAGTGCTTTATAGATTTTGGATATTAACCCTTTATCAGGTATGTCATTTGCAAGTATCTTCTCCCATTCCATAGATTGCCTTTTAATTTTGTTGACTGTTTCCTTCACTGTGCAGAAGCTTTTTATCTTGATGAAGTCCCAAAAGTTCATTTTTGCTTTTGTTTCCCTTGCCTCAGGACACATATCTAGTAAGAAGTTGCTATGGCCAAGGTTGAAGAGGTTGCTGCCTGTGTTCTCCTCTAGGATTTTGATGGTGTCCTGATTCACATTTAGGTCTTTCATCCATTTTGAACTTCTTTTGTGTTTGATATAAGAAAATGGGCCAGTTTCATTCTGCATGTTGCTATCCAGTTTTTCCAACACCATTTGTTGCAGAGACTCTCTTTTTTCCATTGGATGGTCTTTCCTGCCTTTGTAGATTAGTTGGCCATATAGTTGTGGATCCATTTCTGGCTTTTTTATTTTTATTTTTTTAAGATTTTGTCAGAGAGAGTGCAAGCGAGTGTGCACTCAAGGACAAGCAGGGGGAGTGGCAGGCAGAGGGAGAAGCGGGCCTCCCGCTGAGCAGGAAGCCGGATGCAGGGCTGGATCCCAGAACCCTGGGATCATGACCTGAGCCAAAGGCAGACGGTTAACCAACTGAGCCAGCCAGGCATCTCTGGCTTTTCTATTCTGTTCCACCAATCTATGTGTCTGCTTTTTGCCAATACCTGTATAAATGTGCTATCCAGAAGAGAATGGTGGTTAACATCCTGGAGTGATTTCAGTAGGACAACCAATAAGAAAAACGAGTCCCCCTCTTCCTCTCAAGGTAGACAGTTTTCATAAGGGTATCCTGAAGGTTTCATGGGATGGAACACTAGGCAATTTTAGTAGTGACCAACTTTCATTTCTACTCCCCTCCCCCTCATTCCTGCTCTGAGAGTCATTTCTAAGATAAACTACTTGCCTGTAGGCCTTTGTCTCAGATTTGAATATCAACGTAACCCCATTTAAGGTAGAAGACTCCTCTCTGAAAGTTGTCTAGAAACCAGGTTCCCTTCACTGTTGCTCTCTCAACCCTAGAATTCTACTCTGCTTCTCTGCATGGTCAAAGTTGACTCACCAGCACCAGGTCCATATTTCATCCCAAAGATGGGAAAAGAGATAGAGGAAGATAAGCACCTTGCTTTAAAGGAGGTGATCTAGAAGCTGCATGTATCACCTGTGTTTACCTATCGTTGGCAAGAACCCTGTCACTTGGGCACTCCCACTCCACAGCAGCCAATAGTCTCCAGCTGGGCAGTCATGTGCCAGGTAAAACTCTGCTGATCCTGGTCCTAGATGGGGGATGGGAAAACAGATTTGGGGGTGAAATAAACAGTTTGTCATAAAAAAGAAAATGTAGCAATGTATATTAAGAATTTTCTGAAAATATTCCCTTCACCACCAAGTAAAAATGCCTGGGTGCACAGAAATAAACCCCAGTACTGCCCATGTCTTTCACTAATTCTGCCATTTCTCCCAACCAGCATACACTGTATTCATTTGCCATTTGCTTTTCATTTTCCCCGAATTATCAATGCCCATCTTCCGCCTGTTCATTTATTAGAGAATTTTGTGATGTCTTTTATTATGATTACTTTTTATAATAAGAATAGTAACTCTCTTTCATTTTTATAATCATTATTTCATTTCCCTTATTTTTGTTTCCAACATTTTTTGGTATAGGGTTTGTATTTTAATTTTGGTTCTGGCATTTTCTTAACTATATGTTTTTGGGTTGGAGGCCTATTTATTTTGTTCCACTGATTTATCTTGATTATTGCCAGTGTTTCTCATTTTAATAGTCTAACTTCATGAAACATTTAGTTCCTCGTATATTTCCCATGTTGTTCCCCTTCTTCCCATCTTCGCACCTGTTTGTTCTTCCAGATGGATACTGGCATTATTTTTGCCAGGTCCAAAAGTAAATTCCACTGAGTTTTTATTGGAGCAGTGTTGGCTCAATGATGCAGTACAGGAAGACTGATATATTGCTGTTTTTCTCATACAGAAACCTGGTTAGCTCTGTTTATACAACTTTTTACGAATCACGGTGAAGTTTAAATTTTTCTACCTTTCACTCTCTAGGTCTCAAGACTTTTTTCTAGATATTTTATACTGTTTATTCTATTTTGCAGTCTTTAACAATTTTCTTGTAACATGAATATGCTGCTACCTAAGGAAAACTATTAGCTTTTTAAGTTAAATTACCTCATTGAAGTCTCTTTATTAGTTCTAGTAATTTTTCTATTGATTTTCTTTGGGTTTCCATGGAAGACAATCATTTTGAATGCTGATAATAATTTTGCCTCCACTTTTCCAATAGTTAGGCCAATTACTTCTATGTTCTATTTCACTGAGTTTATTAAATACTACCAAAGCAAAGCTAAGTCATAGTGGTGACAGCAACTATCTTAATATACTATTAAATTTGTTACAGTTATTTGTATTATATTTATGTAGTTATTTTGCATCTGTCGTGAGATTATCCTCTATTATATTATTTTTCTCAGATTTTAGTGCTAACTTGAAGAAATGCATTAGGAAGCCTTTAATTTTCCCTCTATTCTTTCAGTGTTTGTAATGACACTGGAACTGGCTCATCCTCAGAAATTTAAAATAACACAATACCCCAAATTCTCTAGGCTCAAAGTTTTTGATGGGAATTTATTTAGTCACATTTTAAAGTATTTCTTGGTTATTGATCTATTAACAATATCTGTGCTTTTTGATTTATTTTAGTAATATATTTTCTCTAGAATATTAAAACTGCCTTAAATTTTTCTGTTCAGCAACAGGCAATATTAATATTTTGCTGCTATTTCCTTAAATTTTGTTCGCATAATTGTCATAATGTATAAATTGGTCTGAAAGGCAGTACAACAGTTACGAGAACTGGTTCTAGAACCAGACTGCCTAAATTTAAGTGCTGGCTTCTCCACTTATCAGCTTTGTGAATGGGGTCAGCTGTTAGAGCTTCCCTGCCCCAGTTTCTTCATCTGTAAAGTGGGAACAGTAATGACAGGTTATCTCATAGTGTTATTATTGTTAGGATGAAAGAAATAACCAGTGCCCGACACAAGGTAATTTTTGGCTACTACTATCTTTCACTAGACATAAGGACATTCACAGGTCCGCCCTGAAGGATGAAGCGCTGAATAAATTGTCTCTAGCAAAATTACTCAAGCCACTCCACATACATTTTAAGGTTATACAAAGTAATTCTTCCAAGTTCTGCACAATGAAGTGAGGCGCGTGGTGCTGCCCTCTGCAGTTCTGCAGCAGGGAGCATGATTTGTTTATTACTACACAGTTTCGGCAAAGAAACTACATACAGTAGGACTGGGGCGCTGTAATTCCCCTGCTGTGGAGGCAAGATTTAGAAAAAAAGGAGGCATACAGGTCCTTTTGTTTTTTGCAGCAGCATCCACTCTCTCCATCAGCGAGGACGGGCCATGCCCTACTCTCACTGGTATCCTGGGTTCGGAGGTGAGAGTCTGTGGCGGCCACAACTCCCACCTCACTCCTCCTGTCACTACCACCTCCTTTTTTCTAATCCACTTACTCTAGTAAATGATTCCAAACCAAAATTTTCCAATAATGCTTTCTTAATATCTTCTGGCTCTAATCCCATATACACATGTAGCGAGAACATGTACAAGTTCAGGCTAGGGGGAGGTTTTTCCACAGATTTCTGGATAGGAAGCCACGTCTGCCACTGTGGGGCTGTCTCTTATTCATGACTGAAGGCCTTTTCAAGCAGGACCCTCATTCAGGCGAGCAGGATCCTTCGGACACTCTCATGCCTCAAATGCACAGCAATCATTCTGTCCCTGTCATGCCATAAGGAGTGGCAAGAAATCTGGTGAGACTTTCTCAGGCCTGTCACCTGAGTGAGGTGGCAAGCCTGGCTGTCAAATTCCCAATACAACTGGGATTTCTGTTACCTCCTACCTGTGCCCAACGCCTGTGAAAAACAGGAGTGAGCCATGGTGTTTCTGTCCTCCTGGCTCCCTTCAACCCCAGCTGTCCACATTCCAGGGATCTTTCCTGGAATACAAGATTTTCTTTGACATCATTATGCAATCTTTTAAACTATTACTTGGGCGTGGGTTCATGAGATTAAAAAAAATCTTGGAAAGACCTCTATTTAATCTCAGATAAAGATGGCATCCAGACAGATTAGACACCATGCAAACTCCAGGAACTTTGAAGTTTAAATGGCTAGGAAATAGGAGATAGTTCAACAAATAGGCAGTTAATTCAGGTGAAGTTAATGAATCTGGTAGAAAATCATCTTGGTCTTTGTCATGTTTCAAAATATATTACTGTTTTAAATAATACTTTTGCCTGAGTTTTCCATATGAATGCAAAACATCCAACTGAAACTAAAAATGTATCGTTTACACCTTGATAGCTCCACAAATACTTAACATTTTGTAAGGATGGGTTAATGATTACTAGACAAAACCCTTAACTATGTGCATTATCACTGATGATTGATAAATGATAAATAGATGAAAAGGGAGGGAGAAAAACGGAAGGGAAGGAAGGCAAGGGGAAGGAGAGAGAAAAAAGGAAGGAGAGGAGAGACAAAGAAGGGAGGAAGAAGAAGAGGAGAAAAGAATGCATATTCCTGAAACAAAACCTCCTAAAGATCTAGGACGCTTAAAAGTCTGCTGTCAGGAAGTAAATTTTCTAAAACTCAGTTTTTCATCTTACCCTCTATGGTCGTCTCAGTGGTCAAATTCGCCAGGCAATTGCTTAACTCCCCTTGGGTTTACCTTTGCAAACAGTTACTGGGTCAACATAAAAAACTCAAACAGTTTCAAAAGTGGGACATTTTGAAAGCATTTTGTTTGCTAACACAAATATACCTTATGGTTAACTATTTAGTAGAAATTGATTTTCTCAAATTTGGCCCAATTATTTGATGAGTTTAAGACAAAACAGCGTCAGCAGCCCTAAATAAAACATGGGTAAAGTGTAAAAATTAAAAATTAATCTTTGATCTCAAAATTTTCTTCAGAGTTTTAGTAGCACATGCTGTCTTTATCATTGTATTTTTAAAAAAGTGTGCAAAGGTCAAGACTAAGGCATTCTCAGCTATTTAAAATAATGGCATTATATAACATGCTTATTTCTGCAATGTAACCTCACTAAATTATCAATCTATGACTTTAATCTTTTCTTGCTGTTTTTAAGGTTCATCAGTACTTATTTCAGATGTATCATCATCCAGAACTGGAAATGTGTATGGAACCTCTAATTTAAAGTCGAAGTACATGTCTGTGTGTGTGTATATATATATATATATATATATATATTACTTTCCCTTAATTTCTTTTCAATAAATCAAATGAATACAAAGTAATAACCTTATACAAAAATGAAAATTATTTTTGGATGGTATCCTTTTGGAGACAGACCTAAGATTAAAATATTACAGCAGGCTTTAAATATCAGCAGGGCTGGATGAGGCTTTAAAATGAATAAAAATGTGTTTTTGGTCTTTGGTATTTTAATATTCCATCACCATTTTAAGAGGGTAAAGCACTTCTCTAGTGGTGAGAGGTCTCAAATTCTGTGTAAGCAAGAAAACCAGAGGTTTATTCTCTGACAGTAATATCAATCATCACTGAATGGTTTCACTGGGTACTAAAATGCACATTCCATCTTTGGCTGCAGAAATTTGTAAAATACTAGATTCTTCATATTAAACAGGGAGCAATACCCCATGACCAAACCAGTAAAACACTCGATTACCGTATTTATGTCCACTAAATTAGATCTGCCCTTCTAATTACCCATGTAATAGAACGTGTGCCAAATGCACACACTGTTATCAGTCACTGCCCCTCTAAGCTCAGGCAGCACTTACTTTCTCAGTCTTTTATTTAGTATCAGTTACCTCTTGATTTTACTAATTCTAATTTACACATGAGATTTATCTCAGAATCACTGACAATCTTCTTGAAGACACATAGCCCTTAGGATAGGGTTATGAATATGTACTTTCACAAATACTTGTCAGTTCTTTAAACAGCTTACTTCCCAAGGACTACAGTGATCTGGTGGAGAACGGCAGTAGCCGAAAGTAAAAAATAAAGAGTGGTCCTGATGTCATGGACTCATTTCCCATTTCCTCAATGACAAAGCAGGAAAACTGTGAGTTACTTCTGCCTGAACTCTGCTCGGAACCCTGTCACATTATAACCCACTAGTAAAGCTTCCAGAAGCCACCAGCTAAAGATTGCACTCCATTAAGCCACCCTGTCAGCTTACACATCACATGTGGATGCGCACAGATAACTTTTCCTTTACATACAGTGCCCCTCCCCACTGCCATATGCCAACTGTCTTTTTCTACCCTTTACATCAAAGTATAATCTTCAGACTCTGGACAAAATTTGACATCAGATGAGGAATTTAAGGATGGTGTGGACATCTACTGCAGTGAATCAGAAAATACCCTAATTGTAAAATAATACTTGGAAGTAATCTTCGATTCTTTCAACAGATAATTACCGAATGCCTATTTTGCATTCATTTTGGGAAATACAAAATAGAATCTGCTTGTTTTCAAGGAGCACACGTGTAATAGATGTTATTGCTGGGCCAGAGCACTTAAGGGCCAGGACTTACCTTTGAACATGGCCAAACCACTACCTGCCTCATTACCAATGGCTACAAATAAAGTTTGCAGGTTATAAAACTTAAGTGTAACTGTTTGAGCCAAAACACAAACTACTTGAAAATATTTTCTGTGCTGAATTTCCATTAAAATCCTCTTGCTTTTGTTCCCTCTTTTGTGTTTTGCTTTGTGGGGTGTAATTTTTTTTTCCTAGTAATTTCAAAGTTTATTGTTTTATTCTGCTAGTAGATGCTTTGCAATGAAAATATCAAACTTTTTCTGTACTAACAAAGTATAAATTGCTTATTTACCTTAGCCTTGTCTCCAATGGCTGATTTCCCAGTTTTTGCTAATTTTGCTTTACATCCTGTATCTTCACTTCTTAAAGCAGTTCTTTAATATTTCCATGTTTTATTGGCTAACAAATACTGATTTCATGGCTTCCCCATTCTGGAGGTTCTTCTTTAAATAATGTTAGTAGACTGATACAGTTCAATTTTTTTCTAGAATTGGGTTTGTGAGAAACATACTATGAGCCCTTTTCATCCGACAAAATCTCTTCTACTCAGACAAGAATGACAATGCGGTAGTTATTGAATTTATGAATAATCATTTCCTCATTGAACCTCTTTAAAACTGACATTTAAATACCACGGAGGATGGGGCGCCTGGGTGGCCCAGTTGGTTAAGCGACTGCCTTCAGCTCAGGTCATGATCCCAGAGTCCTGGGATCAGTGGGGAGTCTGCCTCTGACCCTTCCCCCTCTCATGCTCTGTCAAAAATAAATAAAAATCTTAAAAAAAAAATAAATACCACAGAGGAGAATTCTTAAGACAGTCTGAGTTTTTTTTTTTCCCTCATAGAATTGTTAACAAGTATTTTCCTTAATCCATTAACTTTACTTAAGCTCGGTCTGAATAAAATCTTAAAATAGTTACACAGGCCTGGGACTATAACCATGTCCAAAAGTGACATAATTTCATGAGAAGGGGACACATAGTAGGCAAAATGACCCCCCAAAACATCCCTGCCCTAATCCCTGGAACCTGCCAAAACAGTTTTACATGGTAGAGTTAAGGCTGCTAATCCGCTAATTTTAGATTGTTTTGGAATAGCTGGGTGGGTTCAATGTCCCTAAGTCACCAGAGTCCTTAAAAGTTTAAGACGGAGGCCTCAAGAGGTCAGAGACTTGATGGCAGAGGTCAGAATAACGTGACATGCAGACTCAGCCCATAGCTGTGGATCGGAGATGGAGAGTCTGGGAACTGAGGAATGCAAAGCAGACGATGGCAATGTGAAGGAATGCACAGCAGGAAAGGCAATGGATCCTCCTAGAGCCTCCAGGACAGCCCTGCCAACACTTTAATTTTAACCTAGTGCGACCTGCACTGAGACCCCGTACTTACAGAACTCTTAAGAAAATTTGTGCTGTGATTTGAACTATCAAGTGATAGAGAGACCCAAGTAGGGTAATGAAGGCCTCTTCAGGTGACATATGAGACCTAGAAGCAGCTCAATTAGCCATGCCACATGCACGTGAAAGGCATCTTAGGCCTGGTAATGAACGTTTACCTCTTTGACATGTGCTCAAATTGTCAGCTCACCTGAAAAATCTCTGCCTTCCTTCTCCCACCCCTCCCTTCACTGAAACCGCGCTGTTTGGCAGCAGCCGGGACATATTCCTCCCCCTCAGTGTTGTGTCACCATCCTTTTTCCCTTACCCACCCACCACCCAGCTAGGGAGCCTGCGTGCTGTCACCGTCGCTGCTGATAAAGATGTCGCAAAAGGACCAGGCCTGAACATGATTTTATCCCTATTATTTCAAGTGGGTCTGACACTTAAACTTGTCCAAGCCAAGCAAAGCTTAAAACCGTTTTGAAGTTGAGGCAAATGAATTTTTTTTGCTGGACGTAAACCCGTACCCGCTTTGACAGCTTTTATCTCCCTGATCAAGGTGGAAAGCTAAAAACAAATTTGCCTAAGTTACTAACGGGGGGAGGTGGTACTTGAACCAGGAAGTTTCCCTCTTAAATACTTCTCTAGGACTGTTTAAGTAGTTCCTTAAATTTCTCAGCCAGTTATAGCCAGTACCACGTGGTGACTTCTAACAGTCTTCAAATTGGACTCTGCACATTCCTGGGACCCAGACTATATCAACTACACAAATGTGTAGTTTTGAGAAAATAAAAATTGTCATAGTAATTTCCATATATCGTTCTCTAAAACTAACCTGTGAAGGTACCGGGTTTTTCTTAACTTCTTTACTATGAACCTTTCCTTACACCACAAAGAATATTCCTGAGACGTATTGGTTTTACTGATTTGTCCCAGGGCGTCAAAGACAATTCCGAATTTCATCAAGGCCCAGTATACCAGTGTAAGCCGTCTTTGTATTCCTGATCCCTTGTGCTAGCAGTGAAACTTAAAAGTTAGAACACCATATGGTATTTTGGTATGCACTGTGACATTTTAAGAATGCTGAATTGCTTGATAACCAAAAAAAGTTGGGGGGGGGGTTTGATACTGAACAGAGAACAGAGATAAAAGAAGATATTACAAGATAGAGCCTTACTTCATTCAAGCAACAAAATCATGTTGAGAACCTGCCACTAAGCACAGCCTCTCATCAAGCTTACCTTCCTTGGTACCAGTGTGGAGAGTACACTCCTTTACCCTGGTAGTCTGAATGTCAGTTGCTCATTTTGTGAGTGCGGAGTCAAGTTTAACATTTACTTCCAACATCACCAGAACACTGCCATACAAATGGAACATAGAAGGGCAAGTTTTCTATTCTCCTGAAGCTTCAGACACATTCTTGCTGGATGATTACTAGATACTGTAAATTAGTTACATCTCCCACCACTCAAATTAGTTACATACTCACCAACACTCAAATCCCTTCTGCTATGTATTTGATAGATTATCACTAATGCACTTTACAATGATTACACCTTTCCTAAGTCCCATATGTACTATAAAAGACCAAGGTGTTTGGTTTTCTGTTAACTTCCACTGACCAAGTCTCAGTGAAGCAGTCATATTCACCTGTGGGCACTTCCACTCGTTCCTGCAAGACTTATTTAAGTACCTTGTATGTGCTGAGTGAGTACTGTTTCAGGTGTTGATTATGCATCAATGAACCACTTTCAAATCCCTACCTTCACATAACATCCAGGAAGGGAGTAGGGGCATATAATTTTAAAGAGAAGCTGCTAATTCAGGTTTGGGGAAGGGCCTCAGATCCTGCATTCTAACAAGATCCCAAGTGAAACTACTAGTCCTCTATTAGGAAAGGTGACCTAGAGAAGGAAAAGAGTATGTAGTTCAAACAACTAGTTTGATCTGGTACTTGGGCAGACCAGAAACAGGATTAAATCACATAGCTGAGTGGGTAGTTTTTCCAAGCTAAGGGAAGAGTAAGTGCAAAGTCCATGAAGAAAAAGCCTGAGTTGCTGAGTGGAGATGAGGGGAGGCAGAACGGTTTAAGGTCTTGTACAGAGGACTAATGAGTGAGCTGGGGGCTAATCACATTCCAGATTTTAAAATAAATGGTCTATACTATCATCATTAACAATACAGGCAAGGGCAGAATTGGCTTAGATATATTCAGAACATGACAGAAACTACATCCTATTTAAAATTAGAAACTTAAATATCAAAGAACATGAGATGGTGCAAATTGGACATTCTTTGGAAGGCTAGGAAACCATTTGTCCAGAATAACCTATAGACCAGTGTGACCACAAATTTCAAACTCCAAGGAGATCCATGTCCAGCACAAAGACAATTACACTGTTGGCCTATCATTGGAGCAGAAAGAGGTTACTATTTACTACATAAAGTTGGGAGAAAGGAAAAGCCTGTGAATTCAGAAGCAGATTTAAGGTTGGCAGCAGCTAAAGTTTATGCAAAGCAAAAGTCATAAAACTAAGTATAAACACAAAACGTGTATTCTCTATTCCTATTCAGCATTTCACCTCCACAAATTCTAAGGTACCACTTAGGCTGCATTTATAAGGCTCATCATTTTGGACAATTTAGATTAAGTATATTCTTAAAACACATAGTTCAAAATTGACCAATTCCTCAAAATGCTTATCTTCCTAGCATCCAGCTCTACTCACTTTCTGGATTCATTCTTATGCACCTGAATTAAAGTTCCAGGACTTTGTATTTTGAAAAGTATCTTTGGGTAATTATAATGCTCAACTGTGGTCAAGAACCTTACCTTGTAAATGTATAACCGCTTTAGATTCCCGCAGTGGTACTCCCTGAACGTTGCCTTTGCATTCTTGACTTTGTTGAGGAATTTAATTGGGACTTTTAAGGTACCTAGTGGTTCAAGCAGCATACACCTCTACCTGAATAATTTTCATCTAGTCTTGCCAACACTAAGTCCCAGCTTACCCTATCTGTTGGTATTCCCACATAGATTATACCTCAACCAAGTATAGAAGGAGGACTCCTTTAAAGTCTATCAGTGGAATTTAATCTTTCAATGTCTTTTAGTCTAACTGAAGTCAACATTACCTTATAGCAATTTCATTGTATATATACTTTTTATAAATAAGCATGTAAACAGATACATGCTCATTTTCCAGTAAGTGTACATATTCTTAAATTCAGGCATTCAATTAATAATGGAGACACTTCACTGAACATTTGGTTTGGCATCACTTGCTACCAACCTCAGGTTTGGTTTTTACCTCTATACCATAAATACTTTCTGCCCTATTAATGACTAAACCCGTATCTATACTGGCATTTAATTATTTTTCAAAGTACTCAAAAGTGCACAGGGCTGGGATTGTTGCCTTTAGAGTTGCTTTACTGGCCACAAAGTATCTTAAAAACCTTAATTTTCATCTTATTTTAAAAATACAGTACAAATCCATGAAAAATCATTCAACCCTATAACCAAATATTTAGATCTTTACTAAAAGCAGTTGTTTAGGACTTCACACTTTGGTTACCCCTTAGCTTAAACTTCAATGTATGAATAAGTTAAAGATCAAAATGAAGATGCTTCATACTTAAATTAGTAATATCTCAACTGGCTGGATTTTAAGTGCCTATGATCTGTTATTAAACACACACACACAAACTTATTCTTAGAGCCCTTATCACATTTTAAGTTAATATACCAAGAACCCAAATTTCCAAATCAAGTAAATTCAAATGTGATTTAAACATTTGTCAGATTCAAGATAAGAGGATAACTCTTTTCACAGACTAATTTTTGACATGGGTTTTAATCAAGAGCCCATTTACGTTTTAGATCCTTCCAAGTAAATACTCCTGATCTCACTTCATCTGTAAAATTAAGATACAAATGCTGATGCCATAGATACCTAAGATAATTCATGTAATAAATCACTTCAGTACCTGTCCCCACTTCCCAACTACCTCAAATTGATAAGCAAAGATATTTGGATCATTTATAGTAACAAAAAACACCAGAAAAACTGCCACAACTAAAAACAACCTTAAAATTTTTATTTTAATATGCTTATTCTGGACAATTTCTTAACAAACAGTCTTAAAATATATAATTTTATTTACATTAAATGCACCAAAACAACTCAAACAGCATGACTAAATTGCAAATACATATAAGTAGGCCTGTCTGAATGCTGTGCCTGTTTAATTTACTGGAAAAAGAAAACTAAGCCTTTTTTTAAAAAAAAAAAAACAATTTTCCTGTGGTCTTAAAATCATGGGATACATCCATCTTAGTTATCCTTTAAAACTCATGAGAACTATTACATCAGGAACTGAACTTATCAACAGAAAGCTACATTAATTCAGACTTTTAAATAAATAGTGTAAGCTAAACCACCTCTAAGGCAAAGAATAACCTGCCAAGACTCAAGTAGACATGATAATCTTATTTTTAGTTGGACACCAAATACTGGCCTTGTATACTTATGCTCTCCTTACCTTTACTACTTAGCTAAGAGGCTAATTTTCTAATGATAGACAACCTTGGTTGTCAATTACTAACAGAACAATATTTCATAAAATACATAATTAACTTGAACGTAACACTGAATCGTTCTCCAGGCAATTGCAGGTTGCATTTTGTCAGGAATCATTCTGTAGGGTTCTTCAAGCTACAGGGGAAAACCCAAGTGTGGCTTGTTCTGCTTAGACAGGTCTGCCTGTAAAATGAAGATCTCAAAGTTTTTAGTAAAATCACTACTTTGCAGTTTTGAAAAATAATTTGTAGAGCTATTAAGTGCTTTCCTTTTAAACACAGACTAAGAATCATACATGCAGAACATGCAAAAAAAATATAGACTTATTTCTTCCTGAAAATAGTCTTAAGGCTATCAAACCAGGAGCAACAGCACCCTAAAAGTCTTAAACACACTGAAGGTTGAAACACAAAAAAGGTTAGAGCTTTCTCCCCCAGGACAGTTAGAGAAGGAAGCAGGCAATGAGGAGCTACAATGAATGTGTTCAACTTATTTTTATATCAAAATGGCTAATTATATTTGCATGGCTTTGTGTTAGCGCTACTCGAAAACTAAATTGTCTTGTCTAAGAAAATCTTAACAGAATCAAGAATGTAAACTTTGCCACACATTTTAAAACCAGAAACAAATAAAATTCAATTCCTAGTGAACCCTTGACAACCTCAGCCCTACTGCCAACCCCATAAGAAAACATTCACATCTATTAACTTGTTTACTAGACGTGAAATCTAGTTAAGTCCAATTGAGTTCTGAACAAGTACTACACAAAGGTTCAAGCATCTAGGGAGAGAGAGTTAACTAACCATTTAGGATTTTATTAAAATCTGACAGCTTAGCATATAAAGAAATCCTGTGGAAAAGCTTCCTATCACTGTTCTACTTCAAACAGTAGTGCTAGTATATTTCCTCCCTCAAAAGCTTTAAAATGAAATTATATGGTTTGATAGATGTAAACACCTTTTTTCACTAATCACCATCACACCCCATTTCTGCAGACTACGACCAGCCATGCTAATATTATGGGACTTTGAGAACATTTAGTTCAAAGCAGTATTTGTCATTAAATAATCAAAACAAAACCATTTTAAGATTTTCTTCAATTCAAAAGGCTTAGGAACTCAAAACTAAAAGACAATTACATTTCCATAGTATAAATCATTGCATAATTCTTAGTATTTTCTGTCTGAAAAATTACCTTTTAATAATCAACTACAGAACTAAGAAACTCTTACCTTTCTATCCAGGGATCCATGATTAAACTTTCCATGTTAGACTTTACGTAATTGATTTTAAAAAGGTAAAATGTCTTCTAAATTTACCAATTGGTATAATGAACTATGGAAAACTTACTCCATATTATTAAGATAACAGCCTTCCTACAAAATTCAGCTTGGATCCAATTTTAACAATGGACCCTATAAAACCTGATGAGAATCTCAAGTTAACCCACATTTTTCTATACAGGTGAGACACAGACTAGACACAAGACACATGAAAGCAGAAATATTGGATAAAATATTGTGTAACTGCCATTGCTTAGGTTCCACTCCAGTGACAAAGTCACGGAAGCCTAGACCAACTATCATTGTTGCAAAAGTCTGGTTTATGAAGGGAGAAGGAATGTTAATAGTAGTACAGACTTAAAAACTAATTTCAGACTCCCACCCAACTACACTCTTGGCATTAGAGACGTGTACACATACATATACTTGTCACTCCATTTAGCACCAGTGTGTCTTATTTTCTTTTTAACTCCTGTATTTTAAGTTCTAGAAAGCTAAGGACAGTTTAAGGATCACAGAAGAGTTTATACAGCATACATTACTAAGCAAACTAGTACACAACCAGTAAACAGTTTTACACATTAAGAACACTAGTACCGATAAAACAGTATTTGTTTACTAGAAACAAAAGACAACCTCCCCTCCCAAATGTAAGTTAACATGCTTAAAAACCACCAACCGAACCCCACAACTTTCTTTATACATTGCAATAAACAGCATACTTTCACCAAATTTAAATGTACAACACAATTTATTAACTTTAAGACATTGTGAATAGCAGCTCCAAAAGAGCAAAAATATCTTAACTTTACAAATTATCATAGTATTAAAATAAGTTTTCTTTACAATTATAACACTTAATAAGTAAACAAACATAATTAGACGAAAAATATAGTAAAAACTTATAATCAAATCTGACATGCAACTTCAGAGGTGGAATATTTTAACACAAAATTATGACAAAACTTCATTTTAAAGAAAAAGTTGTATATATGAACTTCACACTGACAAAAAAATTAAAATTACAAAGCTTTTTTAATACTTTATATTTCTGGAACATTTTAAAGTGGAAGTCGAATCTTCAGTAATATTTAATTTTCAAAATCTTCTGGTCACAATCCCCACCAAACTCAACAGGCCGGGACAAGTGCAATACCATACAGAAACACAGCATTGCAACCGATCCCAACCTGTGTAGAAAGGGGTTTGATTTTCCCTTACTTTTCTACAGACTTTTCACTACCACAGTCAGTTTTGCATGGATTTGCACAGCAGAATATCACACAGCTGGATGCAAACCTGCAAAACTAACCATAGAACAGTGTTCAGTAACTGGATAGTTTGACTGGGCGACAGGCCGGAGCTGGAGTTCTACAGCTCGCAGTACTTTAAGTGCTCATAATGCAGTAGATAACTAAACACTACCTGCACTATAAGCACTTTAGTGCTACAGAAGCTGTCACATCACATACACCAGGCAGATTCTACATCGACACAATAAAAGTACACAAAATTAGTAAAAAAAAAAAAAAAAAATCACTTGAAGGAAATAGCAGGCCACCATCAGTTTTGCATAGATTTGCACAACTACATTCTTCTTGTAGTGCAACTATGCAAAACTAACAGAGGACTGCAAACAAAAAGTATTAAAACACCTATATACTTGCTTGGCTTGGATTATTGGATGAAAACATAACTTCTTATGCCAGAAGGAGCACTTAGGGCAGTAGATGCTAATCTACTTCACTATCTGCACTAGATGCACCTTAGAACAAAAAGCACTCAACACCAGCAGGCCCTGCACTTTCAAGCCCACCTTGGCTTCCCGAGGCAGCTGTCACCATAATGCTACAAGTGCCTTCACTGCAGTAGATGCACATATCACTACCTGCACTGTAAGCACTTTGACATTATTCTGACTGGTCACAATCTTCAGTCTTACAAGGTGATGGTCTCTTTATTCCTGCTAAATTTGAAATAAATAATTAGAAATAACATCTCCAACTCTTAAGAGCTATAAAACATACAGAATTCAGCATAGTCCCTAATGGGGAAGAGAAAATGAATTTAATTATCTCAAACCTGTAAGTTTCATTCACAAGCACACTTAGACCTTAAAAGTATTAGAAAAATCTTTTTCACAAGACAATCTTAACCATCAATCTAATACTGTCAGAGAAACTGATGGCTCTTCTTTTACCTGGAGGTTCCCAGACATACTAAAAAAAAAAAATTTTTTTTCAATCAATCAAGATTAGACTGCATATGAATGAGAATTAATAGATGAACAGGGCAATTTGATTCATGTACCTTTTAGAGGAATTCTTCACATCCACGTGGCAAAACATTTTTCTTTTCTTCTGGCTTCCAATTAGCAAATACTTAGCAAATTGATTAACACAATTACTGTTCAGACTACATTTCAAGTGTATTAGCTGGTTATAGAACTTAAACATCCTGTTTAAATTTCTTTGAATCTTGAAAACCGACTCCAGAACAGATCTATCACTCAACTTAAAGCAGTTTTAAAATTACATTTTGTAAACCGTGCATCAATCTCCAAAAACTTATATGGTATTTACATTGTACTCTTACTAACTTAAAAATTAGTTGACCCACACTGAGTTAACTTTGTAGAAAAGGTAAATGGACAAAGTACAAGATACCTATTTCACTCTTTGAAAACCCAATCCCATCTATTTACTGAAATAAAAGATTAAAGTAAAAAAAAAATTGTTTTAAAGAAAAGTTAACAACAACAAAAAAATTAGAATACACTTACCCACTAGGGAAAACTTTCTTCTCAGCAAGTATCCTTAGAAAAGCTTTTGGTGCAGTTAGGTCCACGTGCTGACTGGGATGGGGGGTGGGGAAACAGGGAAAAAAGACAAACATATTTGCTGAAAATTATCACCCTCCAAACCTACATTTAAATTTAAACTTTCTTTTCTAACACCCTTATATCAGTTACATCCATTTGCTAAACCAAGGATAACGTAGCCAAGCAACACTGGCAACGTTTAAAAGACCAACAATGTATATGGGTAAAATCGCGTTAAGAGAATAAAGTTGAAAACCCCACAGGTATTAGATTCACGTCTTATTTAAAAAGATCCTGAAATACTCCAGTATAATCCCCAACAGTCATTAACTGTACTGTACAGCTCCGAGGAGAGGGAAAAGCAGCAGCAAAGGGACTATTCTTTACCACCCCTCCCCCAATCAAGACCTCGTGGCTGCAAGCCGGGATAAAGAGTTGTTTCCCCAACTGATGTGGTCGGGATGGCATGTTGATAATTTTTTCTTTTGGTGGTACAAGAACGAGCCTGCCTTCTCCAGTTTCCATCCCCTTTGCTCCGGCTTAGGAGTAGAAAAGGGACCAAAAACACTCGAGACTGCAAAGTGCCCGCCTCGCTCATGGAGCCCGGGCCGGCAGCACATGTCGCACAAGGGGGTGCGCGGCCCTGCGGTTCCCCGAGCGGCCGCCAGGGGGCGGTGGGTCAGAGTCGGGCCCTGCCGGACGCGGCAACCCCCCCCTTCGTTTCCCGGCGGCAGCCGCGCGGCGACCGGCGGCGCCGAGGCCCGAGCACGGCGGGGACGCGGGCGCGCCGCCCCTCCTTTGTGTCCCCCCGGCCCCCCCCCCCCAACCCGGCCCAGAGGGGCGGGGGCTCCGCGACTGCGGTGCCCGTCGCACGCGGCCCGAGGCCTAAGCCGGGAACAATCGGCGGCGGCGCGCAGTCGCCGCCATGTCCCCCGCCCTCACCCCCGCGCAGCCCGCCCCGCAGGAACATGGCGGCGCAGCCGCCGCTCCCGCCGAGCCGGGCCGGCCCTCCCGCGCCGCGCTCCCTGCCAGCGGGCGGGCGAAAGCGGCTCCACGCCGCCACCGAGGCCAGCCCGGGCCTGCTCCGCGGGCCACGGCCCGGGAAGTTGCGAGCCCCACCCGGGGACTGCCCACGCGGGTTAACAAAGCCCACGCGGAGTGGGGGTGGCGTCCAGGCCGCGCCGCGCCGAGCTCCCGCGCCCTCCGCCCACCCTCACGCGCACAAAGTTTGGGGGCCCGCGGGCTCCCGCCCACGCCACGCCGCCCGCCAGCGCGCAGGTACCTCGTGGGCGCGCCCCCTCCCGGCCCGCGGCCTGCCCCATGTGCCGCTGCCGCCGCCGCTTTGTTCTGGAGGCGCTTTAACTCTCGCCCCCGGGAGAAACTTTCCCTTCCCGAGGACCCCGCGCCCCGCGTGCACCCCGAGGCCTGGAGGGGGCGCGGGCCTCGCGCGTCCCCTCCCTGAGGGGCCATTGTGTGCGCCGCGCGCCCACCGCCCGCCAGGGCCGGCCCAGGCAGGGTCCGCGCGGGTCCCGGGCGCGGCCGCCGCGCGCACGCCGCCCCCTCCCACCCTCCCTTCCCCGGCCCTGCCCTGCCCCTCCGCCAGCCCGCGAGCGAGGGGGCAGCGAGTCGCGGCTGCCACACGCCGGGGCGGCCAACGGCCCGAGACCCGCCCCGGCCCCCGGCCACGCCGCCGCCGCCACGCTGCCCCGGGCCATTCCGCCCCACCCGCCCGCCCTCCCTCCGGACTGGGGCCGCACACAACAGGTTTCACTCACTCGGCGGAGGGGCGGGCAGACTCACCAGGAGGAGTAGCCGCCACCATCTTCGCCTCGCCCGCCGCGGGCTCTCGCTCCCGCCTCCCCACCCGCCTCCGCTTTACTACGACCGGAGGCCCCAGGCCGGGGGTGCGGCCGGCCGGCCGGCCCGCCCCGCGAAGGGGCTTCGCGAGGAGCGCGAGCCGTGGCTACGCGGCGGGGGTCGTCCCCACCCCCTCGGCCTCGCCCGAGGGCGCGAAGTGGCGCGAAGGCGCAGGTCGGGCGGCGACGGCAGCACCTCGAAGGGCCATGTGGGTGAATGAAGGGCGGCGGCTCCCGCCTCAACGTAAATACGGACAAGCCCCACTCCCTCATTAGCATAAAAAACAAAGTACTTCCGACCTCCCCGCCCGCCCGCCAATCACCGCAGGCCCCGCCCACGGCGGCTCGGGCTAGGCGGCTGGGAGAGCGGGAGCTGGGAGCCGCTCGCAGCGCAGCGCTGCCTTTCCCCGGCCGCGCTTCCCCGCCGCCCGCCCACCGCCGCCCGCCTCGCGGAGCGCCTCGCCCGGACACCTCGCGCCACGCCTCCGGCACGCCCTCCGTTAACAAGCTCTGCGCGCGTGCAGACCCCCGCGCGCCGCACACCCTCCTGGAAGCGCACCCTTCCTGCGGCTTCCTGAGAGCTCTGCCCTCGCTGGGACTCGACGTTTACGCGATGTGATTACTGTTTATTACTTTACTTGCCCACGATGGGTCTCGGTGATAATTAGGGGCCTGCTTCATGCCAACATGAACCAAAGATAAATAAAACCCAGTGACTTATTCTCACATTGAAACCGGATTACTCACTGCACACAGATCGTTTCAGAACAGAGATAGATGCTTTACACCCGAGACTTACATCGTTGAAATGTGTTTCCTTAACCCGGCCGTGTGTGAACCAAACGCATGCCCGAGCAGAGGTTTCGCAGCTGCAGTACCTGATACTCCTCTCATACCCCGCTGCACTTCGTAAGAACACTTGGCTCTCCTGTACAAATAGTAGAGCTCGAAAAGAACCTCATAAACAACCACAAAGCTGAGCAAAGGAGCCCACTCAGGAGCACCTCCTTCTACATATTGTGGTTTAGGAAATTCCAGAATTCTCGGAAACATAATTGTCAAAAGAAGTGAGGGTTCATAACGCTTACTACAAGTACAGTAATTTTAAATTGGTTTTAAATAATCCAGTAAGTATTTAGTGGAAAGCACATACCACTGTTTCGTGATTTTACAAGTCAACTGTAAAAACCATATTACCAGAAGATGTCTATAATGTCCAAATGTTAAAACTTTCGGCATTCAACTCTTGATGATATTGCTAATATTTACTATCTTTGACTCATTTTGTCATGCTTTGCTTAAATTCAATCGTCAAACTAGAGATATAAAAAGTAAAGGATTAACTCTTCTTTTTGCTATTCTTTTATAAGAAGGACCTATTTTCTAGATATTTTTGCTTTACAAATCAAAATAGATGGCCAAATCTGAAATTTTACAATATTTACAATATTAGTCCTTTTATAGTAGTCATTTATGAGACTTTCAAAGGGGAAAATTGATTACTAATTTTCTTTAAAGTCTGTATTTAACATTACTTTTGACCAGCATTGACTGATATGTCAATTCCTTTTTCTTTAAAACTTCATCTTCTGCTTTAAATTAGAATGGCTGGGAGGAGAGGTGCTGTTGAGTGTTCATTACACTCTGAATCATGGGAAATCCCACCTATACACAGGTTTCTTAGCAGGAGAGAGTTATTTATCTCATAGTTTCTTTCCAGTTAAAGTCAACACTGCAATCCTGCTATTTTTAAAAAGCTGTTTTTAGACATCTAACAATATTTCTGTGGAAGGCTAACAGACAACTATTTTCTGTGATTATAGTTTGAGAGATTTAATTCTTAAGGTATACATTTTTACGGTAATCAGAATTTTGGAAGATGTAAATTCATTTAAACCAACTTCTTGGAAATCCCAGAAAGTTTCACAATTAGTAGATTGCATTTTATTTTTAAGGGGTTCACTCACACTTCCTTTCAAAATTAAGAAAGAAATTATGAATATAATTAGAATAATTGAAAACTTTTCAATACCAATGAATTTAAAGATTACCCAACTTAGTATTTTCTTTTTTTTAAGTCACTACTAACTAACTAGAAACTCATCCTTCTCAATTTCAGGGGCCACACCTAGGGCCACAGCTTGGTATACTCTATCACCAAAGTAAAAATTTTGTGGTTATGATTTTGAAGATCAGAAAAAATTTCTGAACCACTAACAAATGCCTTCAGCAACCAAGGAATGTAAAAACAAAGCTATCTGAAATGCCAAAGTAGGCACACAGCCTTCTCAAGTTAGCTAAAACACACTGTACAGTTTTACACAGTCCAGAACTTTTTAGATGAAGTGAAAAGCTCAATTCAACATGAGAACATTTGCATTAACTGTTTACATTATATATAACAAGTAGTAGAGAAATATTTGTATTTTTCACCCAGATGCTTCAGTCTTATAGACACAGATGATATGATTTGAGAACATGTAAAAAGTTCTGATCTTATTAATAACATTCAGAATTTTATTCCCTATCTTTTACTATGTCAGTATCAATTGACTTAGTCGTATTAAATTTTCAAAAAATAAGTTCAGTTTAAATATTCTTGTTTTGTAGCATAATTACAGGATTTTAAGAAACTAATGAATCAATAATCTCATTCACATTAGAGATGTGAAAATTTAAGAATGATGCAGAAATCTAAGACAAATACAACTATCTGTTATTTTAAATCTGTATCTCTGTATAATTTGAATATTAATTTGGAGATAGTCTATAAGTGGGCTCTTGCAATTAAGTATATTTCATATTTTGGCAATTTGGCATTTTAAATATAGATTCCTATAGTAATTTATTATTTCCTTACAGTATTTCAATTTTAAGGGAAAAGGAGATATATTTAAACATCACACTGACCTTGGAAAATTATTAGGTTATAAATCAAGAACATTTTGAACTCTTACAATGCAGCAAACAGTGATCAATGACACAAATTCAATGACGACATTTGGGATGTTTTACAATATATATTTGTAAATGTCTGAAAATGCATCGTCTAGTCTTATCATACTATGTTTTATATTTAGGACTTTAAAGGCATTCAATCCAAGTTAACAATCATCTATTAAGTACCTGCTATTCTCTGGTACTGCTCAAGGTTTTAATAAGGAATAAGACAGAGCTCTTGCTTATGAAAAGTTCAAGAATTATAGCATATTACTGATTATCATGAATATTTCAAAAATAAGCAAAGGATTCAGGTCTTCAGGCTTTTATTTGTTCCTTCCAATGTCTAATAAAATAATCCCACTGATGTCAGGGTATTTTATTTTCTTAGTTAAGAATTTAGAACATCTGCACTTCATATATGTTTTGTTTGTTTTTTTTTAAGATTTTATTTATTTATTTGAGAGAGAGAGAATGAGAGTTAGAGAGCACGAGAGAGAAGAGGGTCAGAGGGAGAAGCAGACTCCCCGCCGAGCAGGGAGCCCGATGCGGGACTTGATCCTGGGACTCCAGGATCATGACCTGAGCCAAAGGCAGTCGCCCAACCAACTGAGCCACCCAGGAGCCCTGCACTTCATATATGTTATTTGATAATCACACATAACATGAATATGTGGATTATTTGCTACAAATGGCATTCCAAGGTGCTATTAATGACAATCAATTTATAGTGAACACAAAAACCATGATCATTGAACCTGATGGTTCCATCTATGCTTTTGAAATTAAGAAAATACAAATTATAGAGAGAAAGATGAATGTATGTGGTTTTGAATAAAGAAGCAATTTAAGGAAAGTTCTTTCTTTTTTATCCTTGAAAATTGTCACTGTGGTACTCTGTAGAACCACATGGGAATAACTGATTATTATTTAATTAAGAAAACTAGATATACTGGATCCTATTTGTCACAATAAAGAGATAGTCTCTACTCTTAAATAAATTTGGTATGCACTGATGTTTATCAATATATGTAAAATTGTATGGCTTTAGAAAACAAATTTAATATATTTTTAAAGGTTTTTTTTTTTATTTATTCACTCGAGACACACAGATACAGAGAGAGAGAGAGAATATGAGCAGGGAGAGAAGCAGAGAGAGGGGGAGAAGCAGGCCCCCCGCTGAGCAGGGAGCCCAATGCAGGGCTTGATCGCAGGACCCTGGGATCATGACCTGAGCCAAAGGCAGACACTTAACCATCTGTGCCACCCAGGTGCCCCAAATTTAATATATTTTTAATTAAACATTTAAAGATGATGTATCATAGTAAATTATGGTAAAGTATTTCACCATTTTTCACTTATTTCATTCTTTTGTACAACATCAAAATTAGAAGTATCTTATTTTTAAATTTCTTGTTTTTAACTTAATTCAGTAATTCTTTACCTGGCTGTACTTTACAATCACCCATAGAGCCTTTAAAACATACAAATGCTTGGCCCTTACTTGCAAATATTCTACTTTAATTGGTCAGACCTGAGACCTGAGCATTGTTTTTTTTTAAAAAAAATTCCCAAGTCAGGCTTATGCTAAGTCAGAGCTGACAAGCTCTGGTACTTAGTTCTTGCATTAGGTAAAAGCGTTTGACTCATCAGTACCTTTAGCTGTTAATCTTGATAGGCGCTTGTGCATATGTCCATCCATATTACATATGTGCATTGCTAATTCACTCAGAGAAACTGTGAGAAACCCGCCAGGGTATTTCAAATCCTTCACCAAAGAGTTATGGGTATAAAAACTTAAAAAAAAAATGACAAAAACTTCAGAAATATTATGTTGAAAAAACTATGTACATTAACTGTAACAATCTTAGTTTATAAGGCACATTGGAAACTAGCGAGCTATTGCATATTTGCTCTCTGGGGTTGCAGTTTATTTTAAGAAATCTACTTAGCAATGAAAGATCATTCCGAATATGGATTGCGTTGTATTTGAAAAAATTCTCCGTAGCGACATGTTTAGATGTAAGTTCAATTTTTTTTTTCAATCATTCATCTGTGAGAAAGGGATACACAAAGATCATCTGGATCATCTATAGTATTTTGAAAATACTAAAAGACAGACAACAAACAGATCCCTGGTAGGAGTAATTACCAAATGCTAATGCTTTCAATCAATTTTATTTAATTTCCTAAAAGCTTCTTAGGTTTTTTTTTTCTTGCTTTCAAATATAGGCTTTAACCTCAGTTTATATCAGAGGAAACAGGTTGATTCAGCCAATCATCTAAGTCTGCTTTGGTAGTTCATAGTTCCAGAATCAACTAACGATATTGATTATATAATTACCTCTTTAAGATTGGTTAGAATAACACAGATTTCACAATCGTCATATTATTTTACATAACTACACTTGAGTACTTAACATTCAGGCCTAATACTTCCTATGTATATCAAGGTGATGAAGAATTATTTTAATGTTATGGAAATTGTAATTGGTTATGTGAATTATAATTATATATACATAATTTGCTTTCGGAAGTCACTTTAAGGTGAATAGATGAGAAGCTGTTCAGATTGAAGATTTCTGATGGTTCAATTACTATATTTTGGTAAGTGCCTAACCAATAGAGAAATTGATACCGTTATAAAAACACAGAAGCATTATTTAAATGAGACTTCCAATAAATGGGATACATTTTTGGAAAATCTTGCAAACCAGGGCACTTTTGTTCCCCTAAGTGCCAGTTAATTAAACCATTTCCATATGCAGGCAGTAAATTTCAACGTATTAGTTTATTTTTCATATAACAATATTCAAAACAAGGGAGTATATTACAAAGTTTTCACCAGGTAAAACCAAAACTGAATTGGAACAAAAGATGATATTTCAGTCTGAAATGATAAAAGTGTAAGGGCCGATTAAAAACCCTACAGAGTGAGTACGGGCTGTACACTACAATTGTCCAAAGAGAAATCAGTACCCACCCGAGCCTCAGAAATCCTCCTTGAGAATGTGAATGATTTTCTTTGTTTTCTGAGACGATGTGCATGATGGCATTGTTGGTGGTAGGAAGACCAGCTATGTCTGACACACTTGTTTATAAAAATTTCCCAAAATGATGTGGGTATAAATTTAAAAGCAAATGATATTAGATTAGCCATACACACTTAGATGTGCCCAGTGCTAAAATTTGCTTGCAAAATATTTTAGAGCACATTGTCCTTCTCTGCTAGGAAGTTATGGTAGCGGTTATTGGGAACTGCAAGTTAAACTAATCCAAGAGAGCATTTAAAGCCAAGTCAAGATAGGAAGGGATGAAGGAAGCTGGAGTTTATGAACCATAAAAGTCCATGCAGGATATCGAAATAAGGAGGAAGACAGAGCTCAGAGGATCGGAATGGAGGATGGAAAATAACCTGGAAATGTTGATGCTGGAAATATTCTATTTTTTATCTAAGGGGTGGTGGTTATTTGGGTGTCAGAAAAAAAGTCACTGTTACACATTTATGATTTGCATATTTTATGTCCTTTGTTATATGTAGGTTATCTCTCAATTTCAAAACAACAATACAGACAGCTATGACAACAAGGAGGAAGGAACCCAAGGCAAACAGAAGAGCAGGGATTAATGAGACCCATAGAAAGATGGTGTGGTTAAATACCTGCATATTGTTTGTTGCTGGCTTTTGTGTGTTCTCTAAATGATTACACGTGGACAAGCCAATTGCAATTAAGGAGTCATGGACAAAATGGCTAAATCACTCATAGGTAATATTTAAAAAACTATTAATGCCTAACATTAGCCAGAAGAGTTGGCTCTTACAATATCAAATATTCAAGAAAACACTAACCTCTAGCATTAGCTAAGATAATTCCTTTTTTCAATATTAAATGTTTAAGAGATGACTAACATCTTACATTATCTGGGTGAGCCGACTGTTTTAATGAGCACTGTTTAGATCCACAGATCTAACATTAGCCGTAGCAGCTGGTTATGCCAATACCCAGTGTTCAAGAAAGATTAATGCCTAATATTGGCAAAAAGAATGAGCTATTTGAAGTCTAATGTATGTTCATCTAAAATAATTACCATAGAGTATGTGCTCAAAAATTGTTGAATTACTCAATGAATGTGAAAGTCCCTTCTGCAGGATCAAGAATGCAATTTCTGTTTTATGAATGTATTCTTAGAGACATATTTAATAAATAAGCCTTATAATTCTAACTGAAAAGGGAGACAGACTTATTTTGGTTTTCTTTACACTTATGTAGTGTTATACAAAGGGACTTAGTCAAAGCTTTGGTACGAACCAATGAGATCCTAGAGGAGGGAAGGAACCAGCCTTAAAAAACAATGGAGACACTGATACTAGATATTAGAATCTGTCAAGATTGTCAGGCTTTTAAGTTATGAAATCAGAAGTAAGTTGGGATCAAGGGATGAAACACTGATAATGGTGGGTGTGAGGGGACTATAATCAAAATGGCTGGGAGGCAGCGAGAGACGAAGAGAGGCTGACCAGGATTAACCAGCTGATTCAGGATCAGAGAAACAAAGGTGAGGCACTGAATCAGCTACTGGAATCATGAATGGATCTTGGGAAGACACATTTTTTCTGAGGTAATTCAGTGATTTCCAGAGAACCTGTGGCCCCCAGGCGAAAGTTCTCTGCCTTAAAGAGTATTAGATACCACCTTCTTCTGCCATCCAGGAGTCACTAGATACCATTTGATATTCTCTGATATCAAAATGAATTCTTTAAAAGTGGGCAAGCTGGGGAATTCAGCTGTGGGCTCGATAGGTTGATAGATCCAATTTCCTGGGGACTCCATACTCTATCATATACCCTGGACATAAAACCAAAGTAAGGGTAGAATAGAAATAAGTTTCTAGCTGACCAACTTTTGACTGGAACTCTGAAAGAGCTTTAACAGGTTATTGTATATTGTATTTGAGTATTAACCAACTGAATAGACCATCAATATAATGATTCATTCATATGTATGGGTTAGTGAGGGTTTATGATCGCTTTCTCTAAATTGGGAAGCTGATACAACTAATGGTGCTAACCGCCTTTGGATTTGTCTGCATCAAGACATTCAAATGAGGGGTGCCTGGGTGGCTCAGTTGGTTAAGCGGTTAAGTGTCTGACTCTTGGTTTCAGCTCAGGTCATGATTTCATGAGTTATGAAATTGAGTCCCAAGTTGGGCTCCATGCTCAGTGGGGAGTCTGCTGGAAGATTCTCTCCCTCTGCCCCTCCCCTTGCTTGCTCTTTCTCTCTCTCTAAAATAAATAAATAAATCTTTTTTTTTTAAAGAGCATTCAAATGATCACTAATCATTATCTACAAATACGCTATTTAGCTCATCAAATTGGGGTCATGGGAAATGCAAATAAGATATTAGGATTAGAAGAGACTCCCCCCCAAAAAAAGCCTGGGTTCCCTATGGAACTTTGGAAAGCAGGTGAGAACTACAGAGAGAAAAAAGCCAACATAAAGCACCAGTAATCATCATACTGCCCGGTAAAACTGATAGAGACAAAATTCTGTACCAACTTGGAGTTTCTTCAATACTTCCTTTGCAGGGAGTAGACTAACCACTGGCAGTCCTGAATCAACAGGAGAGAGCTGGTAGATAAAGGTTAGAATGACAGAGACATAAGAAACGGAAAGTGGGTGGATTCTAAGACAAGCCACAGAGAGCCATTTCTTACAGAGCTCCCCTGGGTGTACCCCACCCCTTCTGATCCTGGAGGCGGAACCCTCGCTAGTGTCTTCTAATCTTCTCAGGAAGGATGAACTGCTGCATTTCAGCAGAACTTTATAGGTGTACTGTCATATTTGATATATTTTAGAGTACATTCAAACAATACCAGCTAAACTTGATTCAGAGATTTAAAACACTCCATATTTTTTTCACTTTTATTTTGACTTGTTAGGAATATCTTATGTCTTTGTTACCTAAAAACTGCCCAACTAGGTTGAAGAGTATTGCTAATTTTATATGGGATTACTAGTAATTTGGAATTAGTCAACATGAATATATTGAAGAAAATTAAATAATTTAAATCCAAACATTTCCAAGGTACCAAATCCTCCTTTGGTTAATCTTTAGAAGAAATAATAATGAATGTAATAATAAATAAGTAGTAAAATAATAAATCATGAAAATGTACTTTAAAATAATCTTACTTATTTAGTTGCATCAGATTCAATGAAAGCAAAGTTGCTATTGTTCTGATTGCTAGAAGAAGAAATGAAAGATAAGAATTATTCTCATATTGCCAATGCCAGACAATAGAAAATTGAGAGTATAATATAGATTAAGTAATCCTTTTTGTCTTCTCCTGAAGTTTCAAAGGCATCTCACGACCTTCCTAGGTGTCCCATAAAACATCTGGCATCTGCATAGCTATTTATTAAAGTAGAAACAACATATACCAATGATTAAAGAATGGAATTTAGAGCAATAAAAACCCATCTAGGGGTCCCAACTGTTCTATTTACTAGCCTGAAATCATGGACACCCTTCTAACTACCAATTTGTTCATCTTTAAGAGAAAAATATTAATAATATTTATTTTATCAGGCTGTTTTTAAGAATTAAATGAGATAATACATGTAAATGGTCATAAATGATACACAGGAATGCAGTAAATATTAGCTGTTGTTATTACTAACAATAATATAAAGTTAAAATACATTTATGATAAGATTATTTGCCAACATCTAGATTCTTCTTATTGTCATAAAGATACTAAATTATATTCTTATACCTATTGAGCCAGCTTCTCACCATATTCTATTTTATAAGAGTAAATTATAATTGAAGAAATTGTAGTAATTTTTTCACCATAAAAGTGGCCATTTTCCTA
Source organism: Zalophus californianus (assembly GCF_009762305.2). NCBI lineage: Eukaryota > Metazoa > Chordata > Mammalia > Carnivora > Otariidae > Zalophus > Zalophus californianus. The sequence goes on from NC_045597.1 coordinate 18,763,140, forward strand.
CCAAAGCACCTGAAATTCTCTCTACATTGAGTCTTCTACATATACCTACACGTACTCATATGTGTAGGATATACAAAACCAGATAGGCTGTGTGCCCATAAAGCAAGCTGAAGAATACATTTGAACATAGTCATGTAATTCGTACAAAGGGGAGGAAAGACTTACTTCCTTCTAAAGTCTTTTCTCTTTGGTTTAAGATTCATGGGAATGAAAAATAACTGTAAATTCCCTCTAAATTGATAAATTTACTCTGAATTGAACTGGACATTGTCTCCTTTGGGGCATGACAGAAAAAGATTTTGGTTTTTTTTTTTTTTTAATTTGATGGGCCAAATCCAATGTTCAATAATGAATGAATGAATGAATGAATTCATTTATTCAGTCAACAAATAATTCTTGGGTAAGATACAGAAATGTATAACACAGAGAGCTTGTTTTCAAGACCTACCCTTAGAATGGACATGTGTACAAGTATTGTGTGGGAAAATAGCCAGCACAATGCCTTGCAGTGAGAAGATGCTGGATACAGGGTTTCTTTGTATGTGTCTATACATTTTTTAAAATAAGTATACAAAAAGTGGATCTTCACTGGTATGCCTGTACCATTTCAGTATTGTTTGTATAGAGAACTGAGGTTAAGAGAGTTGCCAGTGTTTGCTGAATGGGTGAAGAGAAAGCAGGAGGAGGGCAGGGAATGGTTATTTCTCTCCTTATTTACTTAAGAACAAGGGCTCACCCAAAATTCTCTTATGGCTCTTTTGCCAAGACTTGTCTCCCAACCCCTTTACCTCCACCCCAAGAATTGGAGTTAAGTGTTGTTTTACCTTGTTCTTTGTAGAATGCATTTAAAGTTGCAAATCTCCCCAATCTTCTCCTTGCTTTACTTTTTTTAAGCACTCATCATCTTAAAATATCCACTTTAATTTACTTTCCTATTATGTTATTTCTGGGTCTCCCTACTTGAATATAAGGTCTATAAGGGCAGCCATCTTTTTTTAGTTTCTTCATAACCCAAAGATTATGATTCTTGGACCCACCTTTTCCTTAATTCCGGTTTTGCTTTACTCAAAGTCTCCTCAGCATTCTTTACACCTTTACACCCCTTGCTATGCCAAACTGGCAGGGCACACAGGAGAAAAACAATAACAGAAAACAAAATTCTGAATGTTGTTTAAGTTAAATCTTCTTCAATTCATTTTAATGGTGTAGGTGTGTGCATGAAAGAAAAAGACTACCATTTCTAAGATTTTAGCCTCACTCTGGGAGATATTAATTTATTATTATTCATGGTAGGTACAGAAAAATGGCAACACCTAGGTTAACTGGCATTAATTTTATCCACTGTTGTCCCTTTGGCTGTGAATCTCTGGATTTTCCAAGGGTTAATTTATTTACTCAGTGAAACAATCAGAGAGAGACTGACTCTGATAGAATAAGAAGTCTGTATCAATGGAACTCTTTAACTTGCCTCTCTGTATTGGTAGACCCTATAGTTAAATATTTTTAGAAATATACTGCTTTTGGGGTGCATGGATGGCTCAGTCAGTTAAGCATCAGACTCTTGGTTTCAGCTCAGGTCATGATCTCAGGGTCATGGGATCGAGCCCCACAATGGCGCCCACACTCAGCAGGAAGTCTGCTTGAGATTCTCTCCCTCTGCCCACCCCCACACCCTGCAGACGCACACATGCACTCCCTCTTTGAAATAAGTAAGAAAGTAAATAAATAAATATTTTTTTTAAAAAAGAAATATACTACTTATGCCACTCAAAAACCTTTAGTCTTCTAAAATGAACTGTGTATTTAATCAGCTATCTTTAAAATTTCTTGCTTATAAACCATTAGTAACAGGCCATCAACCACAGTGTCAATACATTTTGAAAGAGGCCTTAGAAAATGTCAATTTCATAATTTTCTTAGTAACTTACACTGACAGAAATATATAATCTTTCTCTAAGAGTTTAAAACTGTAGAGACTAAGTTCAGAAGCATCCTTTGGAAGGCGCCGCATCATTAGGGCTGACTCCTAATTCCTTGCATAGAAGATATACCACACAACCATCTCACTGTAGAAACAGGGCAAATTCAGGAATTACATTTAAAAGTAGGGGAAAAAAAAACCCTTTTATTTTATTTTGATCCAGAAAGCCTGTATAAATAGACACATGCATATTTTTGGCATGTTTGTTAAATTAGAACTTTCTAACAGAAAAGGACAAATGACAAATATTTAAAAAACAAAATTGATAATGTAAAAAGCTATAATAAATAATTTTATTAAAAATAACTGCACGATTGAAAAGAACTTTAAAAAATAATTCTATTTTAAAGGGGTAATGATAAACTTGCAAAAGTGACATTACCTCAGTCAAAATTTATGGAATTATTTTTTTCTTAGATTAAAAGTGCAGTTCATGTAACTTGAAAGTCAAGGAAGAAAATAGAAAGCTTCAGAAATGCTTGATAATTATTGAGTAAGTGGGATGACAAATATTTAACTGTACTTACCATGAACTGGCATGGCCTGAGGCTGAAGTTTTCCCACCCTTGATTTATGGGGAAGAGAGAGGGGAAAGAGTTTCAGTCAAACTGTATAGAAGTGGAGAGTTTTACAGTTTTTGGGTTTTGTTTGTTTCAATATTTGCTTCTAATTTTGGGGGGAAACGTGGTGCCAGTGGCTTGTGGGTTATAGTTGACTAGGTGCCTGTTAATAAGGGTGTGGCTCCAGCTATTCTATTAAGAATAACCTCTTTGGCTGGACCTAAAATGAGATCAGTACTCCTCTGGAAATTATATATAGCATGCTTCTTTCCCACTGAAAACATATTTTAATAAGTATGCCAAAAATACACACACATACACACACACACAGACTGACTTTCTGGATCAAAATAAAATAAAGGTGCTTTTGAGATTGAGATGCAGCTTGTGAATTCACCCTCCTTCTTTGGTAGAGGTAATTTTACATGTATCTTTGGTGCAAGGAATTAAGTCAGCCCTAATGATAAGAATGATTAGGTGGTGGGGCGCCTGGGGGGTGGCTCATTCAGTTAAGTGGCTGCCTTTGGCTCAGGTCATGATCTCAGGGTCCTGGGATCGAGCCCCGCATCAGGCTCCCAGGGAGCCTGCTTCTCCCTTTCGCTCCCCCTGCTCATGCTTAATCTCTCTCTCTGTCAAATAAATAAAATCTTAAAAAAAAAAAAAAGAATTCTTCTGGCAGGTTCTTCTAAAAAAAAAAAAAGAATGATTAGGTGTCTTCCATAGTAATAATTTTTAAAGAGGACGAAAAATATATTCACTAAGAACTACCAGTTCCTAAGTCTTCCCTACCATTAATCACACCTTTTTGGGAGAGAGATTATCTCCATAAGATTCCTATTAAAATCCATATGCTATCTTCATAGGGAAGACACTAACTCAGAGTGTATTGTTAGATCTTCAAGTTATTAACTACATTAATATATTCATGTTGATATAACTTAGTAACTATTAACCTAGCTAAGACAGAAGCTGAAGAACTGAGATAGGATATAGCTAAATTTTGATGTGGGAGAACTTTTTTAAAAAGATTTATTTATTTATTTGAGAGAGACTGTGCATGTGAGCGGTGGGGGGGAGGGGAGAGCAAAGGGAGAGGGAGGGGAAGAGAATCTCCAGCAGACTCCCCACGGAGCGTGGAGCCTGAGTTGGGTCTTGATCTCACAATCCTGAGATCATGACCCTGAGATCATGACCTGAGCCAAACCAAGATTCAGATGCTTAAGCGGCTAAGCCACCCAGGCATCCCTGGTGTGGGAGAACTCTGAGGAGGAAAATTTTGGATGTAAAAATTAAGGGCATTTGACCAGCTAGGCAGCATCTTAAAATATTTATTAGGGGATTGAAAGAAGTAGTAAATGAGAGGGGTGATAAAAAAATGATGGTTTTTCAAAGAGAACATATGGAGGGCAAAACAGATGAAACAAAGTTTGTCTCTATCATGGTTTGTCTATGGTCACCCTGCAAATTTGAGTGGAGGACAGGCTAGATCTAATATTGCTATCCCAGACCTAGAGTCTCTCTTTTTTTTTTTTTTTTTGTATTTTTTTTAAAGACTTTATTCATTTAGTTGTCAGAGAGAGAGAGAGAGGGCACAAGCAGGGGAAGTGGCAGGCAGAGGGAGAAGCAGACTCCCTGCTGAACAAGGAACCTGATGTGGGGGCTCGATCCCAGGACCCCAAGATCATGACCTGAGGCAGATGTTTAACCGACTGAGCCACCAGGCATCCCAAGTCTCTTTGTTTTAAGCCAAGATATTACAGTACAATTTTGTTTTAAAAATTATATTTGTGGGGTGCCTGGGGGGCTCAGTGAAGCATTGGACTCATGATTTCAGCTCAGGTCATGATCTCAGGGTTGTGAGATCAAGCCCGAGGTGGGGCTCCATGCTCAGCAGGGAGTCTGCTTGAGATTCTCTCTCTCTCCCTCTCACTCTGCCCCTACCCCCACTAGTGCCCACACGCTCTCTCTCTCTCTCTCAAATAAATAAATCTTTAAAAATTATATTTGTAAAGAATACCATTATTACAACTTTTTCTATGTCACTAAATGTGCAGCAATGCTAAAATGTTAGTATTCTATTTGTGATTAACTTTTTTAGTAGTTAATGAAGTTAAATGAAAAAAACTTTATGTGAACATATGTTTTCTTATTTCAATATGTTAATCAAAGCTCTGTCCTTCTTCTGTAAAACATACTGACCCAAAGCCACGGAGTATTCACTAGGGCTAACGGGCTTCCTTCCAGTTAAGTTCTACATTTCTGCTCCCACCAGTCGGTGTTGGGGGCTTGCCAAAAATCAGTTGTGTTTGTTTCTAAACTAATTTATGCTAGTTGTTACTGTAATTATGTAATGGCATTAATGTTACATAAACTAATGAAATAAGAATTGGAAGGGAAAATGGTTGTTTCTAGGAAAACTAAGTTGAATGCTTTAGAAAGACTCCCTGCAGACAATACGATTTTTTTTAAAACAGTTAGCTCAGATGTGGGTGAAAAACCATAAAAGATTATGAAGAAAATAATCCAAAAATCTATAAAGATTCTCATATTATTTTGCTAATGTTTTATGATTTTTTTCCTTTTTATTGAAACCAATATTAGAAATCTCAGAAGATACATTGGGATATGGTTCATGTGGGAAGGATATGACCTAATCAATAAAATTCTGATCAGTGAAACAATATTTGAAGAAAAGGCCTTGACACTGCATGGAGATTTCAATGTAAAATGCACACTGAGGTGTTTTATGTTAGTGTGTTTTAAGTCTGTAATGTTAAAACAATTAGAATGCAAGTTAACCAGGTTGCATTTGTTCGTATATTAATGCACACCATTGGTATCAAGTTGCTAATTTACATGCCACAGTTTTTATGAAGCCTGATTCCAAGTGTGCAATGTAAAACACTGACTACTGGAGCATTTAGCAAGTTTGTTTGTAATATGTGATGTTTCCAAAGGGAGTTAGATTGACTTAGGTTTATAAAACAGGGACTAATTCCTTATAATATTTCCTGAAATTGAGGTCACTTTGTAAGACCTGGTAAATCTCAGGTTGAAGGGATGAAAATGGAGTGCTCAGGGGGTATGGGACTTGTGCTCAAACTGTTGTCATGGACTGAATGTGTCCCCCCAAACTCATAGGTTGAAAACTAAACCCCAGTGAGACAGTATTAGGGGGTGATTAGGGCTGTAGGCAGTCCTCATGAGTGGGAATAGTGGCCTTATAAAACAGACTTGAGAGCTTCCTTGCCTTTCCACCATATGAAGAGATGGCCATCTATTAACCAGGAAGAGGGCTCTCACTAGGTAGCGAATCTGCTGGCACCTTGATCTTGGACTTCCCAGCTTCCAGAATTGTGAGAAATAAAGGTTTGTTGTTTAAGCCACCCAGTTGAGGGTATTTTTGTTAAAACAGCCTGAATGGACTAAGACAACTACGCTTACAGATAACATGATCGGCAATAATGTCTCCTACACTGGTTTCTCAAGAGATAATGCAAAATTCACCAACCCCTGATGAAAAGAGCAAAATAAGGACACTATAGGCATCTTAAAAATCCTAAATGCACCCCATATTAAGGACTATTTACTCTTAAATGTGTCCATTTTATTTTGTGTTAAAATTGACTTTTTTTAAAAAATTAAGATGATGGAAAATTTTTTTGTTAATGTTCTTAATGGGCAAAATAAAATTTTGGATACTCTGGATACCCTTTGTTAGAGTTTTCCTTTTTTCTCTCTCTCTCTCTCTCTCTCTTTTTTTGCATTGGTACTAAGTCATAGAGAGAAGGGAAGCAGAGCTACCAGCTTGTTTGGACTTATACATGACCTGTTTTACCTAACTTACTTACACTGAATTCTATTTAAAAAAAAACAACATGGATATGGGCTCATGGAAATGATCCAAGCAGGTGGACTCTTTCATGTTTATCTTGACAAAGTTTGATTAAGCATTGTTCTACAGTCTACAAAAATAGAAACATGAAGGTGATTTTGAACAGCTTTGGATGCTCATGGAGGAAGGAAAATGATCAGGCTTGTCTTTAAGAAAAGGTGGAGTATGGTGATCATCAATAGATGTATGTTTTTAATTCATTCCTATTCTGTTGGCCCACTTAGAGTAAGGCGGAGGGAGAGAATCAAACTGTCAGTATGTGTATCAGTGAACTTTGGGAGCGAGGGGACATGGCTCTGGAGTCACCCACAGCCACAGTTCCTCATGGGCACTGTTGATAAAGAGTATATGCACCATTCATATGTAAAATAACTTTACGCAAACATAACACTTACCAATGATTTCCATCCTGAGATAAGAATCTCGTTAGACATCAATGGGAAAATCAGACTGAATGGAGGCTAGATTAATAATTGAGGCTTTCTCCTGGTTCAATCAGTATTTAAGATTGTTTATAGTTCTCCTGGGAATAAAAAAAAAAGAACTAACCCTAATGCTGATACCAAAACAACAGAAAACCAAACAAAAACAACCTTGGCAATTAGGTAACCGATGCTTAAACATTTCATTCACTCTATCACTACCCAGCCTTTCTTGAAGGATAACTTTATAAGAATCACTATCAAATATTCACATACCACTTATATTTTTATAGGTGCTTCACAAATACCAAGTCATTTAATCCTCATTAAAATTCCTAGAGGCACTTCCTAGTATTGTTATGGTTTCCATTTTATAGATGAGGAACCTGAGGCACAGAGAGGTTCACTAGCTTCTCTGAAGTCAAACAGTAAGCTGTTGAGCGGGAATTCACACTCAGGCCGTCGAGCTATGAAGTCAGTGCTCCAAACCTCTCCACGTTGCTGCCTCTCTAGTAAAGGACTTGCTGGTCAGGGCTGTTGCTGAGACCCACCCTTTTGTGCTGTCATCTCCATCTTGGCTCCATCAAGACCCCAGAAAGTCCTGATACTGCTTAGCAAGCATGACTGGGTCTGACAGGTGTGAAGTCGGGCCTTTTCCATGTCCTTCCTAAAGTGATCACCTCGCTAGATAGGTCAGGGGAAGCCAGAGGAAATGGAATATTCTGTGGATGTGTGCATTTGGCCACATGCTTGGAATGAACATTCTGGTGTAAAAGGGACAACCAGTAGCCCTCCTTCCTTATTTTTCCTCCTAAAACACAATGGGAAGCCAGGAACTATTGTAGTTTACTCAGCTCGCTTTCAAAGCCTGTGGGCCCACACATTCACCTGCATATCTGGCAGTGCCTCTTCCTCTGGCCTGTAACGTCCCTGGTCTCACGACAGAGAAGGACATGGAATCCAATTCTTGCAATAAGCCTGGGATAAGAGAGCTTATTTCCTGAGGCTCCTGTGTACTCCCAATCCAGATACGAGCTCGGATCACCTGCAGATAATGAGTACATGGCTGCATCCTTCCTGTTGTTTATAATTGATAGCTCATTCTTATGCCTAATTCATTGTGTAAATACTCAGAGGACTAGACTGGATCGCTAAAGATTTGTCGATGTCTATGTATATGTATCAACCTTAAGTATTTTAATTTAACACAAATAAATGTGTTTTTCCATTAACAGACCAAACCACGGTATGTTAATCCTCTCAGGTAAGTGGTTTCTGCTTTATGTAGATGCTCTTGAATTTGGGGGTTTTGTTCATTTTGTTCACTGCTTTATTGGGAAAGTTGGGGCCTGGCGCACTGTAGGTGCTCAGTAAATAATTATTCAAGGTGTGAATAAATGTGATGACTGGGCCCTTCGGTTTGAAAGAAAAAATGTATATATGTATGTCATTATAGAAGGTGTAAGGGGGAGATTGGTAGGGCTGAAGGAGAGGAGGAGAAAGAGAATCTTGCTCTTTATTTTTTTTATTAATTTATTTATTTTAGAGAGAGAGAGAGCATACGAGTGAGGGGAGGAGCAGAGGGAGAGAGAGAATCTCAAGTGGACTCCCTGCTGAATGTGGAGTCTAAGGCAGGGCTCGATCTCATGACCATGAGATCATGACCCGAGCCAAAACCAAGAGTCGGACGCTTAACCAACGGAACCACCCCGGCACCCCGTGTTATGTAAAGAGCAAGATTCTAGGGGCACCTGCTTAAGATTCTCTCCTTCTCCCTCTGCCCCTCCCCCCACATAAACAGTCACAGGCTCTCTCTCTCAAATAAATACATAAATTTTTAAAATAAATAAATAAATAAAGGAAATAACATAACTGGGGGAAGGACTTTTTCAAATTCTGCCCCACCACCATTCCCACACTTATCCTCAGTGAGTATCATCAGCTCTCAGCTTCTTCCATCCTTTCCTTGGCTGAGATCCCTTGTAATTTTGTTGAGAACTACTGCCCTAAACTCTCATCTGTATCGTAACTTAGCACTGACAAATTTGGATATAATTCCCCATACATTAGGATTAATACTGCTCTTGGTTTACTCTGCACCCTAACATACATCCTTTTTTGCATGTTTGCCTGTTTGTTGGTTGGGGAAAGACACAAAGTTAGTCAATAAGCACTTTGAAATCAACCAGAAAGTCAGTAGCAATTTGCTAACCAGTTATGTGACTAAATTAAAAATTTCCCCTTATTTTCTTTGTTTTATTGTGAAATATAGTACATATGTAAATCTCAAAAACCGAGTGCAGTTATGAAAACCAAAAACCAGAAACCAACAAACCCCCAAAACAAACAAAAAAACACAACCCTCCCAAAAAAACCCCCCAAAAACTGAGCATTTGTGTACCCACCACCCACACTGAGAAGAAACAAAACATTGCAGGCACCTTAGAAGTCACCTGAGTGCACATTATCTCACCTTGCATCCCTTTCGCTCATTCCTAGATGTGGTCTATACTCTGAATTTGGTGCTAATCATTGCCTTGCTTTTCTTTATAATTTTACATTTGAATGTGTTCTTAAACAATGTGTGCTTAGTTTGCCTGTTATTGAAATTAAAGTCAATTGGAAGTGCCTGGGTGACTCAGTTGGTTAAGCGTCTGCCTCCGGCTCGTCATGATCCCAGGGCAGGGCCCACGGGTTGGCTCCCCGCACTGCCCCCCGCCCCTCCCCCCCCTCCCCCCGCTTGTGCTCTCTGGCTCTCTCTCTCTGTCAAATAAATAAAGTCTTTAAAAAAAAGAAATTAAAGTCAATGGAATCATATTGTATTCGTCTGTGAAATTTTCATTTAAACATGGTTTTTTTTAAATCTTTCTTGTTGATGCCCATAACTGTAGTTCATTGATTTTCCATTCCATAAAATGTTCCAGTGTAGAATTATGCCACAATTTATTTATTTTATTCATTGTCATTGGACTTCTGAATTATTTACAGGTTTTTTTAAAAAAAGATTTTATTTATTTGAGAGAGAGAATGAGAGAGAGAGAGCATGAGAGGGGTGGAGGATCAGAGGGAGAAGCAGACTCCCTGCTGAGGCTGGAGCCCGATGCAGGACTTGATCCTGGGATTCCAGGATCATGACCTGAGATGAAGGCAGTTGCTTAACCAACTGAGCCCACCCAGGCGCCCCTAGAGTTTTTTTTTTTTCCAATTGTGAACAATATAGCTATGAACTTGGACATGCCTCCCAGCACACAGGAGGAGGAATTTCGCCAGACTATAGTATTATACACAGGAATGGTCATATGGTATGCATATATTCAACTTTACCAAGTAAAGTAAAATTATTTTTCCCTGTTGGATTTAGCAGTTTACACTGCCACCAGCTGTGTGTGGATGTTTAAATTCAACTTTTCAAAACAAGACAGGCATGTGTAGATTTATCTATATCCTGAATTGCTGTGCAATAGCTGCAATTGGAAGAAAAAAGCAGCTTGATGTTCTTTTTCTTTAAAGCTTGCATTCTCCAGGGGCACCTGAGTGGCTCAGTCGTTGAGCGTCTGCCTTCAGCTCAGGTTGTGATCCAAGGGTCCTGGGATCGAGGCCAGCCCGCATCTGGCTCCCTGCTCAGCGGGAAGCCTGCTTCTCCCTCTCCCACTCCCCCTGCTTGTGTTCCTGCTCTCACTGTCTCTCTCTGTTAAATAAATAGTCTTTAAAAAAAAAATCTTGCATTCTCCATAGGAAAAGGAGAGCCAGAGAATACATAGGATTGTGTTTATGCTAATCTAAGATGCATTAATTAAATAAAAAGAAATTAAGTAGTAGAAAAAGAAAAAGTAAAGAATACATTTTCCTGGACGCCTGGTTGGCTCAGTCGGTTGGACATCTGCCTTTGGCTCAGGTCATGATCCCAGGGTCCTGGATCAAGCCCCGCATCTGGCTCCCTGCTCAGCGGGGAGTCTGTTTCTCCCTCTCCCACTCCCTCTGCTTGTGTTCCTGCTCTCGCTATCTCTTGTCAAATAAATAAATACTTAAAAAAAAAAAAAGAACTGTCATAGCTTAAAAGTGATATTTGACTACAGATTTTGGAGAAAAATTTTTTGTTAATTCTATTAGTATTTTTCTTTGATATTATAAGACTGCCAAACACTTCCTAATTTAAGTTTCTTGAAATAACATTCCTTCGATTCTCTGAATTGCTTTTGATATTTTGTGCCTTGCAAAATAAAAATATATGCAAGCTTTACATTTTAAAGTTGCATAGTATATGCAACTTTTATTTCCTCATTATTCCAAATTATGTTAATGAAATATTTTTTAAAGGTCTGGGACAAAGTTACTTATTTGCCAATGTGAAAAAGACACGTCAGAAGAGTCTGGATTTAATAGTCCTATCAAATGCTTCTCATTTCAAGTTTCCCTATATTTTAGGTTTATAACTTTTTGATCTGAATTTCTAAACTAGGAAAAATGAATGATTCCAAGAAATACAGAACCTATAAGAAACTGACAAAGAAAATATTTTATGTGACCAAGTTGAAATCAACAAAATGTATTCTGTTATAAACATATCATAATTGTTCATTTCTGCTATACATAATTAAATGATGCTATTTCTACAATAAAAATACTGTAAAAATTACATTTTTTGAAAAAATATTTAGGAAATACTTCATTTGAAAATAATTATTAGTTATTAGTTATGAAGAGAGTATTTAACCAACTCAACCATTTCCCCCAAATATTTCATGTGTAGGTAAACCTAAAATTCAACACAAATTTAAGTTTTTGCTACAGAATTTCACAAAGAATGCAGAATTTATTTGCTGCAGAACTTTGCTAACAATAAAAGGGAAATTGTTACTGTGCTTTAATATTTAAAATGCATACATAAACAGCCAGTGTTATTTTAGTAATTCGGTTTTGTTCTTTACTAACATTTTTAATGGTATAAAGAAAATATGTTTGGCTTGACAAGTGTTAGTGAAATTACAGTTTCTTAGTAGAACCCAGGTTCACATTGTGACAATGAATAAAGACATAAGATCCTATTTAACAATTGTCCTTCAAAGGAAATAATGGATTTACTACTAGTTTTCTTTAACTTGTGCATTCTGTTCTTAGCTACAGCATGCATAACTTGACTATTTTAAGTAATTGAACAGCTGCTAATTAGTAGTTTTAATAGTCAAGAAAAGGGTGAAGCATGTTGTGCATACTAACTGAACCTAATGTTTTTTTCCGAATAGAGTTGCACAAGAAAAAGCCTTTGAAAATTGTATTTGTCTTTATGATCTGAAGTAACATAACTATTCATATCTTAACTGCTGTGTGCTTCTTAATTCATATCTTTCATAATTACCCACAATATACATACTTTGAAATAATTACTTAAAATTTTCAGACTTTAAAATAATTAGTAGTAGGCACATACTAAAGAAGGTGAGAAAGATTATCCACCAGGAAAACATGCTAACTTTTTAAAAAAAAATCATTACATCTCTGTGTATGGGAATTAAATCCTAACGATTACTCATTAAAAATACTATCAAAATTCCTCAAGTAATGTTAATGAAAACAAATGATGGTTGGAAAGTTTGTTTGCCCAAAACAATCGGAACTGACCTACTCAGAATTAATAATAATTCTGAAATCTAGGTAACTCAAGAGATTGAAAAAATATTTTTAGTTTCAAGATGTGATACACATCAGGCATAGGTCATGAAATAAATACATTAGCTTTAAAATTCTAAATGCCTTAAAAAATCGTATATAATACAAATAGTTGAGGGACTGTATTGAGTATTTGTTGTCATTTTGTGTCAGTTGCAAATATTGGGGTTTACCTAAACACAGAAAAAAAGCTAGGTAAAGTCCTATATATTTAGTTATTTAAGACGAGAAAGTATTACATTAACTGTTTCAATGAAATAAAAATTTGCAATAGTGAAATTCTGCAAAACTTAAAAATGGTAAAAGAAAAAAGGCAAGCTCATCCAACATTAACAAATACATTAACATTTTCTTTACCTGAAAATCTGTGTGGATCTCTAGGTGGGAGTGGGGCAAAATGCCCTCGCTTGTCAGGCTGGGATGAGAAGCATCTGCAGAATGCGGAGCAGAGATTGGTTGAAGAGCTAGCTCTCTTAAGTTTTTCTTTTCAAATGTCTAAACGTCTTTTGATTTTAGCATGAACATGTGGAGTTATTTTCCCTCGCTCAGTAGTAATAAACTTTGTTCTAGTAAATGTGTGTTTTTAAAAAATATTCACTATTCTCTGACAGAGGACTTTTGGTCCATCATTTATACAGTACTACTCATTGCATGTAGCTCAGTCTGGGTCTCCCCAGCGTCTCTGACATGGCATTTGCAGTTCTGCGGAGACACCACGGGAAATTGTCCTTCAATGTTAAAACAGCATGATTGAAAAAAAGAACAAAATATTTATTTAGAAAAAAATCCTGTCAAGAAAATATGTTAAATGCTTCCTGTATTTAGATTCCCAGAATTTTTGAAAAGTTATTTTATTTCAAATAATTTAGAAAACTTAAGTCTGGTATTAAATTGGGCTGTTCTTGTAAATTGCTGCAAATATGAGATTTATCCATATGTCAAAGAAGTTATACACAAGGAAGGAAGGGGGAGCAACAGAAAATAGGCTCTTCTGTCCTCTTCATTGTATCATTATGCTCATTCATATAAAGGAAGATTCTGAAGAGTACACATTTTATAATTATTTCTGATGTTTCTTAGACAAAAAGTAATTATAAATTAGTCAGTGTCTCAGCGATTTTTAGTTTCACTGATGCACCCTTATCCTGCCTCTCTGGGAGGGGAATTTTGTAATAATGAAATGCCTATGTAGGGAGCCAAAGAGAAGGAAGGTATAGGAAGGTATAGGATGTTCCAAACTGGACAATGAGTGCCATAACAATGGAAATTTAACTGTACCATTAATACCCAAAAAAGGCTATAAAAAGATCCTACAGTTGATGGTGATTGTTTAGAAAACATCTAAAATGGCTTGGAAAGTAGAGAAGTTATGTGTTATTCAAACAAAACAGAATATTCCTTTTTATTACTGGATATTTTAGGCAGAAATAAATTTTGTGTTTTTCTTTTTTTGCCTCGGGCACAATTTAAATACTTAGAACAGGGTGTAGTCAGCAGAACTAAAGATTTAAGTAAGTTTGAAAGGCTATACGCATTGAGTCTGAGATTAATTACATGACATTAAAAATTATTTTAAAAAGGAAAGAACTCATTGAATCAGGGAATAGAGCAGGTGTATTAATACCTAGCAACTCTAATTAGCAGTTGTGAGCTGTTCAATTTTACTTTTGTGTGCTCTATCAATTCTTCCTATGATGGATGCACATTAAACATTTAAACAAAATAGCCAGGGGTTATTTTTATAAGGTTTAAAGTTTCCACAGTGGGCACCACCTTTGTGCCCAGGCTGTTTGTGGGATGCATGCATGCATGCATGTGTGTGTGTGTGTTGAGAATCCTGAAAGAAAATGGGGATTAAACAGAACACCTGCAGAAGAGAAAAGTAGCTGCAGTCCCAGTGGATTACAAAGATGTCTAGATTTGTAGAGCACACTCTTAAATGTTTGCCGATAGACTCTTTGTAATTTGCAACATGTTTCTGGGTGATGGGACCCTGAGACAACGTTAGTCTAATTTCATTGTCAAAGCCACATTAAGTACCACCGTCCTAGACATGCATTTCTAAAAATTTAACATCAAATCCTCTGATACTAGCTAGCTTTGAGACTCCGGTAAGACACTTCATGTCTCTGGGTCACAGTGTCCTCATTTATAAATTGGTGGCAATAGTAATGACTCCACTAATCTCACAGGATAATTGGAGAACATCAAAATGAGATAATATATAGCAATGTCTAAAGTTCTTAAATACTATACAAATGAAAGGTGTTTTTCCCAACTACCTGGGACTCTGGGTTTCTAGGCATATTCCTCATGAGCATAATTTCTTTCCATCTATTTCTCTCCTTTTGATTCCCCTCCTCCTGCTATCCCACACAGCTTCCTAGTGATAGCATTCTTTCTAGCATCTCACCCACAGCTTATAATCCCTTTCCTTTAGCAGACTTCAAAGATGTCTTTAATTGCTTGCCATGCCAGTTATCAACTCATTGCCTCTCAGCTCCAAATTCATCCTTCACTACCTTTTCTGAGAGTCCGTACTAAACAATAAGCAATTTTTCTTTCCAGGGAGCATGACGGAAATTTAGCCAGTGGAGGGGGAGAAACACTGCAGGAGGAAGGAAGTAACTTTTCATGGTTCCCCTGTGTGTGGTTTTTCTTTTTCTGGCTTCTGCTGCAGGGTTAGCAAGTGGTGTGGGTGTGTGCAGACCTGTGCTGCGGCTCTGCCAAGCCCAACACCCAGCGGACAGAGTTCCTTGGGAATCTTGCATCCCTGGCCATGGTGAGCATCTTTCTGCAGCGTGCCCAACGTGGACACTGCACACTCAAGGCTTCTCTCGGCAGCCATGTCCCTAGCCCCTGTGTATGCTCTCTGCTGGCTGTGGTGGTCCTCACCTGCAAGGGTTATTTCTTGCTCTCCTAGTGATGTGGACCACCTCTGGCCCAGCAGGGCAGCAAACTTCCCTGCCATCCTGTGGACTACAGTTATGCCTTTTCCCATTAGTTCTGAACCTCAGCCTTGGAAGGGGGAACTTCTTCCAAGTTTGTCTTTCCTTAAGGTCTCTTCCTCAACCTGAGGGTGTCCCTTAGCATTCTCTTCACGTCCTTATAGCTACTCTCCTATCATGTTTGAATAATTCTTTATATTAAACATCCACTGTTTAGATTACTGTGTGGTTTTTGTCTCTTGACTGGGCCCAGACTAATCCATTAGCTGTGAAAGTATCAAATAATCAATTAAAAAATCTGTGATAGTCACAACAGCACCCTAAGTTATAATTCCTGTTTATACTATTTTTAACTTATTAATGAATTTGAGTCATCATGTTTTCTTGTGTTTATGAGCATCAGAGTGTCAGCACTTGTTATATAAATAGTTTTAGTGTACTATGGATTTTTGCTTCCAATTTTATTCAAATTTCTACTTTGCCCAGAACTTCCATAAGACCAATATTTATAAAACAACCAATACATCCTAATTATAAGTGTTACTATCTCAGCTGTTGAAGTCTTAAAATTTAGGAAACATTCAAAAGTACAATTCAAGTGATCAGATATTTTCACGTATAGTGTTACATAACTAGGAACTAGTTTTTCTTTATCTCCAATAGTAATCGTTTATCATTTTTACTGTCTCTGAGTCGAGGTAGTATCAAATTCCATTGTACCAGTCAAACTTCTTTATTACGACCAGAAAATATGACTTCTTCATGGGCAGAGCATGTGATGGGCCATTGTGCAGATAACAGGAAAATACTATATGTCTTCATAGCTGAGGTGCCATCGATTGTATGGCAAATGATTTAATTATTTACTTAGTATATGTACCATCAGAGGAAAAGTGCTGAAAGCATTTGTAAGACATCATAAAATGTAAGAAACATGCTGATGGAGGGATGTTAAAATGTGAAAAAAATATGCCTTTCAGGATCAATGAAATACAGTAGAACTCTAGGTAATTCGTAGGGCGGAAGGGCCTTGATATGGCTGCCCTGCCATAATTAGCAATATTTCAGTTAAAAGAAATGCAATTTTCTTTGTACGATTATAATATTGTACTTCTAAAATTAGAAGAGAGTTTTGTAGGATAGTTGAATAGTCTATAGAGTTCAGCGTGCACGGGCACCATCAGACCACACAAATAGCCCATGCTGGTTCATGAATTAGGTCTTGCAGAAACCCCGCATGGTTCCTGTCTTCCATTCTCAGATGGCCCAGGCCCCCGTTTCCGGCGAGTGCCCTGGGGCAGTCGGTTGTTCAGTATTCGTGGGGCCGTCAAGCCCATTCCCTTCCCTCCCCTTGCTGCCCGGCGGTGGGATGCTGCTTCCGTCTGGGTCTTGTAGGTCTTTATGGTTGCTCTCTGTGTGTTCACATTGTGAGGTTTGTGAGGTTTGTTGTAGATGTTGCCGGAAGGTTTTGGCGTTGCTGTTCTGGTTTGCCTGTCTGGTCTGTTTCTATGGAGGCATTGAGGAAGATTCCAACACTATGCTACTACCTCCAAAACCTTACCGGAATCCTTTTGTTTTTTATTTTTATTTTTTATTTTTTTTTAAAGATTTATTTATTTATTTGAGAGAGAGAGAATGAGAGATAGAGAGCACGAGAGGGGAGAGGGAAGAGGGTCAGAGGGAGAAGCAGACTCCCTGCTGAGCAGGGAGCCCGATGTGGGACTCGATCCCGGGACTCCAGGATCATGACCTGAGCCGAAGGCAGTCGCTTAACCAACTGAGCCACCCAGGCGCCCAATCCTTTTGTTTTTTAAACTGCCAGTTCCAGCCCAATAAATGAATTCATGAACATCTGATGGG
The DNA here is from genome assembly GCF_009762305.2 of Zalophus californianus. NCBI lineage: Eukaryota > Metazoa > Chordata > Mammalia > Carnivora > Otariidae > Zalophus > Zalophus californianus. Next base: position 18,780,473 of record NC_045597.1, read on the forward strand.
TAAGGATCTGCAATTTGAAAAGCAATAGTTGATGCACCATGTTGTGCATCATGGGATTTATTAAAATGTTGTATCTATATGCCAAAGATTGTGTTTGTATGCATTTCTCTTTGGAGATGTTCTATTCAACTCCCTCACCCCATTCTCATCAGTATCTGATTTCCAAAAAAATTTGGAAAAACTGTTCAAAATGTAGATTAAATCTACCTTAAACCAGACCAACAGAAATGTATATCTGAACTATATTGTTTTACACCCCATCTATAGAGCCTCTTTCATGTAGCATTTTTTGGTTTTTATTGTATAACTACTGCTTTACATTGAGGGCTATTAAAAGAAATAGCTGTATTTATCCTAAGGATGTTCTTAAGGTCATGCTTATTTTATTATGTCCTCCCAACAAGTATCCATAGGCAAAATTTCTCTCATGTCTCAGTATCAGAAATTATCAAGTATCTTCATTATTATTTGAACAACACAGAAACAAATAAGAGTATTTTCAGGGTATAAATAATTACATAAAATACATGGCTGCTACTTTCAAAATTCAATTAAAGTCAGAATTATTTTAGTATTACAGTATTAACATGAATACTTCCATAAATTTGCCTGCTTACATAGTACCATTAATCAATATTCTTTCTTCATTTATTCGTTTTCTTGTCTACTTGTGAAACTCTTCTGCCCGATGTCGATAATACAAGCCTTGCTCTGAAATTCTAGAACATGGAGGGATAAGGTGCTAGTTTCTTGAGGTGGTGAAATGTCTTTATGTTTTCAATTATGAAAAATCTTTGCTCTCCAACATGTCAAACAATAGGATATACTTTCATTTTTATGAGTTGCATTATTTCCCAGAAATAGGAATATTTCTTAAAGATATTTGAATATTTAACATCCTTTATTATGCAATGTTTCTAATTTACTGTTTTTAAGATGCTTAGATTTCAAAATGTTTGGTTTCAAATACTTTTGCATTGATTTTAACTTGAGGTAGTGAAAGTATTATCTCAATAAATATAAACAAAGTGGAAACTTTGCATCTACTTTTCAGAATATCATTACGATTTTCCTTTCTGATTATGTCCCTTGAAGACCAAACACTTTGACATTAAAGAAACATATTTCATTAGGAATTTGATGATGAAAATAAAAAATTCATGAGGTGTTTTAATTTTATAATGTACCATTATAAGTCAAATAATGCAAGATTTCCAGAAAGCAAGCATTGGTAATGAAGCTAATTTTAGAAGTACAATATTGTAATCATACAATTTTCCAGATTTTTCTGAGCCCTCTGAATGCCTACCTACATGTATTACTATTCTATACTCTATAGGCAGGAATAATCTGGACAGTGATAAAAAAAAAATTAAGGAAAGAGTTCCAGATGCTAGGACAAGGATTAGTAAGAGCTTGGGAAGGTTTCAGTTCAAGGGTGGACTGAGAATTAGGCAGAACAAGAACTCAAAATCAGAGGCAAAGGCAGGTCCCAGTCTATCTGACCTAGGGCACTGTTTGGCACTGGACTAGTGCCCATAATGATGAGTCTCAGAAAGTGTGGCTAGGGCCAAATAAATATCCACTGTCACAGATGTCTACTGATGCTCAGAATCCAGGTCTGGGATGTATGATCTAGAGGTAGACATCAAATTAATTCAATTATGGGACAAAAGATGTAGAAGTTAGGAAATGGGTAATTAGTACATTTGGAGTACTGCACCATTACCACATTTCCACAAAATGAATTATTGAAGGAGAAAAAAAATGAAATTATCCTAGGAAACACAGGTAGCATTAAAATGAGCATGATCCAGGAGTACAAGTAAGGACAGGTGTGTTGACTTTTTTTTTCTGATTTCTCTCTTCCCTTTAAAAACTTGCCTATTCCTTACTTGAATGGCCTCTGCCTGACTTCATAATTTTGGCTCCAGGGGTTGGCCTAGTGACACGTTTTGTTTAGTTCCTGGGAGAAGAACAAAAGGTCCTTCTTCGTGACAATTCAGACCATCCAACTTTAGTACTGGCCTTACTATTCTCTTTGTGTGAGAGCCTAGGCTGAGGAGTTTGGCTGATATTCAGGGCACTGGAACTAGAATAAATCTCAAATCTGGGATTAAGTATGGTATAAGACTATTCACAAGAGTCAAGGGCATGAAATGTCAACTAGACTAATTGTGAGAGCAAATCTAAAATACTTTGGTGAAGTCTCCTAAAAGAAAAAATTGGGGGCAGTTCTGCAATAAGCAAAACCTGTTAGCAACGTCCCAAAGGAGCAGAATAAGCTGTATCTGATGGTAGCATTTTTGCCTCTCTGAAGCGAATACTCTTTGACAGTGAAAATATACTTGCTACTTACTTAAAAGAAAAGATGTGTATCTGTATTCATGGAAATACAGTTAAGTTCTCCCGGCAAGCTGTCTCTGAATATAAAAGGAGTATCCTTGGAAGCCAGGCATTTATGGGAAATAACAGGCTGAATAGGTTAATCTTCCACCTTACAAAAGACTTGATTAATAAGAATTTTCTCAAAAGTGATATTGCAGGTCTCCTGCAATTCAGATGAAACCATAAAACTTACAGTGTTTCCTTTCTCTCAGCAAATGATAATTGAGAGTTACACTACAGAGAAGGCCCCAGAAATATATGCTCCTATACCACCTTTACTTTGCAGGTGGAGTGATGGCATGGTGTTCCTGTTGTCTTTCCTGTTGCAATTCAGCTTTACATTAGAATTATGAGGAAAATAATGATACTGCTTTATTTTTATTAATGCATTTTTTAAAATATTGCATTAAATTCCATATTTTAATGTGTGTATTATCTTTATAATTGTGTCAAATGTTAGTTCTATGAGGGCAGGGATGTTGTCTCTTTTGTTTGTCACTGGATCCCTCGTGTCTGAAGTAGTGTGTGGCACATGGTAGGTACTGAATAAAGGAATGTATGGGTGCGTGAATGAATGAATGTTCTAAGGAGCTTACTGGATGTTTCTTCTACAATCCTATGAAGGAAAATATATGATGTAGCACTGTGATGATAAGAAAGAAAAAGAAACTGGTGGTCTTTATTTTCCCCATTAAGTTCATATCCTGTAAAACAAGAAAGAGAATCCCAACTATCTGTCTCCCATTTCTGGCTAATAATTGGCTAAAAATTTAATGTGAAATGTGTGTTAGGGGATGATATTAGAAAGGCAGTGCTTTTCGGTATATAGGGTATAGGTATAAAGAGTTCTAAACAGAAATACTCATTTTATTCAGTAGTTCTCAAACTGGACATTTCCCCAAGACTTATGAAATCACAACAGAAAACCCACTTCACTCCCCCATGGAAAAGTACTACAAGCAGGGAATAGTGAATCATACGGGCCTCTAAGAAATATGTTTTGTTTATGTCATTTCCTATTTTTGGCTTAGGTTATTTAATTAGTGAGATGGAGTTAATGACATAAAAACATTTCTGAATCTATATTGATATATGATATATGTGCACACATTTTTAATATTGAAATATATATTTGCTACTGATAATGGTGAAATTTGCCTAAGGGTACACATTAGAACAGTGCTTGATACATTGTAAGCACTATTTAAATCTTAGCTATTATTATTATTTTGAAAATACCACTCAGTTGCTTGAGTAAATGTTCAATAAAGAATTGATTAGAAAAGAATACCCAGTGTTTGATACAGAGTATAACCTGGGAGGAAATCATAATTTTATAAATATAAGTTGTAAATTTTATTTATCTAGCATCTACATTATTGATTGAGAAGATTTCATTGCTTTTGGAGTAGCAAGTTTAAATCCGATTCCTTCACTTATGGCCTTTCTTAATTTTACTTAGCCTCAGCACCTTCCTATATAACATGGGGACAGTGATATCTACTCTTCTAGATCATTATGAAAATACATTTTGAAAGATATGCTTAAATAAGACTATGTGTATGTGTATATACCACTGTGCATGTGATATGTGCTAAAATATTATAGCTATTATCATATAGTCATTTTTAATACTGATATCCAACTACACCATGCATCATGGATACGATCTACATATATATGCATATGTATGTATGATATACATATGTCATATATATATATCAAGTATCTCATATTCTTGATTTATATCTTATCTAGTTTCTGAAAAGAAAGAAAAAAATAAGTCCTCATCATTTCCTTAAAACAATAATGTTGATTATCAGAAAGTTTTCTCCTATAATATTCTGTTGCTGATTTTTCTTTGACTTCTATTCATTAGTCCTAATTCTGCCACCTTGGTTCCTGGTTCAAGTCTCTCTTTAAACAATAATTAGAAAATATAACATGCTGCTTAAAACCAAAATTTCAGAGTCAATTTATATAGTGTCTTCTAAAATCTAAGAAAGAGGTATTTGTGACCTGAATTTGAAATAGCATTTCTAGCAGGGCTATACTAATTCCATTAAGAAAGGCAAAACAGCTTTATAACGCCAGGCTATGTCATTGTCTAATAATTGTTTAAAGTGCATTATTATTTTGGATTTAAATAAATTTAAATCTATTTTTGATCTACTTTCATCTCCAGTTCTTTATTACATTCATTCCATAGTAGTTGTGGGTTTGGTGAAGCCTGAGCTGTGTGTGGATTAGTCATTTTCTACTAATTATGAGCAGAAGGGACTTTGGCACAAGGATGAATATTTGAGTAAACCAAAAACATCACCAGCCAAATTGGTGGTAATCCATGAAGTAATAAAACACTAAGCTGAAGTAACTTCTAATTTACCCCTCAAAATTTTCTTTAGTTTCCCCCAAGTCCTCCAATGAAATAGCAGTGTGGTCTTCATTTTGTAGATGAGACATACACCTCTGAAAATTCATAATAATGCTGTTTTTGTGTTCCATGTTGGATCATGGTTCTTTTGACCAGTTAACAAATCTTTCCTTGAGTACTTTCATTGAGTTCTGCTGTGTAATAAGCCCTGGGGGCATGGTGACCTCTGCACTCAGGAGCCTCCAATCAAACGGAGAAGACAGTCATCACTCAAGAAATTACAAATATGGTATCACAACAGAACAGAACTTGAGCACAAAAATAAGTAGCTCCAGTAATTATAAAGCAATGAAAGAACGATAGAATTCATGAGTGCATCCTGATAATCAGAGATAGATAGATGAACAAGTGAATAAATGCTGGAAAAGGGAGGTTCTTATAGTAGAACACTGAGGATTGGCTTGTAAATGTGGAGGGAATGCGGAAGTGGGAAAATCAGCCTTTGCAACCATCATAGGACAGATCTGCAAGGAAAGAATCATCAGGGGGTACTAAATCAAGAGAATCAGGATATTCGCATGGTCTTAAAGAGTCTCCCCCCAAACTCTTCATTAGTTACATGGAAAAAAATAGTAATTACACAGTAGAGGAATCAGAAGACACCTTAACTAGTGACCAAAATTAGTATCACTGATTGAGAGGAAAATGGACATCATATATCACTCTGAGAGGACACAACACAACCAATGCAGTATTCTGAGTCTAATCATGAGGAAATATCAAATAAATCTACAGTGAAAAGTGGTCTATTGAAAAAAAGAGGATTCTAGTCTTCAAAGTGTCAATGTCATGAGAGATGAAGAAAAGCTAAAGAAATGTTCCATTTCTAGTCTTCTTAAAGAAAGGCTAATGAGGCTTAATTAAGCATATCCAAACAAGAGTCAGATATGTCACTTGGTTGTTAAACCTCAAGTGGCAAAACTAGAAGAATGATGGTTGGCTAAATAAAAGTAAATTAGCTATTTTGATTATTGAAGTTAATAATTGCTCTGTACTTAAGTAAGACACCTATTTAATGTAGAAAATATACACAGATATTTAGGGAAAAGTGTCATTAAGTGTATTACTTACCCTCAAATGTTCCAGAAAACACACACACTTACACATACACAGATCTATTATAAAGCAAATGGGATAAGACTTTAATAATATGTGAAAGGATGAATTTTTTTTACTGTTCTAATTTTTGCAACTTTTTGTAAGTTTGAAATTATTTCCAAATAAAAAATTTTTAAATATAAAAAACATACACCTTAAAACTATTTTAAAAATGTAACTCTGCTAAAAGTTTTTTTTTTAAGATTTTATTTATTTATTTGAGAGAGAGAGAGAGTGAGACAGAGAGCACAAGAGGGGGTAGGGTCAGAGGGAGAAGCAGACTTCCTGCCCAGCAAGGAGCCTGATGAGAGACTCAATTCCGGGACTCCGGGATCATGACCTGAGCTGAAGGCAGTTGCTTAAGCAACTGAGCCACCCAGGCGCCCTGCTAAAAGTATTTTAATGAAATAAAAGTTGAGACAGAAATGAAGCTCACTGGGCAGTGGCGGGGATTGTGTTAAATAGGTGATGGGTATTCGGGAGGGCACTTGTCATATGAGCACTGGGTGATGTATGTAAGTGTTGAACCACTAAATTGTACACCTGAAACTAATATTGCATTATAAATTAACTAAATGGAATTTAAATGAAAACTGAAATAAGCTTACTATGAAACTAATATAACACTACATGTTAATTATACTTCAGTTGAAAAATGCCCAAAAATGAAACTTACAACTCAAACTTTTAAAAAAAAATCAGCATGTAACATTCTATTTATGAAACATTACATTCTATTGCTTTTAAAATGTTATTTTTATTTTATTTATTTATTTTTTTTTAAAGATTTTATTTATTTATTTGACAGAAAGACACAGTGAGAGAGGGAACACAAGCAGGGGGATTGGGAGAGGGAGAAGCAGGCTTCCCGCAGAGCAGGGAGCCCAATGCTGGGCTCGATCCCAGGACCCTGGGATCATGACCCGAGCCGAAGGCAGACGCTTAACGACTGAGCCACCCAGGTGCCCCTTAAAATGTTATTTTTAGATGATTATGCATTGTTAATGTTTTTATGTATTGTCAGAAAAACAGTGATTTAAGGATAAATAGATCAATAGGTTAATTGATATTTAATATCTTAAGAAAATTCACAGAAAGATATTTAATTATAATTTCTCCTGGAGAACTAGTAATGAGATGATTTTTTAAAGACAATTTTTTAACATCAATAAAAACTTCATTTCTTCACTTTATTTACTTCACTTTTATTTCAGTTTTTCACTATTTATTGCACTTCTTCAAATTATTTACTATTGCCTCTGATGAATATAGTTGATATAACAGCTCTTATTTTAACCAAACACAGGGCTGATGTTTGCAAAGACAGTGAAACACAACGTTTCTCTCCCATAGACACAAGATTCCCTTATCAGTTGTAACAAATACCTCTTCTGTTCATTGATATTCAGTTAATAAGTAAATGTTTCTGTTCCATAATTTACATAAAAAGATTTCAGCTGACTTAGCTAAATGACACATTGTGCTGACCCGAAGATGAAAGCCTTGATGTTATTCTTGCTTGGAGAATATGGAAAATGATGTGCAATTCTGAAATATTCCCATTTAATTTTCAACCAGACAGCTGAAGTATTTTCAGCGGTGAAATTTTTGAAACCTGTTATCAATAGTGGATAAGTCCTTTAAATTCTAAGTTAGCCCATATCCCTAACATTAACGTTTTAAGGGGCAGCCAGCTGACAGCACAATTGATGGGCAAAATAATGGATTCATAATGCTGGATTATTTATGTACAGTTGTCATCACTCTGAAGTCTGTTAATAAAAGCAAATAGCACACATTTGTAATAACCAAAACCATTTTTAATTTATGAAATTATATTATGAAAAGGCTCTAACACTATACACACACATAATAAGCTTTGCACAAAAATGATAATTGAATTTAATTATTCTACAAAAATTAGCAATGGTTGAAATTGTTTAATAATCAGTTCCTTGAATATATCTTGAAACCAAATCTACCCTTATAGCTACAATTTGAAGATATTTCTTCTTTTTTTTTTTAGATTTACTTTATTTACTTTAGAGAGAGAGAGAGAATGCAGGGGGAGGGGGAGAGGGAGAGGGAGAGAGAAACACAAGCGGACCATGTTGAGCACAGAGCCTGACGCGGGGCTTTATCTCATGACCCTGAGATCAGACCTGAGCAGAACTAAGGGTCCGATGCTCAACCAACTGTGCCACCCAGGTGCCCCTGAAGCTATTTCTATGTAACCCTAACAGATTCAAAAAAGGCTCTCAAATATATAAATTATTATCTGCTTGGTTCTCAACAACCAGATTCAGGATTTATAAATATCCAGATAATTGACAACCATTTTAAATTTCATTGTGTACAATAGCTTCTCGGGATTTATGCATCTTATAATTGAAAGTTTGCACCCTTTGACCAACAACTACCCATTTCCTTTTCCTCCAGTCCCTGGCAACCACCGTGCTACTCTCTGTTTCCAGGAGTTTGGCTTTTTTTTTTTTTAGATTCCACATATAAGTGATACTATTTGTCTTTCTCTTTATGGCTTATTTCACTTAGCCTAATGCCTTCCAGTTTTATCTATGTCATCACAAATGGCAAAATTTCTTATTTATGGCTGAATAGTATTCCATTATCCATAGGTCTATCTGAAATTTTCTTTATACATTCATCTGTCAACAGACTTAGGTTGTTTCCTTGTCATTGCTCTTGTGAATAATGCTGCTATGAACATGGAAGTGCAGCTATCTTGTTTAGATACTAATTTCATTTCCTTCAGATGTATATCCAGAAGTGGATTGCTAGCTCATATGGTAGTTCTATTTTTAATTTTTGAGGAATCTCCATACTGTTTTCCATAGTGGCTGCACCAATTTACATTCCCACCACCTGTGCACAAGGGTTCCTTTTCCTCACCTCCTCACCCACATTTGTTGTGTTGACTTTTTGATAACAGCCATCCTAATAGATGAAGTGATATCTCACTGTGATTTTGATCCACATTTCCCTGATGATTAATAATCTTGACCATCTTTCATGTTCCTGTTAGCCGTATCTTCTCTGGAAAAATGTCTATTCAAGTCCTCTGCCCACTTTTTAATCAGACTGGTATTTTGCTACTGAGTTGTATGAATTCCTTATAAATTTTAGATATTAACCCCTTATCACATAGAGGTTTGCAAATGTTTTCTTCTATTTTGTAGGTTATCTTTTCATTTTGTTTATTGTTTCTTTTGCTGTCCAGAAGCTTTCTAGTTTGATGCAGTCCCAGTTGTTGATTTTTGATTTTGTTGCTTGTGCCTTTGGTATCATAACCAAAAAATCCTTGTAACAGCAATATCAACAAATTTTCCCCTACATTTCCTTCTAGGAGTTTTATGATTTCAAGTCTTAAATGTAGTCTTTAGTTTACTTTAAGTTGCTTTTTGTGAGTGGTGTAAGATAGGGTCCAGTTTCATTCTTTTGCATGTGGATATCCAGTTTTCCCAGCACCATTTATTGAAGAGACTGTCCTTTCCTCATCGTGTGTTCTTGCACCCTTCTTAATGTTAGTTGACCATATATATGTGAGTTTATTTCTGGACTCTCTATTCTGTTCCTTTGGTCTATATGTCTGTTTTTATGCCAATACCACACTGTTTTGATTACTATAGCTTTGTAGTGTAGTTTGAAATCAGGAAGTGTGATGCCCATAGTTTTGTTCTTTCTCACGACTGCTTTGGCTATTGAGATCCATCTTCCCAGTGATCCTTTCTTTATAGTTATTCTCCATTTTGTTTTTGTTTTTTTGGCTCCACTGTGTAGCAGTAGGTCCTTCACTGGACTCTTGAGCCCTCTCAGGGCTATTTTTATTCAGGGATAGCTGTCCAATTTTTGTTTTTGTGTAGGAGAATGAAGGCTAGTATATCCTATTCCATCATCTCGCTGATGTCACTCTTGGTAATGTGATAAGGATTTAAATATGTGCTAAAAGTTCCAAAGGTAGATAGATGAATACTTTTATTACAGTGTCTAGTTTATTATAATTATTGTATCTATGAAAGACACTGATATGTACACCTATAGCTGCAGTTACACAGTGGCTTTACAGTCATTAATGGATATAGATTAACACCTACTATGTGACATCACAGTGTTAAAAACTAATAACTCAACTCAAATAACTCAACTGTGAAGAAAATAGGAGGGAAAACTAACAGGTAAATTCTGGAGCACTTACAGGAGCTTCTCTATGACAGATTTCTAGAGACCATGATTTCTGGAAACATTCTGCAATTGACATTTGCCAGATTGAGACTGGTCTCAAACAAGCTGAAAAATGCCCTCTACTGGAGGATGTCGGTTTACCATGTCTGGATCAAGTCCTGCCTGTTTCCATGGGATGCCAAAAGGGTCTAGATTGGGTTTAGGAAGGACACAGTTTAGGGGTAGGAGTTGAGGGTGGATATGAAGAAAGCAGCAACTCTTTTGAGGAACCATTCACACTGTTTTCCCTTAGTAACTTTATCCCAGAATTACACTTACATTTGGGAAATGTTTCTTCCTTCTGAGTACTTTGTTTTCACTTTTTGGAAGTAGAGAATCATGAGAAATTTCAAACTGGAAGGGAGAATGTGAACCTTTGACTTATTCTACAAGCTTCTGTTGGTGCTAAAGTTATGTACATTCTATTTTTGCCACTTATAAATTATTTAGGCATAGAAAATATTATTTTAAGATTCACAAAAAATCAGATTGTTTTCCTTACTTCCTCTTTAGTCATTCATTTATTCATTCATTCAGTATTTAGAAGAGAAAAAGAACTGCAATAATCAGTTTCCTTGTCAGTCTCTATTTCTGAAGCAAATCAGTAAGTACATTATTTTTCATCTTTTCTTATTTTTGGTTTTGTTTATTTCACAGTTTTCCTTGAGCACTTACTATGTGCTGCTTGGAGTAGAGGACAAAAAGAGGAGTAAGGTCAAGTCTATGTATGTAAGAGCCCATTATTTCTGACTATAGCAGCAAGACTCCATTTGTACAATAACACTATAAAAACTCAGTGTGGTTCTTAGATTGAAAATCATCACTGCCTTTAATAGTTTACAATCAATATATTATAAGTAAAGCTGTCAAATGTTAATGAACATCTACATTAACATACATTATTAATAGTTCAACTCACTGTCGCTCAAACTTCAGAATCACATGGAGGGCTTGTAACAACACAGATTTCGGCCTCACCCCTAGACTTTCTGAGTCAGTACATCTGGGTGGGATCTAAGAATTTATGATTCTAACAAGCTCCCCGAGGATGATGATGATGCTGGTACCAGAAACACTGATTTAAATCAGGGCTCCACAAACTAAAGCCATAGGCTAAATCCAGCCACCACCTGGAGTTATTTCTGTAAATGAAGCTTTATTGGAACATGGCCACACCCACTTCTATTGTCTAGGGCTGTTCTCATGCTCCTGTGACAAAATTACAGTTGTGACAGAAAGGCCTTATGACCCCCAAAGTCTAAAATATGTACTATCTGATCTCTCTAATTCTCTCTCTCTTACTCAGACACACACACACACACACACACACACACACACACACACACACACACACACACACACACAGACCCCGACATCTGATTTAAATGATCATTGTGTTCTCATCTGAAATTCTCATTTGAAATAATTTTTGTGATTTTTAGTTAAACATAATCTTGATAATCACAAACCCAAAGTAAGAAATACTTGCTTAAAGCTTTTTGGAGTATTTAATATGCAGCTTTTAAAGATTTAACAAACAGGTTCCTGAAAGTGTTGACTGAAAAGTAAAATAGAAATTCCTTTTCGCACCTCAAGAGTCTGCCTCTACCAGTTAGAAAAGAATAAAGGGTAAGTTAGTTTGATGGCCAGGCCTAATTGTGTTATTAGACATATGAACCTAAAAATTCTAGATGTTTAATATTAGCTGGTATCGACTGGCAAAGGCATAGAGAGAGAGAGGCTATTTTCACAGCACTTTTTTTTCTAAAATAATAATGGTAAGTTTTACTTCTCTGAAAATAAGGGTTTTTAGAGAGTGACTATTGAGATGGAATCAGAATTGAAATTTGTTCTAAGTTAATCAAAGACTCCAGAAATAACATAATTCAACGTGCAAGTTATAAAGAATTTACAGAAAATGTGGATTAATATTTTCAATTCCTTTGACGTCCTTCTTCAAATAAGCATATGTGGCAGATAGTTTGGTTTGATTTGCTCCTTGTCCTTTCCAACCCTCTTCAGGGATACAGAGAACAAAAAGCTAAAACTACCTTTGCCAGTCTGTTTTCCAGTTAGGATGCCTGATGTGATTTAGGTTCCACTAATTGGATGTTCTCTGTGAGACCCTGATTGAGAACTGCATCATTTGGTCAGGGAGGAGGCCAGGTGGAGCCTCCAGGGTGGGTTGGTGCAGAGCCTGGGGGAGATGGTGACGTTCCTGACTCTGCAACTGATTGCCTTTCCCAACTGCAACAGGGGTAGAGACTAAAAGTTGTGCTGAGAAACTTAATCTAGAATAGAATTTTCTCAACCTTAACACCACTGACCCTTAAAATTTTTTGGGGGGGGGGAGATTATCCTTTAAAATAGAAACAGCAGTTTCAATTTGGTGATTTTCTAAATATTGTGGGTTTTTTGCCTAGTTTTTAAAAACAAAGATTTTTCAATATATTTTCTATGGGAATATGAATTAAATACAAATGTGAAAGCAATACAATTATAAAAGATCATAAAAGGACACCAGTCTCTAAATCACTGAGGATTGAAAGAGGAGTAACACTGTCTCTCTGCAGGTCTCCCCAATGAGAGTAAGGAGCAACCAATGTATCCATAGGAAACAAAATCAAAACTGTAAGTGAGCACAACATACACATGCCTATTTTAAGCGCAACTCTAATTATTTAAGATGGGTGGCTCAGTAGGTTGAGCGTCTGCCTTCGATTCGGATCATGATCCCAGGGTCCTGGGATCAGTCTGGCATCGGGCTCCTTGCTCAGTGGGGAGCCTGCTTCTCCCTCTGCCTGCCGCTCCCCCTGCTTGTGCTGTTTCTCTCTGTCAAATAAATAAATAAAATCTAAAAAAAAAAAAGATGCAAATAAGGCTAGACCTTATTGTTTTGTTATGGACTGAACTGTGTATCCCCTCAAAATTTGTATGTTGAAGTCTGAACCCCAAATGTGACGACAGTTGGAGATAGGGCCTTTAAGGAGATAATTAAGGTTAAAGGAGGTCATAACAATGGGGCCTGAATCTGATAGAAGTAGAGGAAGAGACACCAAAGATCTCTCTCTGTTTCTGTGCTTGTGCACAGAGAAAAGGCAATGTGAGGATGCAGCAATGAAGGTGGTCGTCTCCAAGCCAGGAAGAGAGGTCTCACCGGAAACCAATTATACCTCAGTCTTGGACTTGTAGCCTTCAGAACTGTGAGAAAATATGTAGCTGTTGTTTAAAGATTTTATTTATTTATTTGTTAGAGAGAGAGAGAGGCAGGCAGAGGGAGAAGCAGGCTCCCTACTGAGCAAGGAGTGAGATGCAGGACTTGATCCCAGGACCCTGGGATCATGACCTGAGCTGAAGGCAGACACTTAACCAACTGAGCCACCCAGGCGTCCCTGTAGCTGTTGTTTAAATCGCCCAGTCTCTGGTATTTTGTTATGGTAGACTGAGCAGACTAATAATGTCTCTTGTGCAAAAAGACCTTAGCAATAATCAAATACCATTGTTCCTGCAAATGTATTTGAACCATTGTTCTTGCAAAGGTATTTGAAAACAGATTGTGAATATTTTAAAGGAAAGGCACTAGAATCTCTATATCAAAGTAGAAAAACATATTGACAAGAAGCTTTAGTTCGGAGGAGTAAAAGAAGTAGACAAGAAAATAACAGCATGACAAAGACATCCTCTTTGCCCTAAGGATGGGAATTCAGCAGAGATATAGAGAAATAATTGCAATGCAGTAAGATACTGAATTTGCATTCTGTTGTTGCCATAACAAGTTACCACAAACTTAGCTTAGAACAAAACTTTTATCATCTCACCATTTGGTCGGCCAGAAGTCTAATGTGGAACTCACCGGTCTAACATCAAGGTGTTGGGAAGCTGTGTTCCTTACTAGAGGCTCTGGGGAAGAATTTGCTTCCAAGCTGACTCAGCTTTTGGGGAATATTCAGTTCTAGGTGGCCAGAGGGCTGAGATTCTTTTTCCTTGATGGCTGGCAATGTTGGTTATTCTTAGATCCTAGAGACCACCTGTATCCCCTGGCTCATGGACCTTTTCGTGAATCTCTCTGACTTCTCTTTCTGTTTCATCTCTCCTGTCTTACTCTTCTACCATTCTCTTTGGCTTTTAAGATTTCATGTTGGGTCCGCTCTATCTTAAAATCAGCTAATTAGTAATCTTAATTCCATCTGCAGAATCCCCACACAGCAGAACCTAGATTGGTGTTTGAATAACCTGGTGATGGATCTTGGTTGGGTTGGGGGGGTGCACCTTTAGAATTCTGCCTACTACAGATAGTGTCTGTCCTAGTGTTACATTCAGAGCTCTGCACCAGGATGTCTAATGGCTGCACTTGAGAGCAATGAAATTGTCATTGCAATGCCTGTCCCTTACACCAATATTTTTGCCACCAATGCAGTGATTATCTTCAGTACCATTATGCCTATCACAGGAGGGTATTTGGAGAAAGCTCATTTTAGCTTTACTCTTACCTTTTGCAGCCTCCTTGTCCTAGGACTCAGGCAGAAGTCCTTGGGCATTTGGCCAGAGAGCAATCTAATATAAAAATACTGTGCAAAGTATTTCCCCTGTGATGACAGTCTTTTATCCTTGAAACAGTCTCCTACATATCTATGTTCTCTCCCCTAAGAATGAGTTCTTCTCCAGAAGTTTCCTTGGATTCTCATGTAAATAGACTCCTGACATTCCTACCTCCTAAGACCTATAGATTGGCCCAGGTATGCCCAAGTGTTAGGACAGACATAGATTCAGTTTAAACTTAAGTCCTTGCTATGCCATGCTGCAAGGAGGTACACTGGAACCTCCATTTTCCTCAGATTTGGGGTATAATTTGTTTGGACTCCCCAACTCGTGGTCTGTGGGAATTCAAAGTCCTCCCCGTGATTTTCATAAATTCCTCTCCCACTTACTTCCCCATGGTCCTGTGTCTTCCCTCTCTTACGTTTGTGTGTATCAGTTGGACCTACTTTTAGCATTGTGTAGCAGAAACACAACAGCAATGGCTCAGTTAAATAGGGGACTATTTTCAGTCTAGCTCTCTATGTCATCACTGCCTTCTGCTCTTTTCCTCTTTCTGCTCCTGCACCCTCTGTACATGGCTTTTACTCTCTTGGTTGCAAGACGGCTGCTTCACCTTAGTCTCCTGACGACACTTACAGTAGGAAAAAGGAGACGGGGTTGTCGAAGAGTCGCCTGTATGAGGAAACCCATATCCCCAGCAGTCCTCTGGTCACGTTTCAGTGATGTGAATTGTGTACTTGGAGACAATTCACCCTGAAAAAAAAAAGAGAGAGAGAGATAGAGAGAGAGACTCTGTTAATTAAGAAGAGGATTAAGAGGACACTTATCAGGATGGGCACTGAGTAATGTAGAGAATTGCTGAATCAGTATATTGTACACCTGAAACTAATGTAACACTGTATGTTAATTATACTGGAATTAAAATAAATAAAAAGTAGAGAGAAAAAAGAAGGGGATATGGTTATTAGACAGGTATTAGTGATGGCTGCCACAACAAGTGACTTCTCACTTCTAATTTAAACCAATTTGAGCATTTTGTCATTCATCAGTTTCCACCAAAGATCACTCCACACCAAACATTTCAAATGTTTAATCATTTTACTGAAGGCTGAGATTTCTTCAGGTGTAACTAGCTCTGCCAGCCTCTCTGTTATTCCTCATTTCTCATGACCTGGGCCAGCCAACTTAATGCAGCATTCCTAAGATGAATGCCTATGCCAGCCACTAATACAATAACTTGCCACACACATGATGCTCTGATATAAAAATAATATTGCTTCCCATGGTCACATCATTGCAATCTCCTGGAAACCAATATCATAGTCCGTATTGAGAAATACTGTTGTCCTGTTATGCGGAACCAGTGCTTTATAACTATTCTCCTGGGCTTTCACAGATTATTAAAATTCAGTTGGGTTGTAGCAGCTTGAGAGTACAGATTCTGAAGCTATTTATTATATTAGAAGTTAGGAGACTCAATCCTTTTTTTTTTTTTCCTCCCGTAACACTAAGAATGATTACTCTAAGAAGTTAGAAAATTCTATGTTTTGATCCTCATGTTCTTCTTATGTAAAATGGAGCTGGGTAGGGTGATCTTTAAGGTCCCCAAAAGTTCTCAACTGTGAGGGGAAAAATGCTTGTAATCAGCCACTGTTTTAAGAGAAAGGAGGAATATAAGAAAAGGAAGATGAGGGGGAAGAGGGGAGCCATGGAGAGGCAGGTGAAGAGACCCAGGGAGGGAAGGAAAGAAATGACGAGAACATCTGACCTAGTCAGGCAGACAGTTTTAACCTAACAGGAGGTAGGACCAAAGGGAAAACATGACTACCTCGTGCTCCACTTCTGGCTGTGGGCGGGCCTATAGTTCTATCTTGTTTATAAGACAGCAGCCAAAGGTCAAACCTCCAAGGAGACTTGGATATAGTCATGTTCACTTCTGTGCCATGTCACATGATGTTCTCTCTGCAAGAAGACACGGGTTCAAGTCAAAGCTTTCCTCCTTCCTCACCTTGCCTGGCTTATGCCTTCCAAGGTTGGCCCAAGGAATACCACCTCTCTGGGGTGGGTGGGTGGGGTCTCAACCCTTTGCCCACTTCCCAAATTGATGCATGTTTTGAATTATGTGTTTTTCCTCTGTGCTCTTATGCTTTCTATGTTTTTTAGATGTATCTTTATATACAGTTATGTATTTATTTTGCAAAGCATTAAGTTAACAAAATATATTGAGTAGATACTATGAAAGAAAAGCACTGTGATAGTTAACAAGGTCAAAGACAAATAAAATAGTGTTGCTTTCAAAGACTGAGTAGTCCACCAGGGGAAATAACTTAAAGGGAAATATAAATGCTATAAAATATGCATATAAATCCATGGGAGCAAAGAGGAGAGGTATCTAATTAAAACGAAAGGAGTCAGAAATGGCTTTCTAGAGAAGATTCCTAAGTTGAGAACTGAAAGATAAGAATTATCTAGAAAAAGAGATAGTACAATCAGGCATGCCAAGCAGAGGGCACAGCATAGGCAAGGGAAGAGAGAGGCAGATGGCACAGCTTGGGCTGTGAAAAGTCAGTGTGGAAGAAGGAGAGGGCTGTCCTGGCAATGCTGAGCAAGGGATGCTCATGATGGTCCTGTGTATCAAGTTCAAGTGTATTTCAAACCCACAGAAGCCATGGAGAGGTTTTAAGTAGAGGTTTGACAGGAGCATTTACACATGGATGCCACAAAAATGCATTTGTTTTTCTTCTGAACTCTTGATTTAAAAAAATTCTTAATGATAATCATATAGTTCCTTCTCTATCTTGCCTATTAGACTATGAATTTCTTTGAAGGCAGGGAAGACGTTTTATCTTAGCAAAGCTTCTGCACATAGTAGGTAGGCATTTAATAAATGTCTGTTCTATGAATGAATAAATGAATGAAAAATGAATCTTATGGGAAGAAAAGTGTGTTAAAAGTATTCAGAGATGCTGTTAAACTACAGGCAGAATGGAAAAGGCTGTGATACTTCAACACCTCTAAAAGCTAAACTGATGTCTTCTAACCCTGAAGCTGTAGTAGCTTAAGACATTTTTCAATGTCCTAGGTTTTGAAAGTAAAAATACCTTTACAATATGTTGAATAGAATTATTAATAATTTAGAGAAGAGGCAGACATGACTTGTTAAAGATGTTTTCTTCCTAAAGCTAATATGCAAATATTAATACTAACAAGTATTTAATCGGTAAATTGTAATGTTAATAACATGATTTTCAATTAATAAAAAAAAGCATCCTTGGCTAGATGAGGAGTATTTTTTGAGGTAAATATTTATGCCTACCTTTTATGTAACATTTAGATTTCTAGATTTTTAAACCAGCTACACTACCCATCCCATGCCTTTCTAGGATGGTGTCTAGGAGCAAGTAGTAATGAGCTTCCATATTTATAATTTCATTCAGATTTCAGAAAGGGTAAATGCATGCAGAAATGGTAAGTGGAAAATTGCTATCATCTCTCTTAATTAACTGAGTCAATGGGAAGCCTAGTTATTCAAGACCATGAATCTCTAACTAAGATTGAACCACATATTTGGTGTCATAGAATCTTACACTACAGGCTTAATTCTTATGGAATAAACAGTTTCAAGGTAACTGGTCTTGCAAACACACCTATAAAATACAACAAATTTTATATATGGTTTTAATCTTTATTGCAAAGACCTTCAAATGCTTTATGGACAGATTAATCCTCATAACCTCTATTTGGGAGATGGCAAGTATTGTCTTCATCTTATAGAGTGAAAAATTGAGTCATCTAAAGGTCTTGGCTTGTATCCAGTTAGCAAACTGGAACGTGAAGGGGAAGAAAAAAGTGCTTTAAATCTGCTGCTTCTTGGTTTAGAGCTTCAGTCACTAAAGTTTGGCAGCCACCTAGATGGTAAATTATAAAATTTATTCCCTCCTGAAATTCATTCTTGGCAGATGTTTTTCTATTGGTAGATTTCACAATGTACTCTGCCTAATTTTAAATTAAGTGAATGTATCATTTAATAAGGCTTGTACGTTGAAACCCCATTCTTCATGCTTCAAGTGAATATTTTTGTTTTTAAAAAATTAGCTACTTTTATTAAAATGTCCAAGAAATATATCATACATTTATATAAGACTATAAATGTGATTTATGTATGATGTAAAGATATATGTATGATATAAAAAAGTAGTACAACCAACACCCACGTCCCCATAACCCAACTTAGGAAATTCATTACCAATAACTTTGAAGCCGTCCTTTCTCATCCCAGGGGTAACCACTGAATGCTGTGTTTATCGTTTCTTTGATTTTCTTTATAGTCTTACCACATGTGAACATATCCCCTAAACAAAAATAACATATTACTGAGTTTTGTCTGTTTTTGAACTTTATATGAATGGAACTATACTGTATATCCTTTGTAACTTACGTCATTTCAACTCCAGGATTAATTCCATTATGTATGTACCACAATTTATTTTTCCATTCTTGTGCTAATTGACGTTTCTGTTATTTGTATTTTTTTTCCATTACAAACAATATTGCTATGAAAATTCCTGGAAGTAATGCTTGTCTTAGCTTGGGTTCCCCTAAGAGCAGAATTTGATTTACTTGTATCCAGATAGTTTATTTGGGAAGCAATCTTAGGAAACACAGGGAATGAGGCATGTGAAACAGAAAGAGAAGAATCCAGTAGAGGATGTTGTCTAATGGACTGAATGTTTGTGTCACCCCCAAATCCATGTGTTGAAGCCTAATCTCCAGTGTGGCTGTATTTGGAGATGGGGCCTGTAGGGAAGTAATTAAGGTTAAATGAACTCGTAAGAATGGAGTCCTGATTAGGATTAGTGTCCTTATTAAGAAGAGACACCACAGCAGAAGGAATGTAGTCAATGATATTGTAATAGTGATATATGGTGACAGATGGTTGTAGCTACACTTGTGATAAACATAGCATAAAGTATAAACTTGTCTAATCACTAAGGTATACACCTGAAACTAATGTGACACTGTGTGTCAAGTATACAAAGAAGAAAGAAGAAGAAGAAGAAGAAGAAGAAGAAGAAGAAGAAGAAGAAGAAGAAGAAGAAGAAGAAGAAGAAGAAGAAGAAGAAAGGAAGGAAGGAAGGAAGGAAGGAAGCACGGAAGGAAGGAAGGAAGGAAGGAAGGAAGGAAGGAAGGAAGAAAGGAAGAAAGAAAGAAAGAAAGAAAGAAAGAAAGAAAGAAAGAAAGAAAGAAAGAAAGAAAGAAAGAAAGAGACACCAGAGAGCTTGTTTTCTTTTTCTTTTCCTGCCATTGTGTGGGGACTCAGTAAGAAGGCAGCCATCTACATGTCAGGAAAAGAGCTCTCACTCGGAATTGTGTCTGCTGGCACATTGATCTCAGACTTCTAGCCCCCAGAACAATGAGAAAATAAATTTCTGTTGTTTAAGCCAGCCTGCCTGTGGTATTTTGTTGTAGCAGTTCAAGCAGACTAAGACATTGTCCACTGCAGTGGGCAAAGGGTGGTTTTTGTCATTGATTTTTATATTTTTAGCTCTTCCATTTGGATCTTCAATCCATTTTGAGTTAATGTTTGTACATGTAATGTAGGGGTCCAACTTCACTCCTTTGCATGTGGATATCCAGCACCATTTGTTGAAAACACTATTCTTTCCCTATTGAATTATCTTGGCACCCTTGTTGGAAATCAATTGACCATAAGGGTGAGAATTTGTTTATGGACTCTCAATTCTATTAAATTGATCTATATGTCTATCCTTTTGCCAGTACCACATTGTCTTGATTACTGTATCTTTGTAATAAGTTTAGAAATTGGTTAGTCTGTATCCTTTAACTTTGTCCTTTTTTTCAAGATTGTTTTGGCTATTCTGGGTCTTTTGCACTTCCATAGATTTTAGGATCAGCTTCCCAAATTTCTGCAAGAAAGCTAGTCGGGATTTTGATAGGGATTGCACTGACTCTTTAGATCAATTTGGGGGAGTGCTGCAATGTTAGCAACAGTAAGTTTTCCCATCCTTGAACACGATATATTCATCCATTTGTTCAGGTCTTCTTTTCTTTCTTCCCATAATGTTAGCTGTTTTCACTGCATAAGTTTCACAATTCTTTTCTTAAATTTATTTCTAAGTATTTTATTCTTTTGATAATATTATAAATGGATTTTTTTCTTAATTTCATTTTAGGATTGTTCAGTGCTAGTTTATAGAAATAAAATTGATTATTTGCATATTGATCCTGTACCTAAAACCTTACTGAACTTGCTTATTATTATTAATAATTTATAATGATTATCTTAGAATTTTCCATACACATGATCATGTCACCTATGAATAGATAGTTTTATTTTCTCCTTTCCTATCTGGATGCCTCCTTTTCTTGCCTAATTGTCCTGACTAGGAACTTCTATAAATACTGAATAGAAGTAGCGAATGCAGACATACTTGTCCTAATTTTATTTTATTGTTTTTTGTTTTATTTAATTTATTTTTTATTATGTTTATTTAGCCAGCATATAGTACATCATTAGTTTTTGATGTAGTGTTCAACGATTCATTAGTGTGAGCAAATGCTCACCACAACACGTGCCCTCCTTAATACCCATCACCTGGCTACCCCATCCCTCTCCCTTCTATAACCCTCAGTTTGTTTCCTGGAGTCCAGAGTCTCTCATGCTTTGTCTCCCTATCTGATTTTTTCCACTTCAGTTTTCCCTCCCTTCCCCTATGGTTCTCCTTATGTTCCACATATGAGTGAAACCATATGATAATTGTCTTTCCCTGTTTGACTTATTTCACTTAGCGTAATCCCCTCCAGTTCCATCCATGTTGATGCCAATGGTAGGTATTCACATTTTCTGATGGCTGAGTAATATTCCATTGTATATATGAACCACATCTTCTTTATCCATTCATCTGTTGAAGGATATCTCGGCTCCTTCCACAGTTTGGCTATTGTGGACACTGCTGCTATGAACATTGGGGTGCATGTGCCCCTTCTTTTCACTACATCTATGTCTTTGGGGTAAATACCCAGTAGTACAATTGCTGGGTCATAAGGTAGCTCTCTTTTAACATCTTGAGGAGGCTCCATACTTTTTGTGTACCAGCTTGCATTCCCACCAACAGTGTACGAGGGTTCCCTTTTTTTCACATCCTTGTGAACATTTGTCATTTCCAGCCTTGTCAATTTTTGCCATTCTAACCGGTGTAAGGTGGTATCTCATTGTGGTTTTGATTTGTATTTTCCTGATGGCTAGGGATGTTGAACATTTTTTCATGTGTCCATTAGACATTTTAATGTCCTTTTTGGAGAAGTGTCTGTTCATGTCTTCTGCCCATTTCTTGACTGGATTATTTGTTTTTTGGGTGTTGAGTTTGAGAAGTTCTTTACAGATCTTGGATACCAGCCCTTTATCTGTAGTTTCATTTGCAAATATCTTCTCCCATTCCATGGGTTGCCTCTTAGTTTTGCTGACTGTTTCCTTTGCTGTGCAGACGCTTTTCATCTTGATGAAGTCCAAAAAGTTCATTTTTGCTTTTGTTTCCCTTGTCTTTGAAGACGTGTCTAGAAAGAAGTTGCTGTGGCCGATGTTGAACAGGTTACTGCCTATGTTCTCCTCTAGGATTTGATGGATTCCTGTCTCACATTGAGGTCTTTCATCCATTTTGAGTTTATCTTTGTGTATGGTGTAAGAGAATGGTCCACTTTTATTCTTCTGCATGTGGCTGTCCAATTTTCCCAACACCATTTACTGAAGAGACTGTCTTTTTTCCATTCCTGCTTTGTTGAAGATTAGTTGACCACAGAGTTGAGGGTCCATTTCTGGGGTCTCTATTCTGTTCCATTGGTCTCTGTGTCTGTTTTTGTGCCCGTACCATGCTGTCTTGATGATCACAGCTTTGTAATATAGCTTGAAGTCAGGCATCGTAATGCCCCCAGCTTTGGTTTTCTTTTTCAGCATTTCCTGGCAATCTATACACTGTCTACAAGAGACTCATTTTGAACCTAAAGGCACCTCCAGATTGAAAGTGAGGGGATGGAGAACCATTTACCATTTACCATTTACCAGTAAATGGAGAACCATTTACTCCTAAAGGAGCTGGAGAAAGAACAGCAAATAAAGCCTAAACCAGGCAGGAGAAGAGAAATAATAAAGATTAGAGCAGAAATCAATGAAATAGAAACCAGACAAACAGTAGAACAGATCAACAAAACTAGAAGCTGGTTCTTTTTTTTTTATTTTTATTTTTTATTTTTATTTATTTATTTTTAAAGATTTTATTTATTTATTTGAGAGAGAGAGAGAGAGAGAGAAACAGCATGAGAGGGGAGAGGGTCAGAGGGAGAAGCAGGCTCCCTGCTGAGCCGGGAGCCTGATATGGGACTCGATCCCAGGACTCCGGGATCATGACCTGAGCTGAAGGCAGTCGCTTAACCAACTGAGCCACCCAGGTGCCCTAGAAGCTGGTTTTTGGAAGAATTAATAAGATCGATAAACCTCTGGCCAGACTTATCCAAAAGAAAAGGGAAAGGACCCAAATCAATAAAATCAGGAATGAAAGGGAAGAGATCACAACTAACACTAAGGAAATAAAAACAATTATTAGAAAATATCACCAGCATCTATATGCCAACAAATTAAGCAATCTGGAAGAAACAGATGCCTTCGTGGAAACCTATAAACTACCAAGACTGAAACAGGAAGAAATAGACAATCTGAATAGACCAATAAGCAGTAATGAAATTGAAGCAGTAATCAAAAGCAGTAATCCTGAAAAACAAGAGTCCAGGGCCAGATGGCTTCCCAGGGCAATTCTACCAAACATTTAAAGAAGAAATCATACCTATTCTATTGAAGCTGTTTCAAAAAATAGAAATAGAAGAAAAATTTCCAGCTCATTCTATGAGGGCAGCATTACCCTGATCCCAAACTAGGCAAAGACCCCATCAAAAAGGATAATTACAGACCAATATCCCTGATGAACATGGATGCCAAAATACTCAACAAGATCCTAGCCAAGATCTTGTCCTAGGCAAGAACCATATGATCCTCACAACTGATGCAGAAAAAGCATTTGACAAAATACTTGTCCTAATTTTAGTGAGAAAGCTTTCAGTCTTTCACCATAAAGTATGACGCTAACTGTGGGTTTCTTGTAGAAAGCACATATCAGATTAAGGATATTATCTTCTATTCCTAGTTGGTTAGTGTTTTTATCATGAAAGGATGTTGAATTTTTTCAAATGCTATTGCTCTGTCTATTGAGATAATTGTATGGCACTTGTCCTTAACCCTATAAATAAAACATATTACATTGATTTATTTTCATATGCTGAAAAACCTCTCCTTCCTGTGTTATATCCCACCTAGTAATGGTGTAAAATCCTTTTAATACATTGCTGGATTAGGTTTGCTAGTATTTTGTTGAGGATTTTTGTGTCCATTCATAAGGCATATCAATCTATAATTTTTTATGGTGTCTTCATCTGGTTTTGGTATCAGGGTTTTGAGTTTATCCTACTTTGAGTTCGTTGAGATTCTTGCATTCATAAATTAATGTTTTTCAAATTTTGGATGTTTCAGCCATTCTTTCATCAAATACTCATCTGGTTTTGGCCTCATAGAATGAGTTGTGAAATGTTCCCATCTATTCTGTTTTTTGGGATGAGTTTGTAAGGATTGTCATTAGTTATTAACATTTAGTGAAGTGTGAATTATGAATAAATCTTGTCTCTAGGTGTTCTACCTGTTAGGAAAGTGGGGCATTGAAGTCTGCATATATTATTGTTGAATTGTGTATTTATCCCTTCATTCTATGTATCTCATCTTGTTTTATTTAATTAAATATTTTCTAACATACCATTTTAATTACTATTATTTCTTTCATACATATGAAATCCTGCAGATTATAATTATCATCTTAATTTATAACAATTTAGTTCGTATTAATACCAATCTGATTTCAACGCTGTGTAAAATCTTTCCTCCAGGACAGTTCCATTTCTTCTCCTCTCCTTTGTGTTATTATTGCTATTATAATTACATCTATATACATTATAAATCTATCAACACAGTTTCATCATTATTTTTTTATGTAGTTGTTTTCCAATAGGGCAAGAGAAAAAAACCCAAAATGCATTTTTATTGTTTTTATATTAGCTTATGTAATTAGTTTTATCAGTGCTCTTTCTTTCTTCATGTGGTTTAGAGTTAGTCTAATGTTCTTTTGTTTTAGGACTCTAATTTTTCTTGTAGGGATAGTCTGCTAGCAACAAATAATTTTAGGTTTTGCTTATCTGGAAATGCCTTAATTTCTCCTTTGGCTTTTGAAGATTTGTTTTGCTAGACATAAAATTCTCATTTGATAGTCTCTTCATTAAACACATTACCTTGTGGCTTCATGATATCTGAGGAGAAATCAACTGTTAATCTTTTTCTTTTTGAGATTATTTATTTATTTGAAAGAGAGAGAAGGAGCACAAGAGTGCATGAGCAGGGGAGGGAGTGGGGGAGGGACAGAGGGAGAGGGAAAGCAGACTCCCTGATGAGCAGGGAGCCTGATATGGGGCTCAATCTCAGGACCCTGAGATCATACCTGAGCCTAAGGCAGACACTAACTGACCGAGTCACCCAGGCACCCCAGCTGCTAATCTTATTTTTTTTAGAAATTTAAAAAATTTTGGGCGCCTGGTGGCTCAGTTGGTTAAGTGACTGCCTTCAGCTCAGGTCACGATCCTGGAGTCCTGGGATCGAGTCCCACATGGGGCTCCCTGCACACCAGGGAGTCTGCTTCTCCCTCTGACCCTCTTCCCTCTCATGCTCTCTATCTCTCATTCTCTCTTTTTCAAATAAATAAATAAAATATTTAAAAAAAGAAATTTAAATAATTTTTTTAAGTAGGGGAGAGAGGCAGAGGGAGAGGGAGAGAGAGAATCTCAAGCAGGCTCCATGCCCAGTGCAGAGCCCATGGCGGGGGGGGGGGGGGGGGGGGGGGGGCTCAATCCTACAATCCGGAGATCATTACCTCAGCTGAAATCAAGAGTAGGATGCTCAACCTATTTAGCCACCCAGGTGCCCCTCAGCTGTTAATCTTAATAAGTCACGCTTTTACATGATGTGTTGCTACTCTGTTGCTGCTTTTAGGATCCTTTCTTTGTCTTTTGACAGTTTGATCATGGTGTGTCTAGGTGTGGATCTCTGAGTGTATCCTACTTTGAGTTTATTGAGATTCCTGTATTTGTAAATTAGTGTTTTTCAAATTTTGAATATTTTCAGCCACCATTTCTTCAAATATTCTTTCTGCCCATTTATGTCTCTCTTCTTCTGGGGCTTCCATTATGCATATGCTGATATACTTGATGGTGTCCATCACTTATCTGAGGCTGTGTTCATTTTTAAAATTCTTTTTATTTTCTGTTCTTCAGACTGGATAATCTCAATGCAGCTCTTTTCAAGTTTGCTGATTCTCTTTTCTGCCTGTTCTACTCTTGAGTAACTCCAGTACAATTTTCATTCCAGATATTTTAATGTACTTGTTTACAATCTTATTTTCCCATCAGAATGTGAGCTGTTAAGAGGAGGAATGTGGTCATATAATTTCTTTAGCTCTGGCACTTGGTGTCTAGAATATGATAGGTACTCTGTGGATACATTTGAATTAATTAATGTGAAGGTTCATATCGAAATACCGTGTACCATGCAAACACAGCTAGCCACATTGGGTTCTCCAGGGGATTTCTATACCATTTAAAGAAACTGATACTTTTCATTTTATGGAATTAGTTCTAGAATAAATAGAAAGATCATAAAATTCTTGATTTATTCTATAATAGATCTTATTATATAAGACAGCATAACATAGTGGTGGGAGTGCCAGCTTCTAAATGAACTAGACTGAGTTCAAATTCTTGCTCTGCCACTTACTACTTGTGTAGCTTTGGGCAAGTAGCCACCTGTAGGCTTAAATTTCATCTCCTGTAAAATAAAAAAGGCTTACTATAAGCATGAAATGACATACAAATGGATGGAAAACAAATGACATAGTCCTAGACACATAAGAATCACTCAATGAATTATATAATAAAATGATTAGGAGTCCACTATCAAGAAAAACTTAGATCAACTTCATCCATATATACAGACATAAAATTCTTATATAAATTTCATCATGACCAAATAAATTTTTCTCCAAACTCAGGAATGCTTCAATATATGGGATTCTAATAATAGAATAAATTTCTTCACTTTTGATCTTCCCTCTATACTCAGTATGATATCGATAGCATGGCCAGATTACTTCTGTTAAAATATTGTTTTCCATTACTTCATTAATCTATGAAGTTTTTTCCAATTGGAGTTGCATTATTTATAGAATAAAATATTAACTTGAATTTGAGCCCCACATGTATATTCTTGTCCTTAGTATTTATTTTCAGTTTTTCTTCTGATATTTCCCATGGTCACTTTGGACCAGAAACAAAGTGGATCCACCCTTTCCCCCCCAAACATCTTATGCTTTTCTGCCTCTTTACTTTTGTTCATTTCATACCATCCACCCCCACAATTGCAACTCAAACTCCTTTGGATCATTTTTCTAAATCTGTATACGTCCTCTAACAATTATATATATATTTTTTGGTGAATTTTCCTGACTTTTGTTGTTGTCAGCTTAATTCTATTATTATTACCTAAAGGACCTTTGGCATCCTTTTGTTCAGCTAGGCTGCAGTCTTCTATAGGAGAAGGGTCTAGTTACTTTTGCAGACTTGATGTGCAATACTTATGGTTACAGAGAAAATATTTGTTGATTTTAAAACCATCTTTATATACTTTGTAGAAGTTCAGTCTCAGCTAGTAATCTTTTTCTAATTATGGAGAAACCACTGCATGTCACTTTTTAGGAAACTTGATGTGCTCTGATCAAATGCATCTGTTTAAAGTTCTGTTCTAATATAAGCCTAACATTTTAAGCTACAGTAGTCCCCTCCACCCCCGCGCCTCCATCTGTGGTCTCACTCTCCGCAGTTTCAGTTACCCACAGTCAACCATGATCTGGAAGCATATGATCCTCCTTCTGACACAGTATCAGAGGTCAGCAGTAGCCTAACACTACATCATAGTGCCTATGTCACTCACCTCACTTCATCTCATCACGTAGGGATTTTATCATCTCACCTCATCACAAGAAGAAGGGTGAGTGCAGTGCACATTCACATAATTTTTCTTACAGTATATTATTATAATTGTTCTATTTTATTATTGTTGTTAATCTCTTATTGTGCTTAATTTATAAATTAAACTTTATCATGGTATGTATGCATAGGAAAAACAGTATAGATAGGGTTTAGTACTATCCATGGTTTCAGGTATCCACTCAGTGTCTTGAAAGGTATCCCCCATGAATAAGGGGGCGCTACCGTATATGCTCCTTCACCAGGTGAGTTTATCAATGAGTAGATGTGTCTGTTCCACTGTGTTGCTCTAGAAACAAATGAATGGGCTAGGTTATTGATTTGGTGACTTTAGGGTGGAGGAAGGAAGAAGTTTAGAGTGATATAGTCTATGTAATGAAAGTATAGAATAGCAGTTGCAGGAGAAAAAAACTTGATTGGGGGTCCATGGTTGCCGGAGATTTGTGATCTATGGTCTCTCTTCCTTGCTCTTTCAGGAAGGATGGAAAGAGGGGAGTGCTGATGAGACACTGCTCTTTGATATCCACTCATCATTCTCCAAGAGTAGGTAGTTTTGTTTGTATGATATGAGACTGGGAGGAAAAAAGGAAATGAGAAACATTGGCTATTTCTTTTTAGAAAGGAAAATAAAAAAAAACCCAAATGCTTTTGTAGCCACATAACACTAGAGTTCTGTATGTAACCAGACAACAAAGAGAGTGGAAAAAACTGTTCTGTTCTTAGCAAAGGCTTGAACTAGGATTTAGTAAAGCATCAACAGTAATTGAGGATAAATAAAATGGATGGCTAGTGTTACCTTTAGTTTCTTTTAACATTTACTTCTTTACAATAGACTTCACTCAGTAATGGCTCTATTTCTCTGATATTATAAAGAATTATTTAACATTGACATGTATCACTTTGACCCTCTCTCAGTTAACTTATGTTATAGAAATGTGGATATTAGATCATGAAGATTTTAGAAGCTACCACTTATCTTGTGGCAGTACATTTTAAACAAAGGCAAAAGAACTAAAAAGGAATAAACAGCTTCTTGAATACTGAACTTGTGAATCTATATCTCTTAAGTCATAATGTCAACATTCCACAACTGTGTCAGGAAATCTATCTTATATTTAATCAGAATCCTTATATTTCAACCTTTATTACTCAGCATGTCAGAGAAGAATGCATCCTTTGTCAGAGATGGATTTACCAGAAAACTAATGGAATCTAGTTTCATAGCTCCTCATTTGCATAGATCCTTTCCAAGACCCCGGGAGGGATCCTAGCATTGTGTCACATGGTCATATATTTTTGTAAAATTTGCAAAAGTAAGTTATTTTAATTGCACTCAGTTAAACCGCTATCATTTTGTACTCGTGTGTACACTCTACCATGCTTTCCCTTGGTGACAACAGTAGACTCACCATGAGCATTTTGGGGATCCAGGTGAAGGGAAGCTGAGTGTTGGATACACTTAGTTCGAATGTAGTGGAACATACTTTTCTATGGTTCATAGTCACTTCTATACGTAGTTGAGTTGTTGCTTGTTAGCCCATGGTAGGAACTGTTTCCAGGAATATTCCTATTTACTTCCCACTGGTGACTTACTGGGTATCATGAAATGAAGATTTTGGGCCAAGCTTTGTAAAATTATATGAGTTCATCCTATGGACCTTGCCATTGGACCTATGTGGGAAGCAGAGACAAATAAAGGTTGAAAAGTGTGTGGAGCTGGAAGCTAATCTATGGCAAATTCTTCAGTTTTTCAGATTTGTAGATTATAAGCAAGGAATGGTCCTCATCAACACCTAGTCAAAATAAAAATTCTCCTCTATGAGGAATACTTGAAAATGTAGCATATAAAATTATTAATGCATCCTACATATTTTTCCTTCTTGTGGGAGAATCTATCAGAGTATGTTTGTAGGACACAAATCTACAAATATTAAAAAAAGTGTATGTCCATGTGAAGTCACATGTTTTTGTGCATCCTAACTTCAATAATAAAAAACATTTTAATTGACTGTGCTTGAAGACAAAATGAATTGTCTCTCTATTCTCTCCTATAAAAGTATATAAGAAGATTGTCATATGAAGAGGCAAGATATAGGTAATATAAGAGTGTTAGGAAGTCAACAAAAATGCTGCTTCCTGAATTTTTTGTTTGTGATATTTGTCAGTTTTTAAAATTTATAATTTGTTGTGATTTTTCTATCATTCCATAAAAATATTCTCAAATGACCAATTTTATTATTCTTTGAAAGTGTCCTCCAAATTATGTAAGCTTGAGGGTCCCATAAAATCTAGTTTTGCCCCTCTGTACTATATAATGATAGTTAAAATTTCTAGTCAATGTAGTTTAAAAAATCAGATATGTCACTCAACTGTTTTTAGAAATGGCATAAAACTTCTTCATATGTTGTCAAAGTCACTCATTCCTTTTTTCCTAAGAGCAATAATCCTAGTTCCTTTAATTTTTCTTTATGTATTATATTTTATACACCCTCTTGGTCTAATAGAACGTTCTGCGATGATAGAACTGTTCTATATCTATGCTATGTACTGTGATAGCCACTCTCCAAACATGGTTTTTGAGCACTGGAATGTGACTGGTGAGGACTGAGGAATTGAAATATTAATTTGATTTCATTTTAATTAATTTGCATTCACACAGACATAGCCACACATGGCTAGTAGCTCCTATACTGAACAACACAGTTTGCAGTCTTAATCAACTTTGGAATGAACTCATGTCTAATGTACACCTTTATCTAGTCATTGAATATAGATTTCTATGTCTTTGTGCAGTAAATTCCTAAATCATGACTAACATAATATACATTAATCTGAAGGTTGTGTTCAATTTTTGAATACCCCAAATTAAATATTCTTATATCCTTATGATGCTGTGGGTATTTTTATAGGCAGGTTTTCACTTATTATGTTTATTGTTGGCAGACGCTGGAAAACTTAAAAGAGATTTGTGGAAATTTCCCTTTCAAACATGCTTTTCAATATGGTAAAACAATCAAAGATGCTTTATTGGGGGCAAAAGATGCATAGAATCCAATCAATAATGCATTTTGCTTGCCTAAAAGTTGTACTTACCAGAATGAACTTGACACAAGTATGACGCATTCCACAAATGGAGACTTTCTGCTCTACCAGAATTAATTTAACAGTAATGGCCAGATATTTCACATGCTCTGCAAGTTTCGAGTGATACCCAAGGCAGATGCAGCCATGGCTTGTCCCCTGGAAAATGACTGTTTACACCCAAGAGCAATTCCTGGAATGTAACAGGAAGCGGCACGTGACCACACAGCGGAGCTGGGTATTTCTCCAGGCTTCCTGTTGGAGGAATAAGTGCTTTTCGTTCTCCTCCAGGCACAGAAGAAAATCATTCTGAAAACCATATAGAAGAAAATACTTCTTTAAGACAAATATGACTTTTTCCACATACATGATTCTTTAGAGAATGATCTCCAGATAACTAGGACAACAGGAGGTAGAAACCTAAACAAAACTTCAGAACAATCAAGAGCAGTCCAGATGTTGGCGTCCAGTATATGGTAAATTACACTGAAATTCAATATTAGTTGAATTTTTAGGCCCACAAACATGTATAGAAACCTCTAAATTTAATTCAACACATTTTTCACTGTTATTTTCTGTTTTCATGATATCCTTGTGTTTTCGTCTACTGTTTTCATGCCACTGGATTGAAAGACTAGGCTGATTTTTCTATCAAACACAGTATTCTGTGTGTATGTAATGCTAGATGTAAGGATAAAACTGAAATAGTTAGACCACCATCAAGATGTTTTCTATTTAGTTCATTGTGTCCTTAAGGCAAGTGGGTGATAAGTTCTTTTCAGGTTTCTTTTAAAATGAACTTTAGGGCACACAAATTTACTCTACTTAAAAACAGAAAAGTCATAAAAACAGAAAGTAATAAAAGCTTTTTCAGAGGCCCAATTTTATTTAATCTTATCTTTTTATTTTCAGATTCTCAGAGTGTGAGCATCTGCCAATTTTTATGGCAGGATTAGGAGTTTATGTAGAAATATAATGACTCTCATCAAACTTATGGATCTAGATAAAAAAAATCCTGGAAACAACCTCAATGTCTGTGTGGGAAGGGGGGCCTGACTACAAAAAGCCAACAGGAAACTTTGGGTAGTCATGCATATGTTAATTGTCTTGCTTGTGGTGATGGTTTCGCACAGATACATATGTCAAAACTTGTCACACTGTACACTTCAAATAAATGCAGTCTATTTTATGCAATTTTACTTCAATAGAGCTGTTTAAAACTTAAAAAAATTTTTCTTTAAATTGTGCTCTAAAGTTTTTGACTACTCAAAAATAGAGCCTTTTATCCAAATAATTTTCACAGTCTCAGAAGGGAGACTAGATGAGGTCCTACTAAATGCTGAATAAAATACAAGAGTCAACTCAAGGAAGCAAATAATCAACTTCCAAATGAATGATGATAGAAGCCAGGCAAAAAACACAAATCAGATTGGTAACACCTCTCTGTCTGGGAATGGCATCAACTTCAATCTTTATTGATTTGCTAAAGCAAAATACTTGGGCATCCTCCTGGATCCTGGACTTAGTGTTTCCCTTGCTCTTTCATTCAATTAGTTATAATTTATTTTTGTCTCCTGTAGAGATATATTATAAATGCATCTTATTCCTGTTATGTTTTCTCTGACTCATCATCCACTGCTTTGGTCAGATCCTCGTTATTTCCTGTCTACAAGTAATTCTAAGAGTCTCTCTGCATCCAGTCTTCTTCCCTTCCAATCTATCCCACATGCAATGAGGGAGAGCAGTTACCTGTAATAGTCAGGGAGAGAAGCACCTTCCCAAACAGGAGAGTTCTAATTGTAGGAGGCCACATGACAAATCTGTGGCCTTTGGTAAAGTAATAAAGCAATGCTGATCCATGGCCTGGAGGGAAACAGGGAAATAGATACTGACCTTTATTCCTCTTCCCCTTTAGGCTCCTGCCATGACCTTTTATTGGTCAAACCGAAAAGAAAAGCCAGGGAGCCCAGTAGATGAAGTCCATAAAGTCTGGCCTTCCAGGGCACAGGGCAGAGTGGAAAAGAAGATGGGTGCATCTGGAGAGGCAAATAGAAAATATATTATCACATCCTTCTAAAACACAAGATTGATCGTATTATTCCCTTAAGAATATAGCTTTGTGTGTGTTTTGGGGCGTGGGAAGACCTTTGCCCCTATCTTCAAAATTGAAAAGTAATACTTTGTTAACATCACTAATGTTTATTTGTAGGAAAAATTATTTGTTGCGTTGTCTTAAGTACTATATTCCTATAGATACATAAAATTTAATCTTCTCAAAAACTGAGAGATATTATTTTCATTAATTTATTAATAAGGAAGCTTATCTATCTTTACAATGGTATCACATTATACATGCATAGTCTTGTAAATTCACTAATATTTGTAGGGAAGAAGATAGGAAGCAAAATAACACTAAATTTTGATGATCCCACCTGTTATTCCACTCTCAACACTTCTTTTTTTATTATTTTTTAAAGACTTTATTTATTTATTTGACAGAGAGAGACACAGCGAGAGAGGGAACACAAGCAGGGGGAGTGGGACAGGGAGAAGCAGGCTTCCCGCGGAGCAGGGAGCCCGATGCGGGGCTCGATCCCAGGACCCTGGGATCATGACCTGAGCTGAAGGCAGATTCTTAACGAATGAGCCACCCAGGCGCCCTTATTCTCAACACTTCTGAGAATCTAGAGTTAAGTTATTTTGTACGATGAGATCTTTAAACACACACTGACTAATTTATCTGGTACTTAACAAAAGAAACAAGGCACAAAGAAAACTGGTGATTATGATTTATTAAGAGATGGTGTATTGATAGGGCACCACTCCCCTTGCTTGTGTTCTTGTTCTCGCTCGCTCTCTCTCTGTCAAATAAATGTATATAATCTTAAAAAAAATAAGAGAGATGGTGGATTATTTTCCAGTGTGGTTCAATTCTCAAAGAGATTTCAAAGGTAATTTTTGTGTACCTTATTTTCATCTCATTCAGTGACTTTAAAACCTAACCCTTTGATAAGATGATCTACTCCTGAGAATTAGAGCCTAGATTAGAATACAGTCTGGTTATAAAAGTCTGTTTGATTATAAACTTTTTTTTTAAAGATTTATTCATTTGAGAGAGGAAATGCACACGTGCATGCAGGAGCGGGAGAGGGGCCGAGGAAGAGGGAGAGAGAGAATCTTAGCAGGCTCCACACTCAGCATGGAGGCTGACACACGGCTTGATCTCGTGACCCTGAGATCATGACCTGAGCTTAAATCGAGTTAGATGCTTATCAGGGAAATCCAAATCAAAACCTCAATGAGATACCACTTCACACCAGTCAGAATGGCTAAAATTAACAAGTCAGGAAACGACAGATGTTGGTGGGGATGTGGAGAAAGGGGAACCCTCCTACACTGTTGGTGGGAATGCAAGCTGGTGCAGCCACTCTGGAAAACAGTATGGAGGTTCCTCAAACAGTTGAAAATAGAGCTACCATACGATCCAGCAATTGCACTACTGGGTATTTACCCCAAAGATACAAATATAGGGATCTGAAGGGGTACATGCACCCCAATGTTTATAGCAGCAATGTCCACCATAGCCAAACTGTGGAAAGAGTCAAGATGTCCATCGACAGATGAACGGATAAAGAAGATGTGGTATATATACACAATGGAATATTATGCAGCCATCAAAAGGAATGAGATCTTGCCATTTGCAACAATGTGGATGGAACTGGAGGGTGTTATGCTGAGTGAAATAAGTCAGTCAGAGAAAGACATGTATCATATGACCTCACTGATATGAGGAATTCTTAATCTCAGGAAACAAACTGAGGGTTGCTGGAGTGGTGGGGGGTGGGAGGGATGGGGTGGCTGGGTGATAGACATTGGGGAGGGTATGTGTTATGGTGAGCGCTGTGAATTGTGCAAGACTGTTGAATCACAGATCTGTACCTCTGAAACAAATAATGCAATATATGTTAAGAAAAAAAGAAGAGGGGTGCCTGGGTGGCTCAGTTGGTTAAGCAACTGCCTTCAGCTCAGGTCATGATCCTGGAGTCCTGGCATCGAGTTCCGCATCGGGCTCCCTGATCAGCAGAGAGTCTGCTTCTCCCTCTGACCTCCCCCCTCTCATGTACTCTCTCTCTCTTTCTCATTCTCTCTCTCTCAAATAAATAAAAATAAAATCTTAAAAAAAAAAGAAAAAAAAAGAAGAAGATAGCAGGAGGGGAAGAATGGAGGGGGAGACGAACCATGAGAGACGATGGACTCTGAAAAACAAACTGAGGGTTCTAGAGGGGAGGGGGGTGGGGGGATGGGTTAGCCTGGTGATGGGTATTAAAGAGGGCACGTTCTGCATGGAGCACTGGGTGTTATGCATAAACAATGAATCATGGAACACTACATCAAAAGCTAATGATGTAATATATGGTGACTAACATAACAATAAAAAATTAAAATAAAAAAGAGTCAGATGCTTAACCAACTGAGCCACCCAGGCATCCCTGATTATAAACTTCTTGCTTTTTAGCATTATTATATACAGCTTCACTAAATAAAAGGATAAAAACTGTCACTTTTTTTTATTCTTGCTGTAGAATTAGGAGCTTGAGATTATTTCGTTTTTTCTCAATTTGCTGTTACTTAATATTTTTTGAGTGCATGTGACTTGAAAGGGAATGAAAATTTTATATATCCTGCCATTGTCTTTATTAGCATGGTATTTATGAGAGGGTATGCTTATAAAGTACTATTCATATTTTAGTGTGTAGGAAATATCAGATTTTCTCTTGGATATAAAAAGTTAATTTCCATAACTTATAAAATGTATGTCAGAATTTTTAAAAATGTTTTCAAGACTAGTGGTGATTGCTTTCTCTTGCTTTTAGTATACTTTGTCTAAACATTGTGCAGAAATTTAGCGCTCATAATCTAACATTGTTGGAGACCCAAATACATACATTTTTGGTTTTTATTTTTTAAGGATTATTTATTAATTATTTGAAGCAAGGAGGAAGGGGCAGAGGGAGAGGGACAAAGAGACTCTCAAGAGGACGCTCCACTGAGTGCAGAGCCCAATGCTGGGCTTGATCTCAGGACCCTGAGATTGTGACCCAAGCCAAAATCAAGAGTTGGATGCCCAACCGACTGAGCCACACAGGCACCCCCAAATACATCAATTTTTAAAGCAGAAATTACTTTTTTTTTCAAAGACTCTTTTAATGAATAATACATTCTAGTTGGGATAATCATATACTTCTCTTTGAGTCTATATTCCTGCTTTAAAAATTTCCCAATTCAAAAGGCTCATAAATTTTTATCATTGTTACTTATCTGTGTACTTTATTTTCATAATAATTGGAAGTCCAGGTATTTTTCTTATTTGTATCTTGAGGATAGCTAGGCTGTACCTGCAAATAATAAACATTCGGTAAATGTATGCTGAACGAATGAATGAATTTTCTAAATGACAACTATAAAATTTATTCTGCATTGTCATTAATTTCATTTGTAGTTGATTTAGGAAAAAGACTATATCAAGAGGTGATATAAACTTTTTTAAAAAAGATTTTATTTATTTATTTATTTATTTATTTATTTATTTATTTATTTAAGAGAGAGTGTGCAAGTTGGGGGAGGGACAGTGGGAGAGGGAGAGAATCTCCAGCAGATTCCCTACCGAGCAATGCCCAAGGCGGGGCTCGATCCCACGACCCTGAGATCATGACCTGAGCCGAAATCAAGAGTTGGATGCTTAACCAACTGAGTCACCCAGGCGCCCCTATACACTTCTGTTATATGGAGTTATAATCATTCTATCTTATACCTTGAAAAAAAGAATGTATTTTAAGCAGAAAACAACAACAACGATAAAACAATCAACAACAGGATGCACAAATTGGGCCAAATCAGTAGCAGTACTGATCTGTTTGGTATGCACAGCATGTTTTTTAAAGGTTTTTGAGTTAATATTTTAAAGTCAGGTTATTTGACATTAGGATTGCTGGATTTTCTTAAATTTGAAGATAAGCCAACACTGCCTCTACTCCCAAAGGCAACCATCGCCTTAGTGTTCCTTAGATCTGGCCCCCAGTGGTTCTAGCTCTAGCTGAGTCCCCATCCTCATGCAATGCTTGCAGCTTCACTTATGATTCACCCAATTTATCATTTATGCCAGTTTCTCTGAGCCTGGTGGTGCATGAAGAGAGTACCCACACTGAGTGATTTTAAGGGAATCACTTTCCACATTTTTAAGTTTGGGTGTTCATGAAATTAGTCTGCCCAAGGACGTCCCTGAGTTCACAACAACACTTCTTCCACTATACAAAAGAAAGAGATGCTTTCTCCCATTCCAAACCCTACTGTGGAGTACTGCTCTGAGGCATAAAATCCAGAGGGCTTCGGACAAAAAGCAAGCCTCCTGTAATAATGAACCAAAGCACTGTAAGACCTCAAGAGTCACCTGACTTCCCAGTCTTAGACATATTTGGGCTCCCAGTTAAGACTGGCATTAGAAATGGGGTCCATCTGTGATGACTGAAATTCAGATAAATTCTTGAAAAGGGGGGTGAGACTAATGACATTTTTTATGGCACTTTTTTGTTAATTAAATTATTAGACAAATGCATGGCTCTTGAAGGAAATTGTCTTTAGTATGTAACTAAAGAACATTTATAAGAAACACTGCACTCTTCAAAGCTTTTTATTTATTCAGTTTTTGGGGGGAGGGAGATCGAAATGTAAAGTTATTTTCAGTCCATCTTAATTATCATCTTATTTTATATCTCCTTCTCAATTCCAAGTGCTATTTTTTATCCAATGAACTGTTCGCTTTTCATTTCCTCCATGATACCTTCTTTAATAATCCAGTCCATTTTGATTTCTTCCTCCTCTAAATTTCTAGCTCACAGTGTTTGTAATAATAATCTGGACAACTTGTTCCTCCCCACTTTTAGCTGTATGAGAGTTAATTGACATATATCATTATGTAGGTTTAAGGTATACAACATGATGATTTGACGCAGGTATGTACTACAAAATGATTCAATTAGGTTGATAACCATAAGGTTAGTTAATTAAGACATCCATCTCTTTATATAATTACAATTTTGTGTATGTGTGTGGGGAGAATATTTAAGATCTACTCTCTTAGCAACTTTCAAGTAAATAATACATTATTGTTAACTATTGTCAGCTTGCTGAATATTAACTAGATCCCCAGAACTTTTTCATCATATGAATGAATGGGGATACCCTTTGTACTCTTTGACCAACATTTCTCCATTTTTCCCACCCCTACCCCTGGCAATTGCCATTTTACTCTGTTTCTGTGAGATTGGCTAATTTTTAAGATTTCAAATACAAGTGAATTTATCTTTCTCCATCTGACTTAATTCACTCAGCATAATGCTTTCAGGGTCCATCCATGTTCTTACAAATGGCAGGATTTCATTTTTCTCATGGCTGAATAATATTCCATTCTCTCTCTACAATATCACATTTTCTTTATTTATTCATCCACTGATGGACACTGAGATTGTTTCTGTATCTTGGCTACTGTGAATAATGCTGCAAAACATGGGTGTGTGGGTATCTCTTCCAGACAATAATTTCATTGCCTTTGGGTATATATGCAGACTTGTACCCACCTGTATATCTTCCCTGGAAAAAATGCCTATTCATGTCCTCTGCCCATTTTTAATTGGATGCTGCTGATTTGCTATGGAGTTGTGTGAATTCCTTTACATATTTTGGATACTTGCCCCTTATCTGATAGATACTTTGCAAGTATTTCCTCCAATCTGCAGTTTGCTGCTTCATTCTGTTGACTTTTTCTTTGGTTGTACAGAAGGTTTTTAGTTTGATGTAGACTCACTTTATAAATTTTTGCTCTTGTTGCTTGTGCTTTTGATGTCATATACAAAACGGAATGTGACATTGTGACACACTGTCTACTTCTGCAAAAAGAATTAACAACAACAACAACAACACAACGAACAAAACTGACATCTGCAGATCTAGCTCTGGAGACATGAATGGGAGTCTTTTGCCAGGTCCTTGGATGGACCGGACTAGATTGCAGCTGGAGAGGCTACAGCTGAGTATGGGGTCCTTTTAAGATTTCTGGGAATGCAGACAAGAATGTCTCCTATTGGGTGTCTGGGCTGGCAGGTCTGCTAGTAAACTGTGTGACTGTGATGGGGTTGGATGGTCCTGAAGGATCTCTGGGGGTGCAGATGGAAATGTCTCCCACTGGGACCATGGACGCTCAGGATTACTGGCAGACCACGGCTGTGAGGAGGCCTGAGCCATGCATCGGGCCCTTTCAGCTTCTCTAGGGGCACAGTCTCTGTGCCAACAAGACTATTCACATAATGTGGCTGGGATAAGAGCCCAGTTACAGGCCCTTTCAGAATCTACAGTCTCTCCAAGTTTGTCAGGTTTACCTCTAGGGGCTCTGAGACCATGGCTGACAGGGGCTGGAGCTAGTTCATGCACGACTTCAGGGTCCACGGCTGGGACCAAGTTCTGAATTCCTATTACCCAATGCATGGGTGGGCCTGACTGCTCCCAGGTCCCTTGGTGTATGATGCTGGTGACAGGATCAAGCCAAATGGGGCTGTAATTTAGTCCTTAGTGGTACAGAGCTGTTTCCAGGGCTGGAGCTGGGATCAAGGACATGGGAGTGTCTCCTGCATGGTCCCTGGGCCAGCAGGACTATACACAGATTTTGGCTGTGATGGGCTAGAGCCAGCTACTGGGCCCTTTCAGAATCTGCAGTCTGATTTAGCAGGCTCTAAGTCCCAACTCAGAGGTGGGTGCTACTGATGTCTAATGCGTAGAGGTTAGGGATATTCTAAATTGCTTTGGACAGCCCTCACAACAAGGGATTATCTGGCCCAAATCTCAATATTGCCTAGGTTGAGAATCCAGAACCTGATCTGGATAACTTATGATCTGTGCATATAGGCCTTTTCCTCCATTATGAAGTGATGAGGTCACAGCTAGACACAGAGAGGAGGTGATGGGAAGATGAAGGTAGAAATTGGAGTGATGTGGCCACAAGCCAAGGAATTCGAGGAATGCCAATAGCCACCAGAAGCTTGGGGGCAAGGAAGGATTCTCCCCTAGAGTCTCCAGATGGACTGCAGCCTGCCTACGCCTAGATTTCAGACTTCTAGCCTTTAGAACTATAACAGAACAAACTTGTTATTTTCAGCCATTAAGTGTCTGGTGATTCATGATAGCAGGCCTCAGGAAACTTACACACATGCTCAGGACAATGCCTTACCCAGAGTAGGCACTTAATATATATTTATGATGAAAATTGTCTTGCTTCTTTGTAGAAATTTGGTTAAGCCTCCTTACAAAATCAAATCAAATACATATTCTCATGCTTCCATATTTCTTGCCTCAAGACTTTGGTGTGTCACTAAACTACTAGACATATTAGCACAGGAATGGATAGAATACTGCCCAAAGGAGAGGTCACACAATGCGATGACTGGATGTTGACATATTAGATGTAAATTCACTCATGTATGTGCTCGTTTGTTTATTTCAAATGCACTTCATGATGCACCCTACCATAGTTCCTCCTACTGGACTTAGTAATAAAATATGATGTTATAATTTGGAAGCTAAGTTGTAGTTAATGTAGTTTGCAGCAACATCAGCTTTAATCTCTAGATGGCACTATGTTATAAGGAATCAACCGAAGATCTGCTACTACAATTTTCATATAACTGTTTCTGGAAATAAAGAATATTTTCCTGTGAAAATCTTCCAAGAAATTATATGCAGCACTATGAAAGTTCTATTTTACTAAATATGGATAGGCTTCTAATTTTCATATTACTGTGATAAGGAAAGATAATAGAGGAACTGAGTTCTAAAACATGCTTGCCAACGGGAAAATTTATTTTCATTTAAGTTTTTTGATTATTCTGCATACGTTTTGTTGGGGAATATATAAACAACAAATGATATAGCTCTGGTGGCTCATATGAGAATGTCCACATACCTGGGATAATCCTTTGATAGTTATAGGTGAAGATTAATAATTCACTCTTCATTTTAGCTTAAAATATAAACAAGAGGACATATTATTTTTTAATCCTCTTTACTGAAATTTCACCTTCAATCTCAGATGAGACAAAGCTACTTGCACCATCTTTTCCTTAATTCTCTTTTTTTACATTCTTAACCTTTCTTTGGAATATATATATATATTGCTTTGAGTCTCCAGTGACTTCTAGGACTTTTAAAAATTCTTTATTTCTGAAGGCTTTAGGGATTAGATTTTTCTCTATTTGCATATGTGGTAAACTCATTTAGCCAATCAAATAATGTTATTCCTTGTCTTCTCTACTTTCAAAGCATTTTGAATCACTCCTAAGGTACTTTTTTCATTGCTTGTTTTGTTAATTATTTGCATATAGACCCACCTTCTGTACAAAATTATACATTCCTGGGGGGAATGGTATACTGACTTATTTACCTTTATGCAAATGATAATATCCTTGGTAACTATCTATTGCATTTAATGAATTTGGTTGTGCATGATGTGATAATTCAAAGGAAAAAATAGCTCATTTGGGAGTTGTTTCTTTTTTTATCTTTTTTCTTTAAAAAAATCCAAATATCTTCGATCTGAAGTATCAAGTGAGATTACTAAATAAAAACATACGATTTTCTTGATCGAGGCAGTAATTTGGGGATTAATCAGTTATTAAGTAAAATTTGAGGACACTAAAAACCACTTTGTTTGAACTTTTCCATTTTCTTCATACAAATGGAAAACCAATCTTTACCATCACCCCAACCTAATTCCAACCCTTAACTTAGACTCTTTCCTCAGATCTCAATTTTCCTGCTAATTCTTATGGGTATAATTCTTTGCTCTTTCAAGAGATTTTGCCCTTTTGTTTTTCTAGAACACACTGCCCTTCCCATACTGGAAGGGCACACATGTTGGATCTTTGTTGCTTATTTGTTTTTGTCTCTGTATTTTATCATTCTTTAAATTTTTTGAAAGATTTTATTTATTCATTCATGAGAGATAGAGAGAGAGAGAGGCAGAGGCAGAGGGAGAAGCAGACTCCCCGCAGATCAGGGAGCCCAGATGCTGGCTCGATCCTAGGACCCCAGGATCATGACCTGAGCTGAAGGCAGATGCTTAACCAACTGAGCCACCCAGGCTCCCCATTCCTTAAATTTCAAAAGGGTAAGAACCACGTGTATCCTATTTACCCTTATATACCCAGCACCTGGCACAGAGACTGTGGTATCATGACCACATGGTGTTTACTGTGCAAATGAGAGCTGAATAAATGATTTAAGGATGAAAGGGGAGCATTTACATCACTTACTTTGCAAATATGTTGGGATACTTATTATGCATCAAAAAACTATGCTAAACACAAGAGAAGGAACATAAAAGACAAATCCCCCTGCCTTCATGGAGTTTCCATTTTAGTGGGATGAAGACAAGCAAGTCAACTAATAAATATATAAGTAAACAACTGAATACAAAATTAAAGATATGAAAAAAATAGCCAAAGATATTAATAAATAAGTATATAATTGATAAAAATGAAGCAGATAAAAGTGATTAAAAGTGTTCAAGATGGTTTTGGGAAGGCCCTTCTGAGGAGATAGAACTGAGGAGAAGTGGGAGAAGTTTCTGTGTTTTGTTTTGTTTTGTTTTGTTTGAGGCAGAGCATTTCCTTCAGAGGACAGTTAATGCAAGGAGCATGAATCAGAAATTTGCTTGGCATGTTCCAGGAACACAAATGGAGTGAATAAATGAGAGACGCAGAATGTGACTGGAAATGTAGCTGGAAAGGAAACATGGTGTCAGATAATAAAGGACCTTGTAAAACCCAACAAGGACTTCTGATTTCATTTGAGAACCTAATCACATGAGCCATTTGAATCTGGGTCTAGGGGTCAGAGACAAAGTCAGAACCAAGTGGAAGAGAGATTGGATATGAGGGAGATTCTCCATGCCTGGCTTTGATGATGAAAGAAGCCACATGGCTTGAAATGTGTGTAGCCTCTGGGAGCAGAGAATGGCCCTAGGTGGCCCTGAGAGTGATCCTTGGCTGATAGCCAGCATGG
Source organism: Zalophus californianus (assembly GCF_009762305.2). Classification (NCBI taxonomy): domain Eukaryota; kingdom Metazoa; phylum Chordata; class Mammalia; order Carnivora; family Otariidae; genus Zalophus; species Zalophus californianus. The sequence goes on from NC_045597.1 coordinate 18,823,563, forward strand.
AAATGTAGGCCTCAGTCCTGCCTTGGCCAAATGTGGGCCTCAGCCATGCCTTGGCCAAATTTTTGACCTACAGAATTATGACAGAATACCTGGGTATTATATTTTGGGTTTGTGGTAGTTTGTTATACAACAAGAGAAAATGAATACCTCCAAAGTTCTTGTGATGATCAAGTACCCAGTATGCCTAGTTGATTATAGAGGGGTAAATATTAAGGGTCCTGAGCAACTTCATACTCTAGGGGTCCCTGATGTAGACCCTAGGGATGAAACTAAAAAGGGCAGTTCTTACAGTGGAGGGAAGGTATTTAAGGTGGACAGAGCCAAAAGTAGACTTTTTTTTTTTTTTTTTTTTTTGCAAGAGAGTGAGAGCATGCGTGCATGTGGGGCTGGGGGGCAGTGGTAGAGAGAGAGGGGGAGAGAAAATCTTAAGCAGACTCCATGCCCAGTGTGGAGCCCAACACGGGGCTTGATCTCATGACCCTGAGATCACGACCTGAGCCAAAATCAAGAGTGGGCTGCTTAACTGACGGAGTCACCCAGGTGCCCCCAAAAGTAGACTTTTATCTGATTTTGTCTCACACTGGCTTTACCCTTAATATAGTTTTATTCTAATTCGACTCTAGTATCCAATCACCTAGGTTCAAAATAATGGCATTTGAGTCAGTACTTCTACAAGTTACCAAGTCTGATCACTAACGCCTTCTAAATTTCCCCTACCTTCCCATTTCCTTTGGTAGTCCCTTATTCCAACACTACATCCTCCAGTAATTGGTTGATATTCCAAACTTTTACTTGGCCATCTCCAAGCCTGCTTCTATGCATTACCTCCAGACCCATCTTGCCCAAACCTTTCTTCCTTCATGCCACTCCCCCACTCATAGTTTCTCTCCACAGGATCCTGTCTTGCCAAGACCTTGGAGCTGTCATGGTCTTTTGGCATCTCTCACTTTACACAAGAGGAAACTGAAGCCAGAGGGGTACACTAACTTAATGTCAGAGCAAGCAAGGGGCAAAGTAAGGCCTAGAACAAGATCTCCTGATTCAGTTTTAGTGCTTTACCCATGACACGTTTCAGATGTCTCAGAATGTCTTCAGGGCTTTGTTTTTATTCCCAACCGTACCTCTCTACCCTTCCTCTCTTTACTCCTCATCATGACAGATCCATTTCCTAACTGTCCTGTGAAAGTATGACTCACCTTACTCTACCTACTGGATATTTTCCCTTTCTTTCCCCTTTTCTTTCCTGATTATGGTGTTTGTGCTTGCTGGTCACTCTACCTCGCACAGATGCCTCCTTTCTCTGATCTTCTGTGCATATCAGTCATTAACACATAAGCTTACAAAGCACCTTATTTGGTGGTACACGTTTCATGGGTGGCTGTCTTATCTTTCCAAGAAGATTATACATTCCCAGATGATACTTAGGGTTCCTCTTTCATTTGTAGCCAGCTCTGTGTTCAGCATAAATAAATAATACAGTGAATTAAATTAGTCTTAGTCTTCTGCACTGTTTGCATTTTAAATCAACTAATATTTATTGAAGGCTTATTAGGGATTAGATGGGGCGATGAAAGGTGAGGTAGGCTAACTGTCCTCAAACGAGCTCATTTTTTTTTTTTTTATAGATTTTATTTATTTGAGACAGAGAGAGAGAGAATGAGTGAGAGAGAGAGCACAAGCCAGGGGGAGAGGCAGAGGGAGAAACAGACTCCCCACCGAGCAGGGAGCCTGAAGCAGGGCTCTATCCCAGGACCCTGGGATCATGACCTGAGCTGAAGGCAGACGCTTAACTGACTGAGCCACCCAGGTGCCCCAAATGAGTTCATATTCTAATGGGGAATCTGGGCAAGTAAACCACTCTGAAGTAATATGATAAATACATCGTGCAGCAAGTTTGAGGGTTATACTACTCCTAAGACCAATCTAGTGATTAGAGGAGATGAGGTCTCTTGGTTGGTTTTGGTCTTGGCACAGTTTTTCTCATATGAGGCTGTTGGTTCATACAGCGATTTTATTAATGATACCTGTTACATTAGTTCTCTGCTGTAGCCAGTTGAACACACTGATATAACTGAAAAACACCACAGCAAAGCCACATTTTAAAGGACTTTGCTATAGCATGGATCCAATTATTCTGGGTAAATAACTTATCTGATTAGATGCCTTATTGTATTTTCATTTGAAAAGTGCTCTGATCCAGAGCCAGTTAATTAAAAACCTATTTTCAACCTGTTTTTTTTTTTTTCAATTTTATTTCAAACAAATACGCCCTTACCTTATTGTGAACATTTTAAAGTTTAGAATATTGGCCCTTCCAAAACATGTTGTAACTTAATTATAATAAATTCTGCAGCTTGGACAATAGCTACAAATGAAAACAAATATTCTTTACATAATGCTTTCTAAAAAGGCAAAAAAGAGAAAGACTGAAAAGTCCGGTTGACAAATTGCAATTGGTCTGCACTAGGGTACTTCAGTACATCATTCAGTATCACTGAAATGTAAAGGAGCTTTGTTAGGATTTAAAAATTGAGGACTTGGATTCCTACCCAGTTGCAATAACACAGTATAGCATTGTTAGTTCTGATTCAAGTGCAACTGATCAAAAGGTTATTGAATATTCCTTGTCTCTCTGCCAACTCTGAATGTCTTCTCCCTGACTGGAATATTTGGATCTTGTTGTTGTTCATTAACGCTTATCTTACATTCCATTCACTATCATTATCTACCTTTCTTAGTAATTAGCTAATTATATTTCAAGATAATTAGTTTAATGAAAGTGTGGGAAGTATGTAGGAAGAATCTAAGTGATATTGTCATGACTTCTACATGCAGATTAAGTAAAAAATAAGGAACACAAGAAAGTTAAAAAGAAGGAGCACTTAAAATAGGATGTATGTGCATTTTACGGAAATACTTCAAATAAGTGTTAGTCTCCTTTCGGGTTCTATTGCTCCTTAGGGGTATATAGTGGTATGTTGGGTGTTAGAGATAAGGAATAATTCTTTTAAGCCACCACAGCTTTTTGGCCAGTACACATGTAATGCTTGTTGTTGCTTATTTTGTTTGTGGATTTCTCAAAGACAAAGAAATATGGGGAAATTTAGAGAAACAAAGTGAAATAATATTAGATTAGTCAGGTAACTTTATTCATAGAGAGAGTATAGCCGTACTGGTAGTATGCTTCCATTTTAAGAAACGAGCACACAATTAAGTTGAACCTAAACCTACATGCTTATATATTCTATTATCTAGTCATCTATGTATGTATGTATGCATGAATTTATGGCAATGTATGTATATATATGTATGGTTTTATTGAACAAGGCACTTTGTTAATTGCTGTAGGAGAAAAAAATAAATATGTTAAAAATACTTTCTCCCTTTGAAGAGGTTTTATCCCTTGAATGGCAGCCATGAGAATGTGCATCTTAGTCTTCCAAATATAGGGAGCATAGTCGACCAAGGACCTCTGCTGCTGGGCTCTGAAGTTCATCACCGCCACCTTTGTCTTGAGTCCATGCTTCCTAGAGGCTGTTCCCAACCAACAGCTGAATATGGCTGAGATACTGAAGTGGCCTATCTTGGAAGACATGGGACTCCTATGGCCCATTCTGCCCGAGAATCACAGGACTTCCTTTGACAGCAAGGCAATCTAGGATGCTCCCAGACAACCTTTCTTCTCGTTCTCTTTCAGACTTGCTTTGCATTTGAATGGTTCTCCCAGCCTTCTTCAGCTTGCTTCCTATTTTCTTTCACAGGTATTTCCCCCAGTAAAAATCTTCACACATTTAATCTCATCTTGACATCTTATTCTTGGAGGACCTAGCCTAACACACTGATGATGAAATCAAATATACTTGAGGAAAATCAAAAACAACATTATCAAGAAATGCAAAATAAGAGGCAACAAACAGTACAGTTGAAGAGGTCACAAAAAAAAGACATAAAGTACTTGACTCAGATAGGTAAAGGGAGGCTGACATAGAAATTAGGATGTACAATATATTTGAGTACAATAAGCATTCCAGTTGAGTGGAGTACGGAAAAACTGAATGAAGCCAGGTTTGAAAGTTTGGTTAAAATTAAATTATAGAAGGTCTTGAATATCATGCTGAAGAATTTGGCTTGTCTTTTTCATCTAAAGTCCTTCCCCTGAAAATGTGAGAGCAGAGGGGGTTCACAGATTTGGAAATGCCGAGCACCAGCTTGTGCTTTCTCTTTCAGGCTCTCAGTAAAGAGGCATGACTAATACCTGGTGGAGTTCAGCAGCCCAAGCCCAAGAGCAAAGCTATGTAGAGGACTGGGACTGGACCGGGATTTAGGATTCTAACACCTTGGTAGTTTCCTGGTCAGCTAAAGTATTCCACACATACATGCAGCAAAGACTGCTTTTGAGACTTGGGCCTTAGTTCTGTACCAATGACAAGCTAATTGGTTTCTTTCTTTTAGAAACTGGGTCACAATTAGCAGTGTACGGGCCAGAGTTGAGGGATTTTGTTTGGCAATGATGGTGATAAAAAGAAACCAAAAATTTAATGTCAAACCCCCAATTTATGACTGTTTTTGAATAATCAGTTTGTATGGCTAGATTATTATTCCTGTATGACTACAGAGCTGGAGTTGAGTAGCAACGACTTCAGTTAGATAGTGCCAGAGTTCGTCAGGGGGCTACAGTTCCCACTTGACACTACAGTCTCACATTTGGTCCATGCTGTTCATCTACAGTCCCATTTACTGATTGAAGCCTTTTGAGTGTGTGACCTCATCTACATTTAAGCCTTATTTGCTTTGCCACACTAGTGTTCAGAACTCATACCAGCCCTGCCACGTGGACAGCATGTTTTTGCTTTTGGGCAATAGCTCTGTGCTTATCAATTAAAACAGCTGAAGTGAATTGGATCCCAGGGAACTCTGTGGTGAGATTCTTCTTGTTTGACCAAGACATCCAAAGGGCACCATTTTCTACCAAGCAGCATGAGGACTATATCGCCAATGGTGGCAACTGAGCTTCTGTGCACTTAGCATCGAGACCAATGGTTGCACAGTCGTGTGCCAAGGAATAACCCAAGTCCTGTTTTCCTCCACAGGCGATGAGGAAGATCAGGGCTTTTGTGAGGACATGTGTAACGGAAAGTTCTCTACAATATACTGTCACGTTATATGATTTTCGTCTAGGTTATGTGATTACTTGCATAATCTTTCTTTGAAGGTCCATTTATTCAAAGGCCACAGGAACCACTCAATCCATGTCCTAGGTGATAAGGTTTACACTTGATTTCCCTGGTCATTCTTCCTACCTTACAGCCCCATAGATTTGGGATCAGTACACTTTTTCTGTTAAGCGCCAAATAATAAATATTTCTAGCTTTGTGGGCCATGTGCTTTTTGTCACAACTACGCAGCTTGGTTGTTGTGGTGTGAAAGCAGCCACTGGCATTATTTAAACAAAGGGGCATGATTGTGTTCCAATAAACTTTATTTACAAAAATAAGTGGCGGGTAGGATATGGCCAGCAAGTATATTTTGCTGACCCTGCCATAGGGCATAAAGAAAAGGATACACTTACCACACAGCCCTCCAAGCCACAGCTAAGTTCTCCAAGAATTCAGGTAAGTGTCAGAGCTCCAGCCACCACTTTTCATAGTCTAGATTTCCTTCCTTCTGTTTAAAATGGAAGCTTCTCCAGAGTTCTACCTTCAGCTTCCAAGAAAACTCTACTTTTTCTCCCCAGCTCCCTCACCAAACTCCCCACGAATTTTGTCCTTCTCAAGTCTCCATTGGTTTTCAGTCTTAACAAAAAAGCCTGGTTCTCCTGAGCATAGCCACCTCGATAGCCCGTACAGTGGATGGAACACGCAGAGCATAGTCTCTTGGTTCACTGACCTTTCCATGTCCAAAAAACTCGACTTCACTTCAGCTACCCACCCCTCTTGCTACTCCTTATTGCCTCCCCTGACATTTCTATGCCCATTATTTCCACATTTGTATCTGCAGTCCTGACAAGAATTTCAGCTTGTTTGTTCTACTGCAAACTGATATTCATTTAGAGACCTAATAAACAACAGAAAGTTAATATCATCAAAGCCAAATTTATTATTTCTGTCCTTAAACCTGTTCCTACTTTGTCTTCCATCCTCAGAAAAGGACCCCACTTTATCCTCAGTTACCGCAGTTCCAAGCTTGTATTCTCTGTTTCTTGTTCCCCATGACCAAGCCATCAAAATGTCTTCTAAGTCTCACCTTTTCATTATCAGCCTTTAGACTATTCTACCTCCTGGAACGTGAGAATTCTCCCTGGATCAGTAGAGATGACAACTACCTCATCTCCCCCGGCCCGACTCTTACTGTTCACAGTCTACACAGAGCAGCAAGAATCATGGCTTTTTTTTGTGTGTATTTGTTTGCTTTATGGCAGAGTGTTAGCTTTCAGGGAGTAAGAATTGTTTGCTTATTCAATTACCTTAGTTCTTTAGTCAATTGATTGTTTTGCATACGCCCTGTCCATCAGCCCCTTCTAGTTGTTTCTTCTTAGTTTTGATGGTAAATTATCTTCACTATTATTTCAACAAGTCTCCTGCCTATAGCTCTGGACATTTCTCATCACATTATCCTGGTGGTCATCATTCCTGAATGAATCAACTTTTACTCTCTCTGTGCCATTATTCTGCTTGATAAGACTTGCTGGAGAAAATTACATAACTGAGAAGACGGACACCATTAAAAACTTACAGTCATCACTTCACCTGGGCCCTCAACACTGCTTGGTAACTTAATATATTTCCTAATCAAATTTCAAATCTCCGCCCCCTCACTTGCAGCAAATAAACTCACTCCCTGCTTCACAGAAAAAAGTAAGTTCTCAGAGAGGCTCTCCCTCAATTTTCCACCACCAAAGCCACAAACGGTCCTTTCTTCCTTCCCTCCTGTCACACTGACAGTAGAGGTGTCCCTCTCCTGGATAAGCCCATGCCCTCTATTGTTGTTTTGGAGACTATTCTTTGCTCCTTAGCAGGATCTTGCACAATTAGTTATTTCCTACTCTGTACCTGATACTCCTTGCTCCTTACAAACTCTCCTTCACTCATTATTCTTGCTGGGTTGAATTTCTTCAGTTCTTGACATCCATCAACCTTTTCTTTTTTTCTTTCATTCTTTTTTTCTCCCTCTTTTGGAATTTTCAGCATATTCCTCTGCAGCAACATTCCTTCTCCCCCTTGCTTCCCCTCTTACCAAATCATCTGGTTAATCTGTGTTTCTTTCAGATTTCAGCTGAGATGTCAGTTCTTCAAAGTAGCCTTTCCTTTCTACAGATTCTAGTAGGGGCCTCTGTCATTGCTCCCATCACATGTTGATCTCTCTCCTTCCTTATATGGTTTAAATGATTTGTTTAATATCTACACTTCTCGATCCACCAACAGCTCCACGAGGGAAGTGACCACAAATGTCTTGTGAACCACCTTATATTTGTACCTAATACCCTGCCTGGTATAGCACTGGCATTAACTAATGGATATTTGTTGCATAATGAATAAATGAATGAATGAATCAAAGAAGAAGGAAAAGGAGGAAGAAGAAGAGGAAGAGAAGAAGGGGTAGAGTAGGTGGAGGGAGGAAGAAAGGTAGACAAAGGAAGGACATCCCAAAGAAAAGCACACTTTAAAGCCTGGAACTGATTTCACCAGAGTTGCCCCACGGCTCCCAATAGATGGGAGGCCCCTTCCCATCAGGAAGGTGCTGCAGACCCTGTTATCTATGTGGGGAATAAGCACTCTGATAAGACTATCAAAGAAAGCGTGGCTCCATGCTGCCTCCAAACTGTTGATCTCTTCCAACCTGCTCTGTGTCAGATTCCATCTCCTGCTATTGTTGTTGCCCAAGGAGTCTGAGGTTGACTCAGGTTTCCTTGAGAGAGGACTTGGGGGGAGGGGGAGAGAATGTTGTGCTCCTCCTAGTGGTCAAAATATACCTCTTACAACGAAGTTTTAGGTGAACTTGGGCTTGGATTGGAGAGATTATAGAGTTTGAAGGTTGTAGTCTGGGACAGCAGTTAGGAAGGTGCTACAGTGGATGAACAAAGTAGTAAGAATTTGAATTAGTGTGGTGAGAACTCTGACTTTCTATTGTTAGATCATGTGTATACTGCTGAACACTAACACACAACTTAAAAATAACTAAACATAGAGGGCTAATTCAAACAAATATGTTCTTTAGTGTTTCCACAGAGTGATAGGCTGAGGGATTAATTAAAAAAACCTAATCTGAACCTATCAAATTGGGTTAGTGAATAACAAAAATATTGTTTGAGCAAAGAACATATTAAAAATATTAGTTTACTATTTTAATTAGTTGTTAAAGTTAAAAGAAAAAATTTTAAATTCCTTATTAAGGATTCAGTTATAGACGCCTCTTAGATAAATGCTATGTGAATTTGATTTTCCTTTTATAATCTTTACCATGTCACAAAAAGAGTAGCAGATGACATAAGCAGATGGACTTGTGTTATCTGCTACTGCTTAAAATCTTCTCTAAGCATTTTTTTGGCCATATTCATAAACATAGGATATGGTGGAACTAACTTACATCTGCTTAAAATCCTTGGTAACTTCTGTTAAAATTTATTTTAGTAAGTTATAATATGGCAATGCTTTTTAAATTATGGACAGTATTCTATCCACTTTAGAAATAAGGTCTGAGGTATATTTCAATACTTCTAGATAACTGTAAGTTTGAAAAATAAAATGTGCCTTTACTTGAGTTTTCATATTAGTGAATATTCCTGAGAAAATCATTGTTTGTAGATGATATTTTCAATTAATGGAAGACATGGATACAGACATGGAAAAATTCTTGTTCTAATTAATAATTTCTGTAGCTTTTTACAAATTTCAAAGCATTTTAGGACTATTACTTTCATTCTTTACCTAGGCTTCCCCTGTTTTGACAAGTAGCATGCTTTTCTACTGAACAAAAATACTCTGTCTCCATTAACTTTGTTAACTCTATCTGAGAAAAGAATGTAACCATGTCCACTCTACTTGGGAAGAATTTGCCTGGTTTTAGTTTTAAAGTAACCACAGGGAGGGGCGCCTGGGTGGCTCAGTCAGGTAGGGCTCCAGCCTGGTGTGGACCCTGCTTAAGATTCTCTCTCTCCCTCTCCTTCTGGCCCTCCCCCACCACTAGCCTGCACTCTCTCTCTCTTAAAAAAAAAATCATTTAAAGCAACCACAGGGAAACACCTTAAACATTATTCCCACACCTATAAACTGATAGGAAATATCACCCAGGGTCTCAAGGAATTCTTAAATAATTACGTTTAATTAAAAGTATAGGCTAATATTTGTATAATTATGGTTCAGATTGTTGTAGAAAAAATCCAAACCTAATGAAATTGACTAGTGCAGTTAATTTTTATAGAGAATTATTGTCATTATGCATATAAAAGATTTATTTTGTTGTATAACTAAACAACAGGAAGAAATATGCTTTCTGAAATAATCATAACTTTTAAATTCTGATTATTTGCTTACTACTTTATTATGTTGGAAGAAATTTCATGACTTTTTTTTTTTAAACTGGATTTAAAAGCTAGAACCTGTAAGCCTCAAAGAACCTCCATGAGACAGTTACATACAGAAAAATGTTAGTGAGGTATACATTTACTTTTCAGGCAAATGTCCCTAAAAGACTATATTTAAGAAGGAATCATTGAGCAAAAACAACTCCCTGAGTTACGGTCTATTTCCTAAGATGATTAGGCCTGCCCACTGATTTCAGACAGACTTTGTGGAGTCCTGGTGTTTCCAGAGAGGTCCATGAGAATCTCCACAGAGGGTGACCGGAGTGGCTAGGCTAAGACTTCTTCCCCAAGCTTCTACAGATCAACTCTGCTGTTACATATTTAATTTATCAAGGTTTCACCAAGATTTTTTTATTTTTGAAATAATGCTTTTTCTACTAAACACAATTAATAACTAAAATACAAAGTAAAATGATCATTTCTTAATCAAGGATGTTAAAATGATGAGCTGGGTCAAATCACAATCAAATAAATCTGCCATTATTTTCTGAGCATTCAGACAACTATTTCCATTTTAATTCTACCCAGGAATTACAGTATAGTTTCAAAATGTTTTCTAGGTTATTTTGGTATAAGATGTTGGCATTAGAATATTTATAACATGCTTCTCTCCTTTACTCTTTTCTTTAAAAATCCTCATTGCAGAATTCAACAATTTGCTGACACAGATTTTGTTAGTCATGGCAGTTTCAGGACAAAAGCAAAAGAATTATTCAGTATATAAATGCATTGCAATCATATCGAGTCAATCTTACGACCAGGGACTAACAGCAGGAAAGGTTTAGCTCATAGCAAATGTAGATTCTAAAATAAACACCTGTTTTGCCATTACTATAATCAATAGCTGTTGCTTGTCTGATGTTCAGAACCAGGTCTGAGAGGAAAAGTTCAAGTGGATGAGTCAAATGAAAGATGCTAATTCAAAAGACAAGATGTCAGGATTTCCCAACCAAGACCAGAAAAGTTAGGCTGAGACACGAAGAGCAATACTTTTGTGTGTGTTAAATATTTTCAGTTTCTAGCAGCTTGGGTAGCATAGAACCTGTGATACTCATGGGCATACCTACTTATATCCCACACTGATGTGTTTACTTCCAGCTCTTAATGATGGGGCTGAAGCCCTAGAATTCAGTAGTGCCATTACATTAACAATGTCACCCAGGGAATACATTAATGGCAACCTCTATTTCTATGCAGAGAAACCTCCTCCTTCTGAATTCCTGTGAAGCATCCTCCCTCTTTTCAGGGTGCACAGTTTGGAAATATTCAGTTTGCAATGGAAAAAGATAAAATTTCAATGCTTATCCATTTTTTTCAGGCCAAAGAGAAATAAACCTCAGTGTCTCTCAAGCTTGTGATCTTTGTTGTCTGACAGGAAAATGAAAAACTACCCATTTTTATATTTGGCTTAATAAGGTACATGAGGTAGCAATGCTCAGTAGCCAAAACTGACTGGTGATTTTCTTTCTAGATGACCCATTAAAATTGGCTGAAGATAATGAATTCATCCATCATTTATGACTAAGTGTACTGTCCCCTGCATGCACTCAAGATAATAGCATTTTAGAATGAAGGGTATTAAAATCATCTGATAAATCTAACATTACTGGGGAAAGTCACTTCACAATGATCATTCAGAGGTCATCATTACACACATTCATACCAGTTTCCAACTGGTTGAGGCCCAAAATTAGAGAAGAAGAGAGCAGGACAAGATGCAATTTCTTTCAAGTGACATCAGTATTTTTCAGCTACTAGGTTGTCTAGCTTTTCTCGGGGTGGGGGAGAAAAAAAGGAAGAGATAGAGATTGGAGTATTTCTCAGTTCCAGTTTTGTAGACATTTTTCCTGCTTTTCACCAAGTAGAAACTTTATCTTTTTGATTAATATGAAGCTACACGAATGCATAATATTCACAGACTAGGACTGAAAGTTGCTGAAGAGGAGGAAGGTGTACACAGCTCCGGGAGAAGCTGTCTGATGTAGGAGTGTGGGCTTCTGCCTCCACCATTTGCTGCCTGGATAAAGTTCCCACAAGGTATTTAACCCATTCTCTCTGCCTTGGTCTTCTCAACCATAAATGGGGATAATAACAGTAGCTACCTAGTGAGGTTGAGGTGGAAATTAAATGTATTTATAGACATAAAATATTTATTATACTGCCTGGCAAAGAGTAGGCCCTCAAAAGAGGTTATTTGTGGTATTATCATTGTTATCATTATTGTTTTTGTTATTATTATTATTTTGTTCTGACCAGGAATCTGAACAAACAAAAAGGTACTGAATAAATGCGTTCTTTAGGAAGACTTTTCTTGATTTTCTTGTTTTTCAACTAATTGCTCCAGAATACTCTCCAGGCCAGCTCGCATTTTTCTCTTATCAATTGAGTTTTGTAGCCCTCTTGATCAGAAACCACTCTGTTTAATCCAACGAACACATACACTTTTGGAAATTTGGGATCTTTAAAGCACAATATTGGACTTAGCTTATGGTGGGGGTAGGAGCATGGATCTGAAATGGTCAGAAACCTCTGGAATATATGAATGGCTTGATTTGTGGTTCTTCCATTATGGAAGGTCATAAAAAAACAGGATCCAGAGTGCCACTCAATTGAAACTTTCTTTCTCCTGTTCATGATGGGTGACTGTTGTTATGGTAAAGGAACATGATGGAACAGAATGGATGTTTGAGAAGATATTTCAACTGGTTTATCTATGAAATGTTAGAAAGTTTCTCTGGAGTGGATTTTGGGTAGGATATCTGGTCACAATTTTGGTTAAAGAATACCAAGCAAATGAAGCAAACTGGCACCTATGGAGTCTGAAAAGTCATCACAGAGTCGATAAAATGTACAAAATTCCCCTAATCTGTCTTCTCTTCATTACCCTAGGACCCTTTAGGAGCTCAGATAGGATCTGCTTTTCTGATACGTCTGTAGGGAATATACTCATTTTTCTTATCATCAGGTTTAGATACCATAAGTGACCACTGTGTCCATGGTAAACTTACTGACTAAAGTTTTGCTTATTTGCAGCCTGTCTTTCTTAAGAAACAATTATTAATGCCAACTGACTCTGAAGTCAGATCCTGGGATGACAAGCCTAAGTAAGACATCATCCCTGACTTGAGCGATCTCAGGAGTCTAATGAGGGAGGAAGCCCCAATGATATCATGACTCTATTCAGTCATTTAAGCACAAAAAGTGCCCTAGAAACTGAGAGGAGGAGGAAGCTAGTTGACCAAATAATCAGTTGCTGCTGACCAACTTTTATAGCTTCAGCTTAAATTCATTCATTTGAATAAAACTCATTCAAAGAGACAGATGGTCTCAAAAACGAAAATATCCCAAGACTGCTTCTCTGAGTTAAGATATCTTGATAGAACAGAATAAAAATGGGGCTTCTTTAGACTATAATGTTTCTTATATTGTAGCACTGAAGATGATCCTAATTCAGCAAGGACTTCTTACTTCTAGGCATTCTCAGTCTCCATGTTCGCATTTTGATTCTATTAATATTTATAGGACAGCCACAGGGTTCTCAACAGAGTCTCCAGTTATGTAATTTCATTGAGTTTCACTCTTAAAAAGCAATGTTGGAGCATCCAACAGGGATAAATATTTATTGGTGGAACCATATATCAGAAGAAATCATTTAAATTCATTACTTACTATGTCCCTGGGCTATAATCCTATTGTATAGAAGGCAATACTAAGAATGAACTCCTAAATGCCATAACTTGGCTTTAGAATTCAAGACAATGAATGCACTTATGTAAATTCTGTCTTTCTCTTTGAAAGATAGAATTTACCCTGTCTTAACCCGGTTTGCCTTTAACCCTGTTTTGCCTTTTTGGGAATATTTTGCTTATAGTGGACTTGCAACATGTTAGGAATGTCATCTGCAGCTATCCATGGATGAATGTGAAGGGCAACAGGATGATATAATTAGTAATTAATTCAGGGGTCGAGAGCTGTTGGGGTTTATTCCCCATACTGATCTTGAAACTCATCAAATGTTTATTGAATACTTCCTACGTGCAGAGTGCTGGGAGTGCACTAAGGTAAAGTGTTTAGAGATTATGTGGATGAATTCACAAAATATTTAATCCCTCCAGCAGTCAAGGAAAAACCATTGTCTCTTCATGCTTCTCTACCAAAGAGGAGGCCAAGTAACTCAATGGACTCCCTGGGCATTGGAGAAAGTATAGTGCTTCACTTGGGCATTCTACTTGGCCCTTTGTATCAGTTACCTGTAGATCAGGGTGGTTCAAAAGGTGATTCGTGATATAAACAGGGAAATTAGGGCCCAAGAAAAGACAATACTTCATGATATGTAATAGGGAGAATGACAGAAAACTGAAGCCTACCTCTGCAGAAGCTAAATAGTTTAAACTTATCGGGTCTAACTCTTGCTGGAAGGGAACAGGTATTTGGCTGAATCTGGAGGTGTGGTGACTTAAGAGCCAGGAGGTGGTGTGTGTTTAGCAATCAATGGGCCCTGGGGAATTTCTGCAAAAGTCACAGGATGGGAGAGGAGTCAGGCTTTCCTGGAGGTTAATGTCTGTGAGAACGGTACACATCTAGGAGTTGAGAAGTGGGAAACGGAAGATTGTGCTTTGGGAGCAGGCAAGATTTACCTAAAAAGGAACCAAGATAGTAACATCACCACACTTAATTTGACTTTATAATTGTTTTCATAGAGTTTCCATCATGTGTAGCTGGAGACCTATCTCTACATTCAAAGGACAGACACTTATTACTATTATTATTGTTACCATTATTATTACATGAATATTTATGATTATGTCATACTAAAATATGCCTTTGAAGCAGAAATTAATGAAATGCTCTTGTTTTATTACTTGAGTTGAAAGTCACATAAATTAGTTTTATTTCTATTTTGCTCTGAAGAATAAATTTGGATACTTTCCTTCAGTAGCAAAATTACTAAACATTACTTTTAGTAATTTTCTATCAAAAATGAGAGAAAAGATAACATTGGAAGTGTAGGCTTGACTAAATATATAGTCTTATTTATAAAGTCTACAATATACATTCACATTATCAAATATGAGTGTGTCTAAAACATAGTTGTAACTTCCGATCTCCTAAGTAACACCAACCTAGGGTGAGCACAGGAAGATAAAACATGAGTAACATTCCCAGTGGAATTCCTCAACTCGAATATTCAGTTTTATAACTACACTTATTTTATTTACAAAGATTGCAAGTCTTACCTATTATTCCTCTTATTTTGGAGGTCGGGGGAAAGCACAGATTATTTAGGGTAGTGTGGGGTAACAAGTACTGAATCAAACTCAAACTGAAAGTTGGTTAGAGAAGGCAAGGTTCAGGAATTCTGTTATCAGAATGAGGGCCTAAATAGGCCTTGGGTCCTTCCCACTTCCATTTCTCCACGATTCACACCTTCTATGTACTTTGTGCATCTGACAATGATATATCTTAAATGCAATGTGTTAATTTCCAGGTGAGGTATCATCCTTTTAAACTTTCAAATGAAATCCATCTCAGTCATCGAAAGAGTGACTTCCTTCCCTTCCTTGAGGTGTTTCTCTCATAATAATGTCAAGATACAAAGGTACTTATTCAGCAGAGAGAGTCCGTTCTGATCACTCCTACAAATGAGCAGAGAGAACTGGCAAACTGACTCAGTTACCTAACATCAATGTCAAAGAATCCTTTTTTAAATTTAGATGTCACTGACATATTTGCTGAATAATCCTACCATGCCTCTCACAGGGCAGTTCAGTGAAAGCAGCGTGGGAGTCTGGGGCAGGGTGAGTAAGCACCACCAGGAGGTAGAGTTGCTGGCCACCAGCCTAGTGTGAGTCAGAAAAATGAGGTCAGAGGTTGTCTGCACAACAACATCTCTTTAGATTTGACATCAAGCTTTCTCTCCTTGAATTTTGAACTTTGTTTTATCTTTACAAACCCCAGACGAAGGTGTAAGTACACCTTCAGGGTCATACTTAGCATGAGAGGATGAAGTAACAATCACAAGGCGCCATGGCCCTTAAAGGGCAAAAGGGAAATTATCTCTATGGTGAGGGGGACATTTGTCTTCAGCTCACTTACTGCCTTATATGCTGGGGTTGGATACTCTGTATTCCTTAAATAATTATTAGTTAATATCTTAAAAAGGACCACTAAGAAGAGGGCTGTAATAATTAAAGGGGGAAGAGAAGAACTTCACAGCAAACTTGGTCTCAGTTTTTCTTTTTCCCCTCAGATCCGAAGACAGAGAGGGTCTTGGCACCCTCCCACCTCCACTTCTCCATTATTCACATCTTATGCACACTTTTGCATCTAGCAACAATACACGACACAATGCTATATTTCTCAGGTCTCCTACAGAGTTATTTTTATCATGCCAAGTACTTTCCGCTTTCTATGAAAGCAGTTCTTGTAGTTAGCACCTTGAATATTTCTTTTTCTAAATTCTTGCTTTCAGTGAAGAATTGTTTTGAACATTATAGAAAATCTACATAGAGACCAGAGCTGGGAGAAGAACAGACAGGAGCCATCTGTTGCTTTGGCTATCCTTATGCAAATTGGAAAAGCTTTTCTTTTTTTTTTTTTTAAAGATTTAATTTTGAAATTATATAAATATTTAAAGCAGTTTAAAAGCCCAACGTTAAACTAATAATTTCTACCCCAAAGTTCATGAAGTATGACTATAAAGTTACATGACTGGCTTTATTCACCTTCTAGCACATAAACTTCTAGATAAATATATTGGAATACATCATAGGAATCTTTATTATTATTCAAATGATAGTCTCATTTGGTAAAACCTTTTAGGTATATACTTTTTAAATTTGTTTTAGATCTAAATTAAAACTAGACCAAAAATTATTTTCGTTATATAACTGTATTTTCTTGTCTTTTTTTCAACTTTTTGTCAGAGTTGGAGCCATGTTATCTTCTGTCTGTTTTCAAAATTCAAATCTGTTATCAACACAATTTGTCACCTTTGCATTTCTTAAGTCTTTTTTTTTTTTTTTTTTTTTTTTTTTACTTTCAAAAGAGATCTAGGATCTTAGGTCATAATGGCAGCAATGGAAAATGTCTAAAGCCTCTAGTGAAAATAAATTTTATAAAGGGACAATACTTATTTGGGTTTATGATATATGGCAGGTGGTTTTTAAAACATCATTTTACTAAATGTCACACACCATATATCTGTTTTCAAATCCAATGTGATTGATGGGAATTAACTTTGGATGTTGGAAGAACTCCCTATCTGAGTTTTTGTTTGTGTTCTTGTTTATGGTTGTGAGAATATCACTTGTGTTCAACCATCTCCCTCGGCTATGAAGATGCCAGTACCAGCAGCTCGGCAGAAAAGCAGATTCTTTCCTTCTTTCCAGTAGGAAATGAAGAAGTGATGTGGCCACATGGAAAGAGAGGAAGGAAGGTCTTGGTCAAGTCAGGAGCAATCCTTAAGGACAAAAGAATTACTCTGAGTAATTCTTCTACAGTATTTTTGCTAAAGCACCCCAGTAACATAGGGAAGTAATTGTGTAACCTTCGGTCATAGCAAATGAGCCGTAAGTGTCCCACTATGAGCTCCATATTTCTTTGAACTGTTACAAACCATTTTTAAAATACATGCTAATTTTGAATTCCTCATAATGTATGCACTTATTTTTATGAAATGTGATATTCAAAATTACTTGTGATGATGATGATGATAAGGGGTGGGGGGGAGGGCATTCCAGGAAGATTCATTGTGTTCATGCTGTGCATTCATATATTACCTGTTATGATGTCACTGACCATGGATGTCTTATTCCAGCTTGAAAAGCACAGAACTGGACAGGCATTAAAAAGCAGAATTAGATAATTTGGTATGGATACTAGGGAGGATGGAGAGTGTAGGATGATTCCCAAGTTTCTGACTTGGACACCTCGTTGAATGGCGATGTCAATCCCTTTGGGATGCTCAGAGGCATGGGAGGAGTTCCCTTTCTTTAGGAGAAAGGGGGACAAGGAGGAATAGTTTTTCTGGAGGGGTGAAGGAATGATGGGTTCCATTTTGGCATGTTGACTCTGGGTGCAGGCTGAGTCTATTTGGGCATGTTGACTCTGGGTGCAGGCTGAGTGTAGATAAGACAGGTAGATCTGTGGCTCTGGCTGTGGAGTGACACCTGGCCCTGAGGTACACAGACATTAGCTGAAGGTATAGTTATGCTTTGAAATCATCTCTACTGATGCTAAAGATGGATTTAATATTTGCTTTCTGGATAATTCTAGTTGGTTAACCTCTCTAGTTTTCTAACTTAGTATTTGAAAAACTCAGTAGTTCTGCTTTGAGATATTAGAGGTGAAAGGTGGTGACTGCAGGGCTAATTGGAAGGGAAGAGGCCCAGTTTCCTTGGTCAAGTTATAAGCACTTCTTAAGGATATAATCCTCAGCTTTGTGCTTGCCACATTCAGTAAAAATACAAAGTGAAAATACAACAAATAGTGACAGGGAACTAAATGGCAAGGAAAAAAAAAACAAGAAGAAACAAAACAAAATTCAAGAAGAAAGGAGTAAGAAAAGTAGGTAAATTCAACAACTTAAGAGAAAATCCAAGTGAAATACACAAAAACAGAATAAAAAACAAAAACAAGATGAATTAAATCACTTAAGATGTAAAAAATAAATTAAAATAGGCTGAACTAATGCAAGCAATATATTTTAGCCAGAAAATTTTACTGTCAATTTCTCATTCTAAAAGAAATAAGAAAATAAAAAAATAATTTTATCTTCCAGGAGGAAGCATTGCTAACATTTTGGTAAATATTCTTCCAGGCTTTTTTTTCCCCTCTGTATATGCCACCCACATGTTATATAGGATGTATACCACACAGGTCTATAGTATACATGCACATTTATCATAAATGTATATATTGTAAAAAATATACATGTATATAATTATGAACAAAGAGTATAAAGTATAGGTATTCACATATACGGGTTAAATATAACCTCTTAAATTCTAACAGAATAGAGGATAAGACTAAATTAGAAGTGATAGAATAAGTAAAATAAGTTTAATTCCAAAATTAACATCCTCAGGGATCTTCAGGCTATTGGAGTTAGGATCCCTTGAAACATTCCCTGGGCCTCCCTCCTTAGAGTTAGATTTCCCTGCAGGGGATCTTTAGCAGATGTCCTTTGAGCTGCGAGCAAAAGGGCAAAGGGCATGACCCTTGCCCTCTAGCTGGGTCCCTGTATTCTCTTAAGCAGCTGTTGGAGATACTTATCAGCCTTCAAAGGCTGCCGGAAGGGAATCCCTGCTGTGTGACTGCTGGCATGGCATGTAGCAGTCCCCTTTCTTTGGGGAGTCTCTCTCTTGCCAGAAGCCAATCTAACCAACATTTGTTTAGCCCAGGACAGTATATAAAACTCTTTTATATGCACCATCTCATCTGATCTTCACAGCAACCCTATGAGGCAGGTATTATTCTTTGACCTTTTTTTCTTTTTTTTAAGGGGATTAAGTCACTTGCTTAAGAATACAAACAGCTACTAAGGGGTACAGCCAGAACTCAGACCTGCATCTTCGAATTCAAATCCTGTGATCTTTCCTCTATGTGTACAGAGCACCCCCCCAACTTCTGAGTAAATGGATAAAAGTGGGATTCTGTGTTTCTAAGGCTGAAAGCCACACCTGCACCAGTTACTCCTTCACCTTGAGATTTTGAGTCTTCTTGGAGTGTTTTTTTAAAGGCCTATGTGGATCTCAGTAACAGCACAATAAACATTTGTTGGAAAATAAACAGATATATTTTGTACTTGGACAGTCTTTGCGAAGTTTATCAGAGTTGATCTTTAGAAACTGGATTCAAAGATATTTTATCTCTTTCAGATCTCAAAATCATATTCCTATGCCTTTAATTAATAGGACAATGCATTACAAATAAGGCTTTACCAGTGCAAAAACAACTTACTAACTTAAATCGAAATAAAGTAAGCTATTGGGATAAGGATGCAAATGTAGACACAAAAAGGGAAAATGTAAGATATTGGGCCTCAAGAGGCATATGAATAGAAGGATAATAGGTTTACAAAGGTGGGAATGAGGACATTTCTTTAATAATTATGCCTGGAGTTTCCCAATCTACATCTGCTCTTTTTGCACTTTCTTTATGAAATACTTGGGAGTTACACAGATTGATCAGATTGTCTCACTTTGTCTTTTGTCTTCTCTTGCTGACCTATCTTTTCCTCAGTATATTAACAGACACAGAACTAAGTCATCTGACCAAATGAGTTTAAATGCAAGAGATCAAACTCTCTAGGACAGTGTTTTTTTTAAATCTATGATACAGATGAACTCATTCTTTAAATAGGCATCCACATGGAAGCCCAATAAATAAAATAAAAGCAGAGCTGGTGTCATGGAAGTGGGAGCAGGAGAGCAAATCGCCACCTCCCGAGGCCCTCACATCCTTGCTGAGGATGGGTCTAACCCTTAGGATCTGAAGCTGGTTGAATCCTTCGGTTTTATTTTCTATGATACAGTATAACAATGAGATATAGAATACATTCTATGTTTGTCACTGGCTTTGCTAAAAAGTAGAGCTTGGGGTGGTAAGGGACCTGGGTGGTACATAAACAAAGTGGCACAGAAATGGGAAGTGGGAAAACCAACCTGTTTCTATTTTTCTTCTAAATTTTTCATTATAAACATAATTTCAGGAAAGAATAAATGTTCTGTCATTTTCAGAATTTAAAGAATGGGATGAAAAACTTTTAAAAACATTGTAAATTGCATTATATCTCTTTGATTTGCGGTTTGTCTCTGCCATCCATCATAACGGTTGGCGATAGAAAGAGACTTTTGATCATCAGTCTGTCCTCCTGCTCTTGTCAGTGTTTGTGTCCTGAGATAAACATAATCTGTTTCTATTATTTATTTTTCCTAAAAGTTTTGAACAAATTGAAATATAGAAGGTTCTGTCTTATGCATATACTCTGTAGAATTGAATGGCTTTGGAACTGCTCCTTGTGGCTAAAATTTGGCCAATCAGAAATTGAGATAATAAATTTTATATATACATAATATATTGTATAGTAACCTTTAGGTCTGTTTGCTTTCTACTGCACTAGAGGATATTGGATCTTTTTGTAGTTTTATAAATCACATGGTGAGACTATTTATGAAGCTTTTGTGAAAATTACATAATTTCTAAAGTGCTCCTTCTGTTAGGAATGCACGTATTTTTTTTTCATTGAGTAATGTTTCATACTCAGCATTCCTCTGTGTATGTGTAATAGCTAGATATATTGGAGAGAGTTTTAATCGAACTTGAATGTGGCATTTTTTTTTCTCATTTGTAAATAGTTTTCAGATTTACCCTTATACGGTATACAGTTTCCTTCTATATTGAATGACATTCTTCATTTACCTTCTAGCATTTTCCCTGTCTTGACATTTTTAGGCATCCAAATTTTCCAGAACTTGACTCCAGTTAAACATCTCTTAAAATCTTCATAGGTATACACCAAATATCTTTATATCTGAGAGAAATTTAGGGGATGCTTACCTCATTCTCTCTTTAATTATTATCTTGTTGGAAATCAAAATCCTCTAAAGTTATTTTCATTCTACACTGACTTTGTATATGCAAGAAAAGTTAGAAATACAAGCATGTAATATGAAATATTTACTCTTTGAGTTTTTTCGAAAAATTTTATGAGAGTAACTTGTTTGAACAGTGTGTGGGGTGTGGAACACTAAGGAAGAGAGCAGGCATGAATTCCTATAGAGCAAGTAACTTCTTTGAAAGAACTTACCTTAGAGAGAATACACAGAATTTGAGTTGACCACATAAGAGCTTCCATGTTTCTATATACATGGAATCAAAGTTAATTTTACCATGAATTTTTATTCTCCAACATACTCCTTTGGCATTAGGAGTATGGCCTGTGTGATCTTATTGCTAACCCTCCCCTTTTTAGTCCTTACAATGGAGAAGGTAATTCCTAACTGGCTATATTAAGGGAGTCTTGTTAAAATAAATTTAAAAATGGATATGAAAGTAAAAAAATAAAATAAAAAAAATACAGATTATGAGTTTATCACACGAAAACAAATCAAACAGGTTGCTATTCCTTTCCAAGTTACAGATAAGTGTTACATCAGCATGAACGTTCTGAAATCCTCAAACAACCTGATATTCCAGGAAAAACTCTGGCTTCTCAGAACAAGATTAAAGAGAGGAACTGACTCAACATCATTGAAAGAAGGTATAGAGCAAACTTGAACACAAAAATTCTATTTTCAGTTGAGGAAGTCTTATTGCTAAAGCATGTTTCTGTTTGCAAGCTGGACACACTAAGCAAGTCTACTTTTGTAACGTCTTGTTCTCAGAAGAGAACATGTATATATCATCACGTGATCTATTATAATGCTTCTGTTTTGCATGCAATCAGATGGTTATGGGTTTTTGTACAAGAATTTCCATTTGAGGCTAGCCTTCATTCCTGGTGTCATCTATAGTTCCTCTTAAAATATTTATTGCAATTACTTATGATTCCTTAATGTGAGGTTTTGTGAGCAGTGACTACCATCTCTTATTTTGTTATTTACACAGCTTCCAACTATACTTTTAACACAGACTTTATTTTTTAGAGTAGATTTAGGTTCACAGTAAAATTGAGGTGAAAGTACGGAGATTTCCCATATATCCTTGGCCCCCACACATGCATAGCCTCCCCCACCATCAACATCCCACACCAGAGTGGACCATTTGTAACAACTGATGAGTCTACACTGACACATCATTATCACCTTAAGTTCAAAATTTATATTATGGTTCACACCAGGTGTTGCACATTCTATGGGTTTTGACAAATGTATAGTGACATGAATTTACCATTAAAATATCATATAGTACTGCCCTAAAAATCCTCTGAGCTCCACCTTTCATCCCTCCATTCCCCCAGTCCCTGATAACCACTGATCTTTTTACTCTCTCTATAGTTTTGCCTTTTCTAGAATGACAAATAGGTAGAACCCATATGCCTTTTCAGGACAACTGTACTTGCTTAAAACAGAAAATATTTATTTGTAAATCATAAATTAATTTTTAAACTGATGACTATCAATTTGTTACAATAGTAACAACTGTATGTTTTATACTCAATATACAACACATAGAACTATATATATTTTTTCAAGTTTTATACAGATTATTATGTTTTTTACCTGGTAGCTGCATCCAATTTCAGGGGCCACTTTCAGGTCCTGGAAGAGGCAATTTATTGTCTTGACTCTGCGTATGTAGTTTCCCTGCTTTCTGCTTCTATATTCCTGGACGAGATACCTGCTGAGAAAAGAGACAAGTGAAGCGAAAATACTTGAAAAACTTTAAGATTCATTTTTCTATTCTCATCTACTTTTCTGTCAAGATAGGAAATCCTAAATTCTACCAGGGGCCTAACCCCTTAACATATTTCCTGTCTTACTGGAATTTAGAAGACTTGAAATTTTCAAACTGGGTTGCTTCAGGCTGAATTTTTAATTACTTATTTTAGGTAAGCCTTCCTGCTCTTCCAAACCAAACCTTGAATGATTTGTGGTCATGATTACTCTGGCTGCTGTGAAATAAGGTGACAGGGAGGTCTTGTTTTTTTGTCAGAAGTAACCATTAGAGACCTTGTTAGGTTGTGGTCATTTCTCCTTTCCTACATAGATGGTGTTGAAGTCCCAGAATGTGAAGTCTTAAAATGTCATAATAAGAAATCCATTTTTCCTTTGAGCAGCTAATCAAGTTTCCCTGTCACAATTTGTAAACATCATTATAGTGACAAACGGCTTAGGAGAAGTCCTAAGGAAGTGTGGAAAGAAACAGTTCTATGTGTGAGCTGTGCTGTCAATTCCCAAGTGTTAAAGTGTGGACGCCTAAGGCAAGACAGCGAAAACACTGAAAGAGAGGTGGAGTACCAAAGGAACAAAAACATTAATTTTAACCTCATTGTTTACACCAAATTCAGTTCCACTGTAATAATAGAAGTGCCTTAAATTTTGTTTCAAGTATTTATAATGCAAATATGACTTTTAAATTTTGATTAAAAATTTGTCATTTGTTTTTCTTTTTATCGATGGAATGTCATTTGGTTTTGAGAATAATTTTAAGTGCTGTGTGAAATGAGGAAGTCACAAAACCAAGGGACATTATTACCTGGAGAGGAAGTGGTTTAGGAAACTTGTCAATCACAGTTGTGACTAAGGAACCACTTTGGTCACCGTTTCCGATCTTTACCAGCCGTTATCTGGGGAAGGGCAGATGGTGGTGCCCAAGCTAGATACCACAGTAATGAAAACTGCTTGGGGTTGGAGATGAGGGAGATGGATGAAAGTCATGTGTCTATACAGTGTTTTCATTAAAAAAAAAATGAACTTTAAAAAACACTTGCAAAACATAGTGATCAGCTGAACTTAAAATGCAGATGTCCTATGATGGAAAAAATCATACTTTTAGAAGCTCACATAAAAATAAATAATGTTATGGGGCGCCTGGGTGGCTCAGTTGGTTAAGCGACTGCCTTCGGCTCAGGTCATGATCCTGGAGTCCCGGGATCGAGTCCCACATCAGGCTCCCTGCCGAGCAAGAAGTCTGCTTCTCCCTCTGACCCTCTTCCCTCTTGTGCTTTCTATCTCTCATTCTCTCTCAAATAAATAAATAAAATCTTTAAAATAAATAAATAAATAAATAAATAAATAAATAAATAATGTTAGGGGCACCTGGGTGGCTGAGTTGTTAAGCGTCTGCCTATGGCTCAGGTCACGAGCCCCACATTGGGCTCCCTGCTCAGCAGGGAATCTGCTTCTCCCTCTCCAACTCCATCTGCTTATGTTACCTCTCTCACTGTCTCTCTCTCTGTCAAATAAATAAATAAAATCTTTAAAAAAATAATGTCAAACTATGTTTAAAAGGAACATAGATTTCTAATCTAAAATAAGTCACCTAGAGGGGCACCTGGGTGGCTCAGTCGGTTAAACGTCTGCCTTCAGCTCAGGTCATGATTCCAGGGTCCTGGGATCGAGCCCCGCGTGGGGCTCCCTGCTCAGGGGGGGAGCATGCTTCTCCCTCTCTCTCTGTGTCTCCCTGCCACCCCGGCTTGTGCTCTCTCTCTCTCTTCTTTCTCAAATAAATAAAATCTTTAAAAAAATAAAATGAAATAGTTATATGATAGATAGAAAGGTAGATTGACTGATGAAATATACAGAAGGAATAGATAGAATATTTTTTTAAATGATTTTATTTACTTGAGAGAGACACAGAGAGAGAGGGAACACAAGCAGGGGGAGTGGGAGAGGGAGAAGCAGGCTTCCCACGGAGCAGGGAGCCTGATGCGGGGCTCGATCCCAGGACCCTGGGATCATGACCTGAGCCAAAGGCAGACACTTAATGACTGAGCCACCCAGGCGCCCCAGGAATAGACAGAACATTAAACACACAAAAAAGAAATGTCTGGACAAATCATAACTTGCCAGAATATAGTCAAAAGGTTAGAAGCATGTGGAGGTATAGTCTAATATAGCTCACTTTGCAAATCAATTTCTAACAGATTGTGAGTGTTCTCAAAAATCTCAAAGTATGGGATATTTTTACAAGGATCATTACTTACTGCAGATCCTGGCACATGTCCCGTTTCTTTCTTTTAAATACAACAGGGTGAAAATATGTTATCTGAACAGTTGGCTCCAGAATTCCTTTTAGGGAAGCGCTGCTCTTGTTTCTGCAATATTCTCAGGGGCAGGTGTGACCCTGGGGATAAGGGTATTGGCAGGAGTGACAGTAAAGAAGGAATTGTTGGGCTGCTGTGATCTGGTGGTGAAGAGTGGGAAGGAGCAGAAAAGGTGCTGGCGGTGGTGACATGTGGACTCAGAGAAGCCGGACAGGCTAGAGGCTGGGGACCTACCAGGGATGAATCTGCCAGTTACAGTCAGTTGGGGACGTGGCTGAAAATGGCTCCATGAGGCTCCCAGAACTCCAGTCAAATTTTGCCATCACTAACAGGCTTGACCTTGTTGCTGTTTTTGAGAGAGGGATTAGAAGAGGCACCTTTGTTCTTGATGTTTGAGATAACACCAGGACCAGTATCTAAAGAGAGCAATGAGACAGAGAGCACAGAAAAAAAAAAAATAACTTGAGTCAGAAAATCCTATCAGAAGAGATTGTGAGAATTTTAAGGCATACCCCCACCTAATCCATTCTCAGGAATTTGGATAGATTTGGGAAGGTTTTGCATTTCCACAATCCATGGACTGGGAGTTCAAATCCATTTTATTTAGATTTTACGGGGCTAGGATGCCATTGTGGTTTATAATAAAGTGTGACCTCTTTGAAAACTGAGTGTGAAACTTCAGCAGGGGCCTCTCTGTCCACGTTTTGGTTGGATTTTCTTTTTCATATTGATATGTAGAAGATCTTCACATAATATGGACACAAATCCTTTGTCAGTTATATATACAACAAATGATTTCCTACTTTTTGGCTCTTTATTGCTTTTATAATATCTTTTAATGAACATAAGTTTGAAATTATCATGAAGCTGAGTTTATCAATTTTTTTTTTTAAGATTTTGAGCTTTCAGGGTGTTAAGAACTCCTTCCCAACTCTGAAGTCATGAAGATATCCCATACCGCTTCAAAAACTAACACATTTTAGTCTTTAATCCTTCTAAAATTGATTTCTGTGTCTCATGTAAGGTAAGGATGACATTTTATTTTATTTTACTTTTTTTGGTAATAGAGCTGATGGAAATGGTTATCTTTGTCATAAAGTTGCTTTATCTTAAAGAGAATTCTTTCAATATTTTGCCAGTAAGTGTTTGTTTTAATTTTCTTTTTGTAGGTATCCTTTTTCAGGTTAAGGAAGTTCCCCTTTCTGACCATTTTCTTGTTTGTCTGCATTTCTCATGAAAGATACTGAATTTGGGGGCACGTGGGTGGGCTCGGTTGGGTGTCCAACTTTTGATTTTTGGCTCAGGTCACGATCTCAGGGTGGTGAGATGGAGCCCCATGTAGGGCTCTGCCCTGAGCATGGAGCCTACTTAAAATTCTTTCTCTCTCTCTCTCCCTCTGCACCTCTCCCCCTGCTTGGGTGCTCTCTCTCTCTCTCTCAAAAAAAAAAAAAAAGATTCTGTATTTTATCAAATCCCCTTTATGTATTCATTGAGGTGATAACTTAATTTTCCTCTTTTTATTCTATTAGTATAGTGAATAATAGTAACAATTTTTCTATTATTAATTTGATCCTATGTTTTTGGAGTAATTCCAGCTGGGTCATGATGTATTATTTTTTTTTAAACCATGCTGTGCTCAATTTTCTGAATTTACGCTCATAAGTGAGATTGGTGAGTAATTTTTTCCTGGTTTGCCTTGACATCACAGTTTGAGAACTCCATAAAAGGTATTATAGAGCACACTCTTTCTTCTATTCTCTGAAAGCTTATGCACAATGAGAATTATCTGCTATAAAGCCATTTGGGCCTGATGTTCCCTTTGGGGAAAGATTTTTAACTATTGATTTAATTTCTTTAATGGTTATAGACTATTCAACTTCTTACTTCTTGCATCAATTTTGACATTTCCAGTTTTTAGGAATTCATCTATTTGTCTACATTTTCAAAACATTTGATACTAATTTTGCTAGTAATAACTCATTGTTATGTGTTTAATTTCAACAGCATTTATAGTTATGTCCCCTTTTCATTACAAGTATCTTTTTTATATTGTGTCTTTTGATTAGTCAAGGCACAGGTTTTTATGTATTATTAATTTTCTCAAACTTTTTAACTTTTGGCTTTGTTGATTCTTTTCATTGTTTTTTAAAAATTTTCATTAAGTTATGTTTTTATCTTTGACATTCCTTTCCTTCTACTTCCTTTGTATTTGTTTTTCTATTCTTTTTCTAAATGTTTGAGCTGAACTCACTAATGTTGGTGTTTTTACTTTTCTAATGTAAATACTTCATGGGATATATATATATATATATTAAGATTTTATTTATTTGCGAGAGAGAGAACGAGAGACAGAGAGCATGAGAGGGAGGAGGGTCAGAGGGAGAAGCAGACTACCTGCTGAGCAGGGAGCCCAATGTGGGACTCAATGTGGGACTCGATCGCGGGACTCCAGGATCATGACCTGAGCCGAAGGCAGTTGCTTAACCAACTGAGCCATACAGGCGCCCATTTCATGGTATATATTAATCTCTAAGTTCCACTATAACCTTATCAACCATTTTTTGCTTTTGTTTAGTGTTTGTTTTGTCTTTCCTGTCTTCTTTTAGACTGAATTTAGTCTTCTTTTATCATTTTACTTTTTTCTTCTCAACTTATTTAGTAGGTTATGCTTTTTGCACCTATTCTTCTAGAAGTTATTGTTTATTTTAACTTGCTTATTTAAAAAGTTTAGAATTGTCAAAATATTTACTTTCCCGTTGAAAAATAAAAAAATAAAAAGAATCTTAGAGGAGCGCCTGAGTGGCTCTGTCGTTAAGCCTCTGCCTTCGGCTCAGGTCATGATCCCAGGGTCGAGGGATCGAGCCCCACATCGGGCTCCCTGCTCCGCGGGAAGACTGCTTCTCCCTCTCCCACTCTCCCTGCTTGTGTTCCTTCTCTCGCTGTGTCTCTCTCTGTCAAATAAATAAATAAAATCTTTAAAAAAAAAAGAATCTTAGAATGCTTTAATTCTGATCATATCTCCTTTCCAACTTATATAGTGCTGTTGGCTGATACTTTATTTCAACAATTTTAATGCCAGAAATTAAATATTTTATTATTATTTTACACATTCAATACTTACTTAGATTTAATCACAAATTTAACAGTATCTTTACTTATAGTTCCCTCTTCTTGCACTCACATCTTTCCTCTGGATTATTTTCTTTTTTTTTAAAGATTTTATTTATGTATTTGATAGAGAGAGACACAGCAAGAGAGGGAATGCAAGCAGGGGGAGTGGGAAAGGGAGAAGCAGGCTTCCCACTGAGCAGGAAGCCCGATGTGGGACTTGATCCCAGAACCCTGGGATCATGACCTGAGCCGAAGGCAGACACTTAACAACTGAGCCACCCAGGCACCCCTCCTCTGGGATTATTTTCATTCTGCCTAAAATACGTCCTTTAGACTTTCCAATATAAAGGATTTTTGGTGATATACTTTTTGGTGATTTTTGGTGTTTTGTTTGTGTTTTTCTTTCTCAGTTTTTGTGCCTCTCCTTTATTAAAGAGATTCACTTTTATTTTATTTACTCAAAAAGAAGTCGGTAGTAATTCAAAAGACAAGTTATGGGGCTAGAGAGAAGGAGGAATGAGGATTTATTATCTAAAGGGTGTAGAGTTTCTCTTCAGGATGACAAAGAAGTTAGGGAAATGGATGGTGGTAATGGTTGCACAATATTGTGAACGCACTTAATACCACTAACGTATGTGCATACTTACAAAGTTAAAATGGTAAATTTTATGTTATGTATACTTTCAAACACACACACACAGACACAACAGGCTCAAAAGATGGATGGCCTGTATTCAAATTCCCTATCTTTTCTAACAAAAGAACCACAGGTAAGTAAATTAACCTTGCTTTGCCTTCATCTTCTCATCAAATGGAGAGATACAATTACATACCTCAAAAGGCCTTTAGGGGAACTGAATAGGACTGAAGGAGTTAGTGTATGTAAAATGCTTTAAGTATTTTGCCAGTCCCTAGTCACCATTCAGTGAGCATTAGGTATTATTATTTTTCTTTGTTTCCCATATAAAGGTATCACTATCCTGTGATAGGAATGAGAACACAGGCCTATAGGGAGGTCATGTAACTCATCCAGAGGTTAAACACAATATTATAACTGAAAGTTTGCATTTCTTCCCTGAAATCTTGGCTGTACACCCAATAATTTTAGCCAATTCAGTCCTAATTTCTATTTTTCTGCCATGTTAAGAGTTATGAACCTATAACTTGACAACCATTATTCTTCTCCAGGTATTTGCTTACTTAACTTCTGTGACTTTAATGCCATTATTGAAAAACCAAGTTTCACTCATTTTAAAATTTAGTGTTTAAGGTGGTTTTTGAAATGAAAGTCTTCCTACTGGTAGGGTAACTGTCATCCACTTCCTGTTGGTATAGTAGTTGCCAGAAAACAACACATCTTTGGCTACCTTTTGATCCTCATAACAGCCTGAAGGTGCTTGTGAGGATGGCAATTTTTGGCTGTTTTATATATTTGTTTATAGTTCCAAACAAAGGAGTATATTTTTCCTGGATTGTAATGCCCAGTCTGTTTGTAGTCTTTCAAAAGAGACTTCATTTTCTTTCTTTGTTGTGGTGAGAGTTAAGAAAAAATAAAATTCAAGATATCACTGTAGTTTACAAAAAATATAAACTTACCTAGCTTCTTAATCTGTGGATCTTACTGGTCATATGGTATATATTTTGAATATAGTCAGGTAATCTATAAAGATTTAGTCAATATAAATAAATTAATGTTATCTCTCTATTCTTTTTTAAAACCCATTTAACTGCAGTTATTGAAACTGATAACTCTATTTATCACGCAGTTCAAGCATCTTTTAAAGGTACATAGAATGTTTAAAACACTTAGAAAATGTAAACTGAAAATATTCTATAATGTTCATGAAATTTATCCAACTGGCTGGTTTGGAAAAAAATGTTTTTAATTTCTCTAATCACATTTTTGAAGTGAAAATTACAATGGAGTCAGAAAGTAAATTAATTGATTAGGTCAGAGCCAATCAACAGAAAAAAAACCTCCCAAGTGTCCATGAAACATTTACAAAATAAACTTCATACAAGAACACAAACAACGACATTTTCCTCCTTCACATTAAGGACCCCACAAAGACACACACACTTCAAATACTCCCTTTTTCCCAGTTGGCCATCCACTTCATGTTAAGTTCCTCTAGGAATATTTCATCAAGCTGGAAGCTAAAAATATCTTTTAGTATCAAAAACTTCAAATTTTTTAATAATAAGATTTTTTAATTGGCTCTTCAGCTTTCATTTTTAAAATAGGGCAACACTTCCTAACAACTCAGAGCTGACATATCTTTTGGTGGCTGAATGTAAGAAATGCATGAAATCCAACCTTTTAATGTTATAAATAGAGCAAAATCTAGTTGCTACTGATTTTCAAACCAATTAAAATTATGCCCTAAAAGACCTGATGATATCTATTGCATACTGCTGGTTTTACTCATGTAATATTTTAAGGACAAATTAAGTATGATATGCATACCTAGGAGCGATTTTGTACTAATTGTTATAGTTTTTTGTTGTTGTTTTTGCTTGTTTTGAGACTTAGAGTCTGAATGACACCCCCACGACCCCATTGAGAACATACAGTATTTTCAGATAGAAGAACCACGGAAAAGTCAGTTAATTTTCCTAAGTCTGTTTTCTTCATCTTTAAAATAAGTTTAGATAAGGTGGATCACTAAAGTCTAAATCTAGGAAATTCTATGATCCTAAAATTCTGGACATGAGTTTTTATTTTCTCCACTGCAGTTTAATAAAACTGTACAGTAATGTTTTTCAGTGATGTAGTTGATTAACTAGCATAGTAAAAACAATTACAGAGGGTCTTCATAGCACAGATCTGAATGTTATTATCACTGATATATTTTTCTTGTTCTATTTTACAGTGACTTGGAAATCATAACCATTTTACCTTAAAATGGTAATGGTGTAAAAATAAATCCTGTTTTCGGTAGTTACTTCACTTACTACTTTTACTCTCTTAGAAATACAAGGGTCCCATATGGTAGGTAACATTAATATTTCAGGTATGCATTTGCACAATATGCTAAGTCTGTCAATTTTAAACTTTAAGTTTGAAGAATTAACATTGAAGACACTTATGACAGCCGTGTTATTTTAAAGGTGGAGAGGAAGATATGAATTTCCCTAGTCCCTTGTCTTATGGGTGAAGAAACTGAGACTAAAACACATCAAAAGAACACAGGCTTTGGAGGAGATCCACTGTAGATTCAACTCCTGAAACTAATACCCATCTAGGGTCCTGGCCCGTGATTTTAGATTTGTCCCCCACCAAAACCCATGGCAGAGACAGTTTCCTTGTTAGCACATTGAATTTGTGAGTGCCTTTTTTTTTTCTAGTCCGCTTTTCACTGAGAGTGAAACATTTTGAAGTCCCAGATTTATAAAAACAGGAGTTTTAGTTTTAATTTATTACTTTGTATGGGCCCAGAACTTATTTCTTGCCCCTCAGATATTTAAACCCAAGTTCCAAGTTTACGTAGACTATTCACATAAACCACTCACAAACAAGAGTAGCTGCCTGTCCTATTCATTTACTGCATTCGTTTTCAACTCTCTTTTGTTTTTGACTACATGCATTCAGGTGAATTTTACCTAGCATTTCTAGGTGTTTGCATCTGGATAATTTTTAGCTCAGGATAGTCCACCATCTTGTCATATTATGTCATATAGCTATTAATGGCTGTTTCCTTAAATGCTTCACTGAAATAACTGCTTTCAAGAGACATTATTTGATCTGTATTATCTGCTGTGATTATTTTCAAAAATGGAAAGCCTTTCATATTTGGCCTTAGAACACGCTACACAGGCATATGTATGCATATGTGTCTGTGTCTGTTTACTTAATGAGGATTGCCTCCCATTAATGTTTTTAGAATGCATTTTATGATTTAAAAAAACGTTCTCCCTAATAGTGTTTTCTAGACAGATGTTAAAAATCATTCAATGCATATTTAATTTTAATGATAATTCATTATATACATTAGAAATATGTTCTTTCATGGCAATGCTGGCCATGAGTTAACGACTTAAAATTGTCAGCAAGATAGGGTGCCTGGGTGGCTCAGTTGGTTAAGCGACTGCCTTCGGCTCAGGTCATGATCCTGGAGTCCTGGGATTGAGCCCCGCATTGGGCTCCCTGCTCCTCTCGTGCTCTTTATCTCTCATTCTCTCTCTCTGAAATAAATAAATAAAATCTTTAAAAGAAAATTATCTGCAGGATAATGCCCATGATTTTTAGTCTCTCACTCAGAGCTCTCGTGAACTAGTCCCATCCCCTTAACCCCCACCTTCCCAAACATTGTTCTTGCTTTTGGAGTGAGAGAAGAGTCAGGAGGAGCTGCTAAGCATGCCTCCCCTGATTTTAATGTAGTAATGGAACGGGTTAGGGCTAGTTGCTGAGATAGAGAATGCATGAGGTGAGGACTAGAACTGGGGACAGAAAGAGAAGGCGAGTTCAGTACCGCACATTGTGTTAGCCATGGTGGGACATCCAAGTGGAGATGTCTAGGAGGCAGTTTGGTTCTAGAGAAAAGCAGAGACAATGTTGGGTTTTATCTTCCAAATCATAGTGAAGTTCCTGGGCACTAGCAACTGAGTATATATTTTATAATGTCCTAATTCCGTGCCTCGCTCAGTAGGGGCTCTGTCTAGCATTGGAATCCTATTTATAGTTTACTTCTGCGTATTTCCAGAACACCCCACTTACTCATTCCTTAGCTATGACATTGTATACCTTTGTTTTGATCACACTCTGTTGACATCTCTTACTTAATTTTCTGCTCTGTCAGACTCTATGTTCCTCAAGAGCAGGGACAGTTGTCTTGTTTATTATTATTATAAATGGCACCTGGTCTTAAATACATACTTGTGGAATAGATTAGTAGATACTTCCTAATTATACTTCTAATTCAATATGGTATTATGAAACTACATACAATAAGGAAGGAAGCCAGAAAATTGTTATGGAGAAATAAGTAGTAAAAAAAAAAAAATAAGGGTGTTCTTTATTGACTAGTTCAGGAGGAAAGTGCCATGAAAGTATAAACCTCATGAAATGTACTTGTTTGGAATTATTTCTCACTATTTAGCCTGAAAATGAACTGGAATAAGCTCACTGATTTCTGTTCTTATTATGCTTTAGTGCTTTACACACTCTAGTTCTTTATTCATTTTTCACAAGGTTAAAAGGGTTATTTGGAATTGTACAGAATGTTCTTCCACTGCTATGAAAGGAATGCATGTTGGTAACTCCCATTAGCATTTATCAAAGTTTATATGTACCTAACTCAATGTAAACAAAATGCCTCAAATTCCCGTTTCTTACAAAACTTGTTTAGTATTAATAGTTTCACTATTTAAATGATACAAAAATATACATGCTTTAAAACTGTCTGAGTTGTTTTAAAATGTCAAGAAAGGTAAAGTTTATGTAGTCTGCCACCTGCTTAATGCCTATAAAATCATTCCTGCTGGAGATACGGAATTGTTTTCCATTATATTAATATTGCATGAATAAAAATCCAAGCTTTTTAAATCACAAGTTTCGTAAGGTGTTGATTGGCCTGGAGCAGGATAAATTGAGACAAATATTTATGGTGCCAAGAGTTGTGTATATAAATATTCTTCCTTGAAAATGTTTCCAGTGTACTGTTAAACTGCCAAAGTGATATAATTTAACAGGTAAAGCAGTGAATAGAGAGCCAGGGGTCACTGAGTTTGAATTCTTTCTCCATTCCCACTTTAATATATGATCCTGAACCATTTGGACCTTTCCAAAGTCAAATTCCCACTTCACAAAATGGCAAAAAATTAACCATATAGTTGTTGGGAGATAAGGCCAGGGTCCATGGTTATAGAAACTTTTAAAATCTGGAATTATTATTAAAATGCAGAAATTCGTAACACTGCCATTTGTGGGGAAAGTGATTTGCATTTATTATTAATCTTCACACTTGCAAACTCTAAATGTCATACCACTGGTTACCATCTATTGACTGCCTGTCATGATTCAGACATTGTCCCTGGTGCTCTATATTCTTCATTTACTTTTTGTTACAAAACTTTGAAGCGGGTATTATTACTATTCCCATATTAATGGGATTAATATTATAGGATGTGATGTGCCCAAGATCTCCCAGTTTGAAGGTGGTAGAATCAAACTCATGTAATTCTGAAGCCAGAGGCTGGGTTCTTATCCTCTATGGCACGTTGCTTCCATGCTTTGCAAATGAGGTATGTGAAGCTTAGAAAGGTCAAGCATTTCACTGAAGATCACAAGCTAACATGCTGGACTGGAATGAAAACCCCGGCGTGTTTGACGAGGGAGCCCTAGCTATTTCTGTTACTGCTTCTCTAATAATATTAATGTGCTTGGTATCTTTCGTACCACCTTTCTTTATTGGATTACCAGGATAATTGGAGTCAGTGTTCTGCTGAATGCCCTGACCTCTCTAATCTCAAAAATCCAATCTTGCTAATGAATTCTACTTTAGTGGATATGAAGGTGGATTATGCATCAAAGGTGAAACCGGTCGCATTTAAATCTTTTTGGAATTCAGTCCGTTAATGCTTAAATGAGGGGTTGGGATGGTAGAGTCTCCAGATTTTCAACCTTCATTATAGTGTAGCCCCTTTGAGTGCAGTGAACATACTGATTTCATCCACTGAGGTACTGGTGCCTAACTCGGTGTCTGGAACTTTGTAGATATACTAAAAATATTTGTAAGCTTTTAACGAAGTTGTGTTAAATTATTTGATTTTGAGACTAGACCAAATGGATTTTCCACTTGATTTCAATGCTTATTAAAATGGCACGTATATTGTTTCCTTTATAAGATGAAGGAAATTAAATATAGTTAACAAATGATTTACCTGAATTGTTTATTATATCTTTGTTCATGAGACAGAAAATGTGAGTTAGTGGCATGACGAAACTACTGGTAGATCCACTTAAAGTCATCTGTTCACTTCATGCACCTGAAGCTACCCAAACGAGTCATGTCATCTTGCTAAGACTGTTCAGAAGAACATACAGTATGATGTTCCCAGAAAGCATAAAGGTTCAGATAGTTGCAGCCAGAGGATATAATGATTGTGATATGTAAGTAGTTTCAGAAAGCCCAAGGATTTCAGCATAAATAGACTTATTTCAAATTCTGATTCCTCTTGCACAGCATTCCCTTATAGGTAGTCAGTGTTATGATTGCTTCCAAGTTAATAGAATTTTCTCTAAGCATGCTTTCATGTAGGTAAGGGAAGAACTGAAACCTTCTTCAGGATTGACTGACACATTGTCAGCAATGTTCAGTGCAAGCAGTAGTTACCTTTGAGTTCCTGCCATTTGTGCTACAATATAGGCACCTTCCAGTTGATCCCATGGTGCCTGCAGTAGGCAGAATAATGGCTCTCTAAAGATGTTGATACTCTAATTCCCAGAACCACTGATCATGCTACCTTATGTGGCAAAAGGGACTTTGCAGATGTAATTAAGATTACAGACCTTGAGATGGGGAAGATTATCCTGGATTATCTGTGTGGGTCCAATTCAATCACGTGAGTCTTAGCAGTGGAGACCTTTTCTGACTGTAGACAGAGATGAATGGGAGGACTCAACCCACCGTTACTTCCTTTTTTAAAGAGGTCACAAGCCAAAGAATGCAGGTGGCCCCTAGAGGCTGGAAAAGGCAAGCAAACAGATTCTTTCCCAGAGTCTCCAGAAAGGAATGCAGTTCCTTTGATTTTAGCCTGGTGAGACCTGTGTTGGATTTATGATCTACAAAACTGTGATCATAGATTTGTATTAAGTCACTAAATTTGGGTGATTTGTTAGTGCAGCGACAGAACACCAATACAGTATCACTGTACATGATCTTTCCTAAGTCACAGCGTTGATATTTCATAAGAACTGCCTTTTTAGTAGTATTTAGGAGGTATCAGGTATCATGCTAAGGTGTGTGTGTGTGTGTGTGTGTGTGTGTGTGTGTGTGTGTGTGTGTCTAATCATCATGCAACAATGACCCTAAAAAAAAAACAAACAAATAAACTAAGCTATTTTTCCTATTTTACACATGAGAAAACTGAGGCTTGGAAAGTTTAAGTAACTGACATTAAATTACATATCCAGCGAGTGGTGTAACTATTTAAAACCAGGTCAATCTGTAGTCAAAACCCATAGTGGGTCTACTACACCATGCATATGTTAACTTAAAATGTTAAGATGAAGAAGATTAAGTTCTTCACGAGAAGGCATTCAAAGGTGATGAAGTTCATGTAAAAGCAGACTTTGTCATGCCAGAAATTTAGTTATCTTATATGTCAAATTATTTCCTCCAGGATAGTGCCTGGTATATTACAGGTATTTAATATATGGTAATTAAATAAATGATTATTGTTGTTTAATTAAAATAGTTGGATATAAGTATATAATATTACACTTAATGCATTCCACATGTATTTACAGTATTCTGTACATATATATAGGAATCAGCATTTCTTTATAAAAATAGCATACAGATGTTACTTTTTGCCACAGAAATCAAGGATTCTAACAGATTTCTTCTGCATTTATAACATTCGAAGTTATAATTATATATTATTTTTAAAAGTGATTTGCAGGTCATTTGTAGTTTATTTTTATATTTAACATAAGTAATGAGAGTATATTTAATAAAGTAAAGATATTAAAGTGCAGGAAGTATATATAAATTTTGACATGAATGGTCTCATTAAAGTATTAAAAAAAGATCACTGAACAATGCAAAGGAAATTAAATGACCTTTGTTTTTCAGTTAAGGTGTTTCATTTTCTTTTAAAAATTGCCCATAAAATTAGAAAGATAACAGAATCCAATTAAACCATGCTCTTTTCATTTGAAAAGTGTCCACTAATATTTAAACACAAACTTTTGAATCATGCAACTTTATTCATTAATTAAGCTTCATCTATATTATTTCATTTTTAAGTGATTACTAGATGCCCCAAGGGAGAATGTGGATGTGACTGAAACTTCAATTTCATAAGGACATCAGTTATAACTAAACTGGTTCAGAGTACGATGAAACAAGTAGCAGATTCTTCGTATAACCAAAATAACATTTTATTGTCCATTTCCTTCTAAATCTTTTATACAAGTTTCAACAAAGACTTCCCAATGATAGTGACTCATTTTATTAATGAGAAAAGCAGTTCTCATTCTTTTATTAAAATGACAGTTAATATTTGGCAACAAAATAATCACAGGAAATTGAGAATGTTATCTTGCCGTGTTTTAAAGATTTATTTGTTTGAGAGACAGAGAGAGAGAGAGAGAGACAGTGCGGGAGCATGAGTGTAGGGAGGGTCAGAGGTAGAGGCAGAGAGAGAGGGAGAGAATTGCAAGCTGACTTCCTGCTGAGCTCAGAGCCTGACACAGGACTTGACCTCACAACCTTGAGATCAGGACCTGAGTCAAAATCAAGAGTCTGACACCCAACCGAGCCACTCAGGTGCCCCATTATCTTGCATTTAATAGAAAGATTTTGAGTAGCTATGAGCAAGATACTCAACCAGGAACTAAAGTAACTTTAAAAATACTTAGTTTTGATATTAATAGCATGCTAATTTACTTTAAATCTCTAATATTGTTATTAATAGAATTATACATATATTTATATTATATAATCATATATAATTAAGCATAATTAAAAAATGTATATATAATATAATGTATTGATGCCCAAATAAAAGTGCCAATAGTTCACACTGAAAGTGAAGGGGTTAATATACGTATGTTTTATATCACAGCAATCTAGACTGTAGCATGTATCAAATATCTTGACTAGATGATTCATTTTGTGATCACCAAATAGTCACAACTGTGAGAGTGCAGGTGGATAGTTTCAGGAGAGTGAGAAACAGAGGACATTTCAGATGGGAATATTCATAGTGATTTGAAGAACTCACATCAGAAATCCATTATGGAACCCAATCCGATCTGTGAAGTACCAGTACCCAGGGGGTGGTTATCAAAATGGACACAGAGCACAGGGAGAAGCAGTTGAACTACATCAGGTCAAGAAGTACTTCCTTCCACATGCTGGTGGCCAAGGAGGAGTGGTTTAGAATCAGACAAAAAGACCAGAGTTGGAGCTCATGAGAAAGTGAATGCTTTGGCAAATAATGACATTTGTCGTCCTCTTCTCTGTTCGCGCCTGTCTCTGAGGAACATGGTTTCTCTGCATGTCCAGCATGATTCCTCTCCATGTGAGTGCAGGATTCTCACTGCTTCCCTCCTCTGGGACTTTACTTCTGGATTATCTCTTCTCTTTTGCCATCTTTATCCTTAGTCTCTCTTTTATCTCCTTCCTCTTGGTTATGACTAAGTCAAGTCTATCCATCACAACTCTTCCCTAAGCCTTCCTGCTAATTTTAAAGAGAATCTAGTTCTTTTCTCAATCTTGCACAGTTTTTCACTCTCTGTAAATATTCACACACGCTTAACTCAAAGTTATTATTTTTTGTAACTCTTGGTTTGCCTAAACACTAAGATGAAGTAATTTTTAGATTAATTATGCTTTGCCATATACTTATCTCTGGTTTCTGTGAAGGAAAATGCCACTATTTTTAGTTCCTGATCTTAAAATAACTCATTTTGAAATGCTGTAAAACCTTAATGAATATCTAAATTCATATAAATTATTTAAGCTATAATTTCATATACTAAACAGTCATTAAATTAACATACATCCTTAGATCTCTTTCCAGCTGTACAAAATTAGCTTACTTGAGTACTTTTAGTTTATGATTTCAGGCAATGCAGAAACTATTGCTTTTCTAAGTTGTATTCTAAGGTTACAAACAGCAATTTAACTTTAAAATGCCATTTAGAATGTTTCCTTCAGTTAGTATTCATGTAATAGAAACTCAGTTTTTTCCTAAGAATTCTTGAATTTCAAAACATTTCCTGATCTTCTCATTTACAGATGAGGAAACTGAAATGTAGAAAATTTGGATGATATACTCAGGGTTTCAAAAAGAAGTCTATATTTTGAGATATTCTCTCTGTTCTTTCTTTCTTCTTTCCTTTAAGAAAGCAAGTGCAACAGAACTATTTTCGTTTGGATAGTAATTATGACTAAGAAAAAAATCAAGCAATTGCAATGATGGTATTTTAAAATGAAAATATCATTTTACATTTTTATTTTTTAAATGTGCAATGTCCAAGAATGTATATATAAATTCCACTATATGCTTGTCAGGGTGTCCCTGATTTTTTTCTTTGCTACACTCTTTTTCTGAGTATTTCAATCTCCAGGAGACATAACAACATAGAGAATCATCTTCATCTGTTCCAGTAAATGCAGTTTCTTTTTCTCATATATTCCTTTTCTAGCCTCTAGATTTAGGCTTTTCTATCTTTCTGTTTCTATCTCACATCTCTTACAGATTCTTTCCACATACTTCACTCTGCTAGTTATTAATGTTTCCTCTTTGACAATTCCTTATTTCTCTTCTCTTGAAAGGGAAACCCTGCTGCCGTCATTACTTTTTCTTTAGATTTCCTTCAGATCTCTCCTTTTGCCAGCTACCCGATTCCCAGTTTGCAGGAAACCTGCTGCTAGTAATATTTCTTTCCTTTTCTCTCTCGCTCTTTTTTTTTTTTATTCAAAATACTCAGAATGTTGTCTCCATAATAATGATAGTAGGTATATTGTATTTATAAAGCACCCTTCATCTGGTAATCTCAATGTAATTTATGTGCGTAAATTCATTAACAGTCTCCCTTTTCCCATAATGTGGTGGATCAGTTTGTTTTTCCTCTGTGTGAGTGAAAGGGAAGTGAATAGGAAGACAGAATTTGGGACTACCGTTACCTAGAAGTTGGGGACAATGTTCAATAGGACAGGTTTTTAAGGAGCAATATATCTATGTTAAAAATTTAGTTGACTTCACTAATTTTAAGAAAATGATATTAAGTGGAGTAAAATGACCAGAATTAATTTTATTTCAAGAAATTCTACTTTCAGTTTCCCTTCCCTTACTTGTACTTCTAGATTCAGACAAGGGGTTTGGGGCCTAGTAGATCACTCCCTGTGATCGCTCGCTTGTTTATGCATTGTCTAGGTCTGCTTTATTAGTAATTTGGCAGCGTTGAGTAGTTGTGACAAAGACTGTATGATCTCCAAAGCCTGAAATATTTCCCTTTTTCTCTTTACAGAAAATATTTGCTGACTCTGATCTATCAGGGTGGCTCAGGCTGGCCTGCAAGGTAGAGGAAGGGGTCTTTTTGCTATTTCTTAAAGTGGGTTCAAGTTTGTCTTTTTGGCGTATTCCACTGCCCTAACCATTTGCATTTCAGTCTTTTATCTCAGGATGCCTTTTGATTATGACTGATAACAAAGTGACTGTTGGAAGTTATCTTAGGCTTCCTAAAAGCAGAACGTGAGATGGTGATTTTTGAATAAGTGGTTTATTGCAGGGTTTCTTGCAGGAGAAGAAGAGTAAGGAAAGCAAGATAGGGCTTCAGCAAGCTGAGCAAGATTTCAGATGGAAACTAGCTTCAGTCTGTTGTCACAAGGAGCTTGTGGAACCAGAATTGGAGCACAGAGTGAGCCCCACCTTGAGGCAGGAGGTTGTTATTTATTGTGGACTGCCCCAGGGGCGGGTGGACGCTCCCTGGGAAGGCAATTCTCAGGAGTAGGGGGCAGCTCCGTGCCCTCAGCAACCTCATAGCAGCTGGAGAATGGGCACTCAAGACTGGTAAAGATTAAAATGTATGCATCATTAAGTTTTTGTGGTGTAACAAACCACTTACTGGCCTGACACTGCAGAGATCTGTGACATTTCACATTTCTTTAGGGTGACTGTTTGATGGGGGCTCAGGGGATGATCCTTTAGGTCCTAGGAGGTCCCAGCTGGTCTCACTCATCTTGGGTCTCAGCTCGAATGGCTAGGAAAGTTGTGGTAACTGTGGTCTCAACTCATAGAATTTCTTATTATCTATCCAGGGACCTGCCAACTGCAAATCTAGTTTGCTGCTTGTTTTTGTAAATAAAGCTTTATGGCAGTACAGCTATGCTCATTTGTTATGTATTGTCCATGTCTCCCTTATTACTAAAACGGCAGAGTTGAGTGGTTTGACAGACAATACATGAGCCCCAAGTTTAAAATATTTATCATTTGACTCTTTACAGAAAAAGTTTGCTGACCCTGATTTATCAAGATAGCTTAGTCTGGCTTGTGTGGCAGAGGAAGAGGTCTCATTTCAAGAGTGGAAGTTGGTGGCCTCTTGAAACCTAGGCTTGGGACATGCACAAAGAAATTCTGACAAATACTGTTAGTCAAAGGAAGTCACAAGGCCACATTCAAGGAATTTAGGAAATAGACTCCACCTCTTGATGGAAGGAACTAAAAGAAAAAAAAATGTGTGGCCATTTTTTTGCTATCTACAACAGTGAGGCCCTGGCAGTATCCACTACAGAGGTTAGCCCTATCCCTACTTTTGTAGATGAGAAGACTGAGACCCAGACAGGTAGTAAATGTCAAATAACACACAATTTGTTAGGAGAAAAACTTAAACCAGAATCTAGATCTTCTGGTTGATATTCTACCTCCATTTGAGCTCTGCCGTGCTGTTTATACTAGATAGTTACTACTGGAAGGAACTTTCATTGGCTACTAAATGTTACTCCTCAGGACTTTTAACATGTTTGATATGAATTCTATTACATACCAAAGAAAAATACAGTCAAATCTTAACCACCCACTCAAATTTTGACTTTTCCATTTTAAATCAATCATAATATAAAAATACCAAATTGAAAGCTTTACTTCTTACATGTTATATGTAGTACTATGACAAAAAACCACACTCTGACCAGACTCCTTAGTAGACAAACTAAAACTAAAAATATAAAAATGAAAAATTAAATACTGAAGGACTCTATTGTCAGAACAACTATTTACTATCAATCTTACTAGGATATGTCATAAGGACAAATGTATGAAAATGAAAGTATGTGATATCCTGGATAATTCCTGAACATTATCTTTAAAACATTTTGTGATTGAAACTGCTACTCTAGGATCTGGAGCATGGCATTCATAGAATCACAATAATTCACGGGTTAGTTGAGCATTTACTATACCCTGTCAGTGTTCATAGTTCAATGTTTTTTGAGGAACTCAAAAAACCCATAAGTACTATTATTATTTCCATTTTATAGATGATGAAATAGGGACACAGAAGATTCACAGAGTGATAGGCAGGATTTGAATCTGGGCAGCTAAAGTCCACTACCTGTACCTTTATGTACTGAGTAAAAGTTCTGTTCCAAAAACATTGCTTACCAGTTCTGTTATTTCGGTTAGTCAAATAAATTCCCTGAGCCTCAGTTCCATCACTGAATAATGGCAAAAATAAAGTATAATGTGATGAATTACATAATAAAGATTAATATATGTTAAAAGTGCAGAAAAGGAACATCTAACTAAGGGAATTGGAGAAACCATTTCAGTTGAAGGGATATTTGAGTTGGGTATTAAATACTGAGTATGAGCTTATGAGGATGAAAAGGGCTGTGGGAAGATAGAGCATCCCAGGGAGAGGGAACAGGAAATAATAAGTACACAGTACAACCAGGTAGAAAAAATATCCAAGAAGTTGGCAATGAAAGATTAGAGAAATAGCTTGAAATGTCATTCTATAAGATTTTACTAGTTCCAATTTGAACATAACGATAACAGCTTAAATTTACTATGTGCTTACTATGTATCAGGCTTCTTTTGTTTAAAGCATTTTACAGGTGTTATTTTTGCCAATACTCAAAACAGTGATACAGGGTTTAAGATGAGCAAACTAAGGCTAACAACTTAACCAAGGTCATGGAGCTTATGAAACGTGCTGTCAGGATTCAAACACCCTCAGGACCAGGACACCATTCACCTCATAATCTATATGGGGCTATGCACAGTGGTCTCAAACCATCCAAACCTT
Organism: Zalophus californianus; assembly: GCF_009762305.2. Lineage (NCBI taxonomy): Eukaryota > Metazoa > Chordata > Mammalia > Carnivora > Otariidae > Zalophus > Zalophus californianus. The sequence goes on from NC_045597.1 coordinate 18,866,949, forward strand.
GTTCCAGAATTGCTCTTAGTCATTATTTTATATGTTATCACATTATTAAACTGAACAAAGCCTCTGTGCATCACTGAAATATACAGAACTGAAGGGATGAGTATGTTGATTTTTTTGGGGGGTGTACATCAGATTATCAAAGGGATATGTAACAACAACAAGAATTAAGAAGATTAGGGATTGTTACTCAAATGGTCAACTTTAATCATTGGATGGATATTTCTATTTTTTAGGGATGCAAAATCAGAGCAACAAGAGGTAATTTTCCCAAAACATGGACAATTCATTCCTCTCGTAAAACTTTAATGTTCATTTCAGTTTGTGATAGATGACCTATACTTTTCAAGTGACCTATACTTTGGTTTTTGTCTTTCGTGAAATCTAGAGAGAGAATGGGCCTTCACAGTCCCTAATGCCAATGAAATTCACTAACCTGAACAGGTAGAAAATCAATACAAGTGGGTCCCCCCTCCCTTCAGTCTTTCTCATATTTCCACATTGTTTATAAAGTTGTTTTGAGGAATGCAATGCTGATATTTTTTTCTGAGTGTCTATTTTCAATATTCCAACCACAAAGTGAGGAGAACCTGAGATGCTAAAAACATTAGCTTGCAAGTTTTTTTGTTTGTTTTTTGGTTTTGGGGTTTTTTTGCACTCTTCACATTAAGCCTATGATAAAAGGCCCACTGGAGGGCTGTGTTCAGTGCCTAAAGTGAATGCTTTAAATTTAATGATAGAATCAAAATAATTTCTCTCTAGTAACTACTATTGTGCTCATTTTAGTGGATTCCAGTACAGTTGTTTTTCCTTTTGCATTATGCTTTGTGTATAAATATAAGTGAGATGCTTTAGTTCATGTATAACAGTATCCAGCTAATAATTTACTTTGCCTGTTATTTATCTCTGTCAGGATGAATGTCTGCCTCTCTCCTATTCTTGGTTCATAGGCATTATTCTAATAATGTTAGTTCTGCATTTTAAGAATTCCACATGGAGTTGCTAAAAACTGCTTAGAAGTACTTCATACCAGAAGGTTAAAATCTCAAAGAATTTTGGTCTTGCATCTAGCAAGCTAAATTGCTCCTAGCAACATTATATTAATTAATGTCAGGTCAGGCTATTTCCTTTCCTTTGTGCTCAATTCCAAGTACCCCAGCAAGTGATTTTGGCCGACCCAACCACAAACTGATTTGAACAGTAGAGGTCAACTGTACTCATACCACTTGCTATTCTGAAAATAGCTACTTAGTTACAGATTTGACAATATTTTATTACTTTTCAGAATCACTTTTAACAGTAAATCACCACTTCATTAAAAAAAAAAAAAACAACAGTTTGGAATTGCATAGATAACCATATTTTCCTCTTTTCCCTAGATACTTGTGTAAATGTTGTAAGATGGAATTAGTCTATATCCAGAGAACGTTCTAGCCCTGGAAGATTTTCTGCCCTTTGCAGTGACCATACTTTTCTTATCAGCCTTAGTAAACCTGAAGGCAAAGGGAAAGGGAGAATACTAGGTGGATAAACCATGGCAAGCTCACAGCCCACCTACGCATCCTTTCTTCTAGCCCTGAAATTCTGCCCCGTCTGCTGCTCAAGCTGTCCTTCCATATGCCCCATGGGCTCTGGGTGGAGCCATGTTTCCGGCCACTCACTGGGAGATGGTCAATATGAAACTGATCAACCAGGTGCCTGGGTGGCTCAGTTGGTTAAGTGTCTGCCTTCAGCTCAGGTCATGATCCCAGAGTCCTGGGATCAAGTCCCACATTGGGCTCCCTGCTCAGCAGAGAGCCTGCTTCTCCCTTTCCTCCTGCTGCTCCCCTTGCTTGTGCTCTCTCTCTCTCTGTCAAATAAATAAATAAAATCTTAAAAAAAAAGAAGAAACTGATCAACCAATCAGTCTTATTAAAAGAATATCATTAACCAAGATTTTGATGATAAAAATGCAATAATACCTAGAATATTTGAATTTTAAGTAAAGATGAAATAAACATGTAAAAACTAGAGGAGCTTTTAGGATGAGTCAAGTTTCTTTAAACTACAAATATATAAATTACAATAAATAATTTTCCCTTTTTATCTTTAACATCCTAGCTAAAATTTGTTCATCCTGGATCACCCAATACTTATATCCAGAAATAATTTTCAATCAAGTATTGGGAAATCATCCAGGGGAGTTAAAAATGGAAAAAAAAAATACATCTACAATATAGATCTGTGAATGTGCAAACAGGCTGCACCTCTCTTTATGTATTCAGCAGCTTGTTTTATCCTTCATATCTTTGTTTTTTCTTAACTTCTACATTTTTGGGGGGTGTATTTCTAAAGAAATGCTTTATCCAAGGGAAGAAATGTCTTATTGATACACTTGTCAAGAAAAAGAAGGGAAAAACCTAAAAAACTAAAAAGATTTAAATTGAAACCAGAACAGATATTGAATATATCAACATGGTTTTACTGTTGCTACTTTGCAGTGTTTTGTCTTACCCACTGTGGGAAGCTATAATGACATCAGTTTTATAATGAGTCTGAACACCAAAGGTGCCTTAAGCCGGACTGTAATTTTAAAGAGACTGAGCCCTCCTTGCTTCCTAGAATTTATCTCAAAATGACTGATAACGTTAACGGGTCCTAGTTGATAATACAATTTGTGCCGACATCTCCGTTAGTAATTTTGGAGGACAATACTAGAATATGTGCAGTCTAAACTAAATTTGGATTTCTCCTTTGGGCATTAGATGGCAGTATTAATCAAGACATTCAGAGTTGACTTATGGTGCAGCTATTTCTAAAGGTACTCATAATTCTCCTAAGAATGTTTCATGAAATAGTTATTTATTCTGCATTTTTTCTTCTGCAAAGGGAATGCCTAAAATGTACTGCGGGTCTGATTTTGTAATCTTTTACCTCTTGTATTTACTTCTGTTTGCAGGAAGCTGCTAAAAGACAAGTGACTTTATTTCTGGTTTATTTCTAATGTTAAGTATCCAAAATGTTTCTTTTGTGAATTTTAAATAGTTTTTCTCTTCTTATGGATAAAACCTCATAAATGTCAATGATTAAAATTTCAAAATTAGTGAATGGCCAATAGTAAGTGTTATTTGTAATGGTCGTGGATAATCTCACTTTAAAGGTACCATTTGAAGGGAATGGGGGGCCACCTCTGATCAGAATCCTTGCTCAGCTACTTACTAGCTGTGTCCATGGGTACCTATTAACCCTTCTGTGCCTAAAATTCTATAATACTAGTTTCTATCTCATAGTCTTGTTGTTGAGGATTAAGTGAATGCTTACATGTAAAATACTTAGAATAATACATGGCGTATAGAAAGAACTATGTGTTTGCTGGTGAGGGGTTGGGAGATGCTTCCGTGTCTGTAATCATAACTCCCCTAGAGTGCGTTTCTATAAAATCAGTCTGAGTTTTTTTTTTTTTCCTGTCTTGAGTATTTTATAGTACACAAAATATCAGGAATGAAATTCATAAAAAGCAAGCTCTCTCCACTGCTGTTGCCAGGCAGGTTGATGTTCAATTGAGCCAAACAGGAGTCATCATGGTTTACAGGCAACACAATGGGGAATCCTTTTCAGCAATGACCACACTCAGAGGTGATTCTTCCCACTGGAAATGTCATGGAATCCGGTTCCCCCCACCCCTGCAGCAGAGCAGAGCACAGGACACAAAACTGGCAGCACAGGGAGATGTCAGGCATGCAGCCCTCAGAGAGGAACAGGCAGCTGCAGGATGCTCATATCGAGACAGAAGGCATTTTCAGAGACATGAGTAATCCTTGGCAGGCATTCAGAGGGGGCACTTTGGAGGAGAGTGTGAAGATCATTTACCAGGGTAGACTAAGACTTGGATATTGAAATGTGAACTTTTGAGATACTGCAGATAACACCTGAGAATTCTCTTCCCTGGTGCTGGGAGGCATACACCCGCTGTGAAGGGCAGAGTGAGAATGTTGTGAGACACTCTAAGTACGGTAAGCAGAGCCTAGCGATCAGAAGAGAAGAACTGGAGATTGGATGCTTAGCATCATACATAGCTAATGGTCCACCAATTCTCAGTGAGGAAAAAGTGTATTTTCCATGATATGCATGATAAAAAAATAATAGCTAACATTTTTAAAAGCTAGGTATATATGCCAAGCACTTTTTTTGTCCATATCTAATTCACAATAATGGTAAAGTATTCTTTCCTATTACGTTCCTTGGGAGAAAACTGAAGCTAAGAGATGTTAAGTAACTTGACTAAGGTAATTCAGTGTCAGTGCATAAGTTAACTGATCAGTAAAATTGAAAACAAGTCTTTTACCACATCAGTTCAATCATTCTTCATTAAGTCTTTTATTGTTTCATAAAGTTCTAAGTTAAAGAAGCCTTCTAGATAATTTTTAAAATACCTTTGGATTGACACAGATATAGTTGGAGTGAAAGGATTTTACCTAATGATCTCAGTAAAGGTACTGGGTCCCATGATAGGCAAACAGAGTAAGTAGGCTTCTTTATAGAATATTGCCTTACCAGGACGTACTGTCTCGTCTGAGTGTGCCACCTGTATGTCTGTGTACACACACACATGCACACACACGCGCACACACAAATACACACATGTATATGTATATAATTTGTATTTATATGTTTGTATGTGAATATCTACATTCATGTATATGGGTGTTGCCTTCCTAATGCTTGCTATATCATCTAATGAAAATTAAATATAGGATAATTTTCATCATTCCAAGGCTGGGATTTCAGGAACCTGAGACATGACTTAGTATTTTATATCTTTTAATTTTCTAAGATAAACCATTCACTTCAATGTTTAAACCTGACCTTGTCTGCCTTCCTTACTCCAATCCTTCTTCTACATTATCAAAGGAACAATATCCAATTCTAATGTTAGTATCTACTAATGGATATCAGGTTTTTTACTTAAACATTCCCAAATTAATCTTTCTAATAGAGAGTTAAGCACCTCATTTAGGAGAGATTTTTAAACTTTAAGTAGTCTGGATGAAAGTATCATTTTAGGTCTCCCTGACATCCCCTTTCCTCTTATGTTCCATAAAATTTATCATTAGCATACAATGAAGCTGCCGGTGATTTTTTTCCCTAGGGGTTACATCTGACACTAAAGACAAAAAAAAAGTGTGATTCATCTAACACTGTGGTTAGATATAACGTCTGGAGCCACTGTTTACAAGGTCCATTAGTGTTTACAGCTCTGCCACTTTCCCTCATGGTCTGCAAAGCATTTTAGTTCAGACTGAGTTATTCTTTCATAGCAACTGATCTTCGATAGTGTGGATAGCTCTTTGACTGAGAAAACTCCAAAGGGAGTTCTGGTGTCTTCTATGTGAAGGCCAGGTAATACATTTGTATTGCTGGGCAGCAGAGCCCAGTAGACTGTGACTGGTTTGTGGGACAAGGGGAGCTGTGCATCCTGAACTCCAAAGTCAAAATGGTATCACAGATGACAATGTTTGCTCCCTTCAAACAGTTCAAAAGCTTGTTTTATTTTTTCTATCATGCAATTCTATTTCTCTTTAACAGTTTTCGGTACCATTGATACTTCAGCCCCTCCAAACCTGCAAACACTTTATGCATGAATATATATTAGAAAATGTGATATGGATGGAGACAAAATTGGGGCTAAAAACATCTATAAAATTTATCTGTTAAGATGAGCAAGATGCTTATTTAAATACTTACTACACAAGATGTCAAGCAAGACCCGGACTAGAGTGAGTTAAGAAAAGTGCCTACAGATATAAGGCCCATGCATAGATCCTCAGTGAATGCCTCCTTAAATTTCACGCCCAAGGTGTCTCTTTTAACTTGCCCTAGTTCCATCCCTAGTGTCAAGAAATGGGAAGGGTCTGAGATTGTTTCTCCTTGCAAGCTAACAAGTTAGCCTGTTACAGTTTCGAGGATGTTGGTAGAAGACACTAGACTCCTGGGTCAAAGACTAAGGACTTTATTACTTACGGCATACCAAGAAGACAGTTTCACATTCCTTGTTAGCCCCCCTTGCCACTCAAGTCGGCTCAGTGATGCAAGCAGCCCAGGTGGATGCTGTTTACCAAGTGGGTTTGCAACACATCTCAGGAATCCCAAGCTTAAAGAATCCAGATCTTTTATGGTGGACTGTAAGCAAAGCTACCTGACCTTTATCTCAGAGTAAGATTTTATCTCTATTATACTGGACAGTAAATAACAACAACAAATAGTAGGAAAAAAAACAACAACAACCCTCTTCCCTAAGGGGAGATACCATCTCTATCTTTCAAGGTTGTTTGCTATACAAAGATACAATGGATAAAACTTGAGTGACTCCACTCACAAAATATGCATACAATTTGTCTATTTCTATGTTTGTATGTGAATATTTATATTCATGTATATGGATCTTGAGATACTCACAGAGAATTGGCCCAGGGGCATATTCTATTTTGTGTGTGTGTGTGTGTGTGTGTGTGTGTTTCCTTATGTATGGCTTTCCTCCTGCCATTTATTTTTAAAATTTACCTCTTGCTTGGGAAAATGTGGTGCCAAACATGCAGCAAGACAACATTGTTTTCATAGGCAAATGTATTTAATCAAAATTTGAGGCAAAAGTTTTATATGGTATTTGCATACCTCTGAGAAAATTACGGTCTTCTCAGTCTTTATTGGTGACTTTTGCTGTTTAGCAATGTTCAAAATATGTTATTTTCAGCATATATGTGCACCTCAACCTCCTAGGCACCTTCAACTTACACTTTCATAATACATCTTATTTTCATGAAGGTGTATTGACATTCAGTAGATTTTTAGAAATTACTTCTGCTGAAGATACAAATTAATGTTGTGTTTTTACAGCTGCATACATAAATGAGACTTTTTATGATAGCTGCTTCCAACTGGATTTACCCAGGTACTCTACACTTGATGCTGAATTTCTAGATTTTAAAATACCAAGTTTTAACTGTAGTAGATTATGTTGGTGTCGCTACACCTGCTCTTAATTTAATGGCGAGTAAGATGTCTGGATGGCAGGAAGTGACCTTGAAACATGACCATTAATTCCAATAGGATTAAGCGTGAGGAAACAAACATTTGCTTGTGAATCAATGGCATTTTTTCCCCTCTTTTTCAAAAGAAGGCTACCCACTCTCAAAGTGACTGCCTTTTCCCCAAATTTCAATATGACATTTTGGCCAAAAAATTAGCTTATTGAGAGGTACAAACTTCTAGTTATAAATAAATCACAGGGAGTACAGCACAGGGAATATAGTCAACAATATTGTAATAACGTTATATGGTGACAGATGGTAACTCCACTTACCATGGTGAGCATTTTGTAATGTATATAAATGTCAAATAACATAGTGATTTTACTCTGATTCACTATGTTATACATCCAAATCTAATATAGTATTGTATGTCAACTATAGTTCCATTAAAAGTAAATAAATTAATTAAAAAATACATAATATGATGCTGAAATGCAATCATATTAATTCTGGATTAAAAAAATCCCATATTTCAGAACAGATTGAATGCTAAATGGAGAGCAACTCGTGAACATATCTGTTATTTAGGATTTTTTCTTTTAATAGAATTCATTTTAGCCTCACCACAGCCAAGTAGTATTAGTAATGGCTGTCAGCCAGGACCTATAAATAGCATCATTCAGTAGAAATGGGTGCTGTAATTCTTACCTTCAAAACTGAAATCTAAGCATACACATTTATTTTGCTAACGTAATGAAGAATGGTGAACAGGGATGTGACCCTTATTAGGTAAAAACAAAACAAAATAAAACACTGACAACAGTAACCAACAATAAGCCTCTCCAATTAAATATTTATTTTGAGTGGTTAAAGATACACCCATTTTATGCAGGGATGTTCCATTATATAAAAGACAGATATTATTTCCTTTAAAAATAATATATATAATATGTAACACATACAGTATATTATTACATATAATAAAATATAGAGTATGTTATTATATGTAATGGTTTATTGTATGTAATATAATAAAAGTATATATATATTTAATGCTCACTATTTTGGATGCCCTGGAGCCTTCATTTTATTTAGACTCCTCCCTTTAAAACAGTTGGTACAGTCTTTCCAAACACTTAACCTATGTGTAGACAGTTGTCCCTATAACTTGGAACACCATAAGAAGGAATTAGATAAACAAGCATTTATTAAGTAGGTACACATTTAAGTACCTTTTGTGTGGCTATCACAGTGCTCAGGTGATAAACACAAAAATAAATAGTGTCTCTATTTTTTGTCCTCAAAGAGCTTAGGGAAAGCAAACCTACACACAGACACCCTTGTGTAGACCCAGGGAAGCTGGGTGGGGGCTGAATCTGGAATGAGCTCACTTAATATTCTGCTTGGAAGGCTGCTGTGGCTCACATAGGCCTATATAAGACCTATCCTCCATATCTCTTTGCTTGATGCCAATAATAACACACATTTTCTGGAAGGGGCACTATATTAAATATTTTTGGCTTTGTGGGCCATCTAGCTCTGTTGCATAGGCTTCTTTGTTTCTTTGCTTATAGCCCTTTTAAAATATTCAAATCATTCTTAGCCTTCAGGGCAGTATAGATGAGTCAGTCCCTAATGGTTCACAGCCTTTGGCATGCATCCAAACAATCTGGAGGGCTTGTTGAAACACAAGCAGCTGTACCTCACTCCCAGAGTTTCTGATTCAGTGGATCTGGGGTGGGACCTGAGAACTGGCATTTTTAACAAGCTCCAGTGTGACGGTGATATTGCTGGTCCTGAACTCACACTTTGAGAACTGCTTTAATATAGCGGTTCTGATTCATGACAGCATCTTAGAATCACCTAAGAAATTACAGAATGTCCAAACAAACAAACAAAACCCAAATTATGTCCAGGCCTGTCCCAGAGTATAAAAATGGTTTTTGCATTTTAAAATGACTGATGTTTATCCAAGCCCCAGTCCTGATACTTTGTGTACACACACACACACACACACACACACACACACACACACACACACTCCTCCATCACACTTCCTTGTCTCCTATGTAATTATTACATGCAGCCAGGACTAAATGCAACTATTCTGGCCCTGCTGGACTCCCTCCCGCCTCCAAAAGATAGGCCAAGTATCCTTTCCCCAGCAAACCAAAGCCAGGTAACACTTGATGAACTAAGACATGCTTTCAAGTTACAGATACACGTTATCCCTTTTACTACCCCAAAGTTTATCCCCCTCAACACACAGTAAGACCTCAGGTATTGGCTTAGTCCAAATAGAGATAGACTCATATATTCCAGTAGCCTAGCAGAACCTGGGCAAATTGAGATAGGACAGTCACCATTTGATGGAGAAAGCCACAGTGCACAGGATGCCACTAGTGGGAGCAACCGAGTGGCACAAGGTGGTCAGAACATAGAGGTCCTTGTGCCCGTGCCTGTTAGGGATATGAGAAGGGGTGTGTGTGTGTGTCCTCAGAAAAAGGAACACACAATAAATAAATAAATAAATAAATAAATAATTTATTTAATCCACTTGATAATTTTGCCCAGCGCTGGTCATGCTCTTGGACTGTTTTCAGGTGTGAGTGCAGCGATGTGTGTGTGGCTGAGGTGGGAGATTGCTAAAATAACTTCCATTCTTTCCAGCAGCATGAGCCTTTGCTTTCTCTTTTTCAACCCTACTTGGAAGGTGCTTTCTGGAATGTGCAAGGTCAAGAATCCAGCAGGGCAGCGGCTCCCTCCCACTATTAAAACTCAGTGTCTGTGAGGAGAGCTGCAGAAAGGTCCAGAAAAGGAGGAACGAGCCAAGTGGAGAATCTGGACCAAGGGGGCTGGGAGTGGGGCAAGGCAGGGAGGAGGGCCACGACGCGGAGAGAGGCCCACAGTCCTGCGCCTCCGCCCCGCTTCCCCGAGCTCGGCGCGGCGCGTCCCGGCGGCCGCCGAGTGGAGCTGGAGCGTGCTGACTCTCGCCAGCGGGGGCCGCCAGCGTGGGGCTGCTGCTCCCCCAGGAGGCTGGGCGTTCCACACCCCAGGCCCACTTCTGAACGCCGACCGTGTCTTCCTGGGCCAGGGCCGGCCCTCGCGTTCTCTGCCCTCACGGCTCGGGGCTGGGCTCTTGCGCCCTCGCTGAGGACGCGCCTGGCGGCGGCAACAGCCCCCGCTCCCGCCCAGCCGCGGGGGGCGACGCGGGGAAGTGGCAAGGTCCTCTGGAAGCTTCTTCCGGAGAGCACCAGCGATCAGCCTCTTTCCTTCTCGTTCCTTGCTTGCTCCTTTCCTTCCTTCTGGTTTGCGCGGGAGGAGCTGGGCTGTGCAGAGGAGTCCCTGCGGCACACACACGGGGGTCGAGGGGTGTGGTGTGTGTGTCGTCAGAACCTGGCTTCGGCTGGACCCTGATCACTTGCTCAGTACTGAACCAGCGCCTTTAAATTTTGCAAAACTTGACTTGTCAACTCCTGGGAAAGATGCTGGGAATGGGGGGTTGAGCGGATGAGATCAGTGGCTTCAGAACAGAAGAAAACAGGGCTTGCCATTATTCCTCTTAATCTTGGGTGCACTCTGTGTAACTTTGGTAGTTGATCTCTCATCAGAAGATGGAAGGTAAACAGGATATTTGGATATAAAATTGCCAGTCTATGGTCTGACGGCTCATCTAACATGGCCTTGTGCACGGTCAAGGTCAAATCTTAGGACCACGTTATGATTTTAGAAGCTGCTGAAAAGGCTGTGCGAGAAGCCTTCCCACAATAAGGCTTCATAGTTTCTTCCAATGGTCTTTCATAGTATATTGTTAATCTTTCTTAATAATGCTTATTACACCAAATTAGATTTTTTTTTTAATTTTCATTTCATTTTTATATGCCTACCATCTGGACACAGTCATGTTGCTACATGTCCTAATGCAGTGGTTCTCAAATTTGATGTGCATGTCAGAATCGCCAAGAGGTATTGCTAAGAGAGTCTTGGGTCTGACCCTTGATGTTTCTGGTTGTGTAGGTTTGGGGTGAAGCCTGCGAATCTGCATTTTCTGACAGGTTCCCAGGTGATCTTGATGCTGCTCTGGGCACCATGCTTTGAGAACCACCGTCCTAGGAGTGATTCTCAATGCTCACTGAACATGAGCATCCGAATCACCCCTGGGGTTTTAAAAGACAAAACAACAACAAAAATATATGTCCCAGCCCCACTGACAAATATTCTGAGTTAACTGGTTTGTCATGAGATCTGGCCATTTTGATATGTTTTAAAATCTGTTTTGGTGCCATTCTCAGGTTATTCCCATTTGCTGCCAGGGCGGAAACCCATGTCGCAGTGCTGACAAATACCTCCATAAGAACCACCTGTTTACATGAAGACATTTTCCAAAAGTTAGAAGATGCATCCACTGCCTCATTAGTAGGAATCAGTTTGATTGATTTGCTTATCCTGACAAAATAGGAAACGGCTTAGATGCAGTCGGATACGGGGAGATACTCTGGAAAAAAGGAGGGTCTGTCTTGCGGGCAGATGATCCAGAGAGAGGATAAAGCAGGGGGAAGGACATTCAAATGGAGGTGACCTCATTAACAATGATGTTTTCATGTAGACATGAAATTCATCTTGCCTGTGCCCCCACTCCTCCAGCCTTCTTTTCCCTAATAAGCAAGAAACCTTCTTTACCGAGTTGCCTTTTAGTTCTAACAAAAAAGGAAATCATTACTTGATGATGGGTGATATTTTTATGTGCATGATCATATTTAAAGATAGGAGCACCAGAAAGGATCTTCTAGCATCTCAGACATAAACAGAAAAAGTCATCGGTAACTGTACATGTGAATAAAGGCACATCTGTGAACTCCCTGAGGATCAGATACACGGGACAGTCAGAGAGCCTGTAAGTCTGTGGAAAGATGCCCTAGCTTGACACAAATGCTCCAAGTAGGGGGAGAGTTTCATAAACCTTAATCGTACGCAGTTCCCAATTTGCGAGTTCTCCTGTTAGTGCGATGTGCTTCTCCACCAATCTGATTGTTGAAATATAGCCTCTCATTTTTGTTTTGATTTGAAATTTTGAATTGCTAGGGAAACTGAACCTATTAATATGCTCACAGCCGATTTTAATAGATGATTCTATGACTTGATTATTCAAATCCTTTATTCATTTTTCTGTTGGCATGTTTTTCTTAATAACTTGTAAGAACTTTATGTGTTTAAGGACATTGATATCCTTTGTATACATTTTCCTATTTGTCATTTTTCTTTGAATTAAATAAATTTTGCTACAGAAATTTAAAATTTTTATGCAATCAAATGTATTATTATTTTTTCCTTCTGGAGATTCTGTCATTCTCAAAAATTCCTTTCCTATCTTATTAGACAATTGGATAAATATTCACTATGAAATTTACATATTTATTTTTCACTTAAGCCTCTTGTTGGTCTGGAAATAATCTTGCTCTAAGAGATGAGATAAGGATTATTTTAGCTGCTTTTTCCAAATGGAGAGCTAGTCCTCATGCAATTTTTACTAATAACTTGTTGATTAGAGGTGCTATCTTTACCTGTAATTATACTTAATTGTATATGCATTCTGTCTCATGTATCCATCTATCTCTTCCCAGGTCAGTATCTCTCTTTTAAAAACTACTGTAGTTTATAAAGAGCATTTTAATATTTCAGAGACCTCCTTACTAAAAAAATTCTGTGTATTCTAGCTGATTTATTCCAGATGAAATAAGGATTTGCTTTGTCATATCCTCCTCCTTCTCAAAAATTGTAATTATAATAATTTAGACAAGCTGAAGATGTTTAAGAACCTCGCACCAATACATATCACTTGGATAACATAGCTCATGTAAGCTTGTTCATAACAGGTACATAGGGATTTGCTTTCTTTTGGTCAGACATAAGAAGATATTGAATAGTCAAAGCTACCTCTTAAATAATACATTTGTTTAGCATTAATTAACTAACCGACAAGTTATGACTATGTAGACTTTTGAATGTGATCGAAGGGGTATTATTTGAGAAAAAGCTAAACTCTAAGGGATGAAGGTTTAAAGAATTCAGGAGATGATTTCTTTCTTAGGTAATATTTATAGGTCAGTAGGGCAACTCTACTCCTTGAAGTTATTTGCTACCCAGGTTTCTGCTAATTTCATGTTCCAGCATCCCACAGAGCAATCAAGAAGCTGGATTGCTGCCATGTCTGGATTGCAGCAAAAAGGAAGGGGAGAGAGGCCATGGAACAGATAGGTTCTTGGTTTTAAGGCACAGCCTTGTTTCACTATGAGGCTGAAAGGGCATCTATCACTTCTGCCTATAATCCTTTGCCACAGTGTAGTCATAATCCACACCTAACTGGAAGTAAACCTAGTGTACAGAGTCTGTAATTAGGAGGGGACAAGCTCAGGATAACTCCCTATACTGTGAAGAGGATGATCAGATGTTGATGGTCAGCTTGCAGGCAGTTCAGGAAGAAAAGAGGCAGGTGTAGCCTTTTGTTCATCCTATTCAACTTTCTCAAATAAAACCCACCTTCCCACACAAACTTGTTCTTGGATTTCATGTAAATTGTTAATGAGTCCTGACCAGACTGTATCCCCTTTGCCATTTTTGTTTTCCTGGTACTTTGACTTTGCCCTGTACTGTCTTTATATGGTGGCTACCATTCTCCACTTAGCCCCTTAGTCTGGTAAGATTTGCATTTGTTTTTCTTAAAGAACTCTGTGTCTCCTGCCTCCCCCGCCTGACCAGTCATGACTTCCAGGTCTAACTCTGGTTTCACTTTCATGAGAGGGGACAAGAATGACCCCTCACCTATATCTTATTCCCCCTCTGGCTAGTTAATCTTTCTCCAACCACACCTTGACAGGAAAGAGGGGCGTGAATGCTGATGCATTATTATTATTAAGATTTATTTATTTGAGAAAAAGAGACAGAGAGAGAGCAAGCAGGGTGGAGGGACAAAGGGAGAGAGAGTGCTAAGCAGACTCCTTGCCGAGCGTGGAGCCCGACAGGGGGCTTGGTCTCACAACCCTGAGACCAATAATTGAATGCCCAAATGACTGCATCACCCAGGCACCCCCTGATGCATTATTTTATGGTAATAAATGTAATATTCTGCAAATTGCTATTTAAAAGTGAGATGGAGTAAAAAAAATGCAGTTTGAGCTTGGGATAATTAGATATTGGTAACACCATTAGTAATGATGGGTGAAAGTGATAAGAAGTTAAGTGAGGGTTTGGATAAGAAAATATAATAAATCATAATGTTTGGTCTGCCCTACTAGAACTTTTGTTTCTGTATTGAGAACTAACTTATACAGGGTGAGTAGATAGAGGAAAGATGCCATTATAATGCATCAATCACATATGTTGTTCCATGTGTGATTTGCCCCAGCATGTTAATGTTTTACACCAACACTGACACACATCAGGTGTGTTTTACACATCTAATGATAGCAGCCGAATGCAAAGTACATGAACACAGCTGCTGTAGAGAATAAAGTCCTGTAGGATGTTTATTACCCTATATTCTTCCTCATGACTCAGCATGGCCACATGCTTGGTCTTAGAAGTTCCTATTTTGCAATTCTCCCCAACATTTGTACATTTTGATCTTGTTTCTACAACTCAGCAGCCTCAACTCCTTCTCACATCCCCTCCATCAGTCTACTTCACTTAGTATTTTTTTCTTTATTAGGAATGTCAATGTCTTGTTAGCTGAACTAGCATTTTTATCAAAATCGTCTTTGTTTTGTTAGCATTCTTGTTTTGAATCACATAGATTGTGAGTGGTCTGCCCATAACCCCATTTTTTTTGCATAGTCTCTAGTTATTTTTCATATATGAGTTACAGAATGTGAGTTTTGTTTTTTAGGAGCGTATATATTGCCTTATAGCACAAACTATATTTTGTGAATGCAACATGACCTGAATAGAGGGGAGTGGAGTCTGTTGGTGATCTTGCTGTTGCATTTGATTTGTATTTTGCATAGGTCTATTCTGTTTTACTCAATTAGGAAAAAAAACCCCTAAAATTTAGGTTATGTTTTTCTTTATTATTCCTGATAAGGCCCAGTTTAGGGCTGTGTGTTATATGCCCTCTACTTCTTGTCCAACTGTTTTCTGAGTATAGAGAACTGACAGTCTCACCTTTAGCCCAAACCCCCCTTTAATTGAGGACAATGGAATGTAAAACTTACTAAGTGGTACTTAGTGTGTTCTAGGTAAAATGACTTGGTGTGACACTTGATGTGTATCTTTTCCTTTGTAGATTTAGTGGTTATTTGTTCCATCAGATTAGGTTTAATCTGTTAACACACCAAAGCAAATAAGCAGACAAATTGGGTATCCCTCAGTATACATGGCTACGTTGGCACATCCTTTCTGCATCTGAAAGGTCAGGGATGGCTGTGTATTTCAGAATGAAGAGATACTAGCCAACACGTCCACACTAGCACCAGCATATGGGGATAGTGTTGCTCTAAAGCATTCTATTGTCTGATTATCTAAACTCCCTGCTTCCCATGATTCCTATCAATGTTGCAAAGAGCAAAAGCCAATCCCTTACTTCTCTGATCTATAGCTGACTTTTCTACTCCTTTCTTATATGAACAGTTAGAGGAGCAGCTGTATAAGAAGCTTGAGATGACCAGTAAAAATTGGCCAGGGGTTATTTAAAGTGATAGCTTCTATTTCTCTAGAAACTGTCAAACTGAATAGTGAAATCACCCGAGGCATTGGATTGACCTCAAGGGATTTGTCTGTCTAGCATTTCTGAACTCCATTTCTTGGCTGAAATCCCCTGTCTCCTGCTGATCCTTCTGATCACGGTGTAGCGGCAGGAAGGGGCAGAGTGATCTCAGGGGCACTGACTACATTGTGAAGTCTCAGGCCCACTCCCGTGTCCTGAGGCTCCCAGTTTGCCACGAGGCATGTTGAAGTTCAGACTAACACATCTCCTTTTGTTTAAGTGACTGGTGGTTGGGAAGGTTGCTTTCATATTTGGTAAAGCCAAAACGGGAAGAGCAAACCCACATGGTTTGGAGCTGACGGAGAAGGTCATTAACTAAGACTTAGACCAAAACTGTTAGCAGCCAAACCAATACTGAATATAGATTTAAACTTCATTTCTATTCATTAGGAGTCCTGCATTTACTGTTATTTTATAAGCAAAGATTTATAGCTGTTTAGGTATGTAATGTTTTCATGCAGCTTTAGTGAAATTATGTTTGCCGCTGTGTGAAATTCTTCCTGGTATTCTAAAATTAAAACCATTCTTTGGCAATTTTCACATCCTCCCCTCCCCCAGAGAGTCATTCTAATATATATATGTGTATATATTGTCATTTAATGAAGCCAGTTGCAATTTAGGGCAGATTTATTCTAATTAAGTAGGGTGCCATGGATTCCTTAAAGAATGAGACTTTAGGTCTGACAGTAGGAAAATAAGATTTGCTCTCGGTGCCTTGTTAGTAGCTATGAAGCACATGAAACTGTTTGAACTTCTTTTGTTTCATCAAAAAGATTTTGCTTTCTTACTCTATTGCCTCATGTCTCTGGGGGGAAAGTCCCCTCTTTAACTAACCATGTGGATTTCTGTGTGTGGATGAAACACTTCTTGATAGTCTCTGTTTGCTGGTAATAGAAAATCATACCTATGTTATGAATAATGAGATTAGAGTATGTGCTCCAGAAGGGGCTAGACCAGGGCCATCTAAATCTCAACTGGAAATTGGAGTTGAGTGTTATTGTTCTGTTTCTGCTTTGAAAGTATCCACTGTCATATTCAGTTATTATTTTTCTTGAAGACTTAGCCTGGCCATATGAGTTTTGTAAGTAAGCAAATGATCTGTCTCTGTGTCTCTCTGAATATATATGAATGCATGGGTGTAGGCAGGGGTGCATACATATGTCTACTGGCTTGGCACCAAGGAACCTGAGAATGGCTCCCAGGTGAATTTTTCTCTAACACCATTTTCACTGTACCTTCCTTTCTCCTCTTCAAGAGTTTAGGGCAGTTCCTCACAAGCCATTCCATTTTTGTCTCTCAGGGCATCCAGAATTTCCCCCCATCCTATTTCCTGACAACTCCCTTTCAAACTCTCTGTTCCATCAAGCAAGCTTCTTCCTCCTTCCCTGTACACATCATGCTTATTTCTTTTCCTACCAGATATCTGGCACATATTAGGTTTACTCATCTAATGAATAAATAATTAAATGAATTCCTGATTTCAGCGCTTGGTTCAGGCTGATTCACAAGAGATGAGGGGGATGAAAGGGAAGGACATTCATACTCTTTTCTCTATTTAGCTTCAAATCCTCAGCACTCATGTCCTGTTCTTCTTCCCTCGTGGATAATGACCCAACTCTTTCCTTGCCCTCAATTCATCCTGAAGGAACGTATTATATATCCTGGTACTTGCTTTTATGTTTAATTTAGCACTTTAATGAACAAATTCTTATAGTCTTTGATTCTCTATTTCACAGTGGTTTTTAACTGCACCAAACGTTTCTGAGTGCTGGGATTCTGAAATATTCTTCTTTTATATTCTCTAAGGAACTTAGCACTTACTATCAAGCACATAATATGCCCTTGATAATAACTACTTAGAGAACTGAATGATATGATTAATCTCTTTAAATGTGATCAGTTTGTGCTATTGCTGTAATTCAATTTATCACTTGCCTCTTTCTACTATTACCACTAAACCAATAAATCACATTTGTCTGCATATACATACCCATGTATATGTTTGCACACATACACACACGACATAGAACCAGTAGTCTACTACAGGATTAATTTTAAGTGGTTTGTGATCCTATGCAAAATAAAAGGAAGTAATTTATTGTAATCTCCACTCAGCCCCCTTCTAATCATGGGAAATTACCACAAACAGTTGCGAATATTCTGCCCTTTCAATCCTGGGCAAAGCTCTACTGTTAAAATGTTGCCCTGTGTTTAAATGGCTGCTTTACCATTTATGAACAGTGTAACCTTGGGCAAGTTATGGAATCTTTCTGAACTTTGATTTCATCCTTGTAAAAGGAGAATAATCATGTCACCCTTTCAAGGCCACTTTTGGGATTAACAATAATGCCTATACTAGTCACCACTTACTGAGGTTACTATGTTCCTGACAGTGTGCTCTGTCCATAAATTTCCCTAATTGTTACAACATCTTTGGCATATACTAGATGCTCAGTAACAGTGACTATTATATTTTATACCTTGGCTTAAATGTATACTGAGTCAGACTAAAGATTGCCAAAGACTCATTTTTCATTTCCCAGGATTGGCAGAAAGGTGTGATGAAGTCAGGCTACTACCAGGTCACTGTGGCCCCAGGCCAGTGTAATGGTTGCTCTGAGTGGAGGCCAAATGTTAGGGCCTGCCATCCCATCCCCATAATAGCCCTTGAGCCAGGGAAGCTTGCTCCCTCAAAAAAATTTGGCTTAGGAAACAAGAAGGTACTGCCTTGAGTGGCTTGTGAGCTGATTCACAATATACAACAGTAGAAATGGCAAATCAACTGCATTAAGCACAAAAGAAACTCACTTATGTAAACTGAGGTGACACTTCAAGGATAGAGAAGGGTAAAATATGAGTCTTGGGAGCAGTTCTTGTTTCCTCTAAGGTAAACACTAGAACGATGGAGCTTAGCTTTCAATAGGAGGGCTTTAAACTCTAGGAAAAGTTTCTTGATTGTAAAGGTCTTGAGCTATTAAAGCACATGAACATCAGAACTAACAAGAACTTACCTAGGAGTTTCATTTTTCCTGCACAGATTTCTGGGCACTTCTAAGAAGCAGAGAAATGACTTGGATGACTTCCAAAAGTAACTTCCCAGGACAGTGATTCCTTCCTCTCCTCTTTTCTTTCTAAAACAAAATTATATTTTAAATTATTTTTTCCCCCTTTCATCCAGTTACACATTAAACTTTTGGGGATGGGGTCTGGAGATTGGTGTTTTTGAAAAACTCTGCAAGTGATTCCATTATGCTACCAGGGTTGGGACCAGCTCCTTGGATAAAACAGTTGACAGAGACTTCGATCCTGCCATCTTGTGATAGAATCACAATCCTGTGATGGGATTCAATAGAGTAATGTCCTGTTTACTGCCACCTTGTGGTAGTACCTTCCATTATGAACCACAGAGTCCTGGCTGAAGTGACTGGAGGAAAGCTCTCTCCCCATCTGTCTTACAATGATTTTATTAAGTTCCTAAATGGAGTGATCTTAATCTTAGTTTCTTACGGAGTCTCTGTTATATCTTCCCTTAATTTCTTAAGGGAACTGGTATCCTGCTAGAAGCTTCTATCTACTCATAGTTAAGAACAGTCACTGAGGGGGCTCCTGGGTGGCTCAGTTGTTAAGCGTCTGCCTATGGCTCATGTCGTGATCCCAGGGTCCTGATCTCAAGCCCCGCATGGGGATTCCTGCTCAGTGGGAAGCCTGCTTCTCCCTTCCCCACTCCCCCTGCTTGTGTTTGCTCTCGCTGTGTCTCTCTCTCTGTCAAATAAATAAAATCTTAAAAAAAAGAATAGTCACTGAGATAATAATCAAAGGCATTTTTAATGTGCCATATTCATTACCACCCTCATTAAACAGGTAATGTCAATGAGGCCCAGAAAAGGTAAGTAACTTGTCTAAGATCACACAACTGATGACTGATAGAGCTTGACTGAAAGTCAAGATCATCTGGTTTCCAAGCTCATGTTCATGGTTGTGAGATCTAGCCATATGACCTCACTGATATGAAGAATTCTTAATCTCAGGAAGCAAACTGAGGGTTGCTGGACTGGTGGGAGGTGGGAGGGATGGGGTGGCTGGGTGATAGACATTGGGGAGGGTATGTGCTATGGTGAGCACTGTGAATTGTGCATGACTGTTGAATCACAGATCTGTATCTCTGATACAAATAATACATAATATGTTAAAAAAAAAAGAAGATAGCAGGAAGGGAAGAATGAAGGGGGGAAAATTGGAGGGGGAGATGAACCGTGAGAGACGATGGACTCTGAAAAACAAATTGAGGGTTCTAGAGGGGAGGGGGGTGGGAGGATGGGTTAGCCTGGTGATGGGTATTAAAGAGGGCACGTACTGAATGGAGCACTGGGTGTTATGCACAAACAATGAATCATGGAACACTACATCAAAAACTAATGATGTAATGTATGGTGACTAACGTAACATAATAATAAAAAAAAAAGAGAGAGCTAAAGATGAGTGGCGAGGAGGCTAGCAAGATAAAAGTAGGGCTCTAGTCCTAGAAAGGGCTGTGGGGGTACTTTTCTTTTTAAACCCAATATGGAACTCAAGAATATAGAAAAACACAGAATTCCTTTTTATTTATAGGGTAACAGCCTCAGATTGAGGCTCAAGAGAAAGGGAGATGAGACAACTCAGAAAAGCCGTCAAAAGCACTGGATGCAGAAGGCTTACATTAGGGTTCTCCTCAGCAGTGGGAGGAAGAGAATTCAAAATATCAAGATTTTGTTGAGAGTGGCCGTGCTTGGTTGGCACCACTGTGTGGGGAGGGCCACCAAGCTACACAGTCTAAGTGGGAGGGGTTGCTCGTGTTTTATGAGCACTTGCTCTTGTTCTAGGCAACACAGTAAGCAAGTAGTATGCATTTTAAAATTTCATCCTGAGTAACTTTATGAGATGAACAGCGTTCTCATTTCCACTTTAACTACCACCAATATGAAGCTGTATGCTACAACTTTACCCAAGGTCGGAGATAGTAAATGTTATAATGGGATTTAAATCCTGGACTTAAAAGCCATCATGTTTTGCCTTGACACATTATTGCCCCCTTCCTCCAGTGCCTCTGGGGCTCCCATCTCCCCCCTTCTTTCTTTTTTTTTTTGTCAATCAGGTAAACTGAATTCTAGCTATTTCCATTTATCAATCCAACTAAATTAAAATTGATAGCATTGTCAGTATTTGTGGAGGCCATTTGGTGTGTCTTATTTGGTGGGAGGCTGGAGAAGAAGCTTCTGTCTTTGAGGAAATCCACTCCTGCCCCAAGTCTGGGAGCTGTGCTCAGAGACCTGGTAAATTACTCTCTCTGTCCTCTCCCTATAAGTGATCATGTGACACAGGCTCAGTCAGTAAGTAAATGTTTGTGCCCGGGGCTCTGAACTGTTGAAACTTTAGGGGAAAAGCAACTGGTGAGAAATTTTCCACAGTAACAATGGAAGTATTAGAGGAGTTGAATCTTGGGTGCCTATTGGGATCACTGTTAACAAGAGAATATCCTCAACAGGCTATTCAGTGGTGGGACTTGGGCTACTTCCCCTTTCTGAGATGCTGTACATTTCTGAGACTCATTCTCCAGCTGTCTCCTCCCACCACCTCCCTTCAACAAATAAGTCTTCGAAATGCTGGATATCCTTTAGTAATTTCTTTCTTTCCATTTTTTCTTGTTTTTGCTTAAATTTGAGTTGATTTCTCTTGCTTGCTACTAAGGACCCATATTGATATTGACTGCTACACTTTAGAATGACTTATAAACAGACTAATTATATCCAGGAAATAAGACTCTTGGGTCCATTTGGCTATTTTTCCTTAGATGTTGTTATCTTACATTTTAGGTCACTCAGAATTTTGGTCATATTATAGAAAAAGGTTTTTTTCTTTTCTCCTAATTCACTTACATTGATCTCACTCTCAAACTTTCTTTTTGATCTACTTTTCTGATTTATTCACTTGACTGCTTCTCCAGATTTCTTTCCCAGCCAGGTGGGCCACATATGGAGTCTTTAATACTTCCGTTAGCTTTCTCTCTGGGTGTTCCGCACCTCAGCTTTCCTAATCATAACCATGATTGCCTTGTACTTTTACAAGGCACTTGCTTATTTAATTTATTTAGCATACTGTTCAATTAATGACTTAGTCACAGTCAGCGTAAAGTTTCTGCACTGCTCCAACTTGGAAATAGAAAAAGAGAAGTGTTGCCTTTTTTTCATCTCTGAACTGGCTTATATCGAAACAGAAAATGAGTATTTTAATTCTTTCATCACTGTTGTATCTTCTATGACCTCGAGTTAGGTTGTTATAAATCTTTTTTCTTGTAACAGCACTTCCAAAGTTTGTGGGTATTCATGGACTATCTTTGGTTATTATGACCCTGACATGAAGGACTACATTAGCTGTTTTTGAATAAAACAAAGTAACAGAGAGGAAAAAATATGCTAGTTAAAATTACAAATAACATCACTGCTTTTGCCCCTAAGAAAGTGGCATAATTTTTCTCTGGAGACTTTTGTTTAAGAAAATATTTAATAGTCTGACCTTGGGAGCTAATGCTTATATGATTTGGAAGGAGACAGCAAAACAGAAGATTGTCTGCAAATAAAATGAAGAGAAATAGAATGGTGGGAGCTGCCAGCAGTGAGAAACAGATGAGGCCTTACAATACGGTAGAAGGTTGCCCAGGCGGTAGAAGGTTGCCCAGGCAGAAGGGTAAACTTTTTCTAGAGATGGGGATGGTTGAGGGACTTGAAGGGTGGAATATTTAATTTTAAGTGGTTTGTTCAAAACCTCCAGGAAAGAACAGTACATGTTCCCTTGATTTAAGGATGTTCTGGGTGTGAATGGGTGGGGTGATGGCCAACCAAGAGAGTAGAAGTCTCAGATATGATAAGGAAATAGGTGCCAAGGGGAAATGACAGTAATTGATGTGGAACAGCTTCACTTTCCCCAAATAGACTAGAGGGAAAATAATTCTGAAGGAGAAGAGGGCTTGGAAGTATTTGGGTTGTAACTGTTACTACACAGCCAACATTTTGGAGAAAGAAATGGAGCAACTGAGGAAGCAGAAAAGGAGACACTGGATCAGCTATAGTGAAGAGAGGATCAGCCTGATCAATAAAAGCAGAAAGAAGAACTGGAGCTTCTCCTAGAGAGTGAACTCCTGTCTTTTGTAATGCTGAAATGTGGCAGGGCTGATCACTCCTAAATATAGACCTTAGGTATATAACCAAGTGGCATTAGCTCTGTTTAGCACCATTTAAAATGAGGTAAGCAGGTTCAAGGTATTTTTCTCTAAGAGCATTAGTCAAAAGCAGAAAATATAAAAGAATATTCAAACATCTAACAGAAATGGAACTAAGTATTTTTAGAACATAAATTTCTTAATGGGAATGTTTGTGTAACAGAAATTATTTCCTTATAGATGATAAGTGGAAAGGCTGTAATCTGATATTTTACATTCATGTTAATGCTTCCATATATGTGGCTTACAATACTACAGTCATACATTCATAATGACAGGTCTTGTTAACCTCTTTATGACTGAGAACAATTTCCAAATTAAAAAAAAAAATGTGATTAAACCCCATGGAAATGAACAATTCCCCAACTGGGGTTTCTAATATCTAACCAGAGAGATATAATGGTTGGGAGGAAAGAGTTGTAAGGGTTTCTTGGAGAATTAGGGTAGATATTTAGAACAAAGGAAAATGAAGAGGAAGTGGGGGTGGGGGAGAAGGAAAAGGTATTGAAAAAAACAAATTAAGAATTACTTTTTAAAGAATTTGGGGGGCGCCTGGGTGGCTCAGATGGTTAAGCGTCTGCCTTTGGCTCAGGTCATGATCCCAGGGTCATGGGATCGAGTCCCAAATCTGGCTCCTGGCTCAGCGAGGAGCCTGCTTCTCCCTCTGCCTCTCTCCTTGCTCATGCTTTCTCTCTCTCCGTATTTCTGTGTCTCAAATGAATAAATAAAATCTTTAAAAAAAAAGCATTTGGAATAATATATTATTTGCAGCTTCTATCTTGGTTGAGATCATTCTCACCTTTAGGAGGTACCTATAAATAAATTTTCTACTTGGGAACTAAGAATGGCTATTTTATTCTAAGCCTACTCATTACATTATGTAGCAACTGATCTTAATTATAAACATCTATGCTATAGTAACGGTATATCCCAGAAAGTCAGCAACTGGTAGCTCACAGTAGTTCTGGAATAAATATTTTGGTTTAATGTTGCTATACTTGAATATTGTAAGTTTATAAAGCAATTCAGAATAAAGTATTCCTCACTCAGCTCAGGGTTAAAACTTGGAATACAGAATTTTATCATGTTTTTAAGATTTTTAAGTTTTCTGTAGGATCACAGTGGCTATTTAAATATGGGTCTCCCTACACCTTCTCTGAAAAACCATACATATCAAAAATGACAGCAAATAAACTGTCCACAATCCACATTTAGAGCATAAGAAAGGGACTGTGCTACTACCAGCTTCAGTTGTACGTAAGTAAGGAAGTAAATAAATATAGAGTTAACACCATAAATGCCTGGCCATGGCCAATGGCAGACTGGGGAGGTAGAGACTGAATAAAAAAGATGTCAGAGGTTTGAATAAACTCTTCCCCAGAAGGAGTTACTTGGGTATCTTTCTAAAAGAAGGCTTTTAGATATTTTCAACATAACATTTTCTTCCTAATATAGATTGCCAGGCTAACTGGGGGCTTGGTGAAAGGAAAAAAAAAAACATTTAGGCATAAAATGATTAATTTGTATGAAGTGAAAGCTGTTCATCACATTCAATATGTCAATTTACTCCTTGCTCCTCATTTAAAAGGAAAATATAAGAAATACACAAAAACATTTCTCATTAGTTAAAACATTAAAAGCAAGTCAATATAGTGAAAAGATAGAAATCGAACTGGATAGAACCACCAAAAGGGACCAGCTAAGACTCCTTTTGTACATTCAACATCACTAAACAATAATGGGAAGTTAGCGTGAATCAGAGAATGGATTAGGACTTAAAAAAAACTCAGCTTTATTGAAGTATACTTGACAAATAAATGTTGTATCTATTTGCGTAATGACTGAATATACATAGACACTGTGAAATGACTATAATCAGGTGACACAGTTACCATGTTTTGTGTGTGTGGAGAAAACATTTAAGATCTACTCTCTTAGCAATTCCAATTATACAACCCAGTATTAACTAGAGCCACTATGCTGTACATTAGATCCCCAGAAATTATCCACCTTATAACTGAAAATCTGTACCCTGTGACCAACATTTCCCCCATTTCCCCCAGCCCTCAGTCTCTGGTAACCACCGTTCTACTCTCTGGTTCTGACTTCGACATTTTTATATTCCATATATAAAGTGAGATCATACTGTATTTGTCTTTCTGCATCTGGCTTATTTCACTTAGCACAATGTCCTCCAGGTTCATCCAGGTTGTTGCAAATGGCAGAGGATCCCCCCCCTTTTAATGGCTGAATTAAATTCCCTTGTAGCGAGGACTTTTTTTGGATAGTTACAGGTGAGGGCTCCCCAACTTGGCGTCCAGGTTAGCACCCCTGCTGAGAGCCTGAGGGCGGGCAGCTGTGAGGCCTGAAAATGGAGGACCATCCTTCTAGTTGACATAAATACAATTTCTGTCACTTGTAGGACAAAACCTGCCTGTCGGTTTTCAGGTAAAAGCAGTTATTTCCTTCCCCATTGGTGCCAGGCTCACTGATATGGAAACACTCTTCTCACTGCTTCTCAGGGGTCTTGAACAGAAACGTAAGTGGTTCTTCTCACAACCCTGCCCTTCTCAGTCTAATAGGTCTTGTCCCTCAGGGTTGCAGCTGTGACTTTTTCTGAGGAGGTATTTCCCAAGTCCAACCTCATTCACACTCCCACCCCGCATCCCCACCCCATTGCCTGTCACCCCCTTACTATGTTAGGCGCCTTTCCCCCCATCTGGTTCTGACTGAACTTACCCTCATCTTCACCCTTTTATTACACTGTTTTTCCCTGTTGACTTATCTTTCACTAGATTATAAACTCAACTTGTTTACCTTTATGAAGTAAGTGTCTATCGTCGTGCCTGGTACATTGTGTATGCTCAGTAAATATTTGCTAAGGGAATACTTCTGTTCTTCTTGAGAAGAAATTGAGTATAAATAACTGAAACTTTCAGAGAAGCATACTAAAATATGCCCACAGTCACGATTGCTTTTTCATATACCTTGTGCACATGAATGAATGGAATAACTTGTGATGCTGCTCTTGAGTGAGAGCCATTCCACTTGTATTTTTCATCAATTTAGGCAATAGCATTCAATTACAAGAAAAAATAACTGGAACTCTTCTTTGCATATTATACTCCACTGTACATGGATTAGACAAATTCTTCTGAAGATACCATACTACTTTCTCAATACCTGACATCTAATCTGGCATTGTTATACCTGTTGTGGCCACCAGCATAGTTTGGAATTTTATGGACTCCTACAGAAATAGTTTTTAAATTATGAACAGGTAACATTCCTTCCTGTTACTTCATCCAATCTCTAGCACACACTGTAGCTGCTTCAAACTTCCGGGCCCAGATGTGATCATGTCCCTCTTCTGACCAAGCACCTACTGTGAGTGACTCTTCCCTGCATGCCCATCCTAATGGCAGTGAATAAAATTATCCAACTTACATTTTTCTTATCCTTCCCTCTTCTAAATGCATTTTTTATTGAGGTGAAATTCACATGCCATAACATTAATGATTTTAAAGTGAACAATTTGGTGGCATTTGATAGACTCGCAATGGTGTGCAACCACCTCTCCTCTAGTTCCAAAACGAAACTCCATAACAATTAAGCAGTTACTTCCTATCCCCCGCTCCTCCTAGCTGCTGGGAACCATCAGTTTTCCATCTCTATGGATTTAGACATTTCATATATATGGAATCATATAATAAGTGACCTTACGTGTCTAGCTTCTTTCACTTAGAACAGTGGTTTTGAGCTTCATCAGTGTGATAGCATGTATCAGTACCTGGTTTCTTTTCATGCCCAATTAATGTTCCATTACATAGATATGCTACGTCTTGTTTATCCATTTACCTGTTGATGGACATTTGGGTTCCTTTGGCTATTAAGCATAATGATGCTAGTTTTTTCTTTTTTTAAGATTTTTTATTTATTTGACAGAGAGAGACACAGTGAGAGAGGGAACACAAGCAGGGGGAGTTGGAGAGGAAGAAGCAGGCTCCCCACTGAGCAAAGAGCCTGATGCGGGCTTGGTCCCAGGACCCTGGGATCATGACCCGAGCCGAAGGCAGACGCTTAACGACTGAGCCACCCAGGCACCCCGATGCTATTTTTTTCTTAAACCCCTATATCTTTTCTTCACTTCTTAGCTTACCCAAATTAACAGAAATTGTCTTTTCTCTGAACTTCCATAACCTCTCTATGGCACTGATTCACAGTTCACTTATTTATCAATCCAAATGATTACCCACACATGCAAACATTAAAAAAAATAATTACTGGGCATCTACTCTGTGAAGTACTAAATCCTTTTCAAAGCCAGTCAGACATTATGTATTTGTGAAGATGTCTCCTTTCTCTTACTGGTGTTAAGTTTTAAAACAAAGGAACATCACCTCACTTGATCTCTCCATCCCTCCCTGGTCTCAGCTCAGCAAAGTGAGTGAATTAACAAATGCACAAACGCAATTGTTTTCTCAACAGTTTACCACTGTCAGTGTAAACAACTGCCTTTAAATCTTGACCCTCACGTATCTTCCACTAACATGAGGGACCGACCTCAGCTGAGGTGGGGAAGTTTATAGCAGCCCACTTTCCCCAAACTTACCACATTTACCACACTGTCTCTATTTTAGCCCATGGCCCCCTACTCATCCTTTCTTTGTAAATGTGATTTTCAGTTTCTCCAGGGTGGGAATTGTTAGAGCCAGATAACCATCAACTACTTCCTGGCAGCAAAACCAAAGACTACAGGATTACTTCAATTTACTTGTCTATAGATTTTATATAAATGATTTTCTCAGACTCATTTGAAGTTTTAGTAAACCCATTCAACAAAATGCCATTATAAGAAGAGGTTCATACACTTTTAAGTATTTCCCAAATAGTCCTTATGTAAAGACGAGAAGGAGTTATGATAGTTTTGTTAGTGTGTGTGTATGTGTATGTGTGTGTGTGTGTGTGTGTGTGAGAGAGAGAGAGAGAGAGAGAGAGAGAGAGAGATGCTTCTTTTACCTTATTCATGGTAAACAGTTTTTCAAAAAAAGTTTTCTAAGGAGCCTTGAAACAAGGCAAATGGCCATGGTGGATACAGGATTGATAGATTCCAATATAATAGCCGACATTTTAATCACCTCTCACATTGAGTAAAGACACACTGTTGGCTCTTTTCTAGGTTTTTTTAATTTTTTGAATTGATAGGCTTTGATTACCTATTTTCTCCAAGCTACAAAATAGTCCTCAGATAGAAAATGTCTTAATTTCAATACTATCTGCTACACAATACTGGCAAAACAAAAAAAAATTTATTTATTTTTTTTTAAATGACAAGAGATAGGGCTGGCCGGTATTCGGAAAAATCAGTACTCTTACTGTGCTGAAAAATAAGATACAAGAGCTATAAGTTATTTAAATACTATATTAAATTTAAAGTAAAATCCTGATAACAGCATTCCTAATTAGGCGGATATTTTCAGTTTCTCCTGCTTCCCAGCATAATCTCTCACGCACTTGCTGATTTTAAGCAACGCATTAGATGGCAGTGTTCACATAGTTTACAGTGGCACTTACTGCAGACATTTCATTGCCCAGACCCAAATATACACCTTTATTTTGGATTTTATACTACTCCAGTCTCTAACGCTGCTATTTTTTGGATTCCCTTTATTCCTTTGGTTCAACTCAGAAAAAAAACATTTATAGGAATGCTAGTAAATGTGGGTATCCCATGACAGATATAAAAGCATGTGTTATGTCTTTTTGAATCTTTATGTCTTACTTAAGCAAAAAGGAAATATGGCAGATCATACCTGTCTCTTACTCCTGGGTATTTAAAATTCACAGAAATACACATTGCTGTCATGTGCTACTACAAAGGCCACCAGGCTCACTTAAAAGTAAAGACATGTCTTTGTTATTAAGAAATTTATAAGCTTTGAATCACATTCTTTATTAGAAATTATTCCTAATTTAAAAGTCTTATTCAATTTCACCGTTCTCTCCCTTATTCCTTTCTTGTTTGCCTTTTTGTTGACTTTGACCCTTTGGCTTTGGAAAATAAAACCCCTATTCTAACCCTCCTTGTGCTTCTATTTATTTTTATCCTCAAATCCAATAAGGATAATTTGCCGGGTCCAAGCCTGATTAACTCTCTTGGAGCAGAGTCCATTTGGCACAGGGACCAGATGCCAAATAATTTAATATGTCTTAGATGCCATCAGGGAAATATCTCAAAGGCCTAAATCAAGATGCCTGTTAGCATTAAGGGCATAGCTTTCTTTTAGACATTTAGCTTAAAAAAACAAATCTCCAAGTCACTGTTTTTCTCTAAATAGTTGAATGGTCTGCCTTCTCCAGTTTCTAACGCCCAGCGGAATCTGTTTTCTAGTTTTCCAGAAACACTTGGACCTCTTGACCTGGGAAGGTATGATGCCATATGTTAAATCCACTTAGACTAAATTGAGAAGCATCTTTTTCCCTACCCCAGTGAGATCGAGCAGTCTGCATGGAAGGGATAGGCAGGATTTCCAGAACTAAGGGCTTAGAGGTCAGAGGAATAAAGAGAGCTTTGTAATACCTGAGATTTAATCCTTCTTATTTCTTCCAGAAACATCAGAGATTTTGGCCACACCTAATGATAATAAATATTCACATGGAATAAATCCTTTTGGAAGGAGGAGCTCTCAAAAAATATGTTTGCTGGATGAGTACCCTGTGACTGTGAATAATAATGCATATCTGATGACAGTTGTGAAATCTTCTCATATAGAGATAGGCACAATCAATTCTTTTATCTGTTTTGTAGATGAGGAAAGTGAGATTCAGAGAGGTACTGTCCAAGTTCACAGAACTAATACAACTTCTGACTCCTGTCTAGTCTTCTTTTCATTAAATTGAAAGCTCAACCAAATCCAATGCATTTTTTTTTTTTGGTATAGCAATTCAGATTATGTATGTCCTATGTAAACACTGGCTCAAATTTCTCTTGACTTACTAGCTCAGGGCAAAGCTAGAGGTAATTGTCTCCTTTGGTCGGGAAACCATTATGGGGAAGAGCTGGAAAGGCCCACTAACTTCTTAGTAAATTGCCGTATTACTCCCAGGTAATCTGAATACTTTTAGAAGTTATTTTACTCTGGATTAAGGATTTTTGAAGGGGTGGGCAGTGTTTTAGAGAATTCATCTCTTAAAGGAAGACTGAAGCAGAGAAATTCTTTTTAAGTGAGAGTTTCCATGAAAAAAAAATAAGAAAATTTATGAAGTTGCGATAGACCACATTTGCTTTTTAATACCCACCATATGTCTGGTTTTATTCAGAGGCTAGAGGAGTGGGTTAGTGCTTATTTTCACGGATTATATAAATAACAGGCCTGCTATTACTTATTTCTTCTAGGTGAAAACATTTTGAATTATACTAAATAAAATGCTAGGGAAAAAACGACAACCATCCCTAATTATTAATAAAGACAGTCCACTAACAGGTCTTTGGTTAGTGTCTATGGTGCTTTGGGCTGTGAGATTTTAGAGTGTGGATTGTTTTACAACCAGAGATAAAGGTGACTGATTGCTTTCAGGGGCTTCAATATTAATATCTCCATTTCCTGTTCTCCTTTTTCTCCCTTTGATTTTCTTCAGGCTTGCTTAAGGACCCATAAATCTAAAACTGAGTTTTAAAAGAAGGGTCCAGTCACATCCTTTGACATTTTCCTTTTTTTCCTCTATCTATCCCCCGTTAGGACGCCAAACACCAACTCTCCCATTCTCCTTTCCCTACATCTCAGTGGTTGAAGCGCAAACACACCTTGCCTAGTTTAGTGCCCAGAGGGAAGGAAGGCACTAACATTTGTGGAGTGCTCTCTGTCCAGGCACTGTGCTAACCTGTTACATATGTGGGGGTATAATATTTCAAAGTGCTAATTGTCCGGTATAACTGCCAATTCTCCCCAGCTTGGCAGCTAAATGGAAAAGCAACATGGCCGCAGGGACGATTTACAGTGGGGAACAAAGTTCTCTAGCTTTTAAGTTCAAAGGGCACCATCTGGGTATGAGAAAGGAGATTTTTTTGAGAAGGAATGCAGTCAGGGAGAACAGGTTTTTCTTCCTAATTTGAGACGGAAAGAGATAAAGGAGCCTGGAGCTGGCAACCAAGTCATCTCCAAAGCTGTCCAGCTCCAAAATCACTGGAGTGACTTGATGTTACTTTTCACTTTCCTTGCTTGAAGGCTGCTGCTTTGTTTCAGAGGCCACCCAGAATCAGCAGTTTGGCAAAGGATAACAGATTGAAGTTACTTCTTTGGGACTTGTAACAAAAAGGGATCAATTGGGTACGATGGACATGGACTGAAGAATTGATTAAACATTTTAGTTCAAGTGTTTACAGATATGCTGTTTGCTAGTGGACGTAAATCTTCCTTTTCTTCCTCATTTGCGAGTTAATAACAAACAGGTCTTGTCTCAACCCTACCTTTCTTGTTCCTTCCGCCTTTCGTTTTAGAAGGCTTACAGGCTTCTGCTGCGCTATCTTCATCTTCAAGGAATATTAATGTGAAGGCTTTGTTCCAGCTTTCGTAGCCGTCTTTTTAAGTTCCCCTCTTTAGACGGCACTCTTTTCTTATCCAGCCCTGTGTCTTCATTCTCTGCCATCTGGCTTTCTGTCTCTCACTGCCCCTTTGCTTTCCATCTCTTGCCCTAGTGCGTCCTATCTGCCGCATCCTCCCCTGGGCTACGGTTCCTTTCCCATAGGGTTCTCTGGCAATATGCAGGATGGAGGGGTTATTTATTTCCTTTAGAAAGCTGTCATTTTGGAATGAAAATTTTAGTATACCGCTAGGAGGAATCCTCCCTACTTCCACCTACCCCAGAAAACAAACCCAAGCTCTTTCTAGCTACTTCCTGAATTTCTAATTTTAAAGCCGGCCTGTAGCAGCCCCCTCCAGATTGGTAGTGACCGCCAGCTGCCAAGATTTCAGAGGGAGACCTGAGCTCTTCTATTACTCATGATGGGCTGGCTTCTTTAGTGCTGTGACCACCCTGAGTGAGCTGTGCTAGTTAGGGTCTTAAGTTCACACATAGCCAGCCCCTTGCGCAGATGTCACTTTGGACAACAAATCATTTGTCTCTGTCTCAATTCTTCATCTGCAGGATGGATTTCTACTGCCTGTGAATTAGGATAAAATGAGATGTAAGATATGCAAACTTTTTCAAGATAAAGATTCTTCTAACATGCAGAGTAGTGGCATTATTCTGTGGAGATACTGTGATCACAATATCTACTATCTTTTATTAAAAACTAACAGACTCAAAATATATGTACTATTTAGTTTGGATTGTCAAGTAAATCTATTTTAAAGTAAAATTTGAACTGTTTTTGACATCTTCATATTGTATAAATTATTTAAGCCAAATTTTTTTTTTTTTTAAACTGAGCAAATCATGTTGATTGTAACTCAGATTCTTCCTCTTACTTTTTAAAAGTAACAATCAGGCAAATTAAAAGTCATTGTGCAAGGCAAGTGAGTACAAAGGACGATGACTATTGGATTCTTGCTGCTTAATAGGAATTCTTGTTTAGTTCCAGCCTTTAGAAAAAGCTATCACTTTTTCTATCTGCTGGCGACAATCAAATGCAAGAAAATGCCGTTTTGGGGGAAAAGTCTAAATAAATATTTTAGAGGATATGCAGATCTGTTTTCATCTTCACAGATGGAAATACTGCAAAGTTGGCTACAGTATATTTATGTCATTCAGAACAATCCCAGTTGAATTTTTCCTGCTATACAAAAAATTGTAATTAAATGGAAAGGTATGCTTTCATGTCACATTGATGTCCTATGTGGCCTACATTTCAAAATTGATAGATGATGTACCTAATCTGTTTTATTTTGCTGCAAACAATAATCAAATTGTAAGTGCGTTTCTTTGCAAATGTTGGGATAAGGCAGACAAACAGTAGAAGGTTTGGTCAGGGATGAAGGCTGAAGGGCTGATGTAGTTCAGATACTGCTGCAGCATAGGAAGGGCGAGGGGACTGCACAGCCAGAGCCACCCTGTATTTCCTTAGGAAAAGGACAGAAAGTGGTAGAAAACTAAATTGCCTCAGAAATGCAAAGCCACTGCAGGACTCTATTAACTACATTCCTGGGATGAGATTTGGAAGGATCACATCTCTCACTGCACTTCCAATGCAGACATTTGCACAACTATGATGGAAATGTAAAGCTATAGGGAGCCT
Organism: Zalophus californianus; assembly: GCF_009762305.2. NCBI lineage: Eukaryota > Metazoa > Chordata > Mammalia > Carnivora > Otariidae > Zalophus > Zalophus californianus. Next base: position 18,900,197 of record NC_045597.1, read on the forward strand.
GTAGTTGATACTGCAATTTAGAATTTTAATCTGATTGAAGACACAGCCCTCCCTCCCTTGCAGTCTGTTCCAGGTCCTTGCATTTTTTGGTAATTATTTCTATCTTCTGCACAGGATTATGAAAAACTTTGAGGTCAGGGAACCCTGCCCCGCTTCACTGTTAATCATATCTCTGGCAAGACTTAACCACAATACTATGCTTATCATGAGGGATTAATAAATACTTTTAATTAAAACTTAAGAAATGAAATGTATGCAGTTTACATGGTGTTGGTTTATTGAACATAAATCATAAACAGATGTTTATATCAAATAGAAAAATACTGGTCATAGAGCTAGCCAAGCAGAAGTACACATAGACAACTGAAAAAAATGTAGTGAAAATTTCAGAAAAGTAAAGAAAAATCTGGCTCTGGAAAATACTAGAAGACAGTATCTACATATGGCAGAGTGTGCAGGTTTCTCTCTTTGCCCCCTGCTCCTTGGTCCCAGGTCAGTTCTCTGCCATTTTCTGCCTTGCTCTGCCCTCTAGGAATACAGCTTCTGTGAACATTCATATATAGGTTTCTGTGTGACTACAAGTCTTTATTTCTCTGGGAAAAACGCCCAAGAGTACAACTGCTGACTTGTATGTTAAGTATATGTTTCATATGGTAGGATGGTTCCATGTTAACCTTGCCCATAGCTCTGTAAATATTCCCTTCATAATCCTGTGAGTCGGCCATTTCTTTACTGTGGGAACTGATAGGCTGAATTTGGAGAAAAACAAAGTTCTGGGAAAAGAAGTCTCTAAGTTATGTAAAAATTGTTTAGCCATATAAACATATAAAATATATGCTACCATTTTTCTTTTAAACTCACAATTGTAAACGTAGGACAAGAAAGATGAAGAGTAATCATCATCTTCTCCCACCTATCATAAGAAACCTAAGATAACATTATTTTCTGAAATATATCTGCAAAAGCTTATTTTGGCTCTAGTGATATCTACTAGCTATTGTCTTCCATAGGTCGTGTGGATGCTACACAATAAAAAAGAAGAGCATCAAAAAACTACAAACCCCAAACTAACAGTAAAAATGAGAATCATCCGCATATACCTGAATGTGTGGCATCAGGAGCACAGCTAACATTGCTGAGCATAACTGTGTATGTTTCTAGAAAGGACAGAGAAAATACCTCATATTCAAGGTACGATCCTGAAGTAGGCGGGATGCTCTGAGCCTCTCCCCTAATCAGTGACACATATCATTCATTCATTCACTTATTCATTCCTACAAATATTGTTGATCATCTACTATGTAAAATGCATTATGCAGGGAAGCAAGGTACATGTCTATGCCCTAAGTTAATTCTCTGAGGGCAGAATAATCATCAAAAGTAGCTTGGGATGTCACCCAAACACTAGTAAATGTGTTAGCAACTTTAAAAGAGGAACTCTGCACTTGAATTTAAATATCTACACAATTCTCCATGACAAAATAATGGAATCAGATAAATTCACCCAGAAATAAAAGCTTGATTTTATAAGGTATTAGAAACAATGGTGCAAGAAACATATTGATTTTTATAATGCTCTTACTAACTTCATTGTGCACGGATGACACAAACCTAGATACAAAATTGCTAAATCTTCTAATATTAAAATTGCTGCCCTACAAAAACTAAAAATTGTGTATTAGTTTAACATAAGATCGGAAGCTTGACATGCTATGTTGCACGACAGAGTAGTGTAGATAAGCAAACAACTCAAAGATAAAAAGAAATACAGATACCATTATTACTCTTCAGAATGCACAAGACTAGGAAGTGCGCAGAAATGAGAAGACCCAGACAAATTCAGCCTCTAGCACTTTCCCACTGCATGTAACCTTGCCTAATTCACTTCTGGGTATCCTACCTCTGCTTCCATCTCTCCTCCAAAAAAGCAAAGAAAGAAACTTAAATGATGGGATAATAATATACCTGCCTTCACAAAGTCGTTGCCCTTAACTTCACCTGATTGTTGAAGTGGTCAAAATGAGAAATTGTCTATGAAAACCGGGTTAAATACACACATTCATAACCTATGTGAACAAATAGCATGATTTCATACAGTTACACTTATTCTTACCAGTTTTCCACTCATTAAAATTTTTGGAAATTGTGTTTTGAAACGATATTATGACCATTTGCTCGGTCTCATAAAAGAATCTATCTTATTGTAAGTGCATTTCCTTTTTGGTCAGACCACCCTTCCTTGGTTTAATTACCCACTTTATTCATTGAACAGCTTCAGAATTACTTTTGATGGGGGGGAAGAAAAAAAGGGTGGGGGGGAAACCACAAGAGACTCTTAAATATAGAGAACAAACTGAGGGTTGATGGAGGGAGGTGGGTGGGCGATGGGCTAGATGGGGGATGGGTATTAAGGAGGGCTTTTGTTGTGTTGAGCCCTGGGTGTTGTATGTAAGTGATGAATCACTGAATTCTACTCATGAAACCAATATTACACTGTATATTAACTAGAATTTAAATAAAAATTTGAAGAAATAAAATGTTCACACTACACAAAAAAATTACCTTTGATTTTGTCAAAAAATTCAGTCAAATCCTCAAAGGGGACACTTTCCATTACTAAAGATATTTAAAATAATTTGCCTCATGCTTTTCTCTCTCTCACTCTCTCTCTCTCTCTATATATATATGCTATAAATCCTAAGAGTAAAGCTTGATGAATTTTCACAAAATGAACACATTGGTTAATCACAACCCAGGTCAGGAAATAAAACATTACTGGTACCCCAAAGTCCCCTTTTTGCCCTCCTCATAGTCATTCATAATTTCCTTCTTCCCCAAAAGTAACTACTATCCTGATATCCATCAACGTAAATTATATAGAAGAACTTGATATAGGCAAGATCACAAGGAATGTATACTTTTGTATTATTTACTCAAAACTGATAATTATCCATGTTGTTACAGATATCAGTAGCTCATTCATTTTCACATGACAATATACTGAATATTATGAATATGCCACTATTATCCATTATAATGGTTTGATGATCATTTGAGGGGAATGATCTAACTAGTGTCAGGCTATTACAAATAGTGCTGCCATAAATATTTTTGAACATGTGTTTTGATGAACATATGTATGCATTTCTCTTGAGTACATTCTTAGGAGTGGAACTGCTGCATCAATGGACATGTATATTTTAGTTTCATTAGACACTATCAGTTCTCAAATGTGATGGAACCAATTTGGACTCCCACATCAGGATGTAAAAGCTCCCGTTTCTTTTTTGATGATTTATATTACTTAATTTCCAAACATAAGGTGGTTTTATAGTGGTTTGACTGTTACTGATTTCTACTTTTCTTTTTTTCTCAAACTTTTTATTTAATTTTTTATTAACTTTTAATTTTAATTCCATTATAGTTAACAGTATTATATTGGTTTCAGGCATACAATATAGAAATTAAACACTTTCATATATCACCCAGTTCTCATCACTTCAAGTGCCCTCCTTAATCCCCATCCCATATTTCTCCCATCCACCTCCCATCTCCCCCCTATAAACATCAGTCTGTTCTCTATAGTTAAGAATCCGTTTCTTGGTTTTCTTGTTTCTCTCTTTTTCCTTTGCTTGTTTGGTTTCTTAAACTCCACACATGAGTGAATCATATGGTATTTGTCTTTCTCTGACTTATTTCACTTAGCATTATACTCTCTAGCTCCACCCATGTCATTGCAAATGGTGAGATTTCATTCTTTTTGATGGCTGAATAATATTGCTTTGTGTGTGTGTGTGTGGGGTGTATATATATATATATATATATATATATATATATATATATACCACTCTTCTTTATCCGTTCATCTATCAATGGACACTTGAGCTGCTTCCATAAACTGGCTATTATAAATATTGCTGCTATAAACATAGGGGTGCATGTATCCCTTTGAAGTAGGGGGGTAGTTCTATTTTTAACTTCTTAAGGAACCTCCATACTGTTTTCTGGGGGGTAGTTCTATTTTTAACTTCTTAAGGAACCTCCATACTGTTTTCCCTAGTGGCTGCACCAGTAGGAAAGAATATACAATGGAAAAAAGACAGTCTCTTCAACAAATGGTGTTGGGAAAACTGGACAGCTACATGCAAAAGAATGAAACTGGACCACTTTTTAACACCATACACAAGAATAAATTCAAAATGGATTAAAGACCTAAATATGAGGCCTGAAATCATAAAAATACTTGAAGAGAGCACAAGCAGTGATCTCTCTGACAATGGCCATAGCAACATTTTTCTAGATATGTCTCCTGAGGCAAAGGAAACAAAAGCAAAAATAAACTGTTGGTATTACATCAAAATAAAAAGCTTCTGTACAGAGAAGGAAACAATCAATGAAACAGAAAGATAATGTACTGAATGGGAGAAGATAGTTGCAAATGACATATCTGATGAAGGATTAGTATCCAAAATATATAAAGAACTGATGCAACTCAACACCAAAAACCCCCCAAATAATCCAATTAAAAAATGGGCAGAAGACATGAACAGACATTTCTCCAAACAAGACATACAAATGGCCAACAGACACATGAAAAGATGCTCAACATCACTCATCATCAGGGAAATGCAAACCAAAAGTACAATGAGATATCATCTCACACCTGTCAGAATGGCTAAAATCAACAATGCAAGAAACAAGTGTTGTCGAAGATACGGAGAAAAAGGAACACTCTTACACTGTTGGTGGGAATGCAAACTGATGTCTACCTTCCTTTATAGTTCAAAAAATACTGTCTGATTAAAATCCTTTGAATTTCTTACAGCTTGCTTTGTAGACCTGCATATGGCCAGTTTTAATAAATATACAATGTTTACTTGAAATAGAATGTACATTCTGCAGTTGTTTTTGCTTTGCTGCATATTAGGTAAATTAGGTCAAGTGTGTTAAAAGTATTAAAAAGTTTTATAACCTTAATGAGTTTTTCTCTTTTTTTCCATTATTGAGGTAAGTGTTTAAAATTTCTCATTATAGCATTCTATTTCTCTTTATAGTCTGGCAATTCTTGCAGTATATATTTTGAAGGTATATATTATTAGGTACATAAAAATTTAGAGTTGTTTTATCTTCTTTGTGGGGGAATGTGATGGAACATCTTTTTTTATGTCTAGTAATACTTTTTCCCTTAAATTTTACTTATTAATTTATATGTGCTAGTTTTCTCTGAATTAGTATTTGTATAAAATATATTTTTTCATACTTTTACTTTCAGCCTTTCTTCATCCTTCTATGTGTCTTTATAAATGTGTCTTGCAAGCAGTATGTATTTTGGATTTTTTAAATTCAATTTGGTAGTTTTTTAATTTATTTGTTCCACTTATTTTTGTGTGTGTGGTTTTGTTTCCTTGCTTTTAATTTTTTATTGAAGTTAAAATTTAAATACCTTGAGATGTATCTTGTGTATAAAATGATAAGTTTTTACAAATGTAAACACCCATATAAACAACATTTCAATCCAAATATAGAACCTTTCCATCATCCCAGAAAGTTCTGTTGGCCACATTATAGGCAATCTCCACTTATCTAGACATTGTTCTGAATTATAGTGCCATAGATTAGATATGTATTTCATATAAATGAATTATACAACCTATGAGCTTTTGTATATAGTTTACTTCGTTCCACACAATTTTTGTGATACATATATTCTTTTTTATTACTGAGTAGATTTACATTGTGTAACTATTTTACTGTTGATGTACAAATTGAGTTGTTTCCAGTTTATGTATATTATGAATAAGGCTGTTATAAGCATTTGTATGTACATACATTCCTATTTTTTTCTGGGAGAAATACAACAGTTTGAAACTTCTGGGTCATAAGATAAATGTACACTTAACTTTATAAGAAATTATCAAAAAGTTTTCCAAAGCCATCAAACTGCTTTATACTTGTATTAGGCCACTTACATGTGATGTAATCATGGATACATCTGACATTAATTCTTTCATCTTACTCCTTGGTTTCTATTTGCTCTGACTGTCCTATGTTTTTTTCTGGTAGTTGGATTTTGTTTTTTGTTTGTTGTTTTTGGCATCCTTTGGATTTCATAAATTTTTTTTATGAAAAAACATTTTTTTATGGCTTCTCCCTTTAACTTTTTGGTTACATATTAATTAATTATATTAGAAATCATAGCATGTATCCTTGACCTCCAAAAATCTAATATAAATCAAATCTCTATCACTTTTTAGACTATATAAGGATCTTAAAACTCTTCAATATTATTTATTGTCACTCTTGCCTTTTGAGTTGTTTTTGTTATGCATTTTAATTCTGCAAGCATTTTTTAGCTATATAAGGTAAAATTATTATAATTATTTTCAGTCAATATTTATTTAGGTTTGCCCACATATTTAAGATTTCATTCTTTTATGCATTTCTGTACTTCTATTATAATTTTACTTTTCCTTGAAAAGATTATTTTTAATATTTATTTTATGCATTTCTGTTGGCAATAATTTGTTGTAGTTTTAAATTGTCTAAAATATCTTTATTTGTCTTCATTCTAGAAGAATCTTTTTACTGGTTATAGATTTCTAGGTTGGCAGGTTTTTCTTTTTTATCTTAAAAGATGTAATTTTATTGTTTTCTGACTTCTTTTGAGAAATTTGTTATTTTGGTCTTTGCAAGTAAAAGCTTGTAATTTTTCTCTAGCTACTCTGAAGGTCATATCTTTTCTTTTTTATGTTTTACAGGAAATTTTCATAATCTACCAAGTGTATTTTCTTTGTATTTATTGTAGTTGGGGTTCATATGACTTCTTGAATCTATGAATTGGTATTTTTTATTAGTTTTGAAGACTTCTTGGCTATTATGTCTTCAAATATAGGTTCTTTATTGTTTGCTCTTGTTTTCTCCTTTGGGATTCTAATTACACATCTATTGGATTTTGACATTTTGTCCCATATTCTCTTAGTCTCTTTTTAGTTTTTTCTCTCTATAATTTGGATTTTTTTTTTCCATGAACTTAATTTCCAGGTCATTTTCCTTTCTTCAGCTGTGTCTAACCTATTGTTATACATATGTATTGCATTCTCCATTTCAGTTTATCACAATGTTTAGTTCTAGAGAGGTCATTTGCTTCCTTCTTTGAATATACTTCAATTTTTTTATTGTTTTAGTCTGTTTATGCAGCTATAACAAGACTGGGGAGCTTATAAACAACACTGATTTATTTCTTACAGTTTGGGAAGCTAGAGAGTCTAAGATCAAAGCGCTGGCAGATTTGGTGTCTGGTGAGAGCCACTCCCCAGTTCACAGTGGCCATCTTCTCATACTGTTGTCACATGGGGGATGGGGCAAGGGAGCTCTCCGGGGGCTCCCTTCTAAGGCCACTAGCCCATCAATGAACATCCCCCCTCATGACCTAATCACCTCTCAAAAGCTTCTCTTTCTAATACAATTACTTTGGGGATTAAGTTTCAACATCTGGAGTTTTAGGAGGACAGACATATGTATTCTATAATACTAATAAAATCCTTCATTTTGTTAAATATTTTCCAAGTTATTATAAAATCTGTGCCTTATAGCTTTATTATTTGTATTGTATCTGCATTTGTCATCTATTTTCTCTCTAGATTGCTGGGTTCACCTCTTTGTGCTTACCTTCTCTCCAGAATCTTGGCCCCTCAGGTGCTGGACTCCCAAGTTTTGGGTTCCCAGTCTTTTGAGACTGTAGAAAACTCTGCTCAGCTTCTCTGCCTCTTCGTATCACATTCTGCTCAATTTCTGACTTTATGTCTGTGCTGATTAGGAAGGCAGATAGCTCAAGGGGAAAGTGGTATAAAATGTGAGGCTCATGTCAATGAATTTCTCTTCCCTTTGGGATCTTGGCTCCTTAAGTCTCACTTCTCTGAGAGCTCTACAAAATCTTCAAGCAGATTCTTAAAAAGTATTTTTTCAAGCTTGTCAAGTTTTTCTTGGTGGGAAGACCAGTCTACCCTAGTCTGCCACAGCCAGAGGTATTTACCTTGAATTTTTATGGCAAAGACAAATTATACCCACAGAATCCCTGGGGTTGGGCAACAGTCCCATGTGATTATTAGCCAATGTGACTTTTAGCTTCAGGGCAGAGGCAAGCTACCATCAAGAAAAACCTGCTCAGCTGTTATTCCAAATCAGCCATAAGCAAAGCTCAGAACAAATCAAAGAAGTATGTCCTTAACCATTCCACCTCCCTAGGAGGAACAGATGCTTGATAAACTCTAGTAAGGAGCAGCTGTACTCTATTCATAAAATGTCAAAACCTCTGAATTTTTACAATATTCTTTTTTTGTCTGATTGTTATCCTATAGTAATATTATAAAACATGAAGCGGCTCCTTCATACCTATAGAGATAAATAGAGATTGATATAATTATTTCATCAACTTGGACAATGGGCTATTAATTGAAATATCTTTAATCAAATTCACTGCTATTCCCCAAAACTCTCCAAAATTTGTATGTGTAAATTTAAATCTAGAGTATATCAAGAGAAATACCCCAAACTACTGTTTTATCTTTAACTGGACTAAAATACTGCAAGAATCACTTTTTAATTTTTGAGCTTTCAGAGTTCTTTTTTTTAAATAAAAAGGGAAAATGGAATTAGTAAGACTAAAACACTAACTGTACAATTAACAAAATAGTTGATTAATTACTATAATAAATCAGAGTAACAGAATTAGAAAATAAGTTTATAAAGACAAATATGGCTTCCTCATTTCCTTTCAATTATAATGAATTCTATCCCTTACTATCTTAATGTGTTCTTCTGAATTTTTCATTTTACTAGATTAAGATTAACCTCAAAATCCTTAGAAAAAGGGAACAAATGGTAAAAATCAAATTTAAAATACTGTGAACCTCAATCATTAAGTATACCTTTGAAACAAACATTTAAACACATTCAAGTGTCCAACATTTACATAGCAATTGTATTACAAATTATAATTTAAAAATAAGATCTTATTCTAAATGTGGTAGGGAACTGAACTATTTAAACAACCCTGTAATAAGTGCATAAGGAAAAAAATTCCTTTGGTAAAAGTCAACTCTTCATTTTTATGTTTTCCAAATCTGAAATATCTATTATTAATTTTTTAAAAATGAAACATAGCTATTTTAAAGCAGGTATAAATTATAAGGATTCCTGGCACCCTATTCAAGAAAACTGAATCATATCTGAATATCACAGATTTTGAAAACACAATTAGGGAGTCATATTAATAAATGCATATTTATCTGAATTAACATTCTGTACCTATAATCCTTTATGAGTTGGTTGTCAAGAAAGCTATCCATGGAGGGACACCTGTCTTCCTATGGTTCTCAGAGGGAATCCTTAATACTCAACATGCCCTTAAGTGTTGCAATAATATGAACTCATGTTTTAATTAGAAGGTTAAATATAGTATTAAGGATTCTCCAACTTCTAATTCTCTTTATTCATTTTCCTTTGGTAGTTGTCTAAAGCCAGAACCCTGAAGGTTATTTTGCTCAGAAATGTTTAAGCCAGACTGCCAAAAACCTTTCCTACAGCTTTTGAAAAACCATTTCCCAGATGTATAGGAATTCTTATTTGTCAAAAATCTGCATGAATCTAAAATTAAACACAACAACAGCAATTCATGTTGAAAAGAATTTATAAAGAAGGAAACCATGGCAACAAAATCATTTATTTTTAACTGCAACCCTTATCTCTACCTTCACCCCAAAACTAAGCACCCTTAAGCCATTGCTTTTTCCACGCTTCCTTATTCCCATTGTAATTCTGCAAGAGTCAAAAATAGCAACAGGAATTGTCATATTTATATTTATATTACTAAATACTGTGCAAGACATGCTTCTCTTCTATTTACTTGCTCACATTATCCGGCAAATGGCCTTTGAGGAATTTCTGTGGTTGTCAAGGAGAAGTTCAGGTAATGCATCCTACAGGGTCAATGCCATGTTAACTGGGACAGGCTCTCTGGTGGGAAGCTTGGGGTTCTGATTTAATTCCTCAAGGACTCCACACCTTATCAGAAGTGAGCTGACCATACAGAGTAGGAGCAAATGCAACTGCAGCATATTTCAACATAAGTTAAGCTTCCCTTGGCTCCTCTTTGAGCACAGAATCCAGAAGGCTCTGTTTCTGCTGTGCTACTGCCTTTTACGTCATTGCCCGATCTTACATCACCATGCCAGAAGAATAAACACAATGCGTGTGCTTTTCTGAAGCAAAGGATTACAAACTTCTGGCAAAGATTGTTTTGTTAAAATGTCCTAAAAGTACTCAACAGACATTTTTACATGATTGATAACACTAAAAACATAAACATATTTTCCTATGAAAAATTTCAAATATAATTCACTTTCAAGACCATTATATACTTGAAAACCTAATAGCCTCTTCTGATAAATAGGAACCAATAGGATAGGGTATTTGAAATGCGTTTTTCCTGATTCCTTTGTCTGTTTTGATTTCTGTTAGCTCAGTTAGGGTGAAGAATTTAGGGTGTACAAAAGAAAGACCAGTTCCTCGTTAGTTTAGATCAGCTCTTCATCCCAAAAGAGCCCTAAGAGAAACAAAGACTTCAGTTTCAAAGATCAAGACTTGGGTAAACAGAAAAAGGCACAAGGATATATTTAAAGGCATGAAGGGCATTCACCCAAAAGTCAATGGAATTGCATGGAAAACTGATCTTATATTTTCTGAAATAAATGGAAAATCTGATAGTTAAAAGGGCTCTGGCTTGCTTATCTGTTAGCGACACTCAGAGTTAAATAAGAGGCATTAGTTCCTTATTGCTCCATTCTAACCTCTTCCTTATACATAAAGAAGTTTCGGTGGCCTGTTTCCCAGAATTTCCCCCCCATTGAGTTGGTCTATAGGTCAATCTGCCTGACCTTGTTTCACTGAAGGTTTTCTGGGATATGAGCCAAAAGATTACCTGGTATATTTGCACAAAAGCGTTGGCAAATTCTCACACAGATACTTAAAAGAATGAATATTTAACAATGACAGTAAGTGTCTGGGTTTCTCTGAAGTAAAGGAAAACAAGAAAAACATTGTGTAGATTATTTCTTTGAAACCAGACAATGCCAAAATTATATCGTTTTTCAGCTTCAGTACAGAGAAACAAAATCTTTCTCTCTTTGGAAGAATGATGAGGAGAAAAGCAGGAATATTGTGCAGTTCCTTTATTTCTACAGCGGCAGTTACTTTATTTTCTGCGATTGCTTCTTTGTTTCCAACATTTCCCATTTTTGGTAGCAGCTCTGAGGATTTATTCAACAAATATTTATTTTGCCCCTATGAAGTCTGAGTCACCGCCCATGATAAATGGTTAAATGTAGAAGTTGGGCTACAGAAGCACAAAAACATAAAGGGATCCAGGTGTAAATAAGGCTTTGACTAGCCATCTCTCGCCATCTGTGGGAGACACACAAAAAGAAAGGTGCTTATTCGGCAAGAAAAAAAGTAGTAAGAGCACAAAAGTAAAGAAAAAGGACAGATTTTCTTTTCCTACATTTTTTGAAATACTGCTAAATGCCTGAAACAAAGCAAATTGGGACACTATAATTCAATGAACAGATAAGAAAAAAGAAAATACTATCTTTTCTGAGGCTATGGTCAGCTTTGTTATAGTCAAGCTTTAGCAATTTGGATGCCTTCACATTGAAAGACTTGCTAAGAAGCTGTTAAGTCTAACAGTTTTTATTCTTTGGATACGACATTGGAAATTTAACATATTAAGTAGGTAAGCAAGTGGCAGGGGAAATTGTGAAATATCTGAATGAATTGCTTATAGGCATCTGTGCTGTGCCTATTCTTGGGAAGAGACAAGTATTTAAATTCTTTTCCAATGTTAGCAAACACTGTTAGAAAAAGAATGCTGATGTTAGCGCAAGGAATATTGAAGACCTGTACTCCAATATTTCGTTTGTAGCCAACCTCTTCTTAAGCGGCTGTGTTCAACTGTCTGATGGATAATAGGATAACAATAATAAATATGTGAGGCAAACAAGGCAAACAGAGAAGCAGAGTAGAAAACAACTGAGATTACGCCAGAGCAGGGGTGGGAATGCAAAAGGTGTGAGTGGCCAGGAGAGGGCCACTGATTTGCCCCTAAGCTTTCTGGCCACCATCCTAAATGGGAAACAAGAGGTTACATGATTCACATTGTCCATGAGCTAAATCTAGTGTGGTCATTCAGAAAAAGCGTAATTATTCCTGGTACTTAGACTTGAGAAAAATTCTCCTTCCCTTGGGTCCTCATAAAAAAGCCAGTGAGTCATCTGGTGAAGCTCCTGGAGAGTGTCCTCAAAGGGAGCAGGGACATTTCATGGAGGGGCTGCCTCCTATCAGGCCTCTGGGGTCTGGCATCCACTCACTACTCAGGAAATGAAGTCACTTAACCTCTCGGTGATCAAGATGCTTCAACTGGAAAACAAGGGCCTGAGTGATCTCTTGGGTTCCATCCAGCAGTAAAATTCTGTTTCTTGGATTCTAATCATTATAGTAGGTCCTGAAAAAGTTCTGCTTGCTACATTTTTCATCCTAGAATAGTTCTGTATAGTTTTAAGACTACACATATGTGTTTGTGTGTATGTATTCAAACTTTTTACTCATTGGTCTACTGTAGTAGACAAGTCCAGGAAGGAAAGAGAATCCACACTAGTAATTTGAAAAGAGAATATTTAATGTAAAGAATTATTAACTGGTAGCAGATGAGCAGCCAGTGACTAAGAGGGGATAAAAGAGAATTCAAAGAATACCCTAGGGCTGAGAAACAGTACCCAGTGAAGGAATGCACTTGGAGTGGGGCATCCTCTGCAATGCTGAGATTTAGACTTCATTGGAGAGGGTGTAGCTGGACCCACTGGTTGACAGAGAAGGTCACTGTATTGTCTAAGCCAACTCTTGTCACAGCCAGTTAGCCAGGGATGGTATGTAGGGAACTTGAGCAGGGACTAGCATTCAGAAAACTTTCCACTGGTGTCCTGGCAAAACTGGTGGACGATGTGTGCCCCTGTCCCCCACCTCCCTCCCCATCACCTCTAGCAGCTGAGCTCTACGAGCGAGAGAGGAAGCAACCAAATCAAAAGAAGTCTCTTCCTCTGGTACTACCTCTCTTTGGACACCCTCAACTGACAAAGCTGAATATGGTGCCGGCTGGCAAAGGAGAAATCGGCACTGATTCCAATAAAGGGTAACTTTGGAGATTAGAGGCAAGAAATTGATCACTGGCATACCTACCTTTCCCTAAGTCATTAAATTTTTAAATGTGTAATGTGTCTATACACATGTTCATTATGTATTTTATGCTACAGTAAAGAAAGTGGATAGTACAGTGCTCCAAGTGTTGGGATAAGGAACAGTGGCAGTGGAATCTAGAGCATTAGTAATTTCTCCAGGAGTCCCATGGTCAGTTGACAAGGGAAGTTTGTCAAATAAGCATACTGTATTGCTATAACTTTCTAATATTCATGGCATACAAGTTTGTGATTTAGAGCATCACAACAGTACTCAGTAAGCCAATAATCATCTGAAAAAGGCGGCCATATTTTGGGTAAATGCTAATTCATTTATTCAATCAGCCAATAGATATTTGACAAATATTTATTATACGCTAGATGATAGGGCTACAGAGCAAGATAAGAATTAAAAAGCTCCAAAGGATTTACAGTGGTAAGTACTGTGAAAAAGGTGTATAAATGCTCTGAAAGCAAATTACAGGGAGACTTCACCCACTCAGGAAGACTGCGCAGAATTCTCAGGAAGTGCAACGAGGGCGAACTGAGAAGGGGAGTTACTTGCCTAAGAGAAAGGTTTGGTGGGGGAAAAAACAAAAAAACAAAAAACAAAAACAGGGCCAGGCATATCATGTGCAAAGACCCTACGATGGGAAAGAACATATATTCAAGGAACTGAAAGATCTGTGTGTCCGAAGCTTAGGGATCATGGGAAGGATCACTGAGGGAGATGAATTCTCTAGCTAATTGCCTTTGACTTTATCTGCACTGTTGGCTCTTCTGGGTCTCCAGCCTCCGGGTGCATACTACAGATTTGGACTTACTAGTCTCCATAATTATGTGAGTTAACTCCTTATAATAAACATCTTTTTTAAAAGAGACTTTTATTTATTTGAGAGAGAGAGAAAGAGCATGAGCAGGGGGAGGGGCAGTGGGAGAAGCAGACACGCACTGAGCAGGGAGCCTGAGGCAGGGCTTGAGCCCAGGATCCCAGGATCATGACCTGAGCTGAAGGCAGATGCTTAACCAAATGAGCCACCCAGGCACCCCAATAAATATCTTTCTATATATATCACACATTCTATTGGTTTCTATGTCTTTGGAGAACTCTGGCTAATACTAAGATTTTGGTAGGTAGGAAAACACCATGTGGACACTTCTTAAGGATTTAATCACTGTGTCAATGATTCTCAAATGGGAGCAATTTGGAGGACATTTAGCAATGTATGGTGATATTTTTGGTTGCCATCACTTGGGGAAGGTGATATTGGCATCTAGGGTGTAGAGATCAGGTTAAGGCTTCTAAAATGAATAAACACGGTGCCCCCCGAAGGACAAAGAATTATCCAAAGAATTATAATCAATCCAATTGTAGCAGTGTTGAAAGATCCTGTTCTATATGAATGCATAGCCACTGAAATCTTTTAAGCAAGACTGGGGTGGGGGTTGGAGTGGGGTGGTAGGAGGAAAGACCAGTGAGGCTGATCTTTTGCATTTCAAAAATGTCTTGGTCTGGAGAAAGTCCATAGTAGATACACATTGTGATCAAAGGGGTCCTAAGAAATACTGCTGTCATTGGTAGCCTTAAAAAAACCTTAAGCAAAATTCATTTGTTTATAATCTTTCACAGTATTATTATTATTTTTCAATCATAGCTATAAAAATTCTGGACCCCATTCCTCACGAAGAAGGAGAAAGTGAGTGACAGCATTATTCAAATGGCTTAACATAGGGGGAAACAGTTAAAACATGGATAATGCTCAGCCTTTAGTTACATTATTCAAATGACATGTGTTACAGATTTCTGTAAAATTAAGTAGTTGATTTGTTTTCTATCAACTCAACTTCCAGACTTAAAAACCTTTTCAGGTAAGTATGCAACAACTCCCCCAAATTTCCATATGGTTAAGTGTTACTGAAGACTAGCTATACAGGAAATCATAAATATTCCAGTGGAAAGATAATGAAGATTAAATTCTGAGATTTCTAATTTGTAGCCATAGGACCCTTAGCGGAGATCTGAGGGGAAAGGATCCTGATCACTGTAGGAAGTTTTTGGTATTGCAGTGATAGATGTGAAAATTAGGAAAAAGGGGATTCAGAAAGCATAGTATGTCACAAGACATTCAGATAGCATACCAATGTACAGTTTGTAGCGCCTCCAAGTTACTCTACCTTTAACTCAGAAAGGGGAATATTTTAACATTCAGACAACTTTTTATTCAATCCATTCTATCTAGAGATCATGAACAGTATAGATTGCAGATATACGACTATAAACAGCTTTGTGCTAAGATTTTTAGGAGAAATTTTGTTTTCAACTTGCATAATTTTTTATTTTTATTTTTTGGGGGGCTCGTCCGGGATAACTTCCATACTTTTTTAAAAATTTATTTATTATTATTCTTTTTTAAGTAGGTCCCACACCCAATGTGGGGCTTGAACTCATGACCCTGAGATTAAGAGTCACATGCTCTTACCAATTGAGCCAGCCAGGTGCCCCTCACTCAACTCACTTTTAAATGAATTATGAATATTGAAAATCTTTGTTGCAAAGGTTTTAACTAGATTTGAGTATCTGGCAAACTTTTTTTTTTTTGCAAACTTAATTTTTCTTCTAAATTCTGATTGAACCAGGTATATTGGCCCACCCAGACCTAACTTCATCAAAGTACTAGCTCTCACTGTATTTTCAAATTATCAAACACTTCCTTTGATCCTTAGACAAAGAGAAACTGTCAGGAAAAAAAAAAGATGGATTATGAATAAATGCTAAAAGCCTGTGAAGACAGCTAAAAATAAGACTGTGCCCCAAATAAATATGAAAAAACTTCTATTTTAATGAAAAAAGAAAAAAAATAAGAATCTCCATGTTAGCTAGGAAATAAATAATCATAAAAGTATTTCTTAAGTGGTAAATCCTAGAATATTATAATTCAAGAGATTCCATTTGTTTTCATCTGGGTGAAAAAATATACATCACTTTTTGCTGTGTTGAGCCCTTTTGATCCTTTTATTAGGTTATACCTTCAAACCTTCCCCACCCCATTATTTGCTTAAAACAAGCAAGCAAACAAACAAGTTAGAGTATGAGAAAGGAAAACTTCTAAAAACTGAAATCATTTGATTTTTACCAATCAGGAGTGTGTATTAAATAGATTCGTAACAGTTGATATCACAAAGACTAAGTAATATTTAGGATTCAGAATTGTACAGAGTAAGTAATTGAATATTCAATCCAGAGGGCTTCTATATACATTTTTAAAACTGAACTGCCGATGTGGATGGAACTAGAGGGTATTATGCTAAGGGAAATAAGTCAGTCAGAGAAAGACAAATACCATATGATTTCACTCATGTGGAATTTAGGAAACAAAACAGATGAACATAGGGGAAAGGAAGGAAAAATAAAATAAGATAAAAACAGAGAGGAAGGCAAACCATAAGAGACTCTTAACTATAGGAAACAAACTGAGGGTTGCTGGAGGGGAGGGGGATGGGGGATGGGGTAGCTGGGGGATGGGTATTAAGGAGGGCACTTGTAATGAGCACTGGGTGTTACATGCAACTGATGAATCACTAAATTCTACCCCTGAAACTAATAATACACTATATGTTAACTAAGTACGCAACTGATGAATCATTGAACACTACATCTGAAACTAATGATGTATTTACTGTATGTGGGCTAATCAAATTTAAATTAAAAATAAATAAATAAATAATGAAAAAACAAAAACTACGAACCCGCCTGGCTTCCTCATCTGTACTTGAATTGGCTCCAATACTACATTTTACTCCCAGTGTATACACATATTCACCTTTCACTCACATTCCTGATAAGAGGAATTGCATTTCTTTGGAGATGGAAGCAATCTAGATAGTGGCTAAAAGGAAGTGTTGATGAACAAGCTGCTGCAGGGGTGCTGTCTACAATATTTAATGACTGTCCTGCAAAGAATCAGAATCACAGTTTATAAGAACACTGACCTTCCTACCTCCTGCCACATCACGTTTTAAATCAAAGAAAACAAAGATTCTAAAAGAGGAAACATGTGGCCAACTGTTCACGCTGTAGTCCCTGAAATCAATCTACTCCACTAGAGGACACCTTAAATGTTAGAGCTTTTGCCTTCATGCTTTGTGTTTTCCTTTGTTTTTGTTTTGTTTTGTTTTGTTTTTGATACTTATCCTCTCTTGGCCAGATTGTTGGCTGATAAACTATTTTCAAACATTTGTATGACTTCTGTTTATGTATTCCAGCTGGGGTGGGGGGGGAAGGGGAAGACCTTTTGTTATAGGTAGGAAAAAAATCAAGCAAAACAGATAGTCAGGGTCGTGATTTGCCAAAGGTCAAAGGTCATGACAAGTGACCAGCTCCAGAGGCTTTGAGGTCAAAGGTGCAACTGGAATCCCATAACCTCCACTCTGGCTTTTTACATCACAAAGGAGAGCAATGCTTTCCTAACTTCTGTGAAGGAATCTACACCCCTGTTCACATTTTTTCCTTGAAAAATTATTTCAAAATGATTCTGCCCGTGATTATTTTTCCCCTTGAAACCAAGTGGCATGAAATAGGCTTTTATATAAATTGAGTGTCTCCTTAGCTTTTTATTAGTATTCTATATTGGCAACCTAGAGTAGGAAATAACAGAGATTAATACGTGTTTTTTAAAAGGAAAATAAGCACATTTTTTAAAAGTTCAAAACCCAAACCAAAGACGTACATTTATCTTTTTGTTATTTTCTTTTTCAGTCCCATGTGTATTTACCGAATGTACCTAAAAATTTGTTTTCCTTGAAAGAAGAACTAAAAGCAACAGTAATCTCTTATGCTTTCTATTGGGGAAATATCTTCAAAGCTAAGTTCTTAATACAGATCCAAAATAAGGTTTTATAACAGGAACCATTCTGGAATTATTATAATGTGGTTTATTTTTATTTTTTTTAGTTTGAAACAAATATAAAACATCAATGATGCGAGGGCCACTGTTGAGGTCAGAATGTCTGGCAGATCTCAGGATGTATTAGTAGCTGCAGCTCTATCTTTACCATGTGAACTGGAGGAAAAATGCAGAACCTTACTTTTCAACTCCATTGGTTTCTAACCTCTCATGAGCACTTAATTCCTCATAGAGAAGGAAATAGTCATGCTGTAGAATCCTGTGGCCCATGAAGGGTAATTGGATAACATCTTTTGAAAGATTTACAAGGCTGCCAAGGATTTTGCCAGCTTTAAACCTGATTGATTCAGTGTGAAAAGATCTGAACAATTCTGACCTAAAAGTTTAAAGACAGACCTTTCCTGTGAAAGTATAATTTAGAGCCTGTAATAAAATTGTATTGGAAAACACCACATTGAAGAACACAGCCATAAATTGCAAAACTTAGCATTATGTTAAAGGACTTTTTTTTTCCTTCAAGTCCACTGAAAGAACACTAATTGTTCACCAGATACTTTAATAATGAGGTATTTTTTGTTTTTGGTTTTTTTTTTTCCCCCTTGGAAGAAGTCCCTAAAGAAAAACTAGTCAACTACTTTGCCTCCCTAACCAAGAAGTCAAACATGGAGTTTATACAACTTTTTTCTTATTAGGTAAAATAAAGAAAAGCAAAATTCTGTTTAACAAAGAGTAGACTAAACAGACTTGCTCCATATTTTAATTTTTCAAAGTGCTGGTTCTCATCATATATTAATTTCCATTTTGATAAAATATATACACTCATAATCAGTGCAATATTTTGTGGCTAGGCTCAAATGCCTGTGATGACTCAGACAGATTAATGATTAAACATCTTCCAGCTAATTACTTCAGGTCATTAATTATTTATCTAAGTCCATAATTCTATCAACTATTTTAGCTTCTGTCTTCTATTGCCCATCTTGGAAGAAGCATGTTTGGGGAAACTAAAGCATAAAAATTTCAAGTAAACAACATTAAGTAGAATATATACATGTTTTCTCCTTTTCTTTAGAATCAGGGAAAAATTGAGACGATTGTATTTAGACAAAAGCCTATTTATCTTTAAACAATACTCCTTTGTGACATGTTCACTAACTTTGTGTTTCCTCCTCAAATTTCAGTTTGAAGGATTAGGGAAAAATGCCATGTCCCACTTACCTGAGATGTGGGAGATATGCCATTTGCCTTTTGATTCTTTGAATCCTATGAACTAGTCTTAGATGTTTAAAATAGGAATCTCAATTTATGGGTATTTTTGTCACTATATACATATTTACAAATGACCAGAAATGACTGCTTTTTATATAGATTTGTGAGAACACTAACTTGTCAACAAATTGAAAGTCTACTTTCCCACATCCTTTCAAAAGACAAAACAAAAGCAGAACTGTAGCACTAAGAAAGAAGTTTCAATTAAGAAATGTGTAAAGGAGGAACCCTCTCTTCCACGTAAACTAGTTTATACTGAGAAAGGCATTCCGGAAGCAAGGAGGGGACAATATGCTGGGCTCTCGTATTTCTTTCCTGAAGAATTAGGTAGTAAGTTAGCACAGGCTTTCACCCCTTCCAACTCTAACCAGAGCTAAGTGTCTAGGAGGTAATTCAACCAGCCACCTGTCTTGTGAATTAGAACAGTTCCACCCTTATTGAAGCCATCAAGAATTGAATAAATTCCACTGTATCAACTTCCAGCTGACTGTTAGCAATTTCTGCAGGACAATGTTATTAGGTTGGTCTACAATAGTACTCTAAACTAGCATGGTCCCCAGAAGCTCTTCCTCAGAACGTTACAGTCAGTTAAGCTGAAAATTGTTAACTACCGGAAAAATACTCCAGGGTGAATGAAGAGGCATATTAGGAATTGGCAATAAAAAATATTTTCTGATATGTTCACATCACATCAAATATATTTACATAAGTCATCCATTCTACAATAAAGGCTTAGAACAGATAGCCTTTTCCAGAGGCCTGATTTTGAGTTCTGGTGCCACCTAGTGGAAAGGAGGAAGAAGAGAAGATGCAATAGAGGCTTGACAGAGTCAACACAGGAGATCAAGACTATCATCTGATTCATTTCTTTCAAATCACTTAGAATATAAAAAATACCTATCGCTTCCCTGATGAGTACTTTTGAGGGTTCCCCATCAGTTAAAGGATTATGAAACCCCTATTTTTCCTCCAGCCTCTTCTTGAACATCTCTAGAGGCAGTGAATTCAACCTGATCTGAGATGGCTTGCTGTACTTTTCAACCACTTCCAGTAGAAAGTGTTTTCTTACAGTGGACCCACAGCTTCAGCTCAAGAGCAGGGTGAATGGGAGGTGGAGATGCGGGTTCAGTGCACAGACTCCAGAGCAAGTTGAGTTCACATTTCAGCTGTGCAACCTTCTAGCTGTGTGACACAGGACACATGACAAGCTCCCTAGGTCTCAGTTTTTTCACCTATAAAGATGAGAATAATGCCTATTATTATATCAGTGTTGTGAATCAGCTCGTAGGTGTGAAGCACTTAGAATAGCATGTGACACAGTATATGCTTTATAAGTGTTTATTATATTTATAGGCTGGGGAAGTCATCAATGATGAGTCATGGCTACAGTAACGGGAAGAGATGAGAAGAATATACTGAACAGTAAATCTCAATGTGTACACTTGGAATAATCCACCTGTAAGATGCTCCACTAGCTCCATGGGAACATAAATTTGGGAGATGCTGCCTGCTATAGACAGCTATGTGGTGTGTACAGCTATATTGCTATATATACCTGGACATAGATACATGTACAAAGATATGTGGTAATTAGCATAATCAAGGCTGTCAATTCCTGACTTATTAACAACTTACCTTACTTTGTCTAACTTGGCATTTCCTAAACCTATTTGACCCAAGAATCCTTTTTAATGTGACATCTTAATGTCTTAATGCACATTTAGGGTTTAAAAGCGGGATCTTCACCTCAAAACCTTTAAGGACAAAGCAAATAATGTAAACCAGGGAAGTAGGTCAGGTGAAATGCAGTATGGAACAGTGTGAGTTATGGAAAACCAGAGGACACATATCTCACCTAAATGCATTTCAATTTGGCTCGTGAAAAACATTGTAGGCCAAAGAAAACATACCTCCAAGCTGAATCTGGGCTCTGTTCAGCAAATCGGATTCCTGTAGAGTGAGAGAAGAGGACCAACTGTGTTAACTTGGGGAAGAGTGAATTTTTAGAGATAATAAAGAGACCTTAACAAAAGAGACTGTGAAGGAGAGGTAAAAGATATAAAACCAGGAAAGGGTAGCGTCCTGGAAACAAAAAAGGCAAAACAGAGGGATATCTCTGGGACCAGAGAAAGAGTGTACTGATTTCCACTGCTGCTGCTATAAAATGCCACAGTCTTTGTGGCTTAACACAAAATTATTATTTTACAATTCTGTGGGTCAGAAGTTTGATGTGGGTCTCAATGGGCTAACATCAAGGTGTTGGCAGGGCTGGGCTACTTTTGGAGGCTGTGTGGGAGAATCAGCTGCCTGTCCTTTCCAGCTTCTAGAAGCTGCCTATGGTCCTTGGCTTTGGCCTCCTCTTCCAGCAAAGACGTGTTATGTCCAGTCCTTCTCATATCACGTCAGTCTGACCTCCTCTCCTGCCTCCCTCTTCTGCTTTAACGAAAAAAAAAAAAAAAAACAAAAACTTGTGATTACATGGGACTCACCTGGACATCTCAGGACACTTTAAGGTCAGCCAATTAGCAACATTAATTCCATCTGCAACCATAATTCCCCTCTGTCGTGTAACACCACGAATTCACAGGTTCTAGAAATTAGACATGGACATTTTGGGGGAGCCATTATTTTGTCTATGGCAGAGAATAAATAGGAAGAATACTGCAGGAGCTACTGTGTCTCTGAGAGCAAGGACTGGAGCTTCTTTATGCCACTGCCCCCTAAATTATCCATCCTTTTACTTGATAATAATGGGAGGGAAAGTTCAGAAAGGGGAAGGAAATTGAAACTCACTTGGCAAGAAATTATGCTCATAATTCACAGTGTATGGTTCTATGGTGTCTGTACAACTTAGAATACAGATGCTCCTTCAGGAAGAAGGATTAGAAAAAAGGGCCTATTAAAAGAAAAGAACAGGGGACCTTTTCCAAGCAGATAAAGTCCCAAAAGGCTACCTATCCTCCAACTGGGGGAAGATGGTTTCACAAAGAGCCCCTACTCAGGCTAATGCCGTGAGAGACCGTGTGGAGGGCCCAGCGGAGAGCCCATGCCACCTCAGCTGGATTCCTTTGCATGGGACAGAGCCTCACAACGGTGGTGGTGGTGTGGTGGCAGGCAAGAGACAGCTTGTATTCTGGGCTCTCCTGGGAAAGGTTCTCCTCAGCCCCTGTCAGGCTCAGAGACAGGCTTCTTCCATGGCCTTTCCCAAACTTTGTAGGATTTTCTCAGAGCATTTTATACAGAACTCTAGAATAGCCCATAGCACATGTTATCTTGTTTCTTACATAAATACCCTTCTTCTTGACAGTGAATTCCCTGAATACAAAGGACACTTAAAGCACTTTTTTGCAAACCCAGCAGACTGTCTATTTATAGCGGTAGATTTGCTACTGGTTGGGGTACACGAGAGGATTTTACATGACAAATATATATTTTAAAACACTGCTAGTTAAGGATTTGAGCATATATTTGTGTGTGTGTATATATATAGCTTCTTGATATTCAAAGTGTGCTGCTTAGCCTCACCTGGGAGCTCATGGGAAATGCGGAAATGGGCCCCACCCAGACTTACTGCACTGGAATCTTCAGTTTAGTTTTATCCTGAGTGACTTGGGCACATATCAAAGTTTGAGAAATACTAATGAAGAATCAAACCCATGATCTGACAGGTAACACCGTGTAGAACAGGGCACATTTTTAAAAAGTGAGTCCATTTAAGTTACAATTAAGGAAAAATAACACATAGGTGTTGCCTAAATATGGTGAACAGTGAAAGAACTAAAAAAAAAAAAAAGACTGAAATGTGGAAAATAGTGCACATGAAATGTGACTAAAAAAATGTGTGTTGCATTAGTTGGATATTTAATTTTCTGTGCCTTTTGGCACCATGTTGTTACACTTACCTAATAGGTTGCTACTTCTTTTTTCCTCTTCACCTCTACCCTGAATCTTTCCTTTTTCCTTCCTAAGTCAGTCACCTCAAAGCTTTGCCTTATTCATTATATATATACATATATATATTTTCCTTATATACACACAAATATATATATATAATAGGTATTAGTATAATATCTTGCCTTATTCATTTCTTAATCAGTCAACAGATATTTACTGAGCACTTGTCTGTGCATAGTCTAGGTTTTGGTAAATAAGAAATTATACACACACACACACACACAGTAGGTATTAGTATAATATCTCTATTAGATATATTATCCTCATAGATATTATATTATCCCACCATACCTATGATATCTGAAATTCCTGTACGTACCTAAAGTAATTCCCCTATTACTGACAACTAACAAACCCAAACCCAAACAAACCCAACTATCCTCAGGTTTGACTTAATCACGCAAAGCAATGATCACAGGCACATGTCACAATACTTTAGTTGTAAATGAAAGTTTACTTAATCCTATGACAAAGTACTAGCTGCATATAAAACAAAACCAGCTGAGTAATGGAAACCCCACCTACATTCCGCAAGTCCTAGGAGTGGAATATGCCACATCTTCATTCTTCGGTATGTCCCACCATTAGCAGACGGGCCCTTTCAGGCAGTTAAAGGCCAAGGGTCATAAATAAGTGGTCAAAAAGCCCTTAGGTCTGACTAAATGCTAGCTGTTGCTTTGGGGCAATGCAGTCTTACTCTTAGAATCTTGGGCATTAAATGTTTAACCACATCATTCTTAATCTAACCTCATGAAACCAGGAATTTCAGAGGTTAAATGCTTAGTTTACATAGCCTTATTATTCTTTTCAGACGTTCAAAATCGTCATACTTCAGGAAGGTGCTTCTCAAGATTCTATTGTTTACTTATGAGTAAATCTTTTATGATGTAACATTAGGGATATTGTTAGTCTGTGTTTTGCTGGTTTGACACTTCCAAATGCCTAGATGAGGTAATTCATGAATGGTGTAGGGGTGTGTTTTAAGATCAAGAGACATCGGGCAGTTGTACCTAGAGAGTATCTTTCAACTTTAAGAAAATCTTATTATTTAAAGATGTAGGGCAATTGGCAATGGATACTTTATTCACTAGAGAATTGATTCCACAATCCAATGAAGATCTAATATGAATTACTGACCACTGACGCAGTTTTATTATCAAAGACATTCAAATACTCACTTCTCTCCGTTATTTTGATGTAAAGTCTACAATTTAATGTTTATCAAATGTCTTAAGTGCTTTATTTGTATCTTCTCATTTAATCCTCACAAATTCCATTTTACAGGAGAGAAAACAGAGGTACAGTCGATTTGAATCCGGGCAGTGTGTGGATAAAGTTCAAATTCTTAATCCTTTCATTCCTTCCTTGTCATTAACTTAAACATTCTTTTAGTTGATGGTGTCTGTGAAGCATGAGTCTATCATATTAGGGGAAAACTGGCTAGCTTGAAGAAAAAATAAATTGAAATGCAAAGCAATTAATTTCTCTTAATGTGAATGAAAGATGACCTAAATACTGTGGAGAAGTGATTTCAAGTATGGAACTTTGTAGGAAAAAAAAAATCCTCTTTTCTGAATAAGCAATTTAGTGTTAATCCTCCTGTTTTTTAATATTTATATTTACATTTTTTTACATTTGTTCTTAAAAATTGCTATTTCCTACTCAACCATGGGTATATCATTATATATATGTATATTCTCTCTCTTTCTCAGTGTGTGTATATACATATTCATATGCACACATGCCATTATTTATTCATAAAATGACTGAGAAACACTGTCTTTTCTCTTTTTACCCCTCTGTAAATCTCTCAGTTCTCCAGTGTTTGGAAAGGAAGTACGATCAGTAGAATGAACCTGCACCAACAACCAAAGAGATCTTTAGTTCAAACCCTTGCTCATGACTAACCGGCTGTTTGTGCCTCAATATCTTCTACCTGTAACATCAGAACCATAGCAGAATCCAACAGACAGGGTTACTAGGAGGATTAAAGGCAACAAGGAATGTCAGTAGTACCTTCCCTATGGAGGAGCTTTAGGACTTGAGCCTCCAAGCTTGTTTCTTGATGTGCTGATAAAAGATATAGTCTAGTATAGGCTGTGCTGGTTAGATTTCAGCCCTCCCTATTTCAGTCCATAAACTAGGACTCAACAGAAGCCCCATTCAGGCTAGTCTGCATGTTCTGTATCAGCCACAAAGTGGCCTCTTGCAAAGACAGCTTTCCCTTCACTGTGTGGTGGCTTTGCAATTGAGAAATAAAGAAAGATTTAGTAAAGGGGTGCCTGGTAGCTCAGTTGGTTAAGTGTCTGCCTTCAGCTCATATCATGATACTTCGGTACTGGGATGGAGTCCTGCATTGTGGGGGAGGGAGAGTCCCTGCTTAGTGGGGAGTCGACTTCTCCCTCCCTCTGCCCCTTCCCCTCCCCCTGCCTCCCCCTGCCCCGTGCTCTCACTCTTGTGTGCATACTCTCTCTCTCAAATAAATAAATCTTAAAAAAAAAGATTTAGTAAAATTAAGTTACTGAAAATCACTGAAGTAATATACACTGGAAGTGATGGCATCATTCTAAATTACTACATTCATTAGAAAAATTTTCAAATGCAAATTTTTCTCTATGGTTATCATTATTATGGATGCAATAATTTTTACATGGCCATGGGACTTACATATGGGCTGTTTAGATTTCTTTCTTTTGTATCTTTCAGAAAATTAACCATTTTTTTGCCATTGTAATATTGTTTAAAGAAATCTGAAAAGAACCATTCAAATTGTTTCAAATAACTATTCGGCAGACCTAACTTTTCTATATTTAGCATGTATTGGTGCATTTATAATTTTTTAAAGATTATTTCTTACTTATTTATTTGACAGAGAGATCAAGAGGGAGCAAGCACAAGCAGGGGGAATGACAGGCAGGGGAGAAGTAGACTCCCCGCTGAGCAAGGAGCCTGATGTGAGGCTCGATCCCAGGACCCTGGGATCATGACCTGAGCCAAAGGCAGCCTCTTAACCAACTGAGCCACCCAGGCGTCCCAGTGTGCATTTATAATTTAAAAAATATTTTATTTTAAAATCCTTTGGTAATATTTTTGAAATAGCTTATTTTATAATACTTTTTGAGATGATTTTAGCCATTGGGTAAAGCTAGCAATTAAAAGGATTTGACACTTCAAAAAATAAAATACTTTTGGTATGTGAAAAGTCACACCTCAAACTAGCTGTTAAGATTAACAGGGATAGTTATAGCTGAAAGGGTCATTACATACTTATAAAGGAAGTTTCACTAAATATAGTCAGCATTAAGAGGTGTTGACAGGAAGAGCTGAAAATAAAACCTTAAGACAACTTTTTGATTTAAAATTCTATTTTTTTGTGTGTTAATGTCATTTTTGAGGAGACTTCACACTTTATTGCAACATAATAAAGAAATGAGAAAAGCAAAAAAAAAATGGTATTTAGCCCAAAGTGGTGGATAGTCTTTAAAGAGGCACATAAATAGCCCATGAGACAGTTTGAGGCTTTCATCTTGTTCACCCTTTTGATCTATTCAGGAGACTTGTCCAACACCAGTTTGGTTGCAATACATTCTTTTCTTATAGTTTTAACTGAACTACATAAAAATTGTTTTGTCCTGATAAGTAATCTGGATTTTCTTCACTATAACAGGGTTAATACTCTTATAAATATTATACCAGAACAAAACTGGCAGAACAAACTCCACAGCTAAATGTAGAGAAGAAGCCACAACGAAGAGAGTAGGAAGGGCAGAGACACAGTGGGGAGCTAAACAGGCCCTCAGGACTATCCAACGGGGGGAGGATCCTGCACTTGTGGAGTAGGGAGAGAAACAGACTATTACATCTAGAAGCCCACATGGGGAAGGCAAATCCCCATAATATTTGGCTTTGAAAACCAGAGGGGCTGAATTTCGTGAGTGCTTACAACCAGCAGGACTTAAAACCTATAATTTTAAAAATCAGTGGGTTCAGCTCTGGGAGAGCTGGGAGGACAAGAGGAAACTGAGTCCCTACCCTTAAAGAGACAGCACAACAAACAGCCCCTCTGGGATATAGCATAGAAGCAGCAGTTTGAAAAATGCCTGGGGCAGGGGCAGATGGGAGAGAGAGTTTTTTGCTCATTTCAGAGCTTGTCCTGAAATCCTTGGGAGACTCCTTCAGGAACAAGGGAGCAGGCAGACACTATTTCCTTCCCCAGCTCCCAATATAAACTCATGGTAACCTGCCCAAACCAGGACAGCAAATACTCACTACCTAACTTGCTAACAACCCTGCGCCGCCTACCTGCACTTCAAAGTACCCACCCCCTCCAGTCAGGACTGCCCCAATCCAGCTCCACAGGTCCCCTCCCCCAGAGGACTGACACAAACAAACCTTGCAAAAAACACTGTGCCCCAACCTGCACACACTGTGGATCTGCTCCCTCTAATATGCTCTTGGCCAGAGCCCATCCAAATTGCCATAAGGCTGGCAGTGCGCAAGCAGCCCCAAGGGGGTGAGCACCACTCCAAAGAGACTTCTGCCCCAGGGAGAGGGAAAGGTAACCACACACACCAGTCAGACTGTGGCCCCAGCATGGGCTGGGGGCAGACATCTGGTCTGACCGCAGGCCCCACCCACCAAAGAAGGCTCAGGGGACAACACAGGGAAAGAGCCCTGCAGTGTGGTGCTACTGTATCTCACAAATGCCTGGTCCGACTCAACTCAAGCCCAAGATGGCTCCAGACTAGCCCACTAACACCACAAGGACCAAACACTGCCTGCAAGAGGCAAAGAGAACTAGGTGATTGTACTGAAGGGAGAAGTGGCTCACCCACAACAGCAAAGCACACTCAATACCCCTAGGAGACAACCCTGAAGTGCCAGGTTCTGCTGAACAGAGGACATGCACTGCAAGGGACTATAGAACCTCTACTTCATAAAGCCACTACTTTTAAGAGCAGAGCATGTAGCTGAATTTCCTAAAACACAGAAATAGATGCTAAGAAACAAAATGAGGAGATGGAGGAATATGTCCCAAATGAAAGTACAGGACAAATCATAGCAAAAGACCTAAGCAAAATGGAGATAAGTAATATGCCTGATGGAGAATTTAAAGTAATAATCATAAAGATACTCACTGGACTTGAAAAGAGTGGAGAATATCAGTGTGACCCTTAACAAAGAGATAAAAAGACTGACGATGAAAAAAACAATAAATGAAATTAAAAATAAACTAGATGGAATAAATAGCAGAATAGAGGAAGCAGAAGAACACATCAGCAACCTGGAGGACAGAGTAATGGAAAGTAATCAAGCTGAGCAGGTGAGAGAAAAAAAAAAATTATGCAAAAGGAAAACAGACTTAGGCAACTCCGTAACTCCACCAAGCATAATAACATTCACATTATAGGGATCCCAGAAGGAGAAGAGAGAGAAAAGGGTGGGGGGGATTTATCTGAAGAAATAACTGCTGAACATTTCCAGAATCTGGAGAAGGAAATAGAAATTAAGAGTTAGGAGACACAGAGAGTAATCCCCCCACCCCCCAAAAATCAATCCAACGAGGTCCACACCAAGACATATAGTAAATAAAATGTCAAAAAGTAG
Organism: Zalophus californianus; assembly: GCF_009762305.2. Lineage (NCBI taxonomy): Eukaryota > Metazoa > Chordata > Mammalia > Carnivora > Otariidae > Zalophus > Zalophus californianus. Next base: position 18,929,214 of record NC_045597.1, read on the forward strand.
TGATAGAGAATTTTAAAGGCAGTAAGACAAAAGAAAACAGTTATATACAAGGGAAACCCCAAAATGCTATCAGCAGATTTTTTTCAGCCCAAACTTTGCAGGCCAAAAAGGAGTGGCATGGTATATTCAAAGTGGTGAAAGGAAAAAAAAAATCTGCAGCCAAGAATACTCTGTCCAGCAAGGTTCTTACTCAGAAAAAAGGAGAGATAAAGAGTTTCCCAGACAAATAAAAGTTAAAGAAATTCATGACCAGTAAAACAATCCTATGAGAAATGTTAAAAGGGACTCTTTTAGTGGAAAGGAAAGACCTTAAATAAGAGTAAGGAAAGTAGGAAGCACAAAAGCAATAAAAATAAGTATATATGTAAGAATCAGTCAAAGGATTCACAAAAAAAAGGATATAAAGTATGACACCATATACCTAAAACATGGGGGAGAGAGGTGTAACTTAATGACCATCAACTTAATATAGACTGCTATATGCAGAAGATGTTATATATAAACCTAATGGTAATGACAAATCAAAAACCAGTAATAGATATGCAAAAAATAAAGAGGAAGGAATCCAAGTATATCAGTAAAGAAAGCCAACTAATCATGAGAGAGGAGAGCAAAGGAAGAAAGGAATAGAGAACAACTACAAAAACAACCATAAAACAAGTAATAAAATGGCAATACATGAATACATATTAATAATTACTTTGAATGTAAATGGATTAAATGCTCCAATCAAAAGACAGGATGATGGAATGGATAAAGGAACAAGACCCATCTATACACTGCCCACAAAAGCTAATTTTAGACCTAAAGACATATGCAGATTGAATTTGAAGGGATGGAGAAGTATTTATCATACAAATGGATGTGAAAAGAAAGTTGGGGTAGCAATACTTATATCAGACAAAATAGACTTTAAAATAAAGACTGTAACAAGAGACCAAGGACACTATATAATCATAAAGGGAACAATCCAACAAGAAGATATAACAACTGTAAATATTTATGTATCCAACATGAGAGCACCCAGATACACAAAGCAATTAATAACAAGCATAAAGGAAGTAATCAAGAGTAGTAATACAATAACAGTAGGGGACTTTAACACCCCACTTACATGAGTGGACAGGTCATTCAAACAGAAAATGAACATGGAAACAGTAGCTTTGAATGACACATTGAACCAGATGGATTTCACAGATATATTCAGAACATTTCATCCTAAAACAGAATACACATTCTTTTCAACTGCACATGGAACATTCTCCAGAATAGATCACATATTAGGCCACAAAACAAGCCTCAACAAATTCAAAAAGATTGAAATCATACCATGCATCTTTTCTGCCCACAACACTATAAAACTAGAAATTAGCCACAAGAAAAAATCTGGAAAGAGCATAAACACGTGGGGTTAAATGACATGTTACTAAACAATGAATGGGTCAACAAGAAATCAAAGAGGAAATAAAAAATACATGAAGATGAATGACAATGGAAACACAGTGGTCCAAAATCTTTGGGATGCAGCAAAAGCTGTTCTAAGAGAAAGGCTATAGCTAAATAAAGGTCTACTTCAAGAAGTAAGCAAAATCTCAAATAAACAACCTCACCTTACACCTAAAGGAGTTAGAAAGAACAAACAGAACTCAAAACCAGTAGATGAAAGAAAATGATAAAGTAGAGCAGAAATGAATGAAACAGAAACTAAACAAAACCCAAGAAAACAGATTAATGAAACTAGGAGATGATTCTTTGAAAAGATCAACAAAATTGATAAAACTTTAGCCAGACTCTTCCAAAAAAAAAAAAAAAAAAAAAAGACAGAGAGAGAGAGAGAGAGAGAGAGAGGACTCAAAATCAGAAATGAAAGACAGGGAAATAACAACTGACATCACAGCAATACAAAGAGTTATAAGAGAATATAATGAAAAATTATATGTCAACAAATTGGACAACCTAGAAGAAATGGAAAAATTCTTAGAAACATATAACTTCCCAAAACTGAATCAGAAAGAGATAGAAAATTTGAGTAGACAGATTACCAGCAATAATGTTGAATCAGCAATCAAAAAAAAATCCCAATAAACAAACGTCCAGGGCCAAACAGCTTTACAGATGAATTTTACAAAACATTTAAAGACGAGTTACTACCTTTTCTTTAAAAATATTCCAAAAAAATAGAAGAGGAAGGAAAACTTCCAAATTCATTCTATAAGGCCAGAATTACCCAGATAGACACCACACACACACACACACACACACACACACACACACACACACACACACACACACAAAGAAAAGAAAGAAAAGAAAAGAAAAAAGAGAACTATAGGCCAATATCTCTGGTGAACACAGATGCAAAAATCCTCAACAAAATCCTAGCAAACTGGGGGGAGGAAAAGATGGCAGAGGAGTAGGGGACCCTATTCCAACCGGTCCCCAGAATTGAGCTGGATCTCTACCAGAACACACTGAACACCCATGAAATCAGCCTGAGATGTAAGAAGATCTATCTGGATCTCTACAAACCGAATACTGCAGGTGGCGCAGGTTTGGAGGTATGAAGCGGGGAGCCGTGATTCCATGGGCACATATCAGAAGATAAACGGAAGGGGGAGGGAGTCATGGGGATCCTACACTGCTGGTGAGCGACAGTCTCCTGTGCTGGGGACAGGGCACAGACTTGCAGACCAGAAGCAAAGGGGAAAGGACTTAATGGCATGCCCCTACAACCTGGAACAGTGGGGCCATGGGTGTGAACTGGGGGTAGGTGGCAGTTTTAGAAGCACAAAGGGCAGAGACGTGCCCTTGGGCCCTGACCTGGAGGCGAGGACTGGGAGCCCTGCTGAGGGGCGCACAACCCAGGACGCTGTAGTTTATAGCAGGACAGACAGAAACGGAGATATTGTGGCCTGGAGAGCTCAATGAAGAACAGACTGTGATCTCTCTGCTCTGAGGCAGAGGGCTGGAAATGATCTCTTCTGCTCTGACTCTCAGAAGAGACACGGAAAGCCACCAGAGAACAAAAGCCTCAAAAAAACAGTTTTCACTGAGCCCATCCCCCCCCCCAACAGGGGGCAGGGCAACTCTGCCCAAACATTGCCTCAGTAATGGCTCGGCAGGCCCATCTCCCAGAAGACTGGCTGGGAGAAAAAGAGGCCAACAACCCTAAGGTCCCTATAAAACAGGTGCATCTTGCTTGGGTTGTGGTCAATAATTTGGACTATGTACATTCCCTCAACTACCCCTCAACAGAATGACTAGGAGGAGGAACACCCAAAATAGGAAAGACTCAGAGACTGTGACTTCTGCCACAGATTTACAAATGGATTCAGATATAACCAAGATGTTGGAGATGGAATTCAAGGTAGCAGTTGTGAAGACAATAGCTAGAATGGAGAAATCGATTAATGGCCACATAGAGTCTCCAAGGGCAGAAATGAAACCTGAATTGGCAGAATTTAAAAATGCTATCAATGAGATCCAATCTAATCTAGATAATCTAACACCTAGGGTAAGCGAGGCAGAAGAACGAATTAGTGATCTAAAAGACCAATTGATAGAAAAGAAGGAAAAAGAAGAGGCCAGGGAGAAACAACTCAAAATCCATGAAAACAGAATCAGAGAAATAAGTGACACCATGAAACGTTCCAATGTCAGAATTACTGGGATCCCTGAGGGGGTGGAGAGAGAGAGGACCAGAAGATATGTTTGAGCAAGTCATGGCTGAGAATTTCCCTAATCTGGGGAATGAAACAAACATTCGTGTCCTAGAAGCAAAGAGGACCTCTCCCAAGATTAAGGAAAACAGGCCAACACTCCAGCATGTAATAGTAAAACCTGCAAATCTTAGAAGCAAGGAAACCATCTTAAGGGCAGTTAGGGGGAAGAGATTCCTTACGTACAGAGGGAGGAACATTGGAATAATGTCAGACCTATCCACAGAGACCTGGCAAGCCAGAAAGGCCTGGCAAGACATATTCAGGGTACTAAACAAGAAGAACATGCAGCCAAGAATACGTTATCTGGCAAGGCTGTCATTTAGAATGGATGGAGAGATGCAGAGCTTCCAAGACTGGCAGAAACTGAAAGAATGTGGGACCACTAAGACGGCCCTGCAAGAAATATTAAGGGGGGTTCTATAAAAGGAGAAAGACCCCCAAGAGTGATATAGAACCAAAATTTGCAGAGACAATCTATAGAAACAAGGACTTCACAGGCAACATGATGATAGTAAATTCTTATCTTTCAATAATCACTCTCAATGTGAACGGCCTAAATGCTCCCATAAAACGACACAGGGTTGCAGATTGGATAAAAAGATAGGACCCATCCCCATATGCTGTTTATAAGAGACTCATTTTGAACCTAAAGATACATCCAGACTGAAAGTGAAGGGATGGAGATCCATCTTCCATGCCAACGGACCTCAAAAGAAAGCTGGGGTAGCAATTCTTATAACAGACAAATTAGATTTTAAGTTAAAGACTGTAGTTAGAGACACAGAAGGACACTATATCATTCTTAAAGGGTATATCCAACAAGAAGATCTAATATTTGTAAATATCTACACTCCCAACATGGCAGTAGCCATCTACATAAGCCAACTGTTAACCAAAATGAAGAGTCATATTGATAACAATACATTAATTGTAGGAGACCTCAATACTCCACACTCAGGAATAGACAGATCATCTAAGCAGAAAATCAACAAAGAAACAAGAGTCTTGAATGACACACTGGACCAGATGGACTTCATAGATATATACAGAACATTCCACCCTAAAGCAATAGAATACTCATTCTTCTTGAGCGCACACAGAACTCTCTCCAGAATAGACCACATACTGGGTCAAATCAGGTATCAACCAATATCAAAAAATTGAGATTATTCCCTGCATATTCTCAGACCATAATGCTTTAAAAACGGAACTCAATCATAAGAAAAAATTTGGAAGAAATTCAAACAGTTGGAAGCTAAAGACCACTCTGCTCAAGAATGTTTGGGTCAACCAGGAAATCAAAGAAGAACTTAAACAATTCATGGAAACCAATGAGAATGAAAACACACCAGTCCAAAACCTATGGGATACTGCAAAGGCGGTCCTAAGGGGGAAATACATAGACATCCAAGCCTCACTCAAAAAATAGAAAAATCCCGAATTCACCAACTAACTTTACACCTTAAAGAACTAGAGAAAAAACAACAAACGCTGCCTAAGCCACACATTAGAAGAGAAATAATTAAGATCAGAGCAGAGATCAATGAATTAGAAACCAGAAACACATTAGATCAGATCAATGAAACTAGAAGCTGGTTCTTTGAAAGAATTAATAACATCGATAAACCTGTGGCCAGACTTATCCAAAAGAAAAGAGAAAGGACTCAAATTAATAAAATTATGGATGAAAGGGGAGAGATCATGACTAACACCAAGGAAATAGAAATAATTGTTAGAAATTATTATCAACAACTAGGGTGCCTGGGTGGCTCAGTTAGTTAAGTGACTGCCTTCAGCTCAGGTCATGATCCTGGAGTCCCTGGATCGAGTCCCGCATTGGGGTCCCAGCTCAGCAGGGAGTCTACTTTGCCCTCTGACCCTCCCCCCTCTCATGTGCTCTCTCTCTCTCATTCTCTCTCTCTCAAATAAATAAAATCTTAAAAAAAAAGAAATTATTATCAACAACTATATGCCAATAAATTAAGCAGCCTGTAAGAAATGGATGCATTCCTGGAAACCTATAAACTGCCAAGACTGAAACAGGAAGAAATTCACAACCTGAATAGGTCAATAACCAGTAACAAGATTGAAGCAGTGATCAAAAACCTCCCAAAAAACAAGAGTCCAGGGCCTGATGGATTCCCTGGGGAATTCTACCAAACATTCAAAGAAGAAATACCTATTTTCCTGAAGCTGTTTCAAAAAACAGAAACAGAAGGAAAGCTTCCAGACTCATTCTATGAGGCCAGCATTACGTTAATCCCCAAACCAGGCAAAGACCCCACCAAAAAGAAGAATGTCAGACTGATAGCCCTGATGAATATGGATTTCAAAATTCTCAACAAAATCCTAGTTAATAGGATCCAACAACATATTAAAAGAATTATCCACCATGACCAAGTGGGATTTATCCCCCGGATGCAAGGGTGGTTCAACATTCACAAATCTATCAATGTGATAGAACATATTAATAAGAGGAGAGAGAAGAACCATCTCTCAATTTATGCAGAAAAAGCATTTGACAAAATATAGCATCCTTTCCTGATTAAAACTCTTCAGAGTATAGGGATAGAGGGAATATTCCTCAAGTTCATAAAATCCATCTATGAAAAACCCACAGCGACTATCCTCCTCAATGGGGAAAAGATGAGAGCATTTCCCTTAAGATCAGGAACACGTCAAGGATGCCCACTCTCGCCACTATTGTTCAACATAGTACTAGAAGTCCTAGCAACAGCAATCAGACAACAAAAAGAAATAAAAGGTATTCAAATTGGCAAAGAAGAAGTCAAACTCTCTCTTTTTGCAGATGACATGATACTTTATGTGGAAAATCCAAAAGACTCCACCCCCAAATTACTAGAACTCATACAACAATTCAGTAATGTGGCAGTACAAAATCAATGCACAGAAATTAGTTGCTTTTTTATACACTAACAATGTAACTGTAGAAAGAGAAATTAGAGAAACGATTCCATTTACAATAGCACCAAAAACCATAAGATACCTCGGAATAAACCTAACCAAAGAGGTAAAGGATCTATACTCTAGGAGTTACAGACACTCATGAAAGAAACTGAAGAAGACACAAAAAGATGGAAAAACATTCCATGCTCATCGATCGGAAGAATAAACATTGTTAAAATGTCTATGCTACCCAGAGCAATCTATACCTTCAATGCCAACCCAATCAAAATTCCAATGACATCATTCAAAGTGCTGGAACAAACAATCCTAAAATTTGTATGGAATCAGAAAAGACCCCGAATCGCCAAGGAGATGTTGAAAAAGAAAAACAAAGCTGGGGGCATCATGTTGCCTGATTTCAAGCTTTATTACAAAGCAGTGCTCACCAAGACAGCATGGTACTAGCACAAAAACAGACATATAGACCAATGGAACAGAACAGAGAGCCCAGATATGGACCCTTAACTCTATGGTCAACTAATCTTCGACAAAGCAGGAAAAAATATGCAATGGAAAAATGACAGTCTTTTCAATAAATGGTGCTGGGAAAATTGGACAACTATATACATAAGAATGAAACTTGAACATTCTCTAACACCATACACAAAGATAAACTCAAAATGGATAAAAGACCTCAGTGTGAGATTCTGGATTCCTTCCATCCTTTGGATGGATTCTTACCCATCAAAATCCTAGAGGAGAACAGAGGTAGTAATCTCTTCGACATCGGCCACAGCAACTTTTTTCAAGATACGTCTCCAAAGACTAGTGAAACAAAAGCAAAAATGAACTTTTGCATCAAGATAAAAAGCTTCTGCACAGCAAAGGAAACAGTCAATAAAACAAAGAGGCAACCCAAAGAATGGAAGAAGATATTTGCAAATGACACTACAGACAATGCGCTGATTTCCAAGATCTATAAAGAACTCAAACTCAACACGCAAAAAACAAATAACCAAGTCAAAAAATGGGCAGAAGACATGAATAGACACTTCTCAAAAGAAGACATACAAATGGCTAACAGACACATGAAAAAATGTTCATCATCATTAGCCATCAGGGAAATTCAAATCAAAACCACATTGAGATATCACCTTACACCAGTAAGAATGGCAAAAATTGACAAGGCAAGAAACAACAGATGTTGGAGAGGTTGTGGAGAAAGGGGAACCCTCTTACACTGTTGGTGGGAATGCAAGTTGGTACAGCCACTTTGGAAAATAGTTGGAGGTTCCTTAAAAAATTAAAAATAGAGCTACCCTATGGCCCAGCAATTGCACTACTGGGTATTTACCCCAAAGACACAGATGTAGTGAAAAGAAGGGCCATATGCACCCCAATGTTCATAGGAGAAATGCCTGCAATAGCCAAATTGTGGAGCCGAGATGCCCTTCAACAGATGGATGGATAAAGAAGACCTAAAAAAGGTCCATATATACAATGGAATACTACTCAGCCATCAGAAAGGATGAATACCCATCTTTTACATCAACATGGATGGGACTGGAGGAGATGATGCTAAGTGAAGTAAGTCAAGCAGAGAAAGTCAATTATCATATGGTTTCATTTATTTGTGGAACATAAGGAATGCATGGAGGACATTAGGAGAAGGAAGGGAAAAATGAAGGGGGGGAATCGGAGGAAGAGATGAACCATGAGAGACTATGGACTCTTGAGAAACAAACTGAGGGTTTTAAAGGGGAGGGGGGTGGGGGGAATGGGTTAGCCCAGTGACAGCTATTAAGGAGGGCATGTACTGCATGGAGCACGGGGTATTGTATGAAAACAATGAATTGTGGATCACTGCATGGAAAAGTGGTGATGTATTATATGATGACTAACATAATAAAATAAAATAATAAGTAAAAAAAATAAAGTGAAAAAAAAAATCCTAGCAAACTGAATCCAGCAGTTCATGAAAAAAAAATCATTCACCACGATCAAGTGGGATTTATTCTAGGGATTCAAGGGTGGTTCAATATTCACAAATCAATCAACATGATACATCCCATCAATAAGAGAAAGTGTAAAAACCAGAAGATCATTTCAACAGATGCAGAAAAATCATTTGACAAAGTATAACATCTATTTATGATAAAAAACCCTCAACAAAGTAGGTTTAGAGGGAGCATACCTCAACATAATAAAGGCCATATATGAAAAATAGCTGTGGAGCTATTATCATCCTAAATAGGGAAATACTGAGAGCTTTTCTTCTACAGTCAGGAAAAAGACAGGGCTATCCATTCTCACTACTTTTATGCAACATAGTACTGGAAGTCCTAGCCACAGCAATCAGACAACAAACAGAAACAAAAGGCATCGAAATCAGCAAGGAAGAAGAAAAACTTTGACAATTTGCAGATGACATGATACTCTATATAGAAAACCTGAAAGACTCCACCAAAAAACTGCTAGAAATGAATTCAGTAAAGTCACAGGATCAAAATCAAGGTACAGAAATCTGTTGCATTTGTATATACTAATAATGGGGCCAAGAAAGAGAAATTAAAGAATCAATCCCATTTATAATTACAACAAAAATAATAAAATATCTAGGAATAAACTTAACTAAGAAGGTGAAAGATCTATATTCTGAAAAATATAAAATATTGATGAAAGAAACTAAAGATGACACAAACAAATGGAAAGATACTCCATGCTCATGGATTAGAAGAACAGATATTGTTAAAATGTCCATACTACCAAAGAAATCTATAGACTTAATGCAATCTTTATCAAAATACCAACAGCATTCTTCACAGAACTAGAGCAAACAATTCTAAAATTTGTATGAAACTACAAAGGACCCCAGATAGCCAAAGGACTCTTGAAAAGGAAAAATAAACGTGGAGGGGGCACAATTCAAGATTTCAAGTTGGACTACACAGCCGTAGTAATCAAAACAGTGTGGTATTGGCACAAAAAGAGACACATGGATCAAAAAACATAGAGAGCCCAGAAACAAACCCACGATTATATGGTAAATTAATCTTTGACAAAAAGGGTAAGGATATGCAATAGGAAAAAGTCTCTTCAACAAATGATGTTGGGAAAACTGGAGAGCTACATGCAAAAGAATGAAACTGGATTACTTTCTAATACCATACACAAAAATAAACACAAAATGGATTAAGGACCTATATGTGAGGCCTGAAACCATAAAAGTTCTTAAAGAGAGCACAGGCAGTAATTTCTCTGACACTGACCATAACAACATCTTTCTAGATATGTCTCCTGAGGCAAGGGAAACAAAAGCATAAATAAACTACTGGGACTACATCAAAATAAAAAAGGTTCTGCATAGCAAAGTAAACTACTGACAAAACTAAAAGACATCCTACTGAATGGGAACTATTTGCAAATGGTATATCTGATAAAGGGTTATATCCAAAATCTATAAAGAACTTATCAAACTTCACAGCAAAAACCCCCCCAAATAATCCAATTTAAAAATGGGCAGAAAACACAAATATTTTTCCAAAGAAGACATATAGATGGCCAGCAGACATATGAAATGATGTTCAACATCACTCATCATCAGGAAAATGCAAATCAAAACTACAATGAGATATCACCTTACACCTGTCAGAATTGCTAAAATCAAAAACACAAGAAACAACAAGTGTTGACGAGGATGTGAAGAAAAAGGAACCCTCCTGCACTGTTGGTGGGAATGCAAACTGCTGCAGCCACTCTGGAAAACAGTATGGAGGTTCCTCAAAATTGAAAAATAGAACTGCCATGTGATGCAGTAATCTCACTACTTGGTATTTATCCAAAAAAACATTAAAACACTAATTCGTAAGGCTATATGTACCACTATGTTTACTGCAGCATTATTTACAGTAGCCAAATTACAGAAGCAGATCATGTGCCCATCCATAGATGAATAGATAAAGAAGAAGTGGTATATATATATAGAATGGAATATTATGCAGCCATAAAAAGAATGAAATCTTCCCATTTGCAACAACATGGATGGATCTAAAGAGTATAAGGCTAAGAGAATAAATAAGTCAGTCAGAGAAAGACAAACCATATGATTTCATTCTTATGTGTGATTTAAGAAACAAAACAAAGGGAAAAAAGAGAGACAGACAAATCAAGAAACAGACCCTTAAATATAGAGAACAAACTGATGGTTATCAGACAGGAGGTGGGTTGTGGGGATGGGTGAAATAGGTGATGGGGATTAAAGAGTACATTTGTCATTATAAGCACTGAGCAATGTATAGAATCATTGAATCACTATAATGTACATCTGAAACTAATTTAACACTGTATGTTAAATATACTGGAATAAAAAAAAAAGCATAAGGGAAGCAAGAATTTTGGTCTTCTTGTTAAAAGGATAGCCTTACAAACCAGGTGATTTTCATCAAAGGATTTCTTAATTTATTCGTATTTTCTATAAGCATAAGAGGAAATAAACTTGGTGGTTCTCTTAGGCTTTTTCCACAGAGACGATAACCTTTCAAGTATAAAGAAATATGAAACTCTTCTATCTTCACATTCTTTAAAACTCCTACAGTTCAAATAACTATTTTTTCATTGTGCTACAGAATAGTAATATTTTCATAATTGCATTTGAATCATTGAAAGAAAGTTAAATTTCTTTCAATATAAATTGAGTGATTACATTCATTTCCTCAGGTTTGTGCTCTGAGGAATCTGGGATTCAAGCCTAGTGCAACATCGATATGAGACACTGGAAAAGTCACTTAAATTTTTCAGTTCATAGAAAGTTAAAATGATGTTTTATATATATAAGTCCTACAGCATTATGTCTCATAGAAAGCATTCATTAAATGTAACTCTAGTTACAGACCCATAGTAGTGATTTAGGTGGCAAAAATATCAAATTAACTAAAAATATCCCCATGCTCTGGTATTCTGGACATATCACCATTCTTTGAAATGTCCACAGTCTACTCCAATTTGTGTGAACTGAAGACACCAATAATCTGAATGATGGCAATAACAGAATTATCATGTTAGACTATCAATTATTTGACTTTTATACATTCATTTGAAATATATTTAAAGAACCTTTGCTATATGCCAGGCAATAGTCTGGGGCAGTGGAGTAACAATGGTGAACCATCCTTGCCTGTATGGAGCCTACAGTCTAGAAGGCAGAGACACCTAAGTAAATAAGAAACAATTCACCAGGAGAACTTCAAAATGGTAAGTACCCTAAAGAAAATCAACCAGGGTCATCCACTGAGAGTGATTAGGGGTTAGATCTACTTTGGACTAGGAACCAGTGAATTACAGAATGAGGAACTGACATCCGCGCTGACAACTAAAGGACAAGAAGAAGGCAGCGAGGCAAAGGTCTCAGGCCTCAGTGTCCCCAGTTGCATCCCCAAGGAAGCAGCAAATGTAAAGGAGAAACTTGCTTATTTGCAGAACAGAAAGCTGATGGGGGTAAATAAAGCACAGTAGGTGAAAGGAGAGTGCGAAGTGGAGAGATCCAGGTCATGGTAAGAGTTTTGGAGCTTTTTTTTTTTTAAGATTTTATTTATTTATTTGAGAGAGAGAGAATGAGAGATAGAGAGCACGAGAGGGAAGAGGGTCAGAGGGAGAAGCAGACTCCCTGCTGAGCAGGGAGCCCGATGTGGGACTCAATCCCAGGACTCCAGGATCATGACCTGAGCCAAAGGCAGTCGCTTAACCAACTGAGCCACCCAGGCGCCCAAGAGTTTTGGAGCTTTTAAACAGGTGAAGGAGACATCTGACTTGCAATTTAAAGATCACCATAGCTATTATGTGAACAATGGCTGCTGGGAGAGGACAGTCAAAACAGGACATGAAATAGGAAGTTATTTCAATTCAGAAGACATGATGTGGCTTGGATTGAGGTGATCGCTGTGGAGATGGAAAGACTGGATGTCCTATAACATGTGCTTCAAAAGGGCACATTTAGAAGTAGAGTTGGTAAGACTTCTTGATATGATGAGAGATGAGAAAGGAATCAAGGACAACTGTAAGGTTTTTGGCTTGAGCAATTGGGTAGTTTGTGATGCCATTTACTAGATGAGGGAATTTAAGGAGGAAGAAGATTATGCAATGAGGCCAGTTTTCAGAGCCACATGGCCAACCTCAAGAGTGGATGTGTTCCATTTCTCCAAATATGATGTGATTACTTGGAAATGGAGAAAACTTGCCACTTCCCTCATTCTTCTAAAATATGATTCACCTTCTAGCCCATACCTAAAACTCTATGCAAAAACTGGAGTATTTATGCTTAACCTATGTCCACAACCCCTTATTTGCAATTCTGAGTTCCATTAGCTTGGAAAACTAAAGGATCTGTGTAACTCACATGGTGGCAAAATTTACCTGCTCCTGTCTCATTTGGTGGCCAAATCCAGACTGAATTTACATATAGTCTTTATTCCTATTACAATTCATACATTTTAGTGCAAAAATATTAACCAGTTTGATAACAGGGTTCCATGCTAGACCCTACTGGGGTTACATAGGATATGGTTCATATGTGATATCTATGAAATTAAAAGAAAATTAAGAGTTCTGAAACATCTCTGTCCCAAGATCTTAGAGAAGGAACTAAGGGTTTGTACTCTTAAACTTTAAACTGGACAGTACTTTTTTATGTGTTTTACTACTTGGTTAAAAAAAATGTTAGATCCCTTCCTGAGAGAAGAAGGGTTTACAAAGTAAACTCTGCCCAAAGGAAGAGAAATTGGGAAGGCAAACTGCTGATATTACAACTTTTTAGACTCACACATGGAGGGCAATATAGGGACTCCAACACAATGGATTTGAGGGCAAGAAGGCTGGCATTTTTATGAAAGGAAAAGTCACATAGACGGGGTAAATCAATCAACAGTTGTTTCACTCTAATGACCAAAAAACTGTGTCAAAAATCCTAATTGCTCAGGAATTAGCGTAATATGGAACAGCTCAAACCCTAACTTCACTGATTCTAAGCTGCATATTTTCCACCTGTTAACTTTTCTGAAATTGGGATATATCTTAAAATCGATGGATCTTAAAATGGGCTCTGACCAGGTGTAAGTGATTATGTGTTATTGCTTGAGCATATTTGACCTTGGCTGTTGTTTCTGCCTGCATGATGGGAAAGCTAAAACTTTCCATATCTCAACCATGAACTACCTAAAGATCTTAATAGGATGACGTTATAGTCGATTTGGGCTGCTATAACAAAAATACTAGAGGGTGGGTGGCCTATACATAGCAGAAATTTATTTCTCACAGTTCTGGAAGCTGGGAAATCCAAGAACAAGGCACAGGTAGATTTAGTGTCTGGTTCATAGAATGGTTATCTTGTACCTGGGTTCTCACCTCTGGGTGAGAGGGCTCTCTGGGGTGTGTTTTAATAGGGGTACCAGTTCCATTCATGAGGGCTCCACCCTCATGACCTTATAGTCTCCCAAAGGTCCTAACCCCAAATGCCACCATCACAGTGGGATTAGCTTTCAACATATGAATTTTGAGGCTATGCAAACATTTAGTCTATATAGTAGAAGGTCTTGATTGCTACCTGAAGTTCTCCATTGTCAACATCAGTAAAAGATCAAGAAACACCAGCATCAAAACTTATAGAATGCCAGAAGCTTGGAATAAGACCCCTAACACAATATTGAGGCATATTTTAGGAGCATCACCAGTGTTCTCAATGGCATTAGAGGGCAATATTTTATGGGAAAACAGAAGTTATCCTAAGAAGTAAGATCTTGTGAAGATCTGTGATTCCTTTACCATTTTTATTTTCCTTTTTTATTATATACATATATAAATGTATTTTTTCAACAAACTTGAAATAATTCTAAATCATAAGAAAGCACTGTGCTATTTTAATTGGCTGATTTTTAAAAATTATCTCTATATGAACTAATGGTGTATCTTATAATAATGTCTTAGATTTGATGAAATATCATTCCCCTTTGCAGACAGAGGCTACCAGGACTTGGGAGTGAAGAGAGTGTGTAAAAGATTCCAATCTCAGATTGTTATTCTTCAAGTTGACTCTTTTTCTGAGCCCAGGTTCATCTCTTACTTTACCTCTGGCGTTTTTCTGGTACTTTGCTACTAATGCTTAAATGGAGTATCCATGTCATTAATTTCCAGCATTTCCAGCACATAAACCTTTGAGTATAGGTCACAGGTTTGGCCACAACCAACTTAAGTGGATGTTTTCCAAGGATAGCATATGCATAGAAACGTTAGGCTTTATTTCTTTTAACTTCTTGCTTAATGCAAAATAAACTTTGAATTTATATTCTTTGAGTCTTATCCAGCCTACCAGGTTTTCCTCTTATCACTCCGTGTTACAAGAATATGAGACCATTTGTAAAGGTTTTTGGTGTGCAAAATTGTATACTTGTAAGTTACAACAACTGCACCTTGCAAAAGGAATTTTTTTGAATTTTCATCTTCTAGCCACAGAACATTAAGTAGCACAATCCATTTTATATTTAACTTTATTTGAATGTCACAGTAGCTAGGACATTAGTTTTCAGATTCTTTTAATTTTACTGCTATAATCTGAATAAAACTGTACTCCATTAATGTCAGTTCAAATGTGCTAACATGATTAAAAGAAACAGATCTTAATTCAAAAAGAATTAGAAAGTATCTTTGTTAATGTTTTCTGTAAATATTTTTTGATATGGCTATAAGGCATATCTTATAATTAAACCATCTCATAAGTGAATGAGCTGAACGTCAGATTGCTTGGGTTTTACTTACAACTCTGCCACTTTTTAGCTGATTAACCTTAAGTAAACTACTTATTTTCAAAGTTCCAGAGTTTTCTCATTTATAAAGTAGAGGCTTGTATATAACTATCTTATACAGTTGTCCTGAGGATCAAGTTGAAATCATACATATAAGCCACTTAGAACAGTACCTGTTACAGAATATATTGCTGCTAACTTTTAAAATCTTTTATATATCTCTCTCCCTAAATCATAGTGGTAGTTATTTCTCACATTTCTTTCCCTGATATCTCTTGAAACTCTAGCCTTCCACCTTACCATATTTTCTTCCAGATTGCTTGCTTTCTTATATTTTTCCCCAAATGTAGCTCTGTTCTGACAGAAACTAATTTAGATTTTGTAGGCACAGTTCTCCACCCGTTATCTCAGCCCAATAAAACTCTGGAATCCAATAGAAGTCTTAAGCAGGTAAATAAAGTATCTTTCTAAGAAACACATGTGACTGTTATAGGAGGACTGAGGTTGGGGGGGGGCTGTTATTTCCTATATTTAATTTTGTGCCCATTTTGTTCCTATGAGAATTTTCTCCATTCTGTTTGTAAAAGTTACATATATGTATATACCATGAAGTCATTTAGTCTCTCATCCAACAACTGAAAATATATGCTGACAGTTATTTTTAACAATCAATGGAATTTAATTTAATGGGTCAAGTCTGGACTGGAAGGCAGGGTGTTTTATAGATTTCTCGTTGAGCCTGCCAAAGTACTTTTCTTTCTTCTTGAGTGTAGTGGAATAATACATTTAGAAATGACCTACAGGTACATTTTGAAGGTTCATGGTCCAAAAATTATTTTCAATACTTTAAGAACATGACAAAAATATGTGTGTAGTGTACATTTTAGTAATATATTATGCTTTATATACAGTGGTATGCTGGTAAATGTTTAATAGCTGTATCTGGCACCCCTCCCCTCCCCAAACCAAAAAAGTAATGACTTCATTTGCTGCATTTGCCAGTTTCCATGGTGTAAATACTTCCACCATGGCTGACCTCAAGGTACCAACATGAGATCACTGAGAAGAATTGGGAAGAGATACTCAGTAGGACACTGTTATAGGGTATTCCATAATAAATATGTAACAAACATAAACTTGAGAGAGTTTATCTCTCGATAAATCTCGAGAGAGTAGATATTAGCAAAATGCATTAAAGCAATTAGAAAGTAATGAGTTTGGAGTATTTAGTGCCTTTGTTTTTAATGTGATTTATTTAATTTTAAGTTTATATAATTAAATTTTTGATAATGGCTATGTTTAGTAATTGATTTCCAAAATTTCTGAAAATTTAAGAATGGACTGTTATGAACCTCTATGAGCTGGCCCTAGCACATTACTTCTGTATATATGATATTTGTTATTGCCCATTATGACACGGGTCAAAAATAATGGTGCTTCAACTCATGTGTTGTCCTTTCCTTGCTGTCTTATTTCCTTCTTTTGGTTCTTGCAGATTTGTTGAACATGTCAAGGACTTAAATAGAAATCAGTTTGGACAAATCATAAAGTTATTTGTTTATGGTATTGATATAAAGACTGAAATAAGAAGGTTACATTTCATTAGGATTTTATAATACATACTTTCATTATATATCATGACATATGTACATATCTATCCATGTATCTAGATACAGTAGAAGATCTATTTTTGTTTCTATGAAAACCATATTCAATGCTGTGAAAAGACTCAATAAAAGTGAGTCACTAAAAGAAGGGTTTCTAGGTCTGGGCAAGAACTAGGAAAGACTGAGATAAGGAATATCAGCTGACAGTTTCTATATTCTGATTATGTTGTTAGCATCTTTACATTCTTGGGTCATTTTAAAGAAATAAAACTGAAAATTTTAGATAATGAATTTCTGAATGTGGAGAACAGTAATTTGGTAATTTATAATCAAAGTAAAGGGGTATATGTAAAGAAAGACAAATGTGTATGCATTTATGTTAAAATAAAATTTAATTATTTCTAATGATTTGCTTGTTTTTTTTAAAAACCATTAACTTATGAATTACTGCTCCAAATCGAGTGGATAATATATCTTTCAGGTACATCCCTGAGTATATTAAATTTGACTGAATTAAGGAATAAAAAAAGCAAAGCTGGAGGCATCACAATTGCATACTTCAAGTTATATTGCAAAGCTATAGTAACCAGAACAGTATGTTATTGGCATAAAAATAGACACGTAGATCAATAGAACAGAATAGAAAACTCAGAGAGGCAAACCGATGAATTCTATAATTACATGGCCAATTAATCTTTGACAAAGTGGGAAAGAATATCCAGTGGGAAAAAGACAGTCTGTTCAACAAATGGTATTGAGAAAACTGGATAGCACCATGCAAAAGAATGAAACTTCGACCATTCTCTTTCACCATACACAAAAATAAACTCAAAATGGATTAAAGACCTGACACCTGAGATGTGAGACCTGAAACCATAAAAGTTCTTGAAGAAAGCACAACTTTTTCCTAGATAGGTCTCCTGAAGCAAGGGGAAAAGCAAAAATAAACTATGGGACTACACCAAAATAAAAAGCTTCTGCACAGTGAAGGAAACCATCAACAAAACTAAAAGGCAACCTGCTCAATGAAAGAAAATATTCACAAATGATATGTCTGATAAAGGGTTAGTAACCAGAATCTATAAAGAACTTATCAAACTCAACACCCCAAGACCCCCAAATAATCCAGTTTAAAAATGGGCAGATGACATGAATAGGCATTTTTCCAAAGAAATAGACATATTTTCCAAAGAAGAGATGAAAAGATGTTCAACGTCACTCATCATCAGGGAGATGCAAATCAAAACTACAATGAGATACTACCTCATAGCTGTCAGAACGGCTAAAATAAAAAACACAAGAAAACAACAAGTGTTGGCGAGGATGTGGAGAAAAAGCAGCCCTTGTGCACTGTTGGTGGGAATGCAAACTGGTACAGCCACTCTGGAAAACAGTATGGAGTTTCCTCAAAAAGTTAAAAATAGAACTACCCTATGATCCAGGTATTTAGGATAAAAAAATACTAATTCAAAGTGATACATGCATCCCAAGGTTTAAAGTGGCATTATTTACAATAACCAAATTATGGAAATAGCCCAAGTGTCCATCGATTCATGAATGGAAAAAGAAGTGGTGTGTATATGTATATGTATACATATACATAGACACAATGGAATATTATGCAGCCATCAAAAAGAATGAAATCTTGCCATTTGCAACAACATGCATGGAGCTAGAGAGTATTATGCTAAGTATGTCAGAGAAAGACAAATACCATAGGATTTCACTTGTATGTGTAATTTAAGAAACATACCAAATAAGCAAAGGAAAACAAAAAAGAGAAGGGCAAACCAAGAAACAGGCTCTTAACTATAGAAAACAAACCTGGTTACCAGAGGGGAGGCGGGTGGGGAAATGGCAATTAAAGAGGGCACTTGTGATGAGCACCAGGTGATGTATGGAATTATTGAATCACTATATTATACACCTGAAACCAGTATTATACTGTGTTAACTATACTTTAACAATTTAAAAAAAAGTACATAAAAAGAAATTTATTGAAAGTTACACGTTAAAATTTAGTTTTGTTAGACTTATAAATCAATTTATATCATAGTGATATTAGAGGAATTTAATACTACTTTAAAAAGATCTTTAGTTAATAGTTGGTACTATTTAAAGCTTAAAGATTAGTAAATATTTTAAATTAAATTCTCATTTAATGTATTCAAATATACTTTTAAAGTAATTTAATTTTTTTTTTTTTAGTTTTTTTTTTTAAAATTTTTATTTATTTGGGAGAGAGAGAGAGAGAGAGCATGAGAGGGGGGAGGGCCAGAGGGGGAGGAGCAGACTCCCAGCTGAGCAGGGAGCCCGAAGTGGGACACAATCCCAGGTCTCCAGGATCATGACCTGAGCCGAAGGCAGCCACCCAACCAACTGAGCCACCCAGGCGCCCTAAAGTAATTTGATTTTCTGACTGACCAACTTTTAAGTACTCAAGCAATACATTTACTTATTAAACTTATTGAAATGGCTATTTGTAAGTTTTACCCCATGTCTAATATTTTTCATTAGCATTTCAGTTATACTTTTCAACTTTAAATCACAAGTTGAAATCAATTATGCAGTGACACATATTAAATTGGAGTCACAAGACTGTTCTAATAGGACAAATTCTTGTGAACATGACACATCATAGAAACTAAATGCCAAGATATCTTAATACAAAAATATTAACACCATATGTTTCTCTTAGGCCTTTCTGGACTTAATTTTATACCTTTTCTAGGTTTAATGAATCTTAGTCACTAAATAAACAATGGTATTATCCCAAGCAATTTGGAGGATATTTTCTCAGTTGGTTATGATTGCATAATGACCAGGGATATTTGACAGAATATTCTCTGGGTTCCTTTTCATGACACTGATGAGACATCCTGAGTCCTGTTCAGAGGCAAAGCCCTTGTAGCTTCAGAAGTCTACTTTCCAGGTTTAATCATGGAAATCTGAAATTCCCACCAATGATGTGATAATATTTTATTAGTCTCTACATTTCTTTGGCTCTTAATATTTAAATGGCCTCCTTTGCAAATTTACGAAGATCTTCAAATTTGGGGGGATCCTGCATTCATTTCATATTCTTTTTATCTCTTTGGTGCCATATAACTTTTGCAAAATAATAATATCCTATTGAATTTTGAATATCTCCAATGGTTTTATCTATTTGGCCAAATCTTCAAAGATCTTTCTACTGTCAAAAAAGTATTTGAGGTTTCCTATTTGTTTAAACAAGATCAGAGTGGTGGTTCTATGACTTCTCTGCCAAAAAAATGGAGTGCATGCATGCTGAATGAAATTAATCAGGCTATTTGTTCAATCCTTTTTCTGATTAGGTAAATATGTAAACAAAATGTCTTCTCTGTAAATAGCACTATGCCTATGAAGTGAGAATATGAAGAGCCCTTGTAAATTTCTTAACTTCTCTAAGTGTAAATACTGCCAGAGTGGACAATAACTTCTCTTAAACCCTCAGCTCTCTGGATCCCTTTAGAAAAACTAGTATCATTGATTTCTTGTAACAGTATATTGAGCATAAACACAACGGGCACACAGATCGAGGTCTTGAAGCAGCAGGCTATACAGTAAAAGCACACTATACCAACAGGATGGGCTAGGACACAGGACCAGGGATAAGAGGGGATATGGGAAGTGAAGGGAGAGACAAATCAGGGAACAGTATATAATGTAGTGTTATTTCAATCCCTTCATATCTTTCAGTATTCTGATGGAAATGAATTTGAAAATAACATTCTTTGCTTTTGAGTGCTTGCACCCTGCATATTACCAGAAAATTCACTACACAAATGATAAATCAAATGGCAAAAACAGCTCAAATGCACTCCTAAATCTTGAAAATGTCTTTCTGAGGTGAGACTTGGTGTGGATAGTCAACTTTTCACAGTTCGAGGCAAGGAGGCAAGGGGCCACTACTTGTAAATCTCTTAAATTTTTTTTTTCAAAAACTACCAAATTCAGTCCACTAATTATTTTTAATTTTTATTTTTTACTTTTGCTTTATCTAGATCTCAAGCAGTTATACTTTTCTTTGTGGCTATCCTCATCTGCTACGTAAGTTGCCCTATATATTGCTCAACCTCTTGAAAATATTTTCCAATTAAAATGGTGCTATTCTCATGGGGACAAGTTATATACCCTAGATCACATTTATATGCACAAATTAAAGTAGAAAATTGGGCATTTTAATTCATATGCTTTTGACCTTTGCTTTCAGTAAATCAGTGTTTGGGTCTGAATTATCATGGTTCCAATTATACTTTGGTAAATGGTTTTGCTGGAACAGGCTTCCAGGATTCTCAAGTCAGTAACAATTAGCTTTGAGGGATATGCGACTTTTTTTTAAACCAGTATCTTCACCTTATAGTTGTCTTTTGTCATTAACATCTGTGTTAACCACATCCATTCATCTGATGCATAGGACACAGCTGCAGGTAATACTTATGAAATAGGACATTGATGTAGACTAGAATATGTGTTTCCTGTATAAAGAAAGTAAAATGCTAAGTGAACATGAGTCCATTACTCATGTTAGATGACTAGAAAATTCATGCCACCCAAAGATCTCATTGATGGGCCTGAAAGAGATGCAGATATTAAGACAAAGGCACAAACAAAAGATAAATGGGTGAAGTTGTGTGTGTGTGTGTGTGTGTGTGTGTGTGTCTGTGTTTGTGTGTGCACATGCAAATTGTTTTTTGTTGAGAGTAGCTAAAAGTCAGGTGAAACTCTTACATTATAACTAGATAATACTTTGAAAATCATATCAGTTTCCATTAATTGGCAAGCAAATTACTGCCTGGGTAATTTCACCCTTTCTTCCTTTCCAGACATACTTTCCTAAGCCCAGTATCACTCTAAACTGCTACTGTCCATTTATTTAACAGTTCAATCAGTGGTTGTACTAATACTTATGCATAACAAAGGCCACTGTTTTCGTTGTTCTCTCCTGATCTATATATTCAATGCTTTACATGGGCTTCCTAAGAATCACAAAATTATTTCAGAAAACTTGACAATGGGAAGAAATCTGCATTGTCAAAGTGAAGAATTGAGTAAAACGTAAAAATAATCATAACAATTAGGAATACGAAAGGAAAGAGAGTAGAATACTCTTACCCTAATTCAGATTCTAGGCAAGAGAAATAGTCATTTATAGAATTATCTGGAAAATTACTTTTGTGCTTTAATTCATTCAGATGGTATAAGCTTTGGCCTCATTGCTGGTTCATATTATGTTCATATAAATCATGATCAAATCTAATAAATACATATCTTGGTAAAATGACTTTTTTGTGATAGAAAGCCTTGTATTCTATAGTTTTCATTTTTTTTAAATTCATCTTTCCTTTTTGGTTATCACTAAATCTAGTTGTCTGCTGTAGTTTGAATTCATGTGGTAAATGCTTAACTGTGTGGTTTTACTAAAATGTGAACTTCATAATGGAGCTGGGTTTGTTGTGTGGCTTCTGAATCACTTCCCACAGCTCTAGGAAGTGTCAGAATTATGGGTTCTATTAACATTTCTTTGTGAGGGATTTGTGCACCAATCAGATTTGCTCCCAGCCTGAGTCAGTAGAAGTGAAGTAATACATTTTGTTGTTCTTGACTTTTTAAAACCAAGAAGACACACTGGTCTCACCTTTTTGAATCATTTCAAACCTCCCATTGATTTTAATGTGTCCAGTTTGATGGCCCTGTGCCTCTGATGTGATTATTACTAAAGTGGTCAAGAGCTTGGAAAACAAAATAGAGCCACTGAAATATACTTCACTAGGATGAAATTCATA
Organism: Zalophus californianus; assembly: GCF_009762305.2. Classification (NCBI taxonomy): domain Eukaryota; kingdom Metazoa; phylum Chordata; class Mammalia; order Carnivora; family Otariidae; genus Zalophus; species Zalophus californianus. Next base: position 18,952,046 of record NC_045597.1, read on the forward strand.
TCCTCAACTTCCCAAGAAAATTTTTTCCATTTCCCAAGAAGCACAAGCTAACATATTTACTATGACTCATTTACTGCTGTAGAACACTTTCTAATAGACTGAACCCTGAAGGTGGGTCAGTGACACTGATAATAAGTGCATTAGAGCAAACCATAAATACCTTTTTGTGTTAAAAACTAGAGCCTTCTTATTTGAATATTACATAAGAGAAGTCTAAAAGCTCATGAAAAGTGTATACAACAACTGAATATACGTAACACAACAGGAGTAAGGCGTAACATTATTCCTAAAAGAAAAAAAAATTGTCCATCTGACTTGTTTTACTTAAAAAAAATCCTCTCCTCTGTTGTACCCTTTGAGGTAGAGAAATACAGCTCAACAAGTCTACTTACCACAATTGTAGTGGGTTTTTATTGTTGTTTTTGTTTTAGCTTATTTTTCCCCAGTGAGAGCTATTTCAGTAGGTTTTACTCTTAAATCAGTTCAGTACAGAGCTCTTCCTTTACTGAGAAAGAAACATTTTGATTGAAGACCTCTTTCAACCTTGAAAAGGTCAGTTAAATTTTACCCCAGCCAATGGCTTTATTGTCTGTGTTGCCTTGAACTGTGTTTCAAATAATAGGGCCTCTCCTCTTTTAAATCTAGTACTTTCCATTGTGTGCTGCTTCTGTTTCTCCTAAGAGGAAGGGTGCTGAAGGCAATTTTTAAAGTAATCTCAAATCTTCTATTGGAGTAAGAAAAATAAATGCATAAATATAAAACAAACCTGAGGCACATCATTGTTATTTTTACCTTATGAGACACATACTTTTCAGTTCCCTAAGAAAAAAAGTAATCAGTTTTGTTAGGAAAAAGCTTGATACCTCATTTGTACTTCTATATGGAATTCAGTTGAGTTAGAGTACCATGCTTTATAATCAACGAAGGGGATATCTAAGATATGCATTTTAGCTAAATATGTATTCTCTGCTTCCAAAATGTGTTTTTCATTGAATATATTAATGCTACTAATAGCAGCATAAAGATTCTTCCCCCTCCACCCCAGTTAATCTCTCCAGAATGCAATTATCTGAAATTCCACAATTAAGGCTTTAATTACACCTTTAATGTTTTCAATGTCACTATAATTTTCCAAATTTTTGTTGAAAAGAAATTCCTCAAGGAAAGGTAATATTTATCAGTCATTTTCACTTCGGTCAGAATTAACTTTGGATCCATTTCTGAGAATGATGTTGATCAACAAAGGAAAACCATGCCCAGTGGGGAGTGGGTAAGATAGAGTATGTGACTGAGGATGCAAAAGAACAACACTGCATTAGTAATTTTAACTAACTGCAGCCAGGAAACTTAAGGCTTATATAAGACTGAATGTTTACACAGAGGAAAGGTTTCCTCTTGCAGACTAGGCTTTGGATTTAGAGTCAGATAGCATGATGTTTCTTAATCAAAAGCTATGTTGGCAGCACTAAGACAGAAACTTCAAATTATTAAGACCTGGTATTTTTTCCAGCCACATATATCCCCCAGTCAGTTAGAAATGAATCTCCTATTTCCACTGGAAGACCCAATGATGACTATGCCCTGTTCCATGCAGCTGATTCTAGCTGGGAAGTTTTAAGGAGGTCTGCCTAGGACAGAAACACAACAACTTGTATCAATAGTCATGACATTTCTGATTGCTGGTGGTACTTGGATCTTTTCTCTACTTTTGTCTTTTTTCTGTCTGGATGATTTCATACATTGCCATTCCTTTAAAGACTATATTGTGTTGATTTCCAAGTTAATATCTCAGCCAAGACATCCTCTTCTGAAATCCAAATTCACATGGACAGATATGTCCATTTGGTCCTCTAATAGGTATCTTCACATGAACGTATGTCGAAGTGAACTACTGATTCATACTTCCACCCAACCTTGGTTTTCCCTCCCTCTTTATTGGGTTCCCCATCTGAGTAAATACATTAACTTTCACCAGTTTCTCAAGCCTGGAACCTAAAAGTCAGCTGTGGCTCATCAACTTTCACCACTCCCATTTCTGCCATCTAACCCTTCATCAGATGCTGGTCAATCAAAGAGCTCTACTTGTTATGGTTTCATTGCGATTGCCTCAATTGAGGCTGCCATCATGTCCCACTAGAGATACCTCTCAGCCTCCCAACTGGTTTTCTCTCCTCCACTCTGCTTTCCCTTAAAATCTAATTTTCAGATGGTAAGAAATAACAAGTGTTGGCAAGGACATGGTGAAAAGGAGTCCTTTTGCACTGTTGGTGGAAAGTAAATTGGTGTAGCCACTGTGGGAAACAGTATGGTGGCTCCTCAAAAAATTAAAAAATAGAAATACCATATGGTCTGTAATTCCACTACTGGGTATTTACCCAAAGAAAACAAATACACTAATTTGAAAAGATATCTGCACCCCTATGTTCACCGCAGCATTACTTACAATAGCCAAGATATGGAAGCAACCTAACTGTCCACTGACAGACTAATGGATAAGGAAGATGTGGTGTGTATATGTATGTACACACACACACACACACACACACACACGAATATTATGCAGCCACAGAAAAAGGATGAGACCTTGCCATATGCAACCACATGTATGGACCTAGAGAGTATAATGCTGTGAAATAAGGCATACAGAGAAAGACAAATACTATACAATTTCATTTATATGTGGAATCCAGAAAATAAAACAAATGAATAAACAAAGAGCAGAAACAGATCCATAAATACAGAGAACAAACTGATGGTAACAAACTGAGGTGAGGGGGATGGGCAAAATGGATGAAAGGGAGTTTGTTTGTTTGTTTTAACGTAAACTCTACCCCCAATGTGGAGCTTGAACTCATGACCCTGAGATCAAGAGTCGCACACCCTACCAACTGAGCTAGCCAGATGCCCCCCAGGTTTCTAGTTATGGAATAAGGGAGATAAAATGTACAGCATAGGGAATATAGTCAATGGTATTATAATAGTATCTATTGACAGATGGCAGCCACACTTGTGGTGAGCATAGCATAATGTAAAAACTCGTCAAATCTCTATGTTGTACACCTGAAACTAATGTAATGCTATGTGTCAACTATACTTTGAAAAAAATCTATTCTTCATATGGCAACCAGAGAGGTGTTTTTATTTGTTTTATTTCCCTTCTAAGTTAAATTAGATCATGATCTCTGCTGCACATGGAATCAGTGTAACATTCTCCTATTGCACCTAGAATCAAATCTTTACTTTGGTTTCTAAGATTCTGCATTATCTTGCTACTGCCTCTCTCCAACTTCATCTTCTGCCAAATCTCTCTTTCTTACTCCTCTAGCCTCACTGGCTTTTGTTTCCAGTTCCTTGGACATTCCTTGCACATTCCAAGTTTTCTCTCACCTCAGGAACTTGTTACACGTTTACTCTCTGTGGAATATACATCTTCCTATTTTTTGAATGGCTGTTCTTTCTTTTTCTCACCCTTTGGTTCTCAGAATAAATATCATCTATTCAGAGGGGTCCTGGGTGACCACCTCGCCCCTTGTTCATCCATTACTATCTACCCAAGCATAAAGTTTCTTTCCTTCACCTTTCCACTAGGCAACACACCACAGGAGGTCAGGGAAGAGGCTCTCTTCATTGCCATCACTCAGTGTTCATCGTGACTCGTATTTGGGTATTGAATGAAATGAATGCCCAGTTTCTCCAATTGTCCCAACCTTCCTGAAGGCACTCTGCTTGCCTCTCTGTATTTTTTTTTAGAGCTTCTGTTTTCATTTTTTTCTCCTATTGCTTTCTGAACACTTTCTTTCCCTTTGGTTTCTGTACATTATCTTGACTTTGCTCTCCAGCTTTGAATCCATGGGCGTTCATCTGATCCATTCATTTAAGCTTATTTGTGAACTCTTTAAATGAAAGGCAATCTGTTGGACGTGGCAGGGCACAGAACTATGAGAAAAACAAAAGCCTACTCTTAAGTCATTGGCACATCTTTGGAAATAGGTATGAGGCAGAGAGAAAGGGAGGAAAAGTTAAGTAAATAAACAACATATACATTTGAGTAAAGTAAGGGACACAAGCACATACAATGAATTACAGGGATTTCAAAATGCCTCACCATATTTCTTGTTGCTGATGTATTACATAATCTAAAGCCCAAATTTTCTGACTTCTAGGACCCAACTGCATGCTTTTTTTGTACACTCTGAAATTTGTCATGATACTAGAACTGAATATAATAGCCTTTTTGGTTGCACACATACATTTTTATATATTTATAAACTTACTCAGATATTTCAGCTCATTTTTTCAACTGGCAGTTACTCTGATAAAAAAAACAAAAGATCTGGAGTAGCTTCTGTTATAATTATAATAATGAAAAAGTCAACTGATTACAGCATACTATTAAATACGCCACAACCAGATTCACCATCTCAAAATGCTGACAGCATCCAGAAGATATACCTTTGACACTCATCCATATCAGCAGCAACAACATAACTTTTCTTTAAAGTATTCCACCCACCTTCTTATAAGTAAAATTTCATTAAGGTTTTAGAATCCACAAGTGAGGTAACTGCTCACTTGGAAAGTGAGTTAGTTGCTCTATTGGACATATAGATAAGTTTAACTAAACTTTTAGAAACGTTTAGAAAAAGTTAAACCAAAACTATTTAGCATAGTTAATATAATGCTTTTTCTTTTTCCTTCTTTATAAGGAGAGTAGTTCAGTAATATAAAAACTCATCATCACTTCACATTGGTCTCTTTGATTATTCAAATACGAATCCGCAAGGGAACGAGCCAGAAAGTGTTCATGTCTAGCAAACCTTGGATCCAAATTCAATGGGCCAGTGGTTATTAAAAACTCATGGAAGCTTAACTGCAGAGCAACCTCACTCCAGCAAAAACCAAAAATACACAAACAAAAACAAGGCAGAAAAAGCCCAAAGAATAAAATTCTAAGCATTTGAATTCTGCAGTATCAAATTTACTTTAATAGTAAAAGATGAATGCTTTATTTAAATCTATTCAGGTAGAAACAAAATTTCCTAATCACTAACAAGAAATTAATGGCTAGTGTTTTGTGTTCAATTAAATATTGTTAAGGTGAGTAAAGTTTATTTAGACAGCCATCAAGTACATATACAACACACAGAAGCGTTTCCAAAGTTGCAAGCTGCCTAAGAATGCTGTTTTTGAGATCAATTCTCAAAGTAATTTATCAGCTTAAATATATTGATATTTTAATTTTCAATTCACATGCTTGGGAGAACCAGCACTCACTTGCCAATGTGAATGGAACTCATAAGAGATGGTATTGACTTAGAAAGGCATGAAGAAGAAATTTTATACTTTATCAAAACAAAACGTTATGAACAAAACCTCACTGAATAAACCCAGTTTCCTGCCACTAAGGAATGTACACTCTTTTTAGTAAGTTGTGAATGAGTGACTCGAATTCAGTCTCTTTTAAAAAAGGGAACGCCACAGACTGCCATCAATACAGTCACCTCTATTTTGATGAATTTTTTTCTTTCTGCTCTATGTTCTTCCACATTGTACAGAGGACATTAATTAATCAGATGGTATTGCAACAAATTCACTTGAGAATAATTACAGAGAAATCTCTCCTTCCTTCCAATTTTTTTCCTAAATGTCAGCATGAGTCCTAGACTGAACCAAATATAGTCTAGTCCTTATCCAGGAGAAACACTCATCATATTTTACAGAATTACTTGAAATACAGCTCATCACTCTACACTGAATACAATAGCATTTTGATAAAACTAAACTACCAGAATAAAAGTGTGTTTGGAACTCATGAACATCAAAGAAAACAAATTACTTTCAAAATTTGACCATTCTGAATTTAATGGAACATAATGCAATTGTATTATTGTTGTCTTAAAATGTTATTGAGGTATTTCATACATTTAATAAAATTGAGAAATTTCATAAATAATAAAGCCCATTTGCTGAGATTTTAGAGGCATAAAATTATGACAATTATCTGAGTTACAGTATTTTCTTATGTAAAATAGGTGTCAATATCATTATTACTTCACTTTCCAGGATACTTTATGAGCTTGTTGTAATATAATTTAGCTTAGCGTGCACAGCAAAACAAGTATTCTGTTACTACACAACTAATCTTTGTAACAGCTGTGCATTTACCATCCTCAGCTGCTCCAGTTACAACAATCATCCTTTTAACAGCCTGACACCTGTCCCTTATTATATTTGAGAGCAATTGTTAATTTCCTTAAATTTTCCATCCCTTTTAGTGCCTTTGCCTTGCTTTATTTCTCTGATGCACATTTACATGGTCTATTATATTAATTCTCTCATTTAATCTTGAAAACCTAAAATTATTAGGAAGTTAATTGTGCAGGGATCAGAGGTTTTTCTCACTTACAGCATAACTCTGTTAAATGACACAGTTTGTTCCAGCTTCTTGCTGACACTGCAAGGGATTGTCTAGAAGGAAGAGTTCAATTACTTTCACAGTGCTAATCATATATCATTATGTAGAGGCATGAATCCTTAATTCCCAAGCCAGGGCCCGAAGCAGCATAGCAGCAATAAAGGACACATTCCCAAATTCCTCTGTCCACTGCAGCATGCAGGTAATAACCGAAGAATAAAATAATTGTGTCTACTTGGCTATGCTCTTTATTAATTTGAATATTTGATGCCCACAATGAATCATGTTCCATTAATTTTTATTCGCCCACACAAGATTTTTGTCAGAATTGATTTGAAATGCACTGTGCAAGGCCAAATACCTATTTATACTTTTTTTTGAGAACTTCTCCACAATTTAGGAAGTGTAACTTTTCAAGGTGCAAATAAAAGTTTGTAAATAACACTGAGCCAAGTCTTGCAGGCAAGTAATTCCTCAGTTTTAACAAAGGCTGATTGCTCCTTCTCCCCATTCAATCTTAGACATGTAGGTTAATGTGTAACCCACACCATTCTCTTGTTCAGTTTCCCCAAGGTCAACAAAGAAATCGAATTGGAGAGAAGAATATTTTGTTTGTTTCATAGGCAGGAAAATGGCTTATGAAATCTCAGAGCAGGGTGTAACCTCATTAAGATAAATGTAAAAATAACTCACCAATCACAAGTTACGGAAACAGGAAATCAATGCTTGTGTTTTACAACAAAGCCACTCTTACATTTCTGGCCTTAGAAAAAGCTTCTGTTACCATTTTCTTTCCTCTCCTTCCCTCTCCTCTCTGTTGGCCTGGCAGGAAACTCTAAGGCTCCTTCTGCTCATGTTTCCTGCTGCCAGTTTGTTCTATTACCTGCCCAGCTGTGGCCAGAAGAGGCTGATAAATTTCCCCCCCTTTACCCAGATGAGTAAATTCCAAGTCTGCAGAGAGTTATAATCAAGATTGCCCTTTGGAAGAGAAACACGGAGAGCACAGTGCTTACTGTTCAACTTTTTTTTTCTCGCTAAAGCTGCTCTCGGTCTTACTACCTGTGTTGTACTTCCTGTTTTCAGGCTCCATGTAACTGTAAGAGTATTAGAAATGTTCTATGGTTGCAAACACAACTATTTAGCTACAGAAAGTAACTCCAAAAAAAAGAGTTTTCTAATGTAATCACTTCAGTCAAGTAGCAAGGTTGGCAAACAGTAAATTTCAAATTGTTTCATTGTTTTTACATGCTTGATTTTCTCCAAAATTGAAAGGAAAAAAAATATTTTACTTTTTGTTCTCTCTTCTTCTCTTCCTCTCTTTTTTTCCGTTTCCTTCCTTCCTTCCTTCCTTCCTTCCAGTGAAAGGGTCAGTTTTGTGCCCTTTTGTATTTCATGTACCCAGCTCCTAACCCTAGACTGTCATCAGTATTCAGCTAATATTTTTTCTGTGACTTTTATAAATCACCTGTAAATTTAATATTCAGTATTATATTATCTATATTTAAAATGTATTCATTTTCCAAAAGTTGAACCTACTATGACATTTAAGATCTGTTGTTCAGTCCCTTCCATAGCATAATGCTGAAACTATACAGGTACTCTGCTTCATCACTGGAAACTAGTACTTTTTGCAAAAATCATTTCTATAGGTATAGCACATACTTTGGGGATTAAGTGGTAAACTTTTGCCTTTATTTGTTATATAGTCCACTTTAACTACTGTGAGACACAGCTTACAAAAATATCATAGTATTATTTTGTCAATATTTAATACCATGACAGTTTCTCCAGTTGTTTTTTTTTTTTTTTTTTTTTTATTTACTCATGAGACAGAGAGAGAGGGAGAGGCAGGCTTGGGAGCCGGATGCAAACTTGATCCCAGGACCCTGGGATCATGACCTGAGCTGAAGGCAGACGCTTAACCAGCTGAGCCACCCAGGCGCCCACAAGGTTTTGATTATTAGACCACATGACCCAATTGGGCTGAAGGCAATGAGACTGGGAATAGCCTGGGATTGGAGAGTTGCTAACTGTAATTAATCATTAACTGACTTACGGATACTTGGAATAGGTCAAAGCAGTTATAATTATTTACCCTGGTTACACTTTAAAATGGCATTGAAATCTTTTAAAAAATACCCATATCAGACCAATGGAATCTGAAGTCAGCCTGTATTTTAAAAGGCTTCCCAAGTGGTTCTGATGCAAGCGAAGGTAGGAATCTTTGAGCTTAAGTTTCAATACCATCAGAGACAGAAAATCAGCCCGGGGCCACTCTAAGCACTTCAACTATTGATCGCTATATACTCCTGACCCCCTCACTATTCTTTTTATTTGCTTTCACACTTGCATATTTATGAAAATATGAAAAGTTTGGTTTGGATGCATAATCCTGCCAAATCAATATTTGCTCCCATATATTAGCTGGGGTCTGGCTACCCTCTTGATATTTCAGTAGGTGTTTCAAATTAGCCTTCTTAAATATTTTATCTCATCTGAAAAATTGCCATTCTGAAATTTACCATGAAAAACTTATTTACATTTTTATATGCTTTTTTGTCACTAAAGTATATGGTTTTACTGTTTGAAATAATGCTTACTTTTGTTTTCTCAAAAATCACCTCCTTCAAACTCAGACATCCCTTTAATTCTAATACAAGAGGATTTTATAATAGACACCATGTTCAAGTTTATTTTAGAAACTATTAATGGCCACTAATGTATATTGTTGGGCACTGTTCCAGTTTATTTTTTTATTTTAAAATAAATCAATTCCTACATAAAAATGTTAAGTTTTGTAACTTTGAATTTTTTTCATGTAAATATAGTCAGACATCAGAACACAGTTCATGTATCTTGATTGTTTAAAAGATAGTCATATTAAATGTTCTTATTTTTTTTCTGATTCTCAAGAATGTTTTCCTTTGTGTGACAGTCTCCCATCCTTTTTGTTTTATAGATTGTTTGTTTTGTTTTTTCATCCACTATACTTTATGAGTGGCCAGTATGTGGCACATGTAGCATATAGTGATTAATTCTTATTGTATAACAAACTGCCCAGAAATTCCATGGCTTAAAACAACAATCATTTGTAACTGTTCATAACTCTTTAAAGGTTGGTGGAAATTCAGCTGATGTAGACTGAGTTCAGCTTTGTGGCTTTGCTTTTCACTCTGAACAGACCAATGGGATGCCTGGGGCAGCTCTGTTTCTGGCTGTGGAGACCAGGATGGTCTTTTTCTTGTATCTGTTATCCTTCTCCTGGGACCAGAGTACCACCTGAGGTATGTTCTTCTCATGAGAATGACAGAAATTTTAGAGAGCAAGTGGAAAAACAGGAGGTTATTAAGTTCTTGGCTCAGAAATTGCATACTTCTACCTACCTGCCATTGGTCAAAATGGGTTACAAGCCAACCCCAAGTCAAGCAATGGAAAAGTCCACTCTGTCTTCCTTCAGGCCACACAAAGGTATGGATGCAAGAAGAGGACTGGAATTGGGATCAATAAGTCTATATATGAAGCAATACTCATCATTCTTGTGCTTACAGCTGATATCATTGACTTGTTAAATCACTCTTTCCTACTGAGCTAAGGTTGGCCTCAATTCTTTTCAAGTCAGTGTTTTATGAGGCGATGTCAAATTGATTCACAAATAAGTAGAATGCTGTTTTCTCGTCCTTATCCCGTGTTCATTTTTTCATGTTTAATTATTTCTTTCTCCTTTATATTATTTCAAAATTAAGACTTGGTCTAGATTATATGACTGGTATAAAGCATTCAACTTTAAGAAAAAATTATGTAACCAATAGTTAATATTTGCCTTCTATTAGAACAGGATTATAGGGAGAGATGGCACTCCTCTGCCCTCTTAAGGCTATGTGTGGCCTTTGACCTACGTTCCTAATGGAATGTGAGCAGAAAAGATTCATGTCTTTTCCAGAATGAATCCTTTCATTTCGAGACTTTTCAGCTTTGTCACCCTTGCCAGTGGTCGTGGAAGCAAATATGATATGGAGGTGTGACGCTGAGCCATTGCATAGGAGACAGATCCCCTGAAGCTTGAGGCAGACTCACTGCCAACTTGCTTATGAGGAATAAAACTTTTTTAAGCCCCTGAGATTTGGAGCTTTTCTGTTACTCCAGAACTTGACCTATCATGAACAAACTGTGTTTTCCCAAAACTGAAGTGGAAGGTAAATAATGAATGCAATTCACTAGAGGCAATTCAATATCTTAGATGAACAAAAACAGTATAGTCTTACAGATGTAGAAAAGGAAGATCGAAGTAGGCAAATGTGAGTGATTTTCAGTATTTCTTAGTTCTTTTTCTAATTATTGGTCGCAATTAAAATTGATGCCCTTTGGAAGAGTTCTCTTGATGATCACTACAGCTAGCCAAATAGGAGAAAATAAAAGCAAGTGAGGAAAGGAATGGTGTAAAAATGCCAGGCAAAGCGGGCATCCCTAGCAAGTGATCCTCTTCTGTCACTCACACCTGACTGAAGTTTGAATATGGAGGTATTGATTAGGAAAGTATCTTTGGAAAAGTTGTCTATTCAGCCTTTGTTTTAGGTCAAGCTAGTCTTGGATTGAAATTTAAGATGCTGTTCTTCCAACAATCTGCATTTATTTATCCCTTTGCCTGTCCTTTGATTTTTGACATTTTGGTATCTTGGAAAGTACATAGTTGTATACTTATGGGTAGAGATGGTAATCTTTTGGCAAAGAATGTCCTAATTCATAACATATTCAGGAATATTCCTTGATTTAGATCCACAGCCCCTCGAGAAAGAATTTGAACACTATATGTAGTTGGGATTCATATATATAGAAACAGATTGACAGACTGCTATACCTGGAGGTAAGGATGGACATGAAGGTTCCTGACAGAGAGTTACCATGAATGAAAAAGGAGTCTGGCAGATGAGGCCAGAATGAGGAGGTAAGGATGAATGTCAGGTGGGGTAAAAGTTCTCCATTTTGAAAGTATATAATGAAGCTGTGCTTTAATACTCCTAAACCCAGAAGGTCAGCAGTACTGCGGGCTTTGAGAAGAAAATGGCTGAGATAAAAAGAAAAGACTATGTAACTGAGGGCACTGTTCTCTTTAACTAATCACTGCCTCCACCCCCTAGAGATTTTGGGAATCATTTCCTTATTTCCCAAGATAGAAAAAAAAAATCACCAGAAATGTGGAAATCAGCAGGCGCATAAATATGGAACAAAGAACTTTATCAGTTTATGGACAGCAAGAAATGAGAACTCTAATACAAAATGGCTTCAGAACAACTGGTAGAAACTGTGATCATATGTGAGATACATCCCTCATGTCAGGACTCCTAATGGGAGAGTGACTATAGTTATAAAAATGGTAACGTTGGGGTACATAGACTATATCTGAAACTCTCTTTGGGTGATGCTTAAATGTGAAATATGTATCATAATTTTATATGAAATATTCATCTTAAATTTCAGTCCAAGATTTGCCTGATGTAAAACAAAGGCTGGATAGACAACTTCCTTAAAAATACTTTCCTGTCCAGTACCTCCACATTCGAACCTCAGCTCAGTCAGGTGGGAGGGACAGCAGCAGAAGAAAATGTGCTAAGGATGCCCCCTTTGCCTGGTATTTTGAGCCACTCTTTTTCTCTCTTGCTTTTATTTTCTTCTTTTGGGCCACAGATAGTGATCAGCATGAGAGCTTTTCCAAAGGCCATGAATTTAAACAACCTCCAGAGATAGTTTCAGATATATGCAGATTTCAATATATAGAGATAGGTATATTAAGCACAGACTAAGAATTCTTTCTTTTTTTTTTCACTTTTTTGGTTAACATTTTAGTAAAATATACATACATATTGAAGAGAACTAATTGTAAATGTAGAACTCAAAAAATTTCCACAAAGTGAACACATCTGTGACACCAGGGCCCAGATCAAGAAAGAGAACATTACCAGCATCCTGGAAGCTTCCCCATCCCCCCACTCCAGTCCATATACCTTCAAGACTGACATAGTTTAATCTTGCCTGATTTTGGACTTTATATACATAAAATCATACACTAGACTTTTTTTGTTTGTTTCTGGCCTTTTTTATTCACCATTTTATGTGTGAGATTTATTACTGTTGCATGTAGTTGTAGTTTATGAATTTCTTATTGGCCTATAGTAATCTACAGCATGGATATAGCACAATTTATTTATCTATTCTAGTGATGATGGATTTTTCCTCCATCTTGGGTCTGCTAGCACTAGTGCTGCTGTAAACATAGCCTGTGTGTTTTGATAAGCATTTGTACAGAATTTTGTTTTCTGTATAACTGGGAATGAAATTTCAGGGTCATAAGATATGCATGTATATAGCTTATATACACTGTTCTAAACAGTTTTCCAAAATGGTTGTGCCAACTTACATCTCCATCAACAGGTAGGTTGTAGCTAATTGGTGCAAAATGGTTTTGACTGGATGCCACACATTGTGAATAAAAAACCACAGAGGTACCAGATGAAGTTAGAAGCATCACGATTGCCTCTATAAAAGGGAGCTTGGCACCTAAATCTTCCATTTTCTAAGGTCAGTTGATTTGGGATAAATTCCATCTACCCCTGGTTTGTTCTTTGCTTTTAACTCTAGACTTCCAATTTTCCCACTGAAAAATTTTTCAAATTGTTCATTGGGATCACCATCCTTGGAGGATGTTTCTGTCCTTTGAAATGAGTAAATGAAGAAAATTCCTTGACATTACTCATTAGCTTTCTTCTTCATGCATCTTAAGAATTCAGCTAATGTCTTAAAGGAGAAACCCTCAAGTCTTTGTCATATTTACCCTGTGTGACCACTAAAGTCTCTGCTGATTTCTCTGAACCTCACTCTTTTGCCAGGGACAAGAATGAATTCTCATTCCTCTACCTTCCCCATTAGAAGAAAAAGAAAAAAAAATGAAAATACAGCTGTGGATCAACAAGGCACCACTCCTTCCAAGACTGTCAACTGAAAATAATTGTGTTCACTGGAACCACTTCACCTGGAGGGTCTTTTCCCTTCAGCATCACACACTATGGAACAGTCTGCTTTACTTTTCAGAAGATTTTGGCTTAGCTATTTTGTTTCTTTCCCGTACAGTCTTAGAATTATTCTACATGTCTTTGGAGGAAACAGGCTATATGTTTGAGGCTATTCAACTCTACAGTCTTGTTTTTTCCAGGGCTGTCCAACTATTGAACACTCCACTGGTTCTGTTCTCCCATAGTGGCTCCCTGCCTACGCTAAGCCAGACTCTTCCTCTCTTCCTGGTGCTCCAGGAAAAAAAAGAATTGCCCCCCAAAAGAATGGCTGCCAATCATCAGCTCACTTCTCCATGGTCCTCCCATATCCAATTTATTAGTTGCTAGTTTTTATTGATTCTGCAGTAACATGATGCTTTAAATAAAGGATTTTTGTATTTTATCTGCCTTTTTAAATTGTTCTTTGTGGAAGCATTAGTATGGCATGAATTAATCCTTCTCTTAGTTTAGATTTTCTAGATTTGATTTCTGTCTAAACAGTGGGTTTTCAGAGCATGGAGATTAGTACAAATATGGCACATGTTTAGCTATGAATGATAAACTGTTACTTATAAAATTACTTTCAGAAATAAGAATAACACTAAGAAATTTTCTGTATAATTCTGAATTCTGAAAATGTGTAAATGTTTTAATAATTTTTTCTCATTATTTATGATAAAATTCTGTAGTGCCTTATAGAGCATTGTGTATGTATTACAGCATGTTGATGCTACGTATGTACTATTTTGAGCACAAATAAACCTTGCTATATTGTAATACGAAGTGAGTTCATTAGGACCACAGATGCAAAAGAACAATTATTTTGTGGTTTCCTAAATGTTGTTTTGCAAACTTTCTCATTTAGTCATTTTGAACTTGCTCAATTTCTGCCAATGGCAACCTGTTCTCAAGCTTCGATACTATGTCTTCATTACCCTCAGTTTTTTGCCTAGTAACAAAATTTATTAGTCAAGCTAATAGCCATGAATTGTGGTTCATTAATTAAAACTTCAGATTCACTGGTTTTAATAAAAAAGCCCACAGTCACTTCTTAAATCACTTTCAGATGTAGTTAATTCCTTTTAATCTTTTTTTTGCTTTGTTTTTTCTATCTTTGTATGAAAATAATTAATAGGGATTGATTCATTAAAAATTATGGTTGAGTTTGTACCATAAAGTAAACTAAAAACCATCAAATCTTGATATTCTTTTCAGGTGATATCATTTTTAAATCTTCTTAGAACCAGAATTACAATTTTTGAAAAAGATTTTACAATCTTTTTTTCCTCAGTTTTTCAGATTAAATAGTAAAAAATATAAGGGACACCCAATTATTTAATTTTATGAAGACTTTAATGTGGCAATATTTCCTATTTTAATTTACTTCCTTGGTGTTACCATAGTGTTTTGTTTCCAGACAGCATGTAGTTTTCATTTTAAACCTCTTTTTGCTATAATAATAATTAAAAATTCCAAATATACAAGAAAAATGTTCTGCATATAACACAATTTAATATGCATGTATATATGCACAAACACATATATACATATATATGTATAGATATACACTATACACACACACCCATTACAAATACAAATACAAATAATATTCTATTGTAATCCCTAATGGTAAAAATGTAACTTCCAATTGCCCAATACCTTGTCACCTCATTGAAAAAGAGTGCTCTTCATTATGTGATCAGCTTTCAAAGTTGAGTGAAAGTTTATAGTTACAGTGCTTGAACTCTTATATAGTAAATTAGATTCTACAAAGCTCCCATGTATTTATTGGAGTTTAACAAAACTGCATGATTCTGTACTACTTGGGTACCAGCAGGAAGCAACCCCTCAGAGAAGAAATCACAGCTGGGAGCAATTAAGACTGATTAGTTTGTGGCTGAGAAAATCAAAATGGAAAGAAACTTCTCTTTGCGGGAATTAGGAGCTGCATTCCCAAGCATTTCGAGTTGAGTACAATTCTCAGAGGAATTTAGGGCTGAGGAAAAATGTGAATTTCAAATATTTGGAGGTTTTCTCAGCTTATTTAATGTCTGCATAACCATGATATGTTGACTCTATTGGATATTTGAAAGAAAAAGAAGTTCAAGTAAATTGACCAACTTTTCTTCGCATGGATTTCCCAACTTTTTCATATGCTCCAAGGTTTCCCTAATATTTTCATTTGACCTTATAGATAGAATATAGATGGTTAATGTAACTTCTTAGTATTTATTTATAGAGATTGAGATAGCTGTGAGAAATTGGCTAAGCACATAAATACCAGTTCTTTTGAAAAAAGTGCACATTATTGTGTATGATGAGATTGGTCTGAATTATCCTTTAGAAACTGTAAAATAGTCCAGTTGAAACTTTAAGCAAGAAATATGCAGAAACTTTATACATACTTCCTGAAACTGCCATCCTGGATAAAGAACTGGTTTCTAAAGAGCTAGATAAGTATGTGCTTAATAAAGCAAAAGAAACTCAAAAAATGGCAATAGATGGCATAGTTTATGCTAGTTTCTTTTGCTTTATATTTGAATTATAGATATGCATTAGAAATGCTTCTTTTGAATAGGCTGAATTGAGTCACTAACAAATTATAAATATAAATTAAGTAGAAAGTTGTTTTTCTAGACTTTGTAAGTAATCATCAGAGATTCATTTATTCTCAATTCTATGTCAGTTGGTGCTGACTTTGTTTTATGTGGATAGAATTGTTAGTATATTGAGACTTCTATAGCAGAAATATGATGACTTAATATTAGGATGTTATAAGCAACAATGATTATGCTTTTCTTTCTCTTAACAGGTAGAATGAATTATTGTTATATGTAATAATTTACTTAACATGATGTTCTTCTGTGCCCAGATTTTCACAATCATCCTATTTTATTTTCCTCTCACTTTTCTCTATTTCTCTCTCTCTTTTTCCTTCTTTCTTCTTTCACTGTTGGGTGTGCTGAAAATATCACCTATATGAAACAAAGTGAAGGCCAATTTTTGAAATATATTCCAAATTATCCCTTTGAAGGACTGATGGTTCAAAGAGCATAAAAAGTGTAAGAGAGGGAAATCATAATTATTAACTATAAAAAATGTGGCTTGGTGGGACAATAGATTACTGAATCAAAAGTTGCCTTGGGTTTTATTTCTGGATGTATAAGTGTTTCTGTGTAATCTCAGTTCTCTTAATTCATTTTACTACTTTAACCACTTCACAGAGAGTGACAATACTAATTCTGAATGCTAGATGATTGGATAGCTTTAATATTACACAAATAGAAAAAGCTTTATTAGAAATATGTTAAGGATAAGGGCGCCTGGGTGGCTCAGTTTTAAGCGTCTGCCTTCGGCTCAGGTCATGATCCCAAGACCCCACATCGGGCTCCCTGCTTCTCCTCCCTCTGACCCTCCACCCCCACTCATGCTCTCTCTCTCTCAAATAAACAAAATCTTAAAAATATATATATATTAAGGACAATACACTTCATTTCTAGTTTGAGACAACTATTGACTAAATTACAGGAAGTCATGGTTCAAAATTCAGCAATCACTGACCAGAGATTATGTGAAAGAGAACCTGGGGCTAGTTATTACCCAACTGGTTTTCTATTTCTTAAAACAGTAGTTCTCAACTTGTTATCTTTTAAGTCCTGTGGATTATACTATAAAAGAACCCAAGTTTCAACAAAAGAAACCAAAAATCTCACTTTTTTCAAAGTTAGAAAGGTTATTTGCATGCATTATAATGTTATTCACAGTAAGATTTAAAAACAGGAGGGGAGGAGCAAGATGGCGGAGGAGAAGGAGACCTAAATTTCATCTGGTCCCAGGAATTCAGCTAGATAGGGCTGAAACCATTCTGAACACCTACAAACTCAACAGGAGATTGAAGAAATGAATAGCAGCAACTCTCTGAACAGAAAAGCGACCACTTTCTGGAAGGCAGGATGTGTGGAGAAGTGAATCCGAGGCAATATTTGGGAAGATAGACGGCGGGGGAGGGAGCCTCCGCTGGCTGCTTCTGGCAAGTGATAGAGCAGCAGAGCACAAAATCGGAACTTTTAGAAGTCGGCTCCGCTGAGGGCCTCACTCCAGTGGCTACGTGGGGGGGTGGAACCCTCTCTGGGACAGTGTGGTCTCAGGACCCTCAGGGTCACAGAAAGACCGGGGGTGCCTGAGTACGGCAGAGCTCTGGGGTATCGGAGCAGGGAAGCCAGCTGCAGAGACGGAGCCGAGCAGTGGGCTCACAGCTTGGGGTTGCCATAAGCCGTGATCCGTGGCATAGTCGGGCCACTGCTCCTCCAGCAGGGACCCAACAAGCGGCAGATCCGGGGAGACTCCCTTTCCTACCCCAGAAGGAGTGGCGTGGGAGCACACCGCAGGGATCTGCTGGGTTTGGAGACTCTACACCCAGTCGGGTGCCAGAGATAGAAACTGGGTCACAAGCCAGGTGAGCACGGAGTGCGGCGGAGACCGGGGAGACGGGAGTGATTGACTGCTTTTCTCTGGGGGTGCACTGAGGAGTGGGGCCCCGACTTCTCAGCGCCTCCTGGGTGGAGATTGGGAGGTCGCCATTTTCACTCTCACCCTCCAAAGCTGTATGGATAGCTTGCACGGAAAAAAAGCTGCCAAGAGCAAACCCTTGCAGATTACCTAGCCTGGCCTGGCATGGGCGGGGCAATTCCGCCTCTGGCAAAGACATTTGGGAACCACGACAACAGGCCCCTCCCCCAGATCAGCAAGAATTCTTCAGCCAGCCACGTCCAAGTTTAACGATCAATGAGAAGAGCAGAACTCCAGCACTAGGGGAATACAGCACATAGAATTCATGGTTTTTTTTCCCCCTGATTCTTTAGTCTTTCAAAGCTAATATTTTTAATTTTCTTTGTTTTCTTTTTCTTTTTTTCTGAATTTTTCTTTTTCCCTTTTTCAACCAACATCTTATCAATCCCTTTTTTAAAAATCTTTTTTATTTTTCATTTTTAGAGTCATATTTTATCCCTTCATAGTAGTTAACCTTATTTTTGGTGTATATATATAAGTTGTTCTCTCTTTAAAATTCTGGGATACGGTTTCTTCTAACAGACCAAAATATACCCTAAATCTTTAGTGTATGGCTTTGTTCTAGTCTGCCTGATCACATTCTCTTCCCCCCTTTTTTAATTCCTCTTCTTTCTTTTTTCAACCAACTTCTTATCTTATCAATTCCTTTTATAAAATCTTTTATAATTTTCATCTTTACAGCCATATTCCATCCCTTCATCGCATTTACCCTTATTTTTGTATATATGTAAGTTTTTCTTTCTTTAAAATTTTGGGAGGCACTTTCTTCTAACAGACCAAATATGCCCAAAATCTAGTGTGTGGCACTGATCTATGCACCAGCCTGATCATATTTGATCATATTCTTTTTTTTTTCATCTTTTTCTTTTTTCTTTCTTTCCCTTTCTTTTCCCCCGGTTTCAGGTCTCTTCTGATTTCTTTAGTGTATATTTTTCTGGGGTTGTTGTTAGCCTATTAGCATTTTGTTCTCTCATTCATCTATTCTCCTCTGGACAAAATGACAATATGGAAAAAAATCACCTGAAAAAAAAGAACAAGATGCCGTACCAACTGCCAGGGACCTAATCAATATGGACATTAGTAGGATGTCGGAACTAGAGTTCAGAACGACGATTATAAAGATACTAGCTGGGCTTGAAAAAAGTATGGAAGATATTAGAGAAACCCTTTCTGGAGAAGTAAAAGAACTAAAATCTAACCAAGTCAAAATCAAAAAGGATATTAATGAGGTGCACTAAAAAATGGAGGCTCTAACTGCTAGGATAAATGAGGCAGAAGAGAGAATTAGTGATATAGAAGACCAAATAATGGAAAGTAAAGAAGCTGAGAAAAAGAGAGATAAACAACTACTGGATCACAAGGGCAGAATTCAAGAGATAAGTGATACCATAAGATGAAACAATATTAGAATAATTGGGATCCCAGAAGAAGAAAGAGAGAGAGAGGCAGAAGGTTTATAGCAGAGAACTTCCCTAATTTGGGGAAGGAAACGGGCATCAAAATCAAGGAGGCACAGAGAACGCCCCCTCAAAATCAATAAAAATAGGTCAACACCCCGACATCTAATAGTAAAACTCACGAGTCTCAGAGACAAAGAAAAAATCCTGAAAGCACCTTGGGACAAGAGATCTGAAACCTACAATGGTAGAAACATTAGAATGACAACAGACCTATACACAGAGACCTGGCAGGCCAGAAAAGACTGGCATGATATATTCAGAGCACTATATGAGAAAAATATGCAGCCAGGAATACTATATCCAGCTAGGCTGTCATTGAAAAGAGAAGGAGAGATAAAAAGCTTCCAGGATAAACAAAAACAAAGGAATTTGCAAACACGAAACCAGCCCTACAAGAAATATTGAAAGGGGTCCTCTAAGCAAAGAGAGAGCCTAAAAGTAACATAGACCAAAAAGGAACACAGACAATATACAGTAACATTCACCTTATAGGCAATACAATGGCACTAAATTCACATCTTTCAATAGTTACCCTGAATGTAAATGGGCTAAATGCCCCAATCAAAAGACACATGGTATCAGATTGGATAAAAAAACAAGACCCATCGATATGCTGTCTGCAGGAGACTCATTTGAGACCCAAAGACACCTACAGATTCAAAGTGAGGGGGTGGAAAACCATTTACCATGCTAATGGACACCAAAAGAAAGCTGGGGTGGCAATCCTTATTTCAGACAAATTAGATTTTAAATCAAAGACTCTAATAAGAGATGAGGAAGGACACTATATCCTACTTAAAGTCCCCTACTATGATTGTATTGTTGTCGATGTGTTTCTTTGCTTTTGTTATTAATTGCCTTATATAATTGGCTGTTCCCATGTTAGGGGCATAGATATTTACAATTGTTAGATCTTCTTGTTGGATAGACCTTTTAACACCCCCTCACTGAAATGGACAGATCCATCTAAGCAAAAGATCAACAAGGAAATAAAGACTTTAAGTGACACACTGGACCAAATGGACTTCACAGATATATCCGGAACATTCCATCCCAAAGCAAGAGAATACACATTCTTCTCTAGTGCCCATGGAGCATTCTCCAGAATAGATCATATCCTAGGTCACAAATCAGGTCTCAACAAGTACCAAAAGATCGGGATCATTCCCTCCATATTTTCAGACCACAATGCTTTGAAACTCAAACTCAACCACAAGAGGAAAGTTGGAAGAACTCAAATACATGGAGGCTAAAGAGCATCCTACTAAAGAATGAATGGGTCAACCAGGAAATTAAAGAAGAATTTAAAAAATTCATGGAAACCAATGAAAATGAAAACAAAACTGGTCAAAATCATTGGGATGCAGCAAAGGCAGGCCTAAGAGGCAAGTATATAGCAATACAAGCCTTTTTCAAGAAATAAGAAAGGTCTCAAATACACAACCTAACCCTACACCTAAAGGAGCTGGAGAAAGAATAGCAAATAAAGCCTAAACCCAGCAGAAGAAGAGAAATAATAAAGATTAGAGCAGAAATCAACGAAATAGAAACCAAAAGAACAGTAGAACAGATCAACAAAACTAGGAGCTGATTCTTTGAAAGAATTAACAAGATTGATAAACCCCTGGCCAGACTTATCAAAAAGAAAAGAGAAATGACACAAATAAATAAAATCATGAATGAAAGAGGAGAGATCACAACCAACACCAAAGAAATACAAACAATTATAAGAACATATTATGATCAACTATATGCCAGCAAATTAGATAATCTGGAAGAAATAGATGCATTCCTAGAGATGTATCAACTACCAAAACTGAACCAGGAAGAAATAGAAAACCTGAACAGACCTATAATCACTAAGGAAATGGAAGCAGTAATCAAAAATCTCCCAAAAACAATAGCCAGGGCCAGCTGGCTTCCCAGGGGAATTCTACCAAACATTTAAAGAAGAATTAATACCTATTCTTCTGAAACTGTTCCAAAAAATAGAAATGGAAGGAAAATTTCCAAACTTGTTTTATGAGGCCACCATTACCTTGGTCCCCAAATCAGACAAAGACCCCATCAAAAAGGAGAACAACAGACCAATATCCTGATGAACATGGATGCAAAAATTCTCACCAAAATACTAGCCAATAGGATCCAACAGTACATTAAAAGGATTATTCACCACGACCAAGTGGGATTTATCCCTGGGCTGCAAGGTTGGTTCAACATCTGCAAATCAATCAACGAGATACAATACATTAATAAAAGAAAGAACAGGAACCATATGATCCTCTCAGTAGATGCAGAAAAAGCATTTGACAAAGTACAGAATCCTTTCTTGATCAAAACTCTTCAGATAATAGGGATAGAGGGTACCATCCTCAATATCATAAAAGCCATCTATGAAAACCCCACAGAGAATAGCATTCTCAATGGGGAAAAACTGAGCTTTCCCCCTAAGGTCATGAACATGGCAGGGATGTCCACTATCACCACTGCTTTTCAACATAGTATGAGAAGTCCTAGCCACAGCAATCAGACAACAAAAAGAAATCAAAGGCATCTGAATCAGCAAAGAAGAAGTCAAACTCTCACTCTTTGCAGATGATATGATACTTTATGTGGAAAACCCAAAAGATTCTATCCCAAAACTGCTAGAACTCATACAGAAATTCAGTAAAGTGGCAGGATATAAAATCAATGCACAGAAATCAGTGGCATTCCTACACACCAACAAGAAGACAGAAGAAAGAGAAATTAGGGAGTTGATCCCATTTACAATTGCACCCAAAACCATAAGATACCCAGGAATAAATCTAACCAAAGAGGCAAAGAATCTGTACTCAGAAAACTATAAAATACTCATGAAGGAAATTGAGGAAGACACAAAGATGGAAAAACATTCCATGCTCATGGATTGGAAGAACAAGTATGGTGAAGATGTCAATGCTATCTAGAGCAATCTATACATTTAATGCAATCCCTATCAAAATACCATCCGCTTTTTTCAAAGAAATGGAACCAATAATCCTAAAATTTGTATGGAACCAGAAAAGACCTCGAATAGCCAGAGGAATGTTGAAAAAGAAAAGCAAAGCTGGTGGCATCACAATTCCAGACTTCAAGCTCTATTACCAAGCTGTCATCAAGACAGTGTGGTACTGGCACAAAAACAGACACATAGATCAATGGAACAAAATAGAGAGCCCAGAAATGGACCCTCAACTCTATGGTCAACTAATCTTTGACAAAGCAGGAAAGAATGTCCAATGGAAAAAAGACAGTCTCTTCAACAAATGGTGTTGGGAAAATTGGACAGCCACATGCAGAAGAATAAAACTGGACCATTTTCTTACACCACACACAAAAATAGACTCAAAGTGGTTGAAAGACCTAAATGTGAGACAGGAGTCCATCAAAATCCTAAAGAAGAATACAGGCAGCAACCTCTTTGAACTCAGCCGCAGGAACTTCTTCCTAGAAACATTGCCAAAGGCAAGGGAAGCCAGGGCAAAAATGAACTATTGGGACTTCATCAAGATAAAAAGCTTTTGCACAGCAAAAGAAACAGTCCACAAAACCAAAAGACAACTGACAGAATGGGAAAAAATATTTGCAAATGACACATCAGATAAAGGGCTAGTATCCAAAATCTATAAAGAATTTATCAAAACTCAACACCCAAAGAACAAATAATCCAATCAAGAAATGGGCAGAAGACATGAACAGACATTTTTACAAAGAAGACATCCAAATGGCCAACAGTCACCTGAAAAAGTGCATCGCTCAGCATCAGTGAAATTCAAGTCAAAACCTCAATGAGATACCACCTCACACCAGTCAGAATGGCTAAAATTAACAAGTAAGGAATCAATAGATGTTGGCGGGGATGTGGAGAAAGGGGAACCCTCCTACACTGTTGGTGGGAATGCAAGCTGGTGCAGCCACTCTGGAAAACATTATGGAGGTTCCTCAAAAAGTTGAAAATAGAGCTACCATATGATCCTGCAATTGCCCTACTGGGTTTTTATCCCAAAGATACAACTGTAGGGATCCAAAGGGGTACATGCACCCCGATTTTTATAGCACCAATGTCCACCACAGCCAAACTATGGAAAGAGCCAAGATGTCCACTGACAGATGAATGGATAAAGAAGATGTGGTATATAAATATATAACGGAATATTATGCAGCCATCAAAAGGAATGAAATCTTGCCATCTGCAATGACATGGATGGAACTGGAGGGTATTATGCTTAGTGAAAAAAGTCAATCATATAAAGACATGATTCATATGATCTCACTGATATGAGGAATTCTTAATCTCAGGAAATAAACTGAGGGTTGCTGGAGTGGTGGAGGGCGGGAGGGATGGGGTGGCTGGGTGGTAGACATTGGGGAGGGTATGTGCTATGGTGAGCACTGTGAATTGTGTAAGACTGTTGAATCACAGACCTGTGCCTCTGAAACATAATACATTATATGTTAAAAAAAAGAAGATAGTAGGAAGGGAAAAAGGAAGGGGGAAATCGGAGGGGGAGACAAACCATGAGAGACTATGGACTCTGAGAAACTAAGTGAGGGTTCTAGAGGGGAGGGGAGTGCGGGGATGTGTTAACATGGTGATGGGTATTAAAGAGAGCACATTCTGCATGGAGCACTGGGTGTTATACACAAACAATGAATCATGGAACACTACATCAAAAACTAATGATGTAATGGATGGTGATTAACATAATAAAATAAAATAAAATAAAACAAAAACAAATCACTGCATTAATGTTGAGGTATATATTTTTGCTATTAGAGATTTTATATCTGATAACACTATGTCTCTTGGACAGGCTAAATCACATTACTGTCATCAATAGTTTGATAGAACTGCTATGTAGGCTGACAAGACACAGTTAAAAATGGGCCAGCAAATTGGGGGTAAGGTGGTGTGGAATCCTACAGAGAATCACAGAAACCTTTGGAAAGAAGGCCCAGGAACCAGAGGTAAACAGAATCCTCAATTTCTAAGTTTATCCTGTATTATCTACAGTAGGTCTGGTCAGCAATATATCAAATAAAATATCCTATTTGCAACTGGGTATTGGAGTTAAGTTAAAAATTGTCTTTGGAATATTTAGGAAAGAATTTGTCACTAGTGGTCTTCAAACTGGGACACATATAATCTGGGAATATAAGAAAACTTTCCAAAGGGTAAGAGAGCTCAGGTGTTTTTAAGGGACATTATTCAGATATTCCACTTTTATATGAACTTTTTCCTAAAATTAGTCTGTGATGCTTTTATAACCCTTCTTCCATTTTATCACAATTAAGCATCCCTTCACATCCCAAGCCTAAATGGTACTTTAGACCTCTTTGGATCCCTCTGGAAGCTCTCATGACTGACAAAGCACAAAAAGCCCTTAGGGATTTCCATCCTTTCCTCCTCATCCACCTCCTCTTAAGCATATAGCACAGCATTAGAAAGCAGGGTATTTGGGTCAGAATGGGATCATTGTGGGATCTTCTGAACTCAGGTAGTTGGTAGAGTTCCACTCAGGGACTAATGGCCATATTTATTCAAAGGTTTTTGTGTTTTTTTGTTTGGTTTGGTTTGGTTTATCCTCTGTCCTATAATGAAAAATGCACTATTTCTGAAGGAGATTCTCATAAAAGCATACCTACGTAAATATCAGTAAAAAAATGATGAGTAAGAAAAATGTTTTTGCTATATATATAAAAATAAACCATTCCTTTTCCACTATTCTCAATATTCATCCTTGGAGAGTTTTTTTTTTTAAGACTTTATTTATTCATGAGAGACAGAGAGAGAGACAGGGGGGAGAGAGAGAGAGAGAGAGAAGCAGAGGGAGAAGCAGGCTCCTAAGGAGCAGGGAGCCCGATGCAGGACTCGATCCCAGGACCCTGGGATCATGACCTGAGCTGAAGGCAGACGCTTAACCATCTGAGCCACCCAGGTGCCCCATCCTTGGAGAGTTTTAAAAAATTACCTTAAAGAAACAAAGCAAAGTAGATTCTTGACACTGACTTTTAAATTCTAATTGAGATATTTGCAAGAGCTACCAAAATTCTTATTATTCATGACTAAAAGTCTTAGGCTATGATTTTGTTATGATTTCTTTGAGATAAAAAATGAGTCATATTATGAAATAATGATTCTAATTATAGCTAACCCTTCCCTTGTTTCACCTTACATAATATTTAATATTTTCTGCCACCTACAGACAGTCTAAAATTATATACTAGCTCAAGGATGTATTCATTTTGATGGTATATGTCTTTGTATTTCATTATTTTAAAAAAAGTTTGATCATGATATATACAGTTAATTTAGTTTCTGATTTTGATACTTGATTGTAAGCTAACTATGCTACAAAGTTAAATGCAGGACTTCAATACCCAGACATGAATATTTTTTTAATATATATTTTTTTAATTTTAAGCAGGCTCCATGCTCAATGTGGGGCTTGAACTCACGACCCTGAGATCAAGAGTTGCATGCTTAACTGACTGAGCCAGCCAGGCACCCCTGCACATGAACATTTTTTAAAGAATACCATGACTTATCTTCTCCAACTTATAAATAACTTTTTAATTTGAGCTATTTATAGCATATTCATCTGTATTGTATCTTATTACAAAGTAAAGAGAAAAAATATTATCTACCCATTTTCTAAAATTATAAATGTGGGTAGAATATATTTTGATCTCTATTAGTTTAATTTTTTTAAAGTTTATTTATTTGAGAGAGAGAGAGAGAGAGAGAGAGAGAGAGAGAGAGCATGAGTGGGGGAGGGGGAAGGGCAGAGGGAGAGGGAGAAACAGACACCCCACTGAGCAGGGAGCCTGATCCAGGACCCCAAGATCAGGACCTGAGCCAAAGTCAGATGCTTAACCAACTGAGCCACCCAGGTTCCCCTCTATCAGTTTAATCTCGATGAGACAAACCTTTGTAATTGATATTACAAAGTGATTTATTTCTTGTAGAAGGCAAGTCAGATTTGGCCAATTAGGTTATATTGTAGACATTTTCCATAAATGGAGTAATCACAATATGCCAGGTTCAAGGTTTGTGTGGAAATATATATATATATATTTTAAAGATTTTATTTATTTATTTGAGAGAGAGAGAGAGAGAGAGAGAAACAGCATGAGAGGGGAGAAGGTCAGAGGGAGAAGCAGGCTCCCCGCCGAGCCGGGAGCCCGATGTGGGACTCGATCCCAGGACTCCGGGATTATGACCCGAGCCAAAGGCAGTCACTTAACCAACTGAGCCACCCAGGCACCCTGTGTGGAAATATACTTAACTGATGTGATGAAAATTATAAAAATATACTAGAAAAAGTGTATTGAAGTGAACATTTAAAAATTTTTTCGAACCCTTTCTGAGTATGCCAGGTATGCTAAGGGTCCCTAATACCACCTCTAGGTTTGATGATGTAGTAGGAAGCTCACAGGACTCCAAATAAAGGTTAAAAAAAAAAAAAGGCAAACCCAAGTAAAAGAATTGTAGTCATAATTAATAGTTCCTTGTTAAGTTTTAGCAAAGCTTTTCTGGTATACTTAGACACTGAGAAATTAAATTCTAATGTATAAGCAACAAATGCTTTTGAAGATCATGTGGTTCTAAATTTTCTGCTTTTAATGCAATTTGACAACAAAATATTTGAATTGTTAGCTGATATGTTATATATCATATCACTTTATATATATATAAAGTCATTTTTGATGATATATCACATATAAAAGCCCTTATGTTCATTTGTCATTCATTTGTTCAAACATTTAATCAACAAATGTTAATACCCTATATGCTCCAATTATACTTGTGCTTTGGATGGAAATATTAAATGAGACACCACTCTTACACCAGTGAGTTTGAAGTCTATAGGAGAAACTATTACAATGTAGTAAATAATGTGGCAGTATCATGTAAAATAAATCTGGGTTCACTGAATCAGAATGGCTTTTTGGAGGAGTTGGTAGAGAATAGGAGAAGAGATGCAGCAAGTTCATGTTTGGACCTAACTTTTTAGAGATATTTATTTTACATGTAACCTCAATTTATAAAGGTTAAAATTTCACATGAAATGCCCCTCCATTGTGGAATGGATAAGCAAACTGGTTCACCCACACAAAGGAATATTACTAAAAAACCAAAAGGAACGGACCACTAGTACACGCAGCAACATGAATGAATCTCAAATGTGCTATGCTAAGCACAAGAGGCCAGATTGAAAATGTACTTCCATCTATAGGATAGTCTGGAAAAGGCAAATTTTGGGAGCAGAGAACAGATAAGTAGCTGCTAGGGGCTTGGGGTAGGAGGGGCTGACTATAAAAAGCAAGAAGGAATTTTTGGAGGTGACAGCATTCTTCTATATCCTGGTGATGGTTAAGTCTCAGAACTGACCATTAAAAAGGACGATGACTGCTGATTTTAATTTATACCTTCATTTTAAAAAAAAGACCAGTTCACATAAATTTAGCTATGTTCCCTTAGGTGCAAATGTGCATGTGCATACACATACGCCTACTCACAAAACTGCAGTGACTCATTCCATGCTCCCTTTCCCTGTGGAAGTGTTTCCAGCAGAGCTTCTCAACAGGAGTCCTATTGGATTTTAGGCAGGATAATTGTTCATTGCCTGGGCCTGCAGTGTGCTATATGGGATTTAGCAACTCTTGGCACTCACCTGCTAAATGCCAGGAACATCCACATACCTTTCCCAAAGTCCCCTAGGGGATATTTCTAGCTGAAAGCCACATGCTGGACATGATTTCCCTGAACTCTCACCATATGAAAAGGAGTGAATTTAATTCATCACTGAAGAAGAAAGAACTGAAGTGTTTCACTTACCTTTTCTCTTTTTCTGGGGGTGGACTGCCTACCTGTAGAGAAAGTACATTCTAGTTGGCTCTATCCCGTGAAGAGTGAAGTTGACTTTGCTTCTGGCCACATCTTGGGGTTGGTAGGTGTGAAAGGTAAATTCACATGAGTGTTAGCAAGCATCTGTCAGCACACCTGCCTTGGGTCCCCTAAGCTAGCTTTTAGAAGTAAGAGAGTTGGCACTTCAGTCTCCATCAGTCTGGCTCCTGTGTCTGTCTCATCAGATCTTGGGAAGGAAAGAGAGGAATGTTTTATATAGATCCATTGCCCCAAATTTATATAATTGTTAATTAGGAGAAGTATCCATTGGTTACTATAAATCCTCCAACCTTCAGTTGCTGTTATAACACACACTTGAGCATATTAACCCAGACCCCCCTGAAACTCAAAGTAATACATAATAGCACTGTGAACTTCCTGGAATTCATTCATAAGTGTGTATGAAAAACCAGTGCCATTTGCTTCTCATAGCACACCAGTTGTTTCTTAGTTCATTCCCCACCCTTGAATGTAACAGGTCAAGGTTATGTAGCAGCAGTGTCTGCCTTGGTAACCCAGTGTCAGGCTCTCTAATTGTGTCACCGACTGATCCACACTAACTCCTGCACTGCAATTTGTACTCTGCACATAGTACAAATGAAACCGTCAGTGTTAGGTGGAGACAAGCTTTTCCTTTGAAGCATGGAAACACTTTTTTTTTTCCTAAGCAAGAAAGTATTTTGTGGGATAATGGAAGTGTCATAACATGGAACATTATCAGATCTTTTTGTCAGTGACTTCAAAAGCTAGACGCACTACCACCTACATCCTGAGGTTGAAAATTCTTGTTTTAAAATAGTATTGATGGCATTCTGAGATGACAGAGGTGTACTAGCCTCTGAACAAAACAATTAGTAGGCAATTTATTCCTCCTACCTTATATGAGAGCCCTTTCAGCACTCTCCTGTTAGCTTTCTTCTTTCTCTGCTATAATCCCACAGAATGTTTCTAACTAGTGGCGTACTCTACTAAACTACAGCTAAACTCTCAGTATGTAGTATTTTAATTCTCATTTGTTCTAAGTCGTTAACTATGTTTTAAGTACATCAACTCTTTCTGCTCTTTAACATTTGTATTTTTTAAAAGATCTTTATTTATTTCAGAGAGAGAGAGAGAGAGCTGCAGGCAGAGGAGAGAGAATCTGAAGCAGACTCCGCACTGAGCGTTGAGTATGACATGGGGGCTCGATCCCACAACTGCAAGATCATGACCTGAGTTGAAACCAAGAGGGCAGCTTAACAGACTGAGCCACCCAGGTGCCCCAACATTTGTCTTTTAAATTGAATATTTATCAAATGTGAGAATATTTTGGGTAATATTATCCGATCAGGGCTGCTACATATTATTTTATTTTGGAGCGGCATGTAATTCAACAAATTTTTATTAAGCACCTATGATGCATTGGGCATAATAATAATAACAATAATAATGTATATAGTGTAACTCTGCCAGGCATTCTTCTAAGCATTTCTGTATATTGATTTATTTTAATCAATAGCATTGCTGGGAAGTAATTACTATTATTAACACCATCCTTTGATAGATGAGAAAACTGAGGCTCAGAGGTGTTAATTACTTTGCCTGAGGTCATGCTTCTGGTGAGTAGTGGATTCGGGTTTGAACTCACATTAGCTCAAGCCTCTCTCATGGGGGTTAATGTTGGAGAAGCTTAATAAAAGTTCTGTTTCAAAGATAATTTTTTGTCTGCATATAACAAAAACAACAAATATATGAACTAAATTTCTGCAAAGTGGCTCTAATTACGAGGTGATTACATTCTAAATGGTGTTATTTTGTTTACATGTATATATTTATTTTTTATTGTTTTGCAAAGTTAATTATTCCTTCATAATTTCCTCTGATAAACAATGTTAGTTTTGCATGTAGGTAGAAGTTTTACAGAAATAGAATGTGTAGGTTTATCACAGGACAGTATAACATTTCTGCATTTTAATTTGTAAAGGATAAAAAATCTCCTTTTAACAATGGTCTCATATCTTGGAAAGGAAGTTTTATAAAATAATTAAAAACCTGTATTTAGAATATGTATGCTATTCAAACTGATAAAAATTACAAACAAAATCTGATACCTTTAAAGTGTATTTGTAGGATATTTTTTAACTTTATCATTAAGATTTGTTTGTAAAGAGACCACCTCGTACTATATATTCTTACTTTTAACATATAGGCACTGATGTACATGTAAACTTAGGCTTTTATAAATATGTCAAAACTAGCCAGGCATAATCCCAAACACAAACCAGAGCAAAACACAAGATTCACTGTAATCAATGCCGGTGCACAGAGAGAACTCATTTGTAGATCTTATGTTTGCTTATTAGGTTTTGAAAAATATAGCAACGATCTACCAATGGAAATAATTTAGGTACCTGGATTTATCAGATTACATTTTTGAAAAAGTTATTTACATCAGTACTATCTTCCATGGGTGTATTAAGAATGCAATTATTTTTTCTGTTAATTCATTCTAAACTGACAAACTGCTTGGAAATTAAAGCAGGGAAAATCATCTTTTTGACTCTATAAATAAAAAAACTGTATCAATATTTTATGTTTCTTTCATTGACTTGAATATATGTTTTACATTTTGGTTATAAAACATGACTGTATATTAGACATTCTCCTCAAAGTGGCTGGTTTGCTGGTAACATGACTCTTTTCCTGGAGGGGGGCTGATGACAATGCCAACCTTCTGGGAGGAAAGAGAGGGTAGCCCACACTTCTCTGTCCCTCACTTTTAAGTCAGGCTGATAATAAAAAGGGAACACTTTCTAATGCCTTTATAAATAATTAACCTCAGTCAACTTTGGTAATTAAATTAAGCAAACCAATTAACTTTCTGACAATATTACAAAAAATCAATTAAAAAAATCAAAAGGTGGTAAAATATAAAATTTCCATCTCAGAATCTTGTAGAATATTTGTATAATTTTTTTTTTTTTTTTAAGTAGGCTCTTTGTGCAGCATGGAGCCTAACATGGGGCTGGAACTCACAACCCTGAGATCAAGACCTGAGCTGAGATCAAGAGTTGGACTCTTAATCGACTGAACCACCCAGGTGCCCCAAATATTTATGTAATTTTAAAAGTGGATAGATGGGGGCGCCTGGGTGGCTCAGTCGGTTAAGTGTCTGCCTCCGGCTCAGGTCGTGATCCCAAGGTCCTGGGATGGAGCCCCTCCTGCGTCGGGCTCTCTGCTCAGGGGGAGCCTGCTTCTCCCTCTGCCTGTGGCTCCCCCTGCTTGTGCTCTCTCTCTCTGTGTCAAATAAATAAATAAAACCTTAAAAAAATAAAAGTAGATAGATGGTATCAGCAATGGAAATGCACTTAGCTAGAACTTTGGAGACGTAGGTCTAGTCCCTGCCCTTCCATGAACCAGCTGAACAGTTTTGTGTAAACCACTTTTACTCTTGGGACTTGGTGCCCTTCTTTATCAAAGTAAAGGCTGAAAGGAGAGCATCGTGAACTGTGCCTTGTTGGTCTCTTCTCCCTCTAATACTCTGATTTTACAAAGATGCCTGTTGTCCTCTGGAGAGGATAAAGATGAGTCAGGTCTGGAGGCCCTGGAGTCTGGAAAAAAAGGACCAGGAGACATTTCCAAGACTAACTAGTTCAATGAGCACCTACAACTGTCTCCCCAGCCTCTGTGGCTCTTTGAAAAGCCAGCAAATGGTTTATCCTTACTCTTTATAGTGATATATCCTCAGGTAAGGGATAACATGAGCTCATCAAAGCTCATGCTTTGAGAATTTGATATCTCAACATTAAAAAGATGTCAAAGAAAGTGAATCAATTCTTTCCTCTGCATTGCTTTTTAGAAAATTCTATCAATCCTAATAATTAATTATTTTGCATCACTATTGATTAAAACAATGTACGTGCTACGGATTTCTTTCAATCACATGTCCACTGGCCTGTAATGGTTATTAAGGAATTCTTATTTTTTCTATCATTTTATATTTTTGAAATTTTATTTTCTGATACATGTCATGTGGTTCCTGACTTAGTTTGGGTTGCCCTGAAGCAGACCTTGAGGTGAGGATTTATGTGAAAGTAGTTTATGAGGAAATGTATCCAGGAAGAAACACATAGTTGAGTGGGAACCTAGAACAAGGGAAGAAGGAGAGGGGAGGGGAAGGGAGGAATCCAACCAAATTTACAATATCAAGATAAATCCCATGACTCTATCCAGCAGGGTGTGTTTGTGTATATATCCAGCAGGGTAGGTCATACTTCAGATTTGTCTGAAGGGAGGATGAGGAAGCCAAAGTATTTATACCACTATACCACAGATCACTAATTAGTAGCTGCTGGGTAGAGATGGAGGTATGTAAATTTCTAGGCACTTCTATCTGGCCACTGGAGGGTGGTCCTCTAACCAAGAGAATAGGTACAAGCTTTTTTTTTTTTTTAAGATTTTTTATTTATTTATTTGAGAGAGAGAGAATGAGAGATAGAGAGCACGAGAGGGAAGAGGGTCAGAGAAGCAGACTCCCTGCCAAGCAGGGAGCCTGATGCGGGACTCGATCCCAGGACTCCAGGATCATGACCTGAGCCGAAGGCAGTCGCTTAACCAACTGAGCCACCCAGGCGCCTGAGAATAGGTACAAGTTTAGGGAATGAAAATGAAAGAAACCACCAAAAAGAGGTAGGAGATAGGGACAGAGAGCTGACAAGGTCTACTGTAAGACCATCTCCACTCCACAAGCAACCATAAAGCTGATGAAATATTATCTAATGAAGTAGTTTCCAATAAAGAGTAGAGGTGTAGGTCTTGCCAATCTGTTTTACAGAGAAGTGTTTGTATCTGGGTGGGTCCTGCAGGAAACAAATGGCACGCCACCTTCACTAATTTGAGGAGTTTAATAAAAGAACTATTTACAGAAGTGTGGGCAGTGCGCAGGGAAGCTCTGGGGAGGAATGCAGTACTTGTGGCGTCCATTTCCATCGCTAGACTTGAAGGCAAGAGGTGAGGGAGCGTAGAAATGCAGCGAGAAGAAAAGCTCTTTTCTGCCTTAGGTGGCAGCAAGGCCTGCCCACAGAACCCTTACTCTGGTCTCACTTGTCCATGCTCCTTTCCTAGGCTCCCATCAGCCAAACAAAGAGACAGAGCACTTGGGAACCAAAGCTCTTGCTTTGGTTCCAGCTGGAAATCACAGAACTGAACAGAGTTGAGATGGGGCAAATCGATGATCTGAACAGTGAAAGATGAGTTATTAAATTAATTTAAAGCAATTTAAAGTTAATCGCCTAAGCCCACACTACCAGCATTCCTATCACTGTTTATTCCAGCAAGATAATCTAAAAAATTTCTTCAGGATATTTAGGATAAAAATCTATTCATCAAACCTGAACTTCTCTTTCTATCCCTTACCAGACTGCCCTACTTACCTTTCTAGAGTTATTAAAAGAGAAATAACCTATTCCTCAGGAGTTCTTTCACACTACCTGGAAATTAGGCCTTTTCTCAGGGTCTTAAGATTTGGTCTTTGACTCTACTTTATGTTTATCTTTTAATGCTTGAGTTTCTTTGGCCTTTTTCTCAACATAAAATTTTTCTCTGGTAATGTACATTTCTTTTTTCCCCCTCAAATTGAAAATAGCTTTATTTCTTATAATTACATAATATATACTTATCAATAATGCAAACTACCAGTTTAAAAAAAATAGCAAAAATTTACCTTCAGCCCACAAACCAGGGATTAATAATTGTTAATACATTGCCATATATCCACGTAATATTTTTAGTTCACATACACACATACATGTACATGAAAACACACACATACAGACTTATTTGTGAAAGTTGGATTATTTACAAAATTATTTGGATTCTTTAATAATTCACAGAAACTCTTCCATATTTAGATACATCTGTGGTAATTTTATCATAGTGTAGATCTTTTTTAAAAGATTTTGTTTACTTATTTGAGAGAGAGAGAGAGAGAATGAACGGGGATGGGGAGCAGAAGGAGAGGGAGAGGGGCACGCAGACTTACCACTGAGTGGGGAGCCCAGCAAGGGGGCTCGATCACAGGACTTGGATCATGACCTGAGCAGAAGTCAGACGCTTAACCAACTGAGCCACCCAGGCGCCCCTGGATATTTTTTATATGAATGTGAGACAATTTATACTATTTAATGAATTCCACAATTTTGAACATGTAATTTCTATATGTGCTGCCGAAGCGAGCACATTGAACATGTAATTTCTAATTTTTTGACATTGTTTACTATTATAAATATTGTGACTGTGGTCTACATACACATACATGTTTTTGTGTTTATCCCTGATTTTCTTAGGCTAACTTTCTAGATTTAAATCTCTTGCTGGAAATTTTTAAAAAGATTTTATTTATTAATTTATTTATTTAGACAGTGCATGTACATGTGAGTTGGGGGGAGCAGCGGAAGGAAAGAGGGAGAATCTCAAGTAGACTCTGCACTCAGCATAGAGCCCACTTGGGGCTTGATCTCACAACACTGAGATCAGCACCCTGAAATCATGACCTGAACTGAAATCAAGAGTCAGACGCTTAACCAACTGAGCCACCCAGGTGTTCCTGGAAATTTTTATTAAAAGAATTTCTTCCATTTTCTACACCTGCCATTCTTTTGAGAATGCCAGTTCTAGGTGATATCTTCAACCGGGCCTAAATTTTATTTTATATACTGAACTACTCATTACTACAACAGAAATACTTCCACTGTATATTTATTGATCTTTTCTGGTAGAAATAAATAGAAACCTCTTAAAACTAGTGTAAGTAAAAAGGGGACATGCATTTTGATATTGTTGAGGTGTTTCATGCAACTCAAGGTCAGAGTTATAGTCAGACCTTAAGAACAGATTGAGTTGAGGGGCACCTGAGTAGCTCAGTCATTAGGCATCTGCCTTTGGCTCAGGTCATGATCACAGGGTCCTGGGATTGAGCCCTGCATCAGGCTCCCTGCTCAGTGGGGAGTCGCTTCTCCCTCTCCCTCTGCCCCTCCCTCCCCCGCCTCCTGCTCATGCTAGCTCTCTCTCTCTCTCTCTCTCAAATAAATAAATAAATAAAATCTTAAAAAAAAAAACAAACAAAACAGATTGTGTTGAATAGAGGGTGAAAAGATACCAGGGAAAACTTTTGCGTACATGTGCTTATTCTTTCCTATGTCTGTTTGTAAATCTGATTAAAGCCAATCTTCCTCAGTTTTCTATTCCTTGTATAAGTCATTATTTGTTCCATGGAAAATAATGTGGATAAGTTCGTGTCCAATTCCTAATTTCCTTAGGAAATGGGGATAATTGATTGGATCAGTTTGGGTTTGGATGTGTGCTCCTGACCTCTTTCAATCCCTGGGGTATGAGTGGGACCGAGGAACATTGTACAAACATGGCCCTTTGAAGCCCCATTGCAATAACCATGTGGGTTGTGGGAGTATGATAGAGAGTTCCAAGGCAAAGATGGATGGGCAGTCATGCCAAAAATAAAAGTAATAATTGTAGACTTCAGTAACCAACTTTAAATAATGTATAGAACAGCCAGACAGAAGATCAACAAGAAAACAGGGGACCTGAATATCACTATGAATGAACTAGATCTAAGAGATGTGTATAGAATGCTCCATCCAGTGATGGTAGAATCCACATTCTTCTTGAGTACACATGGAACAGTGTCCAGGATAGGACATAAGGTAGGCCACGTAATAAACGTCAATGCATTTGAAAAGATCGAAATCATACAAAGTATGTTCTTTGACTACAATGAAATGAAATTATATATAAACCAGCAAGAAAGAAACCTGGAAAATCCACAATGTGGAAATTAAACAGCACACTCCTAAATAATGTTTGGGTCAAAGAAGAAATCACAAGAGAAATAAGAAAAAACTCTGAAATAAGTAGAAATGAAGATACACATACAAAATGTGTGGCATGTAGCTAAAGCAGTGCTTAGAGGGAAATTTATAGCTGTAGACGCCTATATTAAAAATTCATGATATACATGGAAGCATATTACCTGTACCTAATACATCCTCCAGAGTTCCTGATAAGACATAGAGACATACAGAAATTTGAAAAAAAAAGTGTTGTATATAATAAATTAAAGATGAGAAACTATAGGTCATTCAAGGCAAAGTTTCTAATAACTGCATTTCTGGTGAGTTAAGAGGGCTTAAGATGCACATTATTGAAAAACACAACTTATATTCTGACCTTTAAATCACAACAGGAGACAGAACCTGGGCAAGCATTTTGGCTATTTTTATTTACCAAATTTTATGATAGTATATAATATTACCCTTATAGTCAGTGGGTGAGCCTCCAATTACATAGAAATAAACCTTGAGTTTAAAATGTTTCCAACTTCATTATTAACAAGAGGATAAATGCTAATTTCTATTCTCTGCTTGACACAATGTCACTTTGGTTTTGTAGTTTTCCAATTGTATTGTAAGAAAAAGGCCTTCATGTTTCATTTGGTTGGAAAAAAATATCATATTTAAAAAAAATGTCTATTATGTGTCAGGAATTGTGTAAGCACCTTTGTATACATTTACTCCTGTCTTTTTCTCATTATCTTTCCTGAGACATGCATTGCATTATCATCATCACTTCAGAGATTAAGAAACTGAGGCTATGATAAATTAAATGATTCACCCAAAGTTATGGCCTGGAAATGAGGAAGTTAGATATAAACAGGTCTGATACATGCCTGAGCTTCTACTTTTCCCATCACTCCAGGTTATCTGCAATCTGCCATCTCCATTGATGCATTTTGCTGGGAGAATTCTGTCTAGAGTTCTTTTAGACTGTACTTTTCCTGCAAATTATGTCAATGACAGCCCATAAGAAAAACTGTTGAATTCCTCTTTTTATTACTTCAATTGCTACAGAAATTTTGTATCCTATGCTCACCTTACCAAATTGATCACTTTGATTGAATTTGAGGAATAAAAGTAATGATGGTTCCTCATATATTGTCTATTTATATGCGCCTGCTTGAACCTCAACAAGATTTGAGACATTTAATTCACATTTATTTTTAAAGATTTTATTTATTTGCAGAGAGAGACAGCTAGAGAGGGAACACAAGCAGGGGGAGTGGGAGAGGGAGAAGCAGGCTTCCCTCAGAGCAGGGAGCCCGATGTGGGGCTTGATCCCAGGACTCTGGGATCATGACCTGAGCCAAAGGCAGACGCTTAAAGACTGAGCCACCCAGGCGCCCCCTTAATTCACATTTGTGAATAATTTAAAGTACAAGTGATTTTACATACCTTGTGTTATCCTGAATTTGATTTGGCTTGATACTTCTAGTCTGAACTTATTCTCAACATGTAACTATCCAAACTTCTAAATTTATTAGCATCTTGTTTTTTCTTATCCACTTTAAGATCATGTAAATTCTTCATTGTCACTACATGGGTCAAAGTTTAGCTCTGCAACTTGACTTATAAATATGTCTATATAAAAAACAAAACACATCTGTTTTGTATGTTTTTAGACAGTTGATGTTCCTCTGAAAAGTGCCACATGTGATTATATGCTATTGATTGATTGGTGAAACCAATAAATTCTTTCTATCGATTTTATAAATTTCAGGACTTTTATTGGTTTATGGCAAATGCCTTATTTGATTGAGTGCATGGTGAAATTGTCTTGCCTACATGAGCTACTATAAAAAAAAATCTATAGATTAAAAAAGAGATTCAAATGAGCCAGTTAATAACATTGATTTAAGAGCAAAGGTATCCTTTTTCAGTCTTCCAAAATCCAATGGCATGTAGGAAACTGTCAGACCTTGCGACCTTTTCTTTCTCCTCCCTTCTCTGTCTCCTTTGGTTCAAGATAAATTTCAATTACATAAACCCTATTTCCTGTTGCTAATCACCTACTCCAGTCAATACTCTTTAAATAGTCATTAATGCTGGGATGAGATCTCTGTCATGTCTGAAACTAAGAGAAAATTTGGAGCAGCCCATTAACAGAACAGGAAATTCCCTAATATCCTCAGGATATGTATAGAAACCCATTACGATTAAATACAAGAGGAACTAACATCCTGGGGATATTTATTAAATAAACTTGCCTAAATACATCTGACAAATACATTATCTTTCCCAAAAAGTCTAATTACCAAGATCCATTTATCCAATTAAGTGACCCTCAAATCCTTAATTTTTCTTTTGAAACTCCTCCATGATAATGAATTCACTAATAATGAAACCAGCTTGCTAAAATGGATACCAAGATAATCAACTCATTTGTGCATCTTTGTATTTCTTATGTTAGATAAAAGCATTCAGAGAAAAAAAGCCATGATTCTACCCTCCAGCACTAAATAAAGTAACTTTTTCTAAATATTTTTTCAAGGAAAATGAAAAACATCATTTACTTCATTGTTATTTATGGTAGTGGCAATAAATGAAGAAAATAAAATATTAAGCATGAATTGTATTTGTAAAGGAAAAAAAATCTCAATTTTTCCTTAATGTAGTAAAAATAACAACATATCATTATTCCAGATAATCAAACAATAATTATCGCATAAAAGGAAGAGGGTAAGCATTAAAAAAACCTATCCATAAAATAAAGGATTGCTATAATACAACTTGCTCTGTACTGGAATTCAGCAAAATGGAGGCCCATTCAAGGAGCATTAGTTATCAGACTACTATCAAAACTACCTTTGGAAGTCAGGGTATTCTCCATTTAATATCTCATTAATTTCTTTTCTATACAAAACCCCTCCTTCTCCCTAATCCAGGCTGATTTATACATATAAGTTTCTTCCAAACATCCTTCTCTCTTTGACACCATTTGCTTATGACTTGTCCCCGTGTTTAAAATACTCTCCCCAACTTCTTCTTGGCCTGTTTAAATCACAAGAGACAGTTCTAAAGAATAAGAAGACCAAAGATTTTGAAATTTGGAAGAAGTCAGCTTGATTTCAACCTCCGGCACTTACTAGTAGTGCCACAATGAGAAACATTAAAAACAAGATGGTAGGCCCCAAATGGAGCTGCTTATGCTAAGCCCCGTGTCACCAAACTGAGACGAAATTACAGTTTCAGCTCTCCCAAAAATGGAATCTTAAATCAGTCAACGCAGGTATCCCTGACCAACACTAGTTAGGTCATTTGTCTAAGAGACCCCTACCATCCCTTAAAGAAAAGTAACCTTGCAATAACCAAACAACTTTTTTTGCTAAGTATAATTTCCTTATTCCTGCTCCTGTCTCCCTATAAGTGTCTTTTATTTTATATAGCTCCATGGAGCTACTTTCTGTTAGACTGGATGTTGCCCAATTAATAAATCACTGAATAAGGCCAATAATAAAATTTACTCAGTTGAATTTTGTTTTTTAAAAGAAGGAAGATTTCAAGTTCAGTTTTGTCATTTGTAAACTGCTAATGTATCATTTATCTCATGGGATTGATCTGAAGATTTAATAATATAACTGAAGTTAAAAAAAAAATTCCATGACATGGAAAGTTTTCCATTAAATCCTGCCCCTTGCATAGGATTTTGTAGCAATCACAGCCATAGTGACCTCTCCTTTAGACATCCTATGCAAGCCTTCCATCAATTTGGTGCTTTTCACAGGCCCTGTAGAGTTAGTTACCTTTTATTTTTTTATTTTTATTTTTTTTTTAAGATTTTATTTATTTATTTGAGAGAGAGAGAATGACAGAGAGCATGAGAGGGAAGAGGGTCAGAGGGAGAAGCAGACCCCCCGCTGAGCAGGGAGCCCGATGTGGGACTCAATCCCGGGACTCCAGGATCATGACCTGAGCTGAAGGCAGTCGTTTAACCAACTGAGCCACCCAGGCGCCCATAGTTAGTTACCTTTTAAAGTTCACTGAAAAGCAGTTATTAAACACTTGCTAAGAGTCATACTTGGTGTTAGATGCGGGTAAAAAGAGAAAAAATATCCACAAGAATATTGTGACCTATGATGAATGAGGGTCTGGTAATCTGGGCTCTGCATCATTGAAAAAAACCAACTGTATCTTACCCCGAGTCAATTAAATTAATTAAAGCAGTTGAAAAGGACAGCTCTGAGGAGGTAGCTTTAATGGGAGATAAGACTGTGGCCCCAAGATTTTTTGTCCTGTTATATATTTCTGTCAGTAAGTATCAAAGAGCAGATTACAGAGATTGCCTTATTTTGAAGCTTATTCTTTCAAATTCTAAAAGAAGCCATAATTAAATTGAGAGAAGAGGGAGAATGGAAGGGTAAGAGGCTAGTAAGTAAAAGTCTTTGGGTTCAAAACTTCTTAAAATCTTGCAAATGGAGACTATAACAAGAAATTTACCTTAAGCAAAAAAACCCTATGATCCTGACCTAGAAAAATCTATGACTATTTCAGCTCCTTAGGGACCCAAATCTGAAGTAGCAGGAAACAGGTTTGCAAAAGTGTAGCCCCTAGAAAGGGCATCCTTCCCTTTCTTTCCCACTATTGATGTGACCACAAAGAATAAGAACAAAAGAATCCTGGAGGTAATATTAGGGGTGTAGGAATCAGGGGCTCCCAGGTCAGGAACTATACTCAGGGTAGGTGTCTTCCCAACTTCTGTCTAGCAGGAGTAGATAATTCCTATGGACCAGAGATTACTATGCATTTCCTCTCTTCCTTCCTTCTCTCCTCCTCCCCTCCCCCCTCCTTCTCCCCCTCCCCTCCCCCTCCCCTCCTCCTTTCATTTCCTCTCCTCTCCTCTCTTCCCCTCTCCTCCCCTTCCCTCTCCTCTTCTCTCCTTTCCTCCCCTCTCTTTTCTTTTCCGTTCTGTTCTTTCTGCTTTTATGTGCATTTTCTATCCTTACCTCTTTTGGAGGAAAGTTCTTATTTATTTTATTTTAAAACTACTGTTATCTTGTTCCTATGACATCATTGGTATTAAGTTTGTGAGCAAGTGTGTGTATATAGTGATGGGGTACACATTACCTTCCTTTTTACTTCATAGTTACTTGATCAGGAGAATGAAGACTATTTCTTTTTTTTTTTTTTTTAAAGATTTTATTTATTTATTCATGAGAGACAGAGGGAGAGAGAGAGAGAGAGAGAAGCAGAGGGAGAAGCAGGCTCCCAAGGAACAGGGAGCCCGATGCGGGACTTGATCCCAGGACCCTGGGATCATGACCTGAGCCGAAGGCAGACGCTTAACCATCTGAGCCACCCAGGTGCCCAAAGACTATTTCTTAGAGATCCTGGACTTTGATGTAGGTGTAGTAACTGGCTGGAATTTTGTAGTTGTTTTCCTTGGGCAAGAGGTGAATGTATTCCTTTTAAGTAAGGTGCACATAAGATATTTTGGTGGTCAAGGAACAAGTTGTGGCAAAAACTGATATCCCTGATAGGCATTCTTCCCACTTCAGTTTTTTATTTATTCATTTATGTTTATTAATATCATTTTTGCAATGGAAACTTGATTTTTTTTTTATATTTCTCAGCCTCCTTTAAAGCTAGTAAAAGTGATGTGTGTGTGCATTTAGGTTATACTCTTAAAAGGAAAAGACTCACTCACTTCTCTGGGTTTTTATTTTCCTGTTGGCTACAATGTGAACAGTGGTGGCAAACCATCTTTGGTTATGTGGATGAGGGAAAAACTCTTATTTTGATGAAGCCAAAGAAGAAAACTGGGTTCCCAACAGTCTTGGACTTACACATCAACACTGAATGACTTTACCCCTGGACTGCTATTAGAGAGGGAGGGAGGAGGGTAGGGGAAGGAGGGAGAGAAGAGATGTATCTTTTAAAACTCTTGTCACATCTGGTATATAAAACCATGGACTGGGTTAGTTCACTTAGGTCAATGATTCTCAGTGGGAATGATGTAAACCCCCTGGGGACATCTGGCAGATCTGGGGACATTTTTCGTTGTCTAGGGGGTGGATGCTACTGTCATCAGGTAGGCAGAGGCTGCTGCTGCGGCTGAACAACCTATAATGTACAGGAGAGCCTCCACAGCTAAGAATGAACTGGTCCAAAATGTCAGAGAACCTGACTTAGGGAAAGGGGTGATAAAGTTAAGTGGTCCAAAAACTGAAATAAACAATCACTTTGCCTAGAGCATAGAGGAATGGCAGGAAGGAAATGGGAAAATTAGGCAAATCCAAATTGTTAAGGTTCTTGTAAGCCATGTGAAGAAGTTTAGGCATTATACTGGGCGCAATTAGAAATCAAGATTGAAATAGGAACTTCTTTCACATTTTAATGAAATAAGTTTGGCTACAGTGTGCAGCGTGAACTGTAATGAGCTGGTCTGGAGGCCAGTTAACTCAAGAGTGAGAGATAGTGTCCCTGGCAAGGATAATGCAGTAGGAAGAGAAGGCAGCAGACAGATTCAGGAGACTTTTGGAGGGAGGAGCAAAGTATTGGACACGTTGAAGAGAGAGAGGGATCAGGGCTTTCTGGCTTGGCCCAGAGGCACAGAGGTGGTACTCTCTGACAAGAGGGTCACTTTTTTGCCTTGTGAATTATTAACAGTGGGGAGGAGATACCAATTATGAACCAAGGGACTTAATTAAATAATTGAAATCATCACAACATTTCCTTCAGGCATTTGGAATTGGCAAGGGAGGCATTGTTTTTCTCATTTAGTGGAACAAGCAAATGGAAATCATCTCTGAAGAACAGTCAGGAAGGTGCTGGTGAATAAGCCCTGGTAAGCCTTTTTAGGGAAGGTGAGGTGATAATTTTCTTTTGTAGTAAGTACAATCTGCCGTGTTGAGGGATAATGTCAGACTGGAATATTTGATTTATGTGCTCTTCTCTCCTATCTTTGTAATTAAAATAGAAGTAAGAAGTACTACCAGTGTTTGAAGCTGCTTGCACCTGACTATATGTTTATAAAAAATATATATTTATATAAAATTTATATATTAAATAGAGATCAGCTGACTCAAGAAATCCATCATATCAGACCTAGATCCAGGATACATATTAAAAATTTATAGATACTAAATTCATTAGGTATATATAAAAAAATCTTTTCTGTAAGAATGGAAATCTATATTTACAGTCTATAATAAATTTTCAAGCCTTATTAGGATCGCTCAGAATAATCATTATTTCTTAAGACTACTAATTTATTATTCCTAAGACTATGAAAGAAAAACTGAATAAAATAACATTTTATTGTCATTATAACTTTGTTTTTAGGGTAGAGAGTTCACAGCTATTATTACATTAAAAGCAACTAAATTAATAAAGGTGGGCTGTGTGTGGTTGGCTGAATAATGGCCTAGCAAAGATGTCTATGTCCTAATCCCGAGAATCGGTAAACGTGTCACAGGTGGGAAAAGGGACTTTGCTGATGTGATTAAAGG
The DNA here is from genome assembly GCF_009762305.2 of Zalophus californianus. Lineage (NCBI taxonomy): Eukaryota > Metazoa > Chordata > Mammalia > Carnivora > Otariidae > Zalophus > Zalophus californianus. The sequence continues at coordinate 18,995,799 of NC_045597.1, forward strand.
TGTTGAGTTGGAGAGATTATCCTGGGCCCAGTGTAATCACAAAGGGCCCTTGTAGGTAAGAGGGAGGCAGGAAGGTAAGTCAGAAAGAGGTGTCAGGATAGAAGCAGAGGTCAGAGAGGAAAGAAGTTGCTATGCTGTTTCCAAAGATGGTGGGTAAGGCCAAAAGTCAAGGAACGCTGGAAGCCTCTAGAAGCTGGAAAAGGCAAGGAACCCATTCCTCCCCTAGACTTCAGAAAGAACCAGCCCTGCCAATACCTTGATGTTGGCCTAGTGAAACTGATTTTGGACTTTTGACCTCCAGAATTGTAAGATAATAAATTCCTATTATTTTAAGGCACTAAGTTTGCTACAGCAGTAATAGAAAACTAAAACAGTGGGCCAGGCATGAATCAATGATTAACCGGATTATGATAAATCCAGTTCTATACATAGGTCCAGTAAAAGCAAACAAACAAACACCCTTGAATAACTCCTCACTGCTCCAAAGACAAAGCTGAACTCCTCAGCCTGGTGCAAATCCTTCACAATACAATTCTTTAAGCCCACCTCTCTCAGCTCTCAAGACCCCTTCACCATGCCTTCCTCTCTTCTCCCTCCCAAAATAACTATATACTTTAACTCTGGATCCTCGTCTCTGCGCCCTTTTGCTATTCCCACTGACTCTTAAGGGGTTCAACTTCCTTGCCATGGAGTCTATGAAGCTTTCCAGGTTCAAATTCCCCTCCCCCCAGTACATGTTGGCAGAGCCAACTCTTAAGGCACTGTTTAACTGGGACCTTTAAGGTTGGGCAACAGGCTGAAAAATCTTTATTACCACCCTTCACTAGGAGCGGGTACAAACTCAGTAACATTTTCCTAAAGATGCTGGGGGGAGGGAATGTAAGTGCACCATGAACTGTTGTGGGGGAAAAAAAAATTCTATAGGGCTACAGAAGCAGTTTGAAAATGGCTCCCTCCAGTCTCAAGCAAGACTTCATTTCCCATCTACATGATGGATATCTGCAAAAACAACCTTAAGTCTGTGTACGTCTCAGACCAAAGATTTTTTTCCACTACAAGAATTAAATAAGGGGTTGGAGGGCATTATCACTGCACATTACACTGACTCGATGAGTCATTTTAATGGAGGACTGCTCTACTTAACCATCTTATCTGATGCATTAACAGATGGGGAAACCTTTGAAACTTATAAAGCAATCTACAAACAGCCTACCTAGGCCAGGAATACCTATTTAAAGCTACTTTAAAAGTATTTAAATGATTTGGTACTAAACATAAGATAAATCACAACCTAAATATTGTGATTTTTGAAGCCTAAATAATTAAATTATAATATTTCAATGTGAATTTAATATTATACAATAAATTAATAAAAAGTTTATTCCAGAATATGTAATAATGTTATTCTACTATTTATTTGACATGCTTCTCTACTACTAGTTTCCTGAGAGGCAGGTAAAAAAATAAAACCAAAAAACTCTAGAATGGATTATTGCTGAAAATGCACATATATACTTTAGCATTTCAAGAGCTTAAAAATATTTTCCCCCCCTTTGGCTAATATTATGAATTAAATTTTCACAAATATAATGCCTCTAGAAAAATGAAAACCTTAGGCTCTATACATATGCATATTTTATCAGCATTTAATATCCGCTATTGAGTTTACCTGAATACGTTTTTGTTACAAATATATTCTTTAATATAACCTCTTATTCAAAATGGTTTATCCAATAGCACATTGGAATTCAGAGAAGTTCTTTTCGATAAAATGGGGAAACACAGAAACTTACTTGCTCCCTCTGCTGGAGAGATGGTTGTTAATTTAAAGAGACAATAGATTTTGAACTCTGGAAAGCAATGTGTATGTTTTATTTCTTACCCTCAAAAAGTGGCTCAGTAAGTAAATGAAATGGCATCTTGAGAGGCAGAAAGGGGAGGCATATTTAGTAAGGTACATTCTGTTTTAAAGACTAAAATAAGAAGATGAGCTTTTAAAAAATGTTAAGAATGAAGATTTAAATGTTTGTTTCTAAAGCTTACTTTAGTGTTTATTGCAGGGGTTCACTTCCCAGAATTACCTATTTATATAGATGGAATGCCTGTTTTGTATTCCTTTATAGATGATGTGGGCTTTTGAGTATTATATTTTTATATCATCGATACCTAAGCAAATAAAACAGATCTCTCATGATTTTTAGCATTTAGAATTTTTTGACTTTGATTTTTCTCTTCTTCTTGTTCCTTAAGTAATCTTTGACCACATGTTCGGTTGCAATTATTATGAAAGTGCACTAGCAAATCTGGTAGTATATCAGCTTATAAATATAACAGTTATGATTTTTAACATTTTTTGCATTAAGAGTTAGGAATTCTGCTAAATGCTTTATGTGAATAATCTTACTTAGTGATTTCTCAAATATATGAGGGTTGGTATTAAAACTAGCCTCATTCTATGGATGAAGAAACTGAGGCCTAATAAATAAGTAACCAGCCTAAGTTCAGATTCTTTAGTGCCCAACCCAGGATTTTAAACCAGGCTGGCTGTGTCCAGACTTAAGCCTATTCATTTAATCACTGTGAAGAGGTCTGAAAGATGTGTGTAGTAGCATGTCACATATAAATTGTAAGACTTTTTATTTTTTTTTTAAATTTTTATTTATTTATTTGAGTGGGATGCAGAGGCAGAGACTCAAGCAGACTCTGTGCTCAAGCAGACTCTGCAATGAGCACTCGGGGCTCAATCTCACAATTCTGAGATCGTGACCTAAGCCGAAACAAAAGAGTCGGACGCTTAACCAACTGTGCCACCCAGGCACCACATATGACTTGTTTTTAAACCAATAAAAACTTATACATGTTACTGCAAAGCTGCCATTTCTTCCTGCCAGAAACTGTATTAATACAAGTTGTCCATGAAATGTAATTTTGCAGGAGACTTAGTGTTCTTTCAGACTGGTGCAGTGAAGACAACCTGATGAGGCTTTATGGGGAAATGCATGACACACTGGATGCCCTGGTTAAGAAGTCTGCATTTATGTGCTGATTTGGTGGGTCAAAAGGTCAAAGTTTTCACAGGTTTTTTTTTTTTTTTCTTTTTAAATCATTAAAATGGATATGCCTCTTGTAAGGAAGTCATAATAATAAATTTGAAAAGATCTGCATGATGCACTGAGCTTACAACGTGGAATAATACGCTCTATAAATACTCAGTAAAAAACCTATCAGCCCAAAAGCTGAGTTGATGTGTAGCTATACTCTTGTGCATCACATATGGTAATGAAATAGAAAATTACCTGGAAAAAAATCTTTTACACTGTTAGAAGATTCAATTCAATGCCCTGAAGCTGAAGAACTTTGAATTAGAGCGTTAACACCTTATTTAATGGTTTGAATATTGACTTCTTACCAATTTAAAGGAAATGTAATAATGCATCTGCTGCTTTTTGATGATATAAACTGTAATGCAGGGCCACTGAATCAATTGCTACTTGAATGAGTCAATATTTAAGAAATATCTTTGTTGATGAGTACTGATTAACTGACTAACTTGAGAAATTATATATCTGATTATGAACAACTCATGGTCATGCTAATAATATTGAGTAAAAATACTGGTATGGAAATTTTGATTATAACCATGGAACACATAGTTTAAGATATAGGAATTATGATAGTTAAACTGATTAGTTAAAGATAAACCACTTCAGATCTGTAGTTTTAAAATTAGCTGGCTAACAAAAAGTTATCCACCGAATTTGGCATTCCACAGACACATCCTTAAAAACAAACCAATTCCCCAACCAGAAAAATAGTAATTCTATTTCTAATACCAAAACAATCTCCAACACAGTGTGATAACATTGCACACAAACAAAATCTCTTTAGGAGAAATTGTACTAGCGTTATTGAGAATCGTTCAAATGACTCAATGGACATCAGATGTATCTGTCACACCACCTCAGGAAACTAAGAGCTAGAAAAGAAGAGAAAAATAGTTCCTGCCACATTACTGCAAAGAGGGCTATATTAATAGACATGAAAGGCATGCCCAGAGCCATTGAGAAAAATATATGTATGGGAGTATTAGGAGTTTCATAACAGAGCTTGCTGTTAGAGGCAAAACAATCTGTATTGCTATTAATATGATTCTATTTTTATTTGCTAGTAAGGCCTGAGAAAATACAAGTATATTTGTATGCATTACATGGCATATGACGAGGTCCAACGAGGCTATAACTTTTCAATATCACCACTTTTACTGGGGAAAATAAACTGTAAAAACTATTTTAGAAAAAAATTCCTAATATAGTAAATATCACAGCTGCAAAAGGTATGGAGTTGCAGATGATCAATTCAAAGAGTCTATGTTTGTGAACAAGGAATGGACTAGGAGCTGATTAAATAGGTCATGGTATATCCATACAATGGAATTCCATGAAGCTGTTAAAAAGAATGTGGCAGGGACATTCAAAAACACTACAGATAAAGTGGAATTCTAAAATATTTTTACATAAGCCTTAAGAAGGCAGAAGAAAGAGGTGCACCTGGGTGGCACAGTCAGTTAGGTGTCTTGACTCTTGATTTCAGCTCAGGTCGTGATCTCAGGGTTATGAGACTGAGCTTCGAGTAAGGCTCTGTGCTCAGGGCACAGTCTGCTTAAGACTCTCTCTCTCTCTCTCCCCCTCTGCCCCTCCCCCTGGCTCTCTCTTTCTAAAATAAATAAATCTTTAAAAATAAAAAGAAAGGGGGGGCGGAGCAAGATGGCGGAGGAGTAGGAGACCTGGATTTCATCTGGTCTTAGGAATTCAGCTGAATAGGGACCAAACCATTCTGAACACCTATGAACTCAACAGGAGATCGAAGAGGAGAGTAGCAACAACTCTCTGAACAGAGAAGCGACCACTTACTAGAAGGTAGGATGTGCGGAGAAGTGAATCCGAGGCGATATTCGGGAGGATAGACTGCGGGGGGAGGGGGCCTCCGTCGGCCACTTCTGGCAAGTGATAGAGCCGCGGAGAACAAAATCGGAACTTTTAGAAGTCGGTTCCGCTGAGGGACGTCACTCCAGTGGCTAAGCGGGAGGTGGAAACCTTGCGGTACAGTGTGGTCTCAGGAGCCTCGGGGTCACAGAAAGACCGGGGGTGCCTGAGTGCAGCAGAGCTCCCAGGTATCAGAGCGGGGAAGCCGGATGCAGAGACGGAGCCGAGGCGCGGGCTTGCAGCTTGGGGTGGCCATAAACTGTGATCCCCGGCCCACTTGGGCCACTGTGCCTCCAGCAGGGACCCAACAAGCAGCAGAGCCGGGGAGACTCCCCTCGCTCCCCCAGGAGGAGCGGCATGGGAGCACACCGCAGGGATCTGCTGGATTTGGAGACTCCACAGGGGGTCGGGTGCCAGAGAGGGAAACGCTCGGTCACAGGCCGGGTGAGCGCGGAGTGTGGCCAGAGACCGGGGAGACGGGAGTGATTGACTGCTTTTCTCTGGGGGCGCACTGAGGAGCGGGGCCCCGAGTTCTCAGCTCCTCCGGGCAGAGAGTGGGAGGCCACCATTTTCACCCTGGTCCTCCAAAGCTGTACCAAGAGCTTGCAGGGAACAAAAGCTCCTGAGAGCAAACCCAAGCAGCTTGCTTAGCCCGGACCGACAAGGGCAGGGCAATTCTGCCTCCGGCAAAGACATTTGGGAACCACGGCAATAGGCCCCTCCCCCAGAAGATCAGCAAGAACAGCCAGCCAAGACCAAGTTTACCGATCAAGGAGAACGGGAGAACTCCAGCGCTAGGGGAATACTGCACATAGAATTCGTGGCTTTTGTACCATGATTCATTAGTTTTTCAAAGTTAATTTTTTTAACCGGTTTTTTTTTTTTTTGAATTTTTCTTTTTCCCTTTTTCAACCAACATCTTCTCAATCCCTTTTTTAAAAAAATTTTTTATTTTTCATTTTTAGAGTCATATTTTATCCCTTCATAGTAGTTACCCTTTTTTTTTGACATATATATAAGTTCTTCTCTGTTTAAAATTTTGATATACAGTTTCCTCTCACAGATCAAAATATACCCTAAATCACTAGTGTATGGCTTTGTTCTAGTCTTCTGCCTGATCACAGTCTCTCCCATTTTTTTTCTTTTCTTTTTTTTTTTATAAATCGTCTTCTTTCTTCTTTCAAACAACTTCTTATCAATTCCATTTATAAAACCTTTTATGTTTCATCTTTACAGTCATCTTCCATCCCTTCATTATATCAACCCTTATTTTGTACATATATAAGTCTTTCATCCTTTAAAATTTTAGGAAGCACTTTCTTCTAACAGACCAAAATACACCCAAAATCTAGTGTGTGGCACTGATCTATGCACTAGCCTGATCATATTTTTTTTGTTTTGTTTTGTTCTGTTTTTGTTTGTTTTTATCTTTTCTTTCTTTTTTCTTTCTTTCCCTTTCTTTTCTCCTGGTTTCAGGTCTTTTCTGATTTGTATAGAGTATATTTGCTGGGGACGTTGTTAATCTGTTAGCATTTTGTTCTCTCATTTATCTGTTCTCCTCTGGACAAAACGACAAGACGAAAAAAATCACCTCAGCAAAAAGAACAAGAGGTAGTACCGTCTGCCAGGGACCTACTCAATACTGACATTAGTACGATGTCGGACTTAGAGTTCTGAATCAGGACTTTAAAGATACTAGCTGGGCTTGAAAAAAGCGTGGAAGTTATTAGAGAAACCCTTCCTGGAGAAATAAAAGAACTAAAATCTAACCAAGTCAAAATCAAAAAGGCTATTAATGAGGCGCAATCAAAAATGGGGGCACTAACTGCTAGGATAAATGAGGCAGAAGAGAGAATCAGCGATATAAAAGACCAAATGATGGAAAATAAAGAGGCTGAGAAAAAGAGAGATAAACAACTACAGGATCATGAGGGCAGAATTCGAGAGATAAGTGATACGATAAGACGAAACAACATTAGAATAATTGGGATCCCAGAAGAAGAAGAAAGAGAGAGAGGGGCAGAAGGTATATTGGAGCAAATAATAGCAGAGAACTTCCCTAATGTGGGGAAGGAAACAGGCATCAAAATCCAGGAGGCACAGAGAACCCCTCTCAAAATCAATAAAAATAGGTTAACACCCTGACATCTAATAGTAAAACTCACGAGTCTCAGAGACAAAGAGAAAATCCTGAAAGCAGCTCAGGAGAAGAGATATGTAACCTACAATGGTAGAAACATTAGACTGGCAACAGACCTATCCACAGAGACCTGGCAGGCCAGAAAGGACTGGCATGATATCTTTAGAGCACTAAACGAGAAAAATATGCAGCCAAGAATACTATATCCAGCAAGGCTGTCATTGAAAGTAGAAGGAGAGGTAAAAAGCTTCCAGGACAAACAAAAACTAAAGGAATTTGCAAACACAAAACCAGCCCTAAAAAAAATATTGAAAGGGGTCCTCTAAACAAAGCGAGAGCCTAAAAGCAGCATAGATCAGAAAGGAACACAGACAATATACAATCACAGTCACCTTACAGGCAATACAATGGCACTAAATTCATATCTTTCAATAGTTACCCTGAATGTAAATAGGATTAATGCCCCAATCAAAAGACACAGGCTATCAGATTGGATTAAAAAACAAGACCCATCAATATGCTGTCTGCAAGAGACTCATTTTAGACCCAAAGACACCCTCAGATTGAAAATGAGGGGGTGGAAAACCATTTACCATGTTAATGGACACCAAAAGAAAGCTGGGGTGGCAATCCTTATATCAGACAAATTAGATTTTAAAACAAAGACTGTAATAAGAGATGAAGAAGGACACTATATCTTACTTAAAGGGTCTATCCAACAAGAAGATCTAACAATTGTAAAATATCTATGCCCCTAACATGGGAGCAGCCACTTTTATAAGGCAATTAATAACAAAAGCGAAGAAACACATTGACAACAATACAATAATAGTGGGGGACTTTAACACGCCCCTGACTGAAATGGACAGATCATCTAAGCAAAAGATCAACAAGGAAATAAAGACTTTAAATGAAACACTGGACCAAATGGACTTCACAAACATATTCAAAACATTCTATCCCGAAGCAACGGAATACACATTCTTCTCTAGTGCCCATGGAACATTTTCCAGAATTGATCACATCCTAGGTCACAAATCAGGTCTCAACCGATACCAAAAGACTGAGATTATTCCTTGCATATTTTCAGACCACAGTGCTTTGAAACTAGAACTCAATCACAAGAGGAAAGTCGGAAAGAACTCAAAAACATGGAGGCTAAAGAGCATCCTACTAAAGAATGAATGGGTCAACCAGGAAATTAAAGAAAAATTAAAAAAATTCATGGAAACTAATGAAAATGAAAACACAACTGTTCAAAATCTTTGGGATACAGCAAAGGTAGTCCTGAGAGGAAAGTATATAGCAATACAAGCCTTTCTCAAGAAACAAGAAAGGTCTCAAATACACAACCTATCCCTACACCTAAAGGAGCTGGAGAAAGAACAGCAAATAAAGCCTAAATCCAGCAGAAGAGAAATAATAAAGATCAGAGCAGAAATCAATGAAATAGAAACCAAAAGAACAGTAGAACAGATCGACGAAACTAGGAGATGGTTCTTTGGAAGAATTAACAAGATTGATAAACCGCTGGCCAGACTTATCAAAAAGAAAAGAGAAATGACCCAAATCAACAAAATCATGAATGAAAGAGGAGAGATCACAACCAACACCAAAGAAATACAAACAATTATAAGAACATATTATGAGCAACTCTATGCCAGCAAATTAGATAACCTGGAAGAAATGGGTGCATTCCTAGAGATGTATCAACTACCAAAACTGAACCAAGAAGAAATAGAAAACCTGAACAGACCTAACACCACTAAGGAAATTGAAGCAGTCATCAAAAATCTCCCAACAAACAAAAGCCCAGGGCCAGATGGCTTCCCAGGGGAATTCTATCAACATTTAAAGAAGAATTAATACCTATTCTCCTGAAACTGTTCCAAAAAATAGAAATGGAAGGAAAACTTCCAAACTCATTTTATGAGGCCACCACTACCTTGATCCCAAAACCAGACAAAAACCCCATCAAAAAGGAGAATTACAGACCAATATCCTTGATGAACATGGATGCAAAAATTCTCACCAAAATACTAGCCAATAGGATCCAACAGTACTTTAAAAGGATTATTCACCATGATCAAGTGGGATTTATCCCTGGGCTGCAAGGTTGGTTCAACATCTGCAAATCAATCAACGTGATAGAATACATTAACAAAAGAAAGAACAAGAGTCATATGATCCTCTCAAGAGATGCAGAAAAAACATTTGACAAAGTACAGCATCCTTTCTTGATCAAAACTCTTCAGAGTATAGGGATAGAGGGTACATACCTCAATATCATAAAAGCCATCTATGAAAAACCTACAGCGAAAATCATTCTCAATGGGGAAAAGCTGAGAGCTTTTCCCCTAAGGTCAGGAACGCAGCAGGGATGTCCACTATCACCACTGCTATTCAACATAGTATTAGAAGTCCTAGCCACAGCAATCAGACAACAAAAAGAAATCAAAGGCATCCAAATCGGCAAAGAAGAAGTGAAACTCTCACTCTTTGCAGATGATATGATACTGTATGTGGAAAACCCAAAAGATACACCCCAAAACTGCTAGAACTCATACAGGAATTCAGTCAAGTAGCAGGCTATAAAATCAATGCACAGAAATCAGTGGCATTCCTATACACCAACAACAAGACAGAAGAGAGACAAATCAAGGCGTCGATCCCATTTACAATTGCACCCAAAACCATAAGATACCTAGGAATAAATTTAACCAAAGAGGCAAAGGATCTGTACTCAGAAAACTATAAAATACTCATGAAAGAAAATGAAGAAGACACAAAGAAATGGAAAAACGTTCCATGCTCATGGATTGGGAGAACCAACATTGTGAAGATGTCAATGCTACCTAGAGCAATCTACACATTCAATGCAATCCCCATCAAAATGCCATCCACTTTTTTCAAAGAAATGGAACAGATGATCCTAAAATTTGTATGGAACCAGAAGAGACCCCGAATAGCCAGAGGAATATTGAAAAGGAAAAGCAAAGCTGGCGGCATCACAATTCCAGACTTCCAGCTATATGACAAAGCTGTCATCATCAAGACAGTATGGTACTGGCACAAAAACACACATAGATCAATGGAACAGAATAGAGAGCCCAGAAATGGACCCTCAACTCTATGGTCAACTTATCTTTGACAAAGCAGGAAAGAATGTCCAATGGCATAAAGACAGTCTCTTCAACAAATGGTGTTGGGAAAATTGGACAGCCACATGCAGAAGAATGAAACTGGACCATTTCCTTACACCACACACAAAAATAGACTCCAAATGGTTGAAAGACCTAAACGTGAGACAGGAGTCCATCAAAATCCTAAAGGAGAACACTGGCAGCAACCTCTTCGACCTCAGCCGCAGCAACTTCTTCCTAGAAACATCGCCAAAGGCAAGGGAAGCCAGGGGAAAAATGAACTATTGGGATTTCATCAAGATAAAAAGCTTTTGCACAGCAAAAGAAACAGTCCACAAAACCAAAAGACAACCGACAGAATGGGAGAAAATATTTGCAAATGACATATCAGATAAAGGGCTAGTATCCAAAATCTATAAAGAACTTATCAAACTCAACACCCAAAGAACAAATAATCCAATCAAGAAATGGGCAGAAGACATGAACAGACATTTTTCCAAAGAAGACATCCAAATGGCCAGCAGACACATGAAAAAGTGCTCAACATCGCTCGGTATCAGGGAAATCCAAATCAAAACCTCAATGAGATACCACCTCACACCAGTCAGAATGGCTAGAATTAACAAGTCAGGAAACGACAGATGTTGGCGGGGATGTGGAGAAAGGGGAACCCTCCTACACTGTTGGTGGGAATGCAAGCTGGTGCAACTACTCTGGAAAACAGTATGGAGGTTCCTGAAACAGTTGAAAATAGAGCTACCATATGATCCAGCAATTGCAGTACTGGGTATTTACCCCAAAGATACAAATGTAGGGATCCGAAGGGGTACGTGCACCCCAATGTTTATAGCAGCAATGTCCACAATAGCCAAACTGTGGGAAGAGCCAAGATGTCCATCAACAGATGAATGGATAAAGAAGATGTGTTATATATACACAATGGAATATTATGCTGCCATAAAAAGGAATGAGATCTTGCCATTTGCAACGACATGGATGGAACTGGAGGGTGTTATGCTGAGTGAAATAAGTCAATCAGAGAAAGACATGTATCATATGACCTCGCTGATATGAGGAATTTTTAACCTCAGGAAACAAACTGAGGGTTGCTCAAGTGGTGGGGGGTGAGACGGACGGGGTGGCTGGGTGACAGACATTTGGGAGGGTATGTGCTATGGTGAGCGCTGTGAATTGTGCAAGACTGTTGAATCACAGATTAGTACTTCTGAAACAAATAATGCAATATATGTTAAGAAAAAAAGAAGAAGAAGATAGCAGGAGGGGAAGAATGAAGGGGAGTTAAGTCGGAGGGGGAGACGAACCATGAGAGATGATGGACTCTGAAAAACAAACTGAAGTTTCTAGAGGGGAGGGGGTTGGGGGGATGGGTTAGCCTGGTGATGGGTATTAAAGAGGGCACGTTCTGCGTGGAGCACTGGGTGTTATGCACAAACAATGAATCATGGAACACTACATTAAAAACTAATGATGTATGGTGATTAACATAACAATAAAAAATTAAAAAAATAAAAATAACATAAATATGCAAAAAAAAAATAAAAAGAAAGGGGTCTTGGGTGGCTCAGTTGTTATGCATCTGCCTTTGGCTCAGGTCATGATCCCAGGATCCTGGGATCAAGCCCTACTTCAGGCTCCCTCCTCAGCAGGAAGCCTGCTTGTGTTCCCTCTCTCGCTGTGTCTCTCTCTGTCAAATAAACAAAATCTTTAAAAAAAAAATTAAAAAAATAAAATGAAGGCAGGAAAAAGAAAACAGAAAACAAAACTTCAGATTTTAGCTGTAACAAACCAGTATTTTCGCTAACTATAAATGGTCTAGATACACTAATCAAAAAAGTTTGACAGAATGAATAAAAATTAGTAAACCATATTCTGTCTATAAGAAATTCACTCACATATAATGATATAGGTAGAAAGTAAGACAATGGCAAAATATGTGTCATGCAAACATTAATCAAAAAAAGCAGGAGTGGCTATGTTAATATCAGATAAAATAGACTTCAGAGCAAAGAAAATGACCAGACCAAAAGGAACTTGGCATGATAAAATGTTAATCCACCACCAAGGCACAGCAATGATACATGTGTATGCACCAAATAACAAGCTTCATATTCTAAAAACTTCCATTTGATAGCAATGCTTTTTGTACAGTTGAAGAGATTAGCTATTTAGAATACCTTAATGATCATTAGTTCTCTATAATTATCAATTACATGTTTTCTCTGGCCTTTCAATGTTTTCAATATTGACATTTTTCCATTACAGAACAATTTTACCAACCCTTCTCTGGTGTACAGTCACTAGTTGGGCAGACAGAAAACTATCAGTAATCAAATTTTTAAGAGGTTTAAAATTATTAGCATACATAAAGGAAAGTATATAATGTATTTTGAAAAGCTAAACACAAGAGAGTAAGACTTTTTAAGATTTTATTTATTTATTTGAGAGGGAGAGAATGAGAGATAGAGGGCACGAGAGGGAAGAGGGTCAGAGGGAGAAGCAGACTCCCTGTTGAGCAGGGAGCCCGATGCGGACTCGATCCCGGGACTCCAGGATCATGACCTGAGCCGAAGGCAGTCGCTTAACCAACTGAGCCACCCAGGCGCCTGAAAGTAAGACTTTACTAACATCTTTGCTCAGTGTATACATTAGCTATATACCAATAACCCTATGTAACAAACTACCCCAACACTTGATGACTTAAAACAGCAATCAATTATTTGCAAAGATCTGTGGTTCAGTAGACCTGGCTGATTTAGACAGGTTCAGGTGACCAATCCTTCTTCAGGCTGGGTTAGCTTGAGCAATTTTGCTTCTAACTGCAGATCTGTAAGTTGTCTGAGGCAGCTCTCTTCATGTGTCTTTCATCCTCCTTGGACCAACTGGATAGTTAGTGCATGTCCTTCACATGTAAATGACAGAGGTATAAGAGAACATAAAAAATATGGGAGGTATCTTAAGGTCTAATCTTGGAACTGGCACACTGCCCCACCTGCTAATATGCCATTAGGCAAAACAAGTAACATGGCCAAGCCCAAATGTGAGGGTTAGGTAAATATACTCTACTTTTAGAGGAACTGCAAATTTTCTAATCAAAGGGTGTAGATAAGGGGTTAGAGTAAAGAACTGAGTATGACTGTTACCAGTGCTATTAATCCCCAAACAACACACAAACACACACACGCGCACGCACACACACAGCTAGCTGATATCTTCCTACCAATTTGGATGGATTTTTGGTTTGTTTTTTAAAGTATATGTTACTTCACATGACCTTGAAATATATTTCTAGACTTAGATGTAGATCTAGACATATTTTTTAGGTAAGCTCCAACGTGAGGCCTGAACTCACAAACCCAGGATCAAGAGTTGAATGCTCTACTGATTACACCAGCCAGGCACCCTATTATTTGTAAGTCAAAATCATTAAGGATAATGGCATTGAACTCCTATACTACTTTTGTTTGCTGCATACCTCAGAGAGACAAGCATAATTGGGAAAGGGTGAGCAGAGGCAGAAGCTATGCCATCTGGTACTAAATGAAATTTTATACTGTATGCCTGGAATTTCTCTTGTCTACTTGATGAATGAATGTGTATATTCCTTCCTTATTTTTCTTTGTCTTTTGAGGCTATTATAAAATGTTTATGCTAGAAGAATCCAGATACTTTAAGAATGATCCAATCCAAAAATATTCAATCTGTGCTCTTTATAACTCTTGGGTTATAAAGTAGAAGGACAGATATTTGAGGAACCTTCCCCCTACTTAATAAAAAGAGATTTTAGCTGTTTTTGTCTATTGACCTCTCATGTAATGTTTCATGACAGAGAACAGTTGGAGCATCTTTGATCTTACTAAAATCATCCCCTCCTTTTTTAACAGATGAGGAAACAGGATCTGAGATGTGAAGTGCCTTATTTCTACAAGGTATCATGACCTAAAACATTAAAAAAAAAAAAAAAAAAAAAGGCCAGACTTGAGTTTCCTGGTTTCAATACTATATTAGTTTTGCTGCATAACAAATCACCACAGACTTAGTGGCTTAAAGAAAACCCACTAACTCAAAGTGTCTATGGGGGAGAAGTCCAGGAATGGTTTTGCTGGTCCTCTACAAGGCTGCATTCTCCTCTGGATGCTCAGTTGAAGAAAGGTCTGCTCCAAAGCTTGCTCAGATTATGGCAAAATTCATTTCTTTATGGCAGTAGGATTCCAAGTCAGCTTGCAGCTTCAAAGCCAGAAGCCAACAGACACCCTAGTAAGACAGGTACTACACATTTTTTTTTTAAGATTTATTTATTTATTTGAGAGAGAGAGAGAACCAAGCATGAGTGGGAGGGGTAGAGGGAGAAGGAGAAAGAATCTTAAGCAGACTCTGCTCTGAGCATCTATGGGCTTGATGTCATGACCTTGAGATCATAACCTGAGCTGAAACCAAAAGTCAGATGCTTAACCGACTGTGCCACCGTGGTGCCCCCAGGTGCTACACTCTTACATAATTGTGTATATCCCATCACCTTTCCCACATTCCACTGGTTAGAAGCAAGTCACAGTTTCTGCCCACACTCAGGGAAGATTACACAAAGGTATAACAAGACCTGATAGTAAAATCATGGAAGCCATCTTAAAATCTGTCCACCATGAGAACAATGGTATGTCACTTGTCAAAATATCAGCGAGAAGGACACTGTAATGGTTTTTTAAATATATCTACAAAATTTCTGATACTCTTTCCTTCAACTCCACCTCCCCTTGAAATTGAACTTGACTTAGTGATTCATTTCTAACCAACAGAATACAGTGGAAGTAATGGAGTATGACTTCTGAGACAAAAGCCATTGTGATATTCTCTTTGCTCTCTTTCTTGGATTACTCACTCTGGGGGAAACCAGCTGCCATGTCAGGAGGACATTAAAGCAGTCCATGTGGCAAAAGTCAGCAAGGGTTTCTGCCAACATTTGTGTGAGTGTTGACCGTCTGCTAATAGCCATGTAAGTCAGCCATCTTAGAAGTGGATTCTTGAGCTCCAGTCAAACCATTAGCTTTCCACAGCTCCAGCCAATATCACCTCATGAGAAAAGTAGAGCCTGATCATTCAGCTAAGACACACCCTAGTTCTTGACCCACTAAAACTATAAGAATTATGAATTTTATCACTTTAAGTTATGAAGTTTGAGGGTAATTTGTTATTCAGTAATAAATAACTAATATAGACACAAAGTGCTTTACTGTCTGCTTTAACATTCATCAAAGAACCTCCCATACATCAAAGAAATCCCTACTGTATGTTACAGGAAACTCCGTTTATAATAGATTGTGTTTTATATTTTTGAAAATCCTTTAAAATTTTTGTTTTATTTTCCCCCTAAAGTGACACCAACCCAAGTTAGAAATGTCCACTTTTGTTAGCATCTAAGAATTCTTTGTAGGAAAACAACATGTCCATGCCATGTCCTAAAACTTTGATTAGAGGGATAATTTCCCTTGGAAAGGCTGTGCTTTATTTAACATTTAAATCTCAGAGCTGACTTGAACCTCTTCTACTCCATATTTTAAAGGGTATATACTACACATTTTCTACAGAGAAACGTTCCAAAGATAAAGTAAGAAAGATGAGAACACTGTTCTTGGACTGTGTCAGGTGAATAAAACCTCACTGCTGATGCAAATGAATTTGCTCAAAGGTTTTACTCAGAGAAAACAGTCAAGATTAAATCTTCATAGGGAACTATAACCCTAACAAACTTCAAAGAAGTGAGGCTCCATTGACAAAGAACCTGTGGACTGTCCTTTCCCCCAGCTGTGAGTGCAGGGGCAAAGCAACAGAAAAGTTCAACAAATTGGATTAATTTTCTTAATGGGACTGAAATAATTTGGTCTAAGTGAAAAAAAAAACACAACACTTTGTTAGGGCTGAAGTTTAAAGGGCAATTCTTTGTGGTTATCAAAATAATGGCTTTACAGTTGGGTACTAGCGCCATGTAACAATCATTCTTCACTTCTTTACTACTCTCATTGTGCTCGTTTTCCTTTTTATCTTCCATGCAATTCACTTTTATAGCTAAGAGCTGACTAAGCCATGATAGAATATTTTAACTTTTCCACTTCAAAAATTACCCTAGAATACTCTTCCCAAACACATCTATTTCACAAATAGTCTTATTATTTTTTCCTTTGGTATTAGTATTTTAGTGGTCAAACTGAAGTAAACTAATGCATATTACACGGTGGAAGAACCAAAATGTCTATTAGTTTAATCGAATCCATATTACATTGTGATACTGTGCCTCAAATGGGTAAAATTAACAGGGCCTGGATTTAATTTATCAAGTATACTGAAGTAGGTAAACATCAGCATGGAGCCCAATGCATCAGAGTTGGAAGTATAATGAGATCAGTAGGTAAGCCCTCCATAAAATTACTTGGGGCATAGAAGAATCCAGACACAGCAATTATACTTAGCAAGAAGAAGCAGTTCTAGAGACTGTAAAGCAATTAGTCAGATTTACAATCTCAAAGGAGAGAAGGGAAAATTACTTAAACTAAGAAGCATCCTAAATCATCATTACTCATTGATCTCAGTTGAAAGTGACTGGCTAGAAATGCTTGGTTTATCTTTACCATTAAATATTTCTACAGTGTTTGACTAGCACCAAGAATATACAGCCTAGCATTTGAACTATAGTAAATTATAAGCACACAGCCTTTTGCAATGTGTGCATGTCTTTTTGAAGAAGTCTCTCAGAACATTTAGGAGAGTTGATGTTGATCTATATGCTAAGTGTATTTTTTAACATTCCTGCCAATACACCAAAGTAAAGGGTAGGCAAATATATTTAAAGAGGATGAAGAAGAAGTGTACATGGCAATGGTTTTAAGTGACAAATTTGTTGTATTATTTTAACTGTTTAGTCTTTTATCAAAACATGTCATTGTTCATTTACTTATTGAATGGTCCTAAGTATTTCTGATCAAATTTATTTCTCAGAAAGATTTAATGTCTCTGAAAAAATATGAAAGAGATTTTGAAATATGCATTGCTATGTTGAAATATCTATGACATAGTCAGTAGAACTAAAAATTTCTTCTACTGATTTGTATGAATATACTCTTAAAATGTTAAACTGTTCATATTGGGGCTATCTGACCCAACCAATTAAAATTTTGGATTGGGGAGAGGAACATAAAATCATTCTTATTTGCCAGTAAAATCTACCCTTCAATTTGTCTTAGCATTACCTGGAAACTTATATACTCAAATGTCATCTGCATAGTTTTAGCAGAGAGCTAACAATTAGAGAGTCATTTTCTGCAAAGAGAACAGCTGGCCAATCATTAACTCTACCAATTGTTTATTAAGCACATTCCTTGAAGAGCGAAAGAGAAAAAAGAAGAGATGGTCTAATAATAGTATTATTGCTAGGCAGATGGGGTGGTGTGTGTGTGTGTGTGTGTGTATGTGTGTGTGTTTGCTCACATGCACTTTTATTCCTTAAGATCTTAGTTATCAAAATTAGTCAAGTATATACACATACACAGAATGGCCAGAATGACCAATGCTATAAACCTGAATTTCTCTTTCTAGAATTAACCACTGAAATCTTTCTGTAAAAGAAAAAGGGAGGTACTTAGACTGTACCAGAGGCTGTGATAGTAGCTTTGTACATATTAATTTAATCCCAAGCAACTCCTAAATTATAATGTTGAGTTTCCTATTTACTAGGACAATAAATCCTTCTAATGCTGATGCTTTGGGAAAACTAGAGAGTAAAAGAAAGGGCAGTGTTTATCAGCCCTAACATGGGCCAAGGAACTACCTGCTCTAAAAGGCCTACAAACTGAGGGTTCTAGAGGGGAGAAGGGTGGGAGGATGGGTTAGCCTGGTGATGGGTATTAAAGAGGGCACGTTCTGCATGGAACACTGGGTATTATATGCAAACAATGAATCATGGAACACTACATCAAAAACTAATGATGTAATGTATGGTGATTAACATAATAAAAAAAAGGCCTATAATACAAGTGTACAGAGAAGGATTTAAAAACAAACAGAAACACTTAAATAAAAAAAAGATAAATTAAAAAATAAAAAAATAAAAACAAACAGAAAAGCTCTGGTCCTTGTAAAATCTCTCTCCCCCCTTACCATTTCCCTTAAAGCAACAGTTGGTGGGTAAGGAAAGCCTAGGTTTAAAAAACTTCCAAGATTCGGTTCTTTGTATGGCTAAAGGTGGACACTAGGGTTTGGTATTTTTTGTTTCATATTTGTGAAACAATTTAATGAGTCCTTGTTTGTACAAATAGAAGGTATCAGGAACACTAAAAAATCTTTCTTACACATATTGATGCAAAAATCCTCAAAGTTAACCAATAGCATACAGCAGCACTTGAAAAAATAATGCATCATTACCAAATAAACTTTTTGGAAATCTAAAAATAATTCAATTTTAGGCAGCTTCTACCATAATATGAACATTACCAAATGTGAACTCAAAAGATCATTGCCCATGAATGTCGAAGTAGCTTATATAAAACTCAACACTCACTTTTCATGGTGTGCTGAATATATTGCATTTGCCCCTCTAAATCATTCTTTACCCTACCCTATGCCCCCAGGAAGTTGTCCTACATGGACTCCATCAAAGGACTGTTATTATCTCTGGGGTCTAGCTGGGCTCAGCCAGTGACGATGCCTGCCTTACAGAAGTAGATCACAGAGTGTGAAGAGAGTGAGGTCAAAATATTTTGTTTCCTCTCTGAATCATTGCTTCCAGCTATCCCTCAAAAATACAGTCACTTCCCCCAAGGTGGCTTTTGTACATGATTCTCTCCCTCTGAAGTCTGGTAAATGCTTCAATCTCCTCTCCCTTCTATTCTTAGGGTAATCCCAGATTTAATGAAATATCCTTTGAGGTTCCTCAATACTACACCTTACCTTAATAAATAGTCTCTTTGTTAAAACCAAATTATCCTAATTTTGGTGAGCCATCTGTTTTCCTTCTGTGATTGGTTCAGATGGGAAATTTCCTTACTATGATCATACATTGTGTTACATTAGTAAAGTATATAAATAAAGATAGAATATATCTGGTCTTTGTCCAAGGTTCCTGGCGCAGAGGTATAAAAACACTTGGAATTTCCTGAGTGATACAGTGTTAGGTTAATGGGGTGACTCTTGGTAGGCCCCAACATAGCTTCAGGATGGGGTCTGGTCCTCAGAAGATCAAACACATGTTTTGAGAGTTGGGGACTTTGAGTTAGCCTGACCTCTACAGAGCAGAGTGGGACTGGAGATTGAGTTCAATTCACAGCTGATGATTTAATCTATTTAATCAATTGTGACTAAATTACAAAACCACAATTAGAACTTCAGTGGATGATGTGCCTAGAGGGTGACATGTCCTTTCTCCATGTGAAGATGGCATCGGAACTCTGCATCATTCCCTTCTAGAACTCACCCTATGTATCTTTTATAGTAAAATTGTAATCATTAAGTATAGCACTTTCACAAGTTCTTTGAGTCATTCTAGTACATTATCAAATATGAGGGGATTATGGGAACCCTCACATTTGTAGTCAGTTTGTTGGAAGTCCAGGTTGCCTGACAACCCCCAAAATATAGCTGGCATCTGAAGGAAGGGCAGTCTTGAGGCAGATGAAGCCCTAAACCTGTGGAGTCAGATGTTAACTCTCCAGGTGGTTCAGTGTCAGACTTGTATTGTAGTATATTCAGTTGGGAATGGAACAGAACAAATGTATCCCAAATCATGAGGCAGCATCATGTTTTAAATTGTGAAACTTCAAACACATTCCCATTAACACTGAACTTCCACGATCACATTAGTATGTCTCAGTTTTAGTAATATAATTAATTAATACTATGAAATGTCACAGAGGAGAACACTGGTTTTGGTGAATCTTACAAGTTCTGATATATTTCATTCTTATTAATTTTTCAAATTCTTTGGTTTGGATTTTGATCTCTTTTTTGGTCCAAGAGTTAATATTTCTCTTTTAATTTCCAGGTGTTTTGTTTTTGTTTTTATTACTTTAAAAAATATTGTAACTATATCACATTTTGAACAGAGAGCTTGTTTGGTACTATACCTGCTTCTGGGAATTGTTAAGCTTTTCTTTTCAGATCACTATCTAGTTTTCTTTTAAGAAACAGTCACAGATACATGAAAATAAGATACAGCTTCTGACTTCCTGATGTTGAAAGCATTTTATATTTATCAGATAAAGTTTATTAATTTTGCCCTAAAACCCTTAGTAATTTTTTATTTACTTGATTTATTCTGGCCTTTGAGAACTGAGACAAAGTCTCTTACTAATATTGTTTCTATTACTTCTCATTGTATTTCCTGGAGTTTTGCATTATGAATATTATTGATATGTTATTTGGTGCATAGAAGTTGACTGAAGATTTATTATTGTATTTTGTATTTTTATTATTATAAAACATTTTTCTCTGTCGTATGTGATGTTTTTGCCTTGATTAAATTTTCTCAATTTTAATAGGGACTCCTGATGTTGATTACTCTTTTAAAAATATTTCTCCTTGTTCTTTCTGTTTCTTTGTAATTGCCTTGCATTTTTTGGCTCATCTTAGTTTTTTACATTCAACTTTTTTGAATCACCCTGCTTTAGATGTATACTTTGTATACAGAATATTCTTGTGGTTTTGGAATCTAATATGTAATTATTGTTTTTCTTTCAAGTTTTTTTTTGCATGAGATCTGTTTTCTGTGTGTGTGTGTGTGTGTGTGTGTGTGTGTGTGTGTGTGTGTGTGTGTATACCTATGTGTCTTTTTATTATGACAATGTATAAGGTTTATGGTCGTTGTTCTTCTTGTGGTTAATTAACTCCATGACTTTCAATTTTATTTTTAGACCTTTCTTTAATGATGTATCTTTTTAAATACAGAATTTGTTGCTTCCTGAGACAGCAGAAATTAGAACAATTCCCTTCTGTATTTGTCATCCATTGCCATGATAATGCTGCATAACAAACCACTTCATTTTTTTAAAGATTTTATTTATGTATTTCACACACACACACACACACACACACACACACACACACACACACACACACACAGAGCCAGGGAGACAAGTGCGGGAAACAGCAGAGGGAGAGGGAGAAGCAGACTCCCCACTGAGCAAGAAGCCTGATGCGGGGCTTGATCCCAGGACCCTGAGATCATGACCTGAACTGAAGGCAGATGCTTAACTGAATAAGACACCCAGGAGCCCCAACAAACCACTTCAAAATTCACCATTTCAAAACATTAAGTATGTCAGTGATTTAGGATGAGCTTGGCTGAACAGTTATTTTGGTTTTGTTTGGATTCACTCAGTTGAATAATTGGCCACAGATCAGCTGGTCTAGGATAGTCACTGTTGGGATGACTGAGGCAACTCAGCTCTGTTTCACATGTTTTCTTTTCTAGCAAGCTAACCCAGACATATTTTTATTCTGAAAGTAGAGGAACCAAAGAGAACAAGAAAAAAACCCACAAGACTTCTTTCAACTTAGATTTGGAATTAATATACTGTTACTTCTGCTATACTATTGGCCAAAGTAAGGTATAGGCTAGTCCAGATTTAAGGAGTGTGAAAATAGTTTCTGTCTTTTTAGTGAGGCAATAATCAATATCACATGGTGAAGGATGTGAAAACAGAGAACTGAAGAACTGGGCCAATTAGTGTAATCAATTTAATCATAGCCCTAATAGCTATTTATTCACATTCCTCACATATGCAAAGTATACTTCTCTTCATCTCAAGTTATGCCCCTCTATTTACTCCAAATTCACTTTAAAATTGGTCATTGGCATCCTCCCTGCCACCCGTGAGTTAATCTCTTCTTGTACTACTTCTAATATACAGCTAAATGCAACCAGATAAGTGCATTTAAACCAGTATTTAACTAACTAAATGCAACACAATATTTTACCTGGTGATCACTTTTGCCAAGTCCCACAGTTTCTTTCATCAGGTAAATCTTTCATGTTACCACAAGAAATAGTATTACCAATTGTTTTGCCAGTACAGAATATGGGTTGCCATTTCGCCAGCTTCCTAGAACAGTTTCGTTTCCATTTTTCCACTTCCTCTAACAGTTTCTACATCACTTTCCTAGCCTCTGCCCCCAATTTTATCTCACATGCTACATAGTTTACATTTTTATTATGGCAGCTTCAACTAAAAAGTATGAGGTCTGCCATGTCTGGCTAGTTTGAATCCTACCCTGTGTCTGTTAATTTCCAATAAAGGCATCGGAAAATTGCTGAGTCAGTGTTCAACCTAAGTGATTTCATACCATTAATGCAAATCTAACACTCAATATTGTTTTTTAAAAATTAAATATATTTATCTAGTACAATTTTTTCTGGTAAAGATTTTTTTAGGGCAATTTTAGGTTGACAAAAAATTGAGAAGAAGATGCAGAAATTTCCTATATACCCCTTGCCCCCACTCTTACATAGCCTCCTTCATTATCGACATTTCCCACTGAATTGGTACATTTGTTATACCTGATGAACTCATATTGAAAAATGTAATTACCTAAAGTCCATAACTTATCTTAGGGTTCACTCTTGCTATTGTATATTTTATGGGTTGGGACAAATGTATTATGATACATATCTATCATTATAGTATCATATAGGGTGTTTTCATTGCACTAATAATCCTCTGTGCTCTGCCCATTTATTCTTCTCCCAGCCCCAAACCATGGAAACCACTGATTTTTTTACTCTCTCCTAGTTTTGCCTTTTCCAGAATGTTAATATAGTTGGAATCATAAAATACATGGCCATTTCATATTGGCTTCTTTCACTTAGTAATATGCATTTAAGCCTCCTTCATGTCTTTTCATGACTTGAAGCTCACATATAAACTTTAGAATGAGTTTGTTGATATTCACAAAGTAAATTGCTGGAATTCTGATTGGGATTGCATTGAAATTATAGATTAAACTGGGAAGAGATCTTGACAATATTGAGTCTTCCTATCCATGAACATGGAATATCTCTTCACTTTAGTCATTCTTTGATTTCATTCCTTAGAATTTTGTACTTATATAGATCTTACACATATTTTGTTAGATTTATACCTCTGTATTTCACTTTTTTTGGTAGTAATATAAATGGTATTTAAAAAAATTAATTGGTGTGTAGTTGACATACAATATTATATTAGTTTCAGGTATACAACACAGTGATTTGATGCTTATATACAGTACAAAATGCTCACTATGTTAAGTGTAATTACCATCTGTCAGTGCAAATGTGTTTTTAATTTCAAATTCCACTTGTTCATTCCAGGTACCTGGGGAAATGGTTGACTTTTGTATATTAATCCTGTATTCTACAAACTTGCTATTACTGCTTATTAGTCCTAGGAGTTTTTGTTAATTCTTTTAGATTTTCTATATAGACACTCATGTCACCTGTGAATAAAATCAGTTTTATTTCTCCCTTCCCAATCTCTTTTCTTTACTTTCCTTGTCTTATTACAGAAGCTAGAACTTCTAGTACAATGTAAAAAGGGGGTTGTAAGAGGGGATAGCCTTGTTCTGTATCTGATCTTAGTGGGTAAGCTTTGAGTTTCTTATAGTTAGGTATGTTAGTTGTATGTTTTTTGTAGATATTCTTTATCAAATTGAGGAAGTTGCCCTCTATTCCTAGTTTGCTGAGAATCTTAAATCATGAATGAATGTTGGTTTTTGCCAAATGCTTTTTCCTCACCTACTGATATAATCATGTGATTTTTCTTAGCCTATTAATATAATGGATTAATTATTTATTTATCTTAATCATTTTTTTTAAAGATTTTATTTATTTATTTGAGAGACAGAGAGAGAGGGAGAGCACAGAGAGAGAAGCAGACTCCCCACTGAGTAGAGAGCCTGATATGGGACTCAATCCCAGGACCCTGAGATCATGACCTGAGCTGAAGGCGGACACTTAACTGAATGGAGCCATCCAGGTGCCCACCTTACTGGATTATTGATTGTTAAACAAGCCTTGCATACCTGAGATGAATCCCACTTGGTTGCATTATATAATTCTCTTTATACATTGTTGAGTTAGATATACTAATATCTTGTTGAGGATTTTTGCATCTGTGCTGATCAGTGATATTTGTCTGTAGTTTTAGTGTCATTATCTGGTTTTGGTATTAGGGTAATGCTGGCCTCAAAGAATGAGTTAGGAAGCATAAACTCTGTTTCTATTCTCTGAAAAAGATTATAGAAAATTGATACACTTTCTTCTTTAAGTTTCATAAAATTTACTATTGAGCCCTTCTGGACATGGTGCTTTCTGTTTGGGGAAGTTATTGATTATTAAATTTCTTAAATGGATATAGAACTATTCAGATTGTCTATTTCTTCTTGTGCAAGTTTTGGAAGATTGTGCCTTTCAAGGAATTGGTACATTTCATCTAAGTTATAAAATTTGTGGGCAAGTTATTAAATTTGTTCACACTATTTCTTTATTATCTTTCTAATGTTCATGGGATCTGTACTGATGTCACCTCTTTCATCTTTCATATTAATAATCTGTGCCTTTTTCTTTTTTCGTAGCTATCTGGCCAAAGGTTTGTCTATTTTATTGATATTTTCAAAGAATCAGCTTTTGATTTCATTGATTTTTTTCTACTGATTTCCTGTTTTCAATTGTACTGATTTCTGCTCTAATTCTTATTATTTCTTCTCTTCACTTAGTTTGGATTTAATTTGCCCCTATTTTTCTAATTTCTTAAGGTGTTCAATATTGGTTTTAAAGCATCTAAGCTTACAATGCAGAGATGGACAGAAGTCTATATCCTAATTATATGAAATCTTAGGACTGGGGCAGAAGTGATGAAAGAAGTAATGGGGAATGCTTAATCCTTTGGTTTTAGGAATCTGGCACTTCTTTCACTTGTTCAAATCAGACATTTTAGATAAAGGGAAAATACTACATGTTTTCTAACTACTGTGCCTGAGGGAAGATTCCTGGTATGTAGCTTGTTCTTGCCTGGAGGTTGCTCCTATGTAATTATGGCAGTTGGAGGTGTAAATTATCTGACCTGCTGGGGACTGCTGTTGAGTGTCTTATGTAATCAAAAGAGACTCAATAGGATTGAGAATAACAAACTGATTTTATAATGTTGTTGAATATTTCAAACCTTTTAAGTTGTGTGACTGACAGTTGTCAGAACTGTTAGCTAATTTGTTAATCTTTTGTTAATTTATTGTATATTTGTGTAAATATTTTGTATTATTAATTGCCTTGTTTTTGTTAATAAATTGTCTCTGAAAAACCTCAAGAAAGAGGCCTTGAATCTGTAGTAGATATGTCAAGCAGTTAAACCGATTTAGTAATAAAGTGTTGAGATGGATATCTAGTCAAGTAATGCAGGAAATAAAGACCATGGATGGTCCTTTTAATGTGTAAATTCTGACACCATAAATTATTATCTTGTAGCATTTAATAAACTTTCTAAACCTCAGTTTCCTCATCTTTAAAAGGAATTGTTACAAATATTGTATAAACTCTTTTGTAGGGTGAAATGAAATGTTTATAAAATCCAAAGCACTGAGCTAGCTCCACAGCAAATGCTCAAGAGATGTTAGCTTCTTCCCTTTCCTCTATTTTCTACACTTATTCTAAGATCTGAGTTTTATTAATAAATATTTAAAGACTACTCTTTAATCTGAAATGCTTCATATATTAGGTTCTTTTTCATATGAAGTCTCAATTATGAAAAATTATTTTTATTATGGTTAGCCTATATGAGAACTAGGCTAAGAAATAATTTTCTTGATGTAAAAATGGGTAGAAATAAGTGTATTTTTAAAGTCCCTCTGGGGCGCCTGGGTGGCTCGGTCATTAAGCATCTGCCTTCGGCTCAGGTCATGATCCTGGGGTCCTGGGATCGAGCCAGCATCTGGGCTCCCTGCTCAGCGGGAAGCCTGCTTCTCCCTCTCCCACTCCCCCTGCTTGTAGTCCCTCTCTTGCTGTCTCTCTCTGTCAAATAAATAAAATCTTTTAAAAAAAAGATAAAATAAAATCCCCTTACTATAAGTCAAATTTATTCTCAAACAGCTTAGTGTTTTTTTTCAATTTGCGAAATATATTTACATGATTCCTACATTTATGGGATGAACAAATTGTTATGAATTCACCCAGATATAATGCTTCCCAAATTGTGGAATTTAGGCTTTTTTGTGGTTGTTGTCAGTATGAAGTCTCTCTTTTTGCTACTAGCAAAATGGTCTAGATTATTCTACTTAAAGATGTGTAGTTACTGCCGGCAAGGCAAACAGTGCTGAGTACTTTTCAAGAATCATATCCTCCAGATTTGATGTGCTAATAACCAAGGCCAGTCCTTGGCAAAAAGGCAAAACTTGTCTCAGTTAGTTCCTTCATATTTCATTTTGTACTTTATTTATTTTTGGTAGTAAATTTTTCCTTTTTTTTTTTCTAACAGCTTCATTTTGCTTTATTCTTACTTTCACTGTGAGGTAAATATATTTATTCTAAACTAAAAATCTACTAGGCAATGCATACAAGGAGATATTCCTTTCTTTCCCATGCAAATTTATTTTTTTGGAAAAATATAACTCTTTCTGATATTTTGGCTATGTAGGCCAAGTATGGCATTGTTCTCTCTTCTAGAACGGAAAAGATGCACATATTTTCTACAGTAAATTTTCATACTGAGTTCACTGAAATAAACTGCTTTACATTTCTGTTTAGCACTTTAGGATTTCAAAACAGCTTATATATTTTATCTTAATAATTGTGTAAGATAGACAAGCTAGATAGCTTTGTTGCTATTGTATAGATAAATAAACAGGAAATCAAAGATTCTAAATGATACATCAAGAATGTAGTAGCTGGAGGATGGGCTGGAAACCCAATCTTGATTTTCTGCTATCCCACCATGCCTCTCTATTTATAACTCAAATAAACATTAGCTGACTGTTTATGGCAGGTAAGTTTGGGATATGTGATTATTTGTATTAATTCTGACATGTCAAAGCATAAGATTTTTTTTCTACCAATAATTATAGTGAACTGTGTAAAAAGAAAGCTTATAATTCTAGCTTTTGTTATCACATAGTAATTGATAACTGTTAACCTATAGCCAGGTACATTTGGTTAGAATTATTTATCTAGTGAGTGAATTTGTCCTGGGCTATGCTGACCAGTGTCAGGCAATGCCAGATGACTAGACATGAATGCAT
Organism: Zalophus californianus; assembly: GCF_009762305.2. Taxonomy (NCBI): domain Eukaryota; kingdom Metazoa; phylum Chordata; class Mammalia; order Carnivora; family Otariidae; genus Zalophus; species Zalophus californianus. The sequence goes on from NC_045597.1 coordinate 19,023,326, forward strand.
CGGAATTTTGTAATTAGAGTCTGTTCTAAACAAACAAAAAAAAAAACAAAGTTGAAACATTCCCTACCCTCTTGATAAATTATTCTAGTCCCAAGCCTAAGTCAGAATCCAGAAGAAATATTTTTCTCAAATAAAAGCACGTGGATCCAAGCCACTTTTTGTCAAACTTTCATGGTATAGGCATCAGCAAAAAAGGAATTGCAATTCATTGAACTAACTGCATATGCTTGTTCCTTTCAAGCCTATCAAATCTACGAAGTCCATATTATTGGCTCATTTTACAGATGAGAAAACTGAGGCTCAGAGAGACTAACTGTTAACTGCTGATAATGACAGAGCTCAAATTTGAATAAAGTGCTCCCAAACCAAAGTTTGTATTTTTTCTACTTTCCCACGAACCCTCTCTCAAAAAAACAGAGTTCTATACTTTCTGTAATCTCAAATATTTGTACAAATTTTATTCTAAACAGATAATCAATTCTTTAGTAAATTAGGCAACATTTTTATTTGTCTGACTAACCAGAAGAGTTTAAAAAAATAGTGAGACAGACTGTAGAATTAAAATATGTTCATTAATGGGGCTACTGAGTGGCTCAGATGGTTAAGCATCTGCCTTCAGCTCAAGTCATGATCTCAGGGTCCTGAGATCAGGCCCAGGGTTGGCATTCCTGCTCAGCTGGGAGTCTACTTCTCTTTCCCCACTCCTGCTGTCTCTTTCTCACTCTCTCCTCAAATAAATAAATAAAATCTTAAAAAATATAAAATAAAATAAAATAAAATAAAATATGTTCATTAAATTAATATATTGGGACTATACCAAAATAAAAAGCTTTTGCTAAGCAAAGGAAATCATCAACAAAATAAAAAGGCAACCTACTGAATGGGGGAAAATATTTGCAATGTATGTCTAATAAGGGTTTAAGATCCAAAGTATATAAAGAACTTATACAACTCAACACCAAAAACCAAAAAATCCAATTTAAAAATAGGCAGAGGCCCTATACAGACATTTTTCCAAAGAAGACTTACAGATGGCCAACAGAAACATGAAAAGGTGCTCAACATCACTAGTCATCAGGGAAATGCAAATCAAAACCACAATGATATATCACTTTACAACTATTAGAATGGTTAAAAGCAGAAACACAAGAAACAACAAGTGTTGGTGAGAATGAGGAGAAAAGGAACCCTCATGCTCTACTGGTGGGAATGCAAACTGGGGCAGCCCCTGTGGAAAAGAGTATGGAGGTCCTTCAAAAAAATTAGAAATAGAATTACCATACAATCCAGTAAATCCACTACTGGGTATTTACCAAAGAAAACAAAAACACTAATTCGAAAAGAGATATGCACTCCCATGTTTCTTGCAGCCTTATTTATAATAGCTAAGATATGGAAGCAGCTCAAGAGATGAATGGATAAAGAAAATGAAATATTACCCACCATAAGAAAGAATGAAATCTTGCCATCTGCAACAACATGGATGGACCTAGAGGATATAATGCTAAGTGAAATAAGTCAGTCAGAGAAAGACAAATACCATATGATTTCATTCATATGCGGAACTGAAGAAATAAAATAAATGAACAAACAAAGGAAAAAAAGTGACAGATGAAGAAACCAAACTCTTAAATACAGAGAACAGACTGGTGGAGGTGAGGCTGGTGGGGGGAATGGGTAAAATAGAAAAAGGAGATTAGGAGTGCACTTACCTTGATGACCACTGAGACATGTAAAGAATTGTTGAATCATTATATTGTACACCTGAAACTAATATAACACTGTATATTAACTATACTTGAATAAAAAATATTATCATTAAACCATTTTTGAAAATATTGGACTATATTAAATAATTACACATAATTTAAATCCCATGCTTAATACAAGTTTGATCTGGAGATAAGGCATGCCTCTGATATGCTACAGTACTTGTCCCTGGAGTATAAAAAATTATTTGTACATGGGATGACTGGGTGGCTCAGTCATTAAGCATCTGCCTTTGGCTCAGGTCATGATCTCAGGGTCCTGGGATCGAGCCCCACATTGGGCTCTTTGCTCAGTAGGGAGTCTGCTTCTCCCTTTCCCTCTGCGGTTTCCCCCACTTGTCTCTCTGGCCCTCTCTCTCTCTGTGTCAAATGAATAAATAAAATCTTTAAAAAAAATGAAATGGTTTGTTATATGGCATTATCATGGAAATGGATGACAAATACAGAAAGGAAGTGCTCTAATTTCTACTCTCTCAGGAAGCAATAAATTCTATATTAAAAAAGATGCCTCAGGGGCTCCTGGGTGGCTCAGTCATTTAGCATCTGCCTTCAGCTCAGGTCATGATCCCAGGGTCCTAGGATCAAGTCCTACTTTGGGCTCCTTGCTCAGTGGGGAGCCTGCTTCTCCTTCTGCCTGCTGCTCCCCCTGCTTGTGCTCTCTCTCTCTCTGACAAATAAATAAATAAAATCTTAAAAAAAAAATTATTTGTACAGAAGAGGAAGCTCAGCATGGTTAGTGAAGATTTGCCAGCATAAAAATTTAGAAGGCATTGACCTGTGTAGCTACATGTGAAATAGACAGATATTCAAAAGATTTGTGTGTTCTACTTACAAATTTAAATTTTAATTACCATGGCTCATGATAAAAAGGCTCCTTAATACTATATTTGTAAAAACTACAGATTTAATTTCCCAGAAAAAATTCTTTATGATTAATTATATGCAACACCCCTAAGAGATCCTCAGTACTTTGTTTTAGCAAAGTTTCTGTATAAAAATAATATATACATTTACATATATATATATGTAATAACTCATTAAGGATTCATTTTGAATATTGTTTTGCATTTTAAATACTGTTTGGTAAATTCTGTTTTTGACAGCAGTGAAATGATTTAGTTTGGAGTGGGCTCTTGGTCATGCTGAAGGACTGTAATAAATCAGTTCCATAAAAAAAATTGAATGTACGTCACTATATTAGCTCTAGGCCATTCAAAAGCAACTAAGCTTTTGTTTTACCTCAAAAAGGAATGTTTAATTCATTAGAACAGGTAGAAAAAACATGTTTATGCTTTTTCTTGGTATTTTACTTGAAGATTAATCTTTTGTTCACTACTGGATCTGTACAAAACAAATCTATTTGAAAGGAATTAACTGTCACGCAGTGTGTGGGTCTTAGTTTTCTTAAAGTGAATAGGAAATATTGGGGGCCTAAACAATATTTCAGTTTCAGGGTAATGTGTTTTCTGGTTTCTACCCTGTCAGATTCTCACCCTGGTCTCCAGGGAGGCGAGAAGAGATTGCCAATTTGACATATTTTGCCTAGAGCAAGTCCCGAAACTAGGATTTATATTATTCATTTGACTGAGTGCTGATTTCCATAGATTTGCCATGGGTGAGAATACAATCCATTTCCTTAAAAAACTTAACACCTTTCTTTTACAAATGAAGTTGTATTTTGTAGGAAATAATGAGGGAAAAAAGAATTAAGAGAATGTTTAAAACAATATTTTTATATGTTAAACTAGGTAAATTGAGACTTTCAAATACTTTTAATTTTATTAACTAATTTATTTTAGAGATATAGGAAAATTCAGAACTCTGAACATTCCTTTTTGGCCACAGATTTTAAAAAAAAATCACATATAGAGAAAAATAAGGTATAAATCCTGAGAATTTTTGTTTTTTCAATATCTGCATTACAACAGAAAAATATAAAGTATAAATACTCTGATGAAGTAAGTGAAATATGACTTATCTCTTCTGCCCCCAGATGTTAGTTTTCACTGATAAAAATCATCTTAAGTTGCTGACTGTTCTTATAGAGATGCATTACCCACGGACTCAGTTAACAAAGATTAACGATGATATTAAAATTTTCAGAGATTAATAGAAATTCATAATCATATTCTGCTATATTGGAGAAGCTTTTGAAAATTGGGAATAACCCATAATTATATTCCAACATAAAATTATATTTTTTATATATAATTATATTCCAGACATAAAATTTTTGTTCTTCAAATTCAAGGATAAAACAGTGGAAAAGTTCTATGACATCAGGAAAAAGATCCCCCTCTACAATTAGGTGACAAATACAAAATAAGTACCCCAAACCATGATTTATCTGTGGTATTAGATGAGAATTAACTTTACACCATTCATTCTCTAATGCCTAGTCACTTTTTAAATTTTTTCTATAATGACTACCACAACTATATTAGTCTTTACAATGAGAAAAGTCCCCATGATAATCTCTCCAAACGCCTCCCAAACCGGTGTCTTGACCTGAATTCCCCGCATCTGTTAATATCATTAATAGATGAACCAGGCTTGACATACTGTAATATCTCTTATACTAGTTCTTATGCTGTATCTCTATCTTCCATAAAATGCCAATTTATGAATATTACACATTCATAATGCCTTCTTAATCACCTTGTTTTTCCCTAATTCCATTGCCATTGCCTATATGAAATAGGATAAGTTAATTCAGACTTTTCTAATAGAGAAAATAAATTTCTTCCACTTTTCAGAACTTAAATATCTCACTTCCACCATCTCCAAACACCCAAATATCAACTCAGAGTTTAAGAATTAAACCTTTCCTGATGTAGAGCAAAAATAAATAGTTATTTGCTGAATTGGTTTTAATGGACTATCAGAGTCCATTAGCATCTGCCTTCAGCTCAGGTCATGATCCCAGAAATAATTAGGTAGAAAGGATTTTTGCATAGCACTTAGAAAGGAGAAAAAAAGTATATGAAGAAGCAAGAAGGAAGGAAAAACATCTGAGTGAGGAAGTCATGTCATGGTCTAAAAAGATTACAGGATGAAAGAGGAAAAAGAAAAGATTCCAGATTTTCAATAAGAGAGAGGGTCAATATTTGCCTGTTGGGTAGACTTGGAAGAGGACCACTCTGAGGGGCACTGCTGACATGCCCAGGTACAAGATCTGGCCTCCCATACTGTGCCTCTCTTTGCCTCATCCAGGTTTTATGCTAGTGTTTTTACTGAATGAGATTCTCCTTTCATCCAGCCATTGGGTAACTATCCAGTAGGAGGGATGCTATTCTGTGTCATGGGATTTTATTTGGTCTTCATCTCATAACACACAGAACACCATTAAGGTCAATACAGGGCTGAGTTTCCCGCCCAGTCTCTAATTTCCATATATGCTTGGGGATTAGCTGAACTTAATCAACTCTAGAGACACCCAGAGCACAATGGTGCTTAATGATACATTGAGACATGTAGTTCTTAAAGATAGCTTAGCTCATCTCTGATTTATCGTCTTTTTCTTTTCCCATTGTTAAAAGATATATATATATATATATATATATATACACACACACACACACATACATATATATATAGCTAAACCTTGACTCTCATAAAAAATATAAAATGAGCACGTCAAAGATTTAACTCATGAATTTAGGATGTACCCAGTTAGATGTTACAACCAGTTCAAAAGACGATTCAAAAAGCATAGACATATAGGCCATGAAATGATTTTACAGAGTGAAGTAAAACTGACTCTCTGTCACAGGGATAGGGGAAGTGGGGTTAGGGAGGAGAAACAAAACATCCCTCCATCAGACAGAATTTATTTGCATGCTAACAGGCAAGAGTTATTTGCAGGGCTATCAGTTATCTACAACTTGCAGAGTTGTCAAATAGCTCAAAAGACCATGAAAAATGCCAATCCCTTAGGTTCAGAAACTGGAAGGATGGATGTTTTTTAGATCAGAGGTTAGCAAACTTTTTCTATGAAGGACCAGATATTAGGCTTTATGGGCCACACACACTGTCATTTATTCATCCCATTTTTTGTTCTGTTTTGTTTCATTTTGCAACCTTTTAAAAATACAAAAACTATTCACAGCTCAATGCTATACAAAAATAGGCCGCTGTCCCGAATTGGCCCATGGGTCCTAGTCATCCGGTAACTTTTTTGGGTCCATTTCAAAGTCTTTCACAATTTTTTTTCTGACAGCATCTGGACCCCTCCTTCATTTTGTTGCAAAGTAATTCTTTTAAGGTACTAATCTGGTCAAAGACTCCTTCTTCTCAAAGGATTTCAATAGGTCCTTGCAGAATTAATTAAATACAAACTTTCCAGACCTGGCATTCAGGACTCCAATCACACATTTGAATGCTGCAGATTTATTCCCCTGGATCTTTCCATGTATGAACCACCTATTCTTACTTAATTATGCCCCATATTCTCACTTCTATAAATTGCCTCATGTTTAAACTATTACACAGGATTCTTCCCCTTTAGAAATCCTAGCTTCCTTACAAGGTCGATTTCAAAAGCTGTTGGCTCAATAATGTCCTCCTCAACCTTTTTCCAGGGAGAACATTCTTGTTTGAGCTCTCCTAACATTAGCATCATTATTTATATCCTTCACACTAATCTTCCTAATATTAATTCATCTTTACCTATATTATTTCCTGTCCTTGTTTGTGCTGCTATAGCAGAACTACCTTAGAATATGTGACTTATAAATAACAAAAATTTATTTTTTACAGTTCTGAAGGCTGAAAAGTCCAAAATCAAGGCAGCAGGCAGATGTGGTGTCTGGTAAGGTCCCACTTCCTCATTCACAGACAGCTGATTTTTCACTATAATGTCACATAGTGGAAGGGGCGAAGGGGCTCCGTGTGGTCTCTTTTCTAAGGGCACTAATCCCATTATGAGGGTTCTGCCCTCATGACCTCACCACCTCCCAAAGGCCCACCTCCAAATACTATCACACTGGGGATTAGGTTTCATCATATGAATTTTAGGGGGATACATTCAGTCTGTAGTACATCCCATTCAATAGTGATTTTTTTTTTCTTATTTACCTAATCTAGGCCTTTCAAAGATTAGGTGCTCAGGAAACTTTTGTTGTATTCCATCATTTGTGTCTTCTCTTGTTCTTGCATAATTTTCAGTTTGCTAAGACTTTTTATTGACTTCCTGAAATAACTTAACAGCGTTTATTCCCTTTATGCCATTAGCCAGTCTGATATCAATGGGAAATCACTTAACATTCTTATTTTAGTTACCTAATGCTGCATACCAAATTTCCCTAAAGCTTATTAGTTTAGAATTAAAGGCACACTTATGATTTAAATGGTTTCCATGCATGAAATCTCTGTATGTGACTTCGTTGGGTTCTTTGGCACATAGTCCCTCATAGTACTTCAATCAAGATGATTCCAGAGCTGAGTCACCTCAAAGTTCAAATGGGGAAAGATCCTCTACAAAGTTTACTCACGTGCTTTTGGCAGGATTCAGTTCCCCATGGATTGTTGGACTGGGGGCCCTCATTTTCTCACTGGCTGTTGGTCAGAGGCATCCTTCCATTCCCTGTGGCTTCTCCATAGGCCAGCTCACAATATGGTGGCTGCTTCATTAGACTGGGCCAGTAAGAAGAGCCAGGGGGAGAAAGAGAGGAGGACAGAGAGAGAGAGAAAGAAGTCGTTTTTTATAACCTAATCTCAGAAGTGACATTCCATTACTTCTGTTGTTTGCTATTTGAGGGGCAAATCTCTAGGTCCAGCCCATAGTCAAAAGGAGAGAATTACCCAAGGGTATGAATACCAGGAGGTGGGATCATTGGGGGCCATTTGGAGTTAGCCTGCTACAATTCTCTAAACTTCAGTTTTCAACCACTCAGATGATGGTAATAATGTTGAATCGACCTAATTCAGAGAACTGCAACATTAAAATGCTATTATAAATTAAAAATGTGAAGAGTGGTTTCTAAATGTAAGAAGACCATGGGAAACCTTCTGTCAAACAAAGAAGAAATTGTCAGATTGATCATATTTAAGGAAAAAAATCAGAATTAATCTTCAGCAAAAATTACTGTTTACTGAAAATGGTTAAGTCTGACTATACATTTTCCCCTCTATTATCTAAGCATCCAGCTTTTGGGAATCTACACTTTCTTCTCATCTCATTATAGTGTTGCACATTTAAAACAGACATACTTGCATTTTAAAAGAGCCTTTAGAAAGAGAAAGTAATCTTATGACAAAGGAAAGGTTCTCAGGCATCCACGAAAGTCTCTAATTTTGAAAGATCTCTTTCCTAGAAATCTTGAAAGTGAATGTTTACTCTGCTTACATACATATTAGAGCCCTTAGAAGTTATCTTTAAAATGTCTAGTTAACCTGGTTTAATCACCATTGTTTTGACTCTTACTGCTGCAAAAATTATTGCAACTGCAGTATGTCATTGTTCCAGTAGATGGCAAAAGCATACTATGCACCAAATTGAAATAACTAAAAACATGTATATTGAAGGCAAGAACAAATGGTCTCAACCTGTTTTAAAAATCTGCCTTTGTTGTGTTAGGGACACCATGAATGTAAAGGGAATTGTAGCATTCCATCACAGACACCTCTGATTCAGACAGGGTTTACAGAATATTCTACAGAAAAAACAACAACAACAAAAATAGTTCATAGAAACGAGTGCTCTCATGTAGAATTAAGTTACGCCTGTGTTAATCTTGTAGTCAATTCAATTAGGCTTTTTTTTCTTTTTTCTTTTTGGTTTTATTTTAATAAAACAGAGTGTGTTTTATATGGAAATGATTTTAATTAAAAGAAAAGGCATATGGCACTTTGTAATTATAAACCATGAAGATAAGTTGCTTAGATAGTGGTGTCCTGCAATGGGAGTTAAAAGACACAGAAAGACATAAGACATTTATATTCAATTGCTATTTTTCAGTTATATGATACCAGCATTTCCCAAAGAATGTACATATATTTGCACATATTGTAATTTAGAAAGCATGTATGCTTAACGATTTTGCTGCTATTCTTGCCTATTTATGTTCTTGCTAATTTGACAATACTGTAATTCAAACCGAGAATATTATGCAGTGATGTGACTGTAACTGCTGAGAAATAAGGATGGTGACATTTATATTCGTGCAACATAAACGTAAATTAGGCAAAATTCAGCTTTTTTTCCTGGCATTGATGCTATATAGAAAGGATGCACACAACAAATTTCAGCAAGGTAAATCTTAATTTTGTTTTCATTACATCAAATGAAAGGTATTCCCACTGAGGAAAAATTCCTATAATACATGTTGATAATAATGCCCAGTGCTCTGTTGCTTTATTTGTCCTTTTGGCCTCAGCTGAACATTATGTCCAGCTGTGCCTGTGAGGCACCCTATACTTGGTAGGGTGCTCCTCTTGGGGAAAAGCCACATCTAGCCCCCATAGGTATGAGGAAGTTTGCTGGCGATGCTTCGCAGTGGGAAGATGGGTAGGATTTTAGTTGGAGCTAGCTCAGGTTGTCAAATCTGAGAGCTGAAGCAGTATCATAAAGGGAAATGAATCCTGGGGTTTTTTGGAAAATTAGAGCAAGACTGGATGAGCTGAGAGATTGATTTGGGCAGTTCAGGAATTAGTGTTTGAATAGAGGCTGTATGGCTGGGTACTTTTTCAGTGTAGTGTTCCGGAAGACTTTCTGTTTAAAGGCACTAACTAAAAGAGCATTACATCGATGCCTTTAGGGATTGTCGATCTACAAAGTCCTCTCTGTTTCTTGAGTTTTGCTGATAACTGAGACCCAATTAGATTGTAAATGGGATTTGGATTACTTTTTGCTTGATACATTACCTTACATATGCTTATAGCAAGGCTTTGTTGGCATTTTTCTATCCACTGTAGACATCTTTCAGGACAACCCATTTGACCGGGCATTTTATTATCTTAAAGTATTTGGTTTTGAAATAACATTTTAGAGAATTTAATGTGTCTTCTGCATTAAGACAAATCTATTTTAGCACTAGTCTTTTTGGTACCTCATTGTTCCCCTTTCTTTCTCCGGAAGAAGTTGATTTCCCTTTATAGATTTTAACTTATGTTTTTTTTTTTTTTTAAAGATTTTATTTATTTATTTGACAGAGAAAGACACAGTGAGAGAGGGAACACAAGCAGAGGGAGTGGGAGAGGGAGAAGCAGGCTTCCCGTGGAGCGGGGAGCCTGATGTGGGGCTCGATCCCAGGACCATGGGATCATGACCTGAGCCAAAGGCAGATGCTTTAACGACTGAGCCATCCAGGCACCCCATTAACCTATGATTTTTATTTATCCGGCTTTTAATTCCACTGAGATTTTTTACTTAGAAAATAGTTTTATCAAGGTTTTCTTAATAACATAAAGTAAGAATACCCATCCATTCCTTTTTTATATGCATATTTTCCTCTATTCTAGATACTGTATTAAATCAATTTCACAAATGCATAAGTGTATATCATAACACAAATTAGCTTAAAATAATATATCTTGAGAATGAGTATCTTGAAAAATTCGGCAAAAGGAAAAATCAGGTTTGAAGACCTGATGACCTGGTAGTGAAAATGGTATTAGAAATCTTACCTATATGGCTTTCACATCTGACATTATTAGAAAAGACAGCAGTAGCATTAATTTTGATTTACCAAATTTGATATGGAAGAAAGTGTTAAGGTCTCTATCCACGTCAATTTCAATGAAATATTTATAATTTGTTTTCTTTGTTGAAGACAGCATTTAGGCAGAGAAGCTCTTTGATGCTTGTTTCTGTGTCTTGCCTTCAATCTAACTGTGAATACTTTTTTACCTTGTTTTTTAGAGCTTCTGACAACAGGGTTCTGATACTGGTTCTTACTTCCATGTCCTTTCGTCCCTTTCGGTTTCTCTAGGGACATAATCACTTGGATATTTGACTTTTAAAAAGCTTTGGGTGACTTTTTTTTTTTTTAACTTACATATTTTCCACTTCTTTCTAATTCTCAGGGTTTTATGGTCTTGGCTCTGCTTTGTGTCAAAATATATGCTGTAAACCCATTTTACTTATGCCTTAGCTTCCTCCTATCTCAGAAATACAAATACTACCGACATGTAATTAAAAAACACGGTGTTATAGTCTTTTACCTTCATTTTTTTAAAGATTTATTTCCTTATTATTGGGGGGGGGCAGAGGGAGACAGAGAGAATCTGAAGCAGACTCCCCACTGAGTGCACAGCCTGAAAGAGGGCTCAATCTCATGATCCTAAGATCATGACCTGAGCTGAAATTGAGAGTCAGACACTTAACTAACTGAACCACCCTGGAGCCCCTACCTTCATTTGTTTCTAAAGGATTTACTGAAAGTCAGCCATCCATTATTTCTCTGGTGCTCATTTTAGCTTCTTTTTCAATTTCTGAATGCCAAGCTCCTCTTTCTTTATTTAAACAGAATTTTATTCAGTAATTTTAGGAATATTTACTGAATATCTACACTGTGAATATAGTAGTAAACAAAGTGGATAAAATCCCTATCTTCATCAAACTTCCAAGCTAAAAGAGAAGACAGACATTAATGACATAGTAAAAAGTAAGCTGAGATGTCTATGACAGCAGGACCTAGTCTCAAGGAAGGACCAAGGAAGGCAACTCTTCCAATTACTAGGGAAGCGTAACAAATTAACTTCACATTTAGTGCATCAAACAAGCATTATGTTCACAGATTCAGTGAGTCGAGCATTCAAATAGGACACAGTGTGATGACTGGTCTCACCCCTTTAATATCTGAAGACTCAACTGGAGAGCACAGAAGCTGGAATTATCTGAAGAACATTCGTTTGCATGTGTGGTACTCGATGCTGACTGTTGGCTAAGATCTTAGTTGGTATAGCTGGCCAGGACACCTAAATACAGCCTCTACATGTGCTTGGGCTTCATCAGAGCATTATGAATGAGTTCCAAAGGCAAGTGTTCCAAGAAAGAGCCAGGCAGAAGCTGCATCTCTTTCATGACTTAGTCCCAGAAGTCATATAGCACCACTGCTGCCATACTGGTTGGAGAAGTCACAAGCCAGCCAAGTTTAAAGAGGAGGGGAAATAGACTCCAGCTCTTGATGAACAAGGGACAAGCTTCTGGGAAAGCATACAAGATGATAATATTGCTGTGCTATATGGCCATTTTTGGGAAAAAATACAATCTAACACAGTGTCTTTGAGAAAGTACAATTTAAGTTGAAGCTGACTGAAAGGGAACGCATATGAAAAGGCATATAGTCAGAGGAAGCAGTCTGAGTAAAGATCAGAAGATAGAGCAACCATTTGGCTTAACTGAGAAAATGAGAGCCAGTTTGGCTAGATCACAGAGAGTGCAGAGCAGACTAGCAGGAGATAAAACTGGAGAGGTAAGGCTTTCTAGGGCTTAGTAAAGAGTTGAGACTAAGTAAGGCCTTATAGATCATGGTAAAAATTATGCAAACCTCATTGTAAAGCAATAGGACACCATGGACAGGTTACAATTTGGGAGCGACATGACTGGATTTGTAGTTATAGATATCCAGTCGGGTTGCTGGATTCAAGTGTGGGCAGTGGGGCCATTTAAGTGATGACTACAGTCCATCCAGGTCAGAGACAAACATGGCTGGATTGAACTAGGGCGGTGGTGGTAAAGATAGAGTCAGGTAGATAGATTTGAAATATAATTAGTTGGAAAGAGCAAGATTTGGGAAATGCTTTGGCTACAAAGGGTAAGAGGGTAATCAGATTTTGGACTGAAAATTATATATGGAAAGACTTGAGTACCAGGGATGGGTTTTGGGAGAGATGATTATAAGTTAAGTTGCAGGGATACTGAAGTGTTTCGAAAGCTACCTTGAGGTGTCCAGTGGTAAGTGGGTTGTATGGGCCTGGAGCTCAAGAGGGATGAAGTATGCATTTGTGAATCATCAGCATCTAGATGGTACCACATCCACGGACTGAATCAGAAGAGGGTATCAATAAAATGGGAGGCAGTTTCACAAAGTAGGTTACTTAAAGAATAAGCAGAATTTCATCAGACAGAAAAAGAAAAGTGGCTTGAGAAAAGGAATTTGACTTTTTAAAATTTTTTCTTTTTACTTTTCTTACATTTCAAACTCATTCAGGGTAGGGGTCATTTCATTACAGGATGGGACTGAGATATTATTAGCGGTAGAGTAGGTAGGATTTTGGAAATAGTTTAGCTGTAAAAGATCCCTTTGCTGGGACCATTTTCCATAGCACATGAGAAATTCATAGACATGAGGCTGGAAAATATTTGAGTTCATCAATAGTGAAGAATAACATTTGTAAATGGAAAGAAAGGCATAGGTGTTACATAGGTTTTATTTTATATGTTGTAAAAAAAGAAAGATGCTCTCCAGATAGTAAAAAAGTGAAACTGGTATTTAGCATGAGGGTGAATAATCAGAATTAGTTATACAAATTTGTGAGACTGTATTCTGAAGTTATGCTCAAGGAAACTGTGTAGATCAAAGAATTTTCTATGCTAGGGGATATTTGCTATATTCTGCAATATAGAAGGGTGGTTTTGAGAAGAGTGCATGCAGGCCTTTGAAGCCCCTTTCTATCCCTTTGAGTATGAATAGTTGGGAAGATAGGAAGGGTTAGAATGGTGTGTCTTTTAGTATCTATAGTGGTTGCTGTGCTTGGTCACATTGAACCAATGAGCTGGTGAAGCTGGTGTATCTTCACTTAAATCTAAAATAAACAAAGGGCTATCTAGGTGTCTCAAGAAGTATCTGCCTTACTTCTTAGTGAGTTAAGAACATCACAAATAAAGCTATTCTTCTATTAATAGGTGTTGTTTTCTAACTCTTGGCTTACCGCTTTCAAATAGCTCATTGTCTTAAAGAGAATGGGCATAATTATGAAAAACTTAGTGAAATGCTTTGAATCCCCAGAATCCCAGAATGTTGTGTTTTCTCAGCAAAGAGTGACTGAACAGTTTGGTAATAAGCATTATCTAATGTGAATGGGATTAATACTTTCCAACCTGTATCAGAGTAGGGAAATTCTGAAGATGGAACTTATTACTGAAGTATTTATTTATAAATTTCAGTAGTAGGCAATTGTAAATGGAAAGCTGACTTTCTATAGGGTTGATAACACTCGTTCCTTCATTTGATATATAGTAAATATCTACCACATGCTAAGGGTTCTGGTCTCTTGAGGTCTAAGAAATGAGCACAGTAATTTCCATTAAGGAGCACACAGTGAAAGAAAGGAGAAAGTCTGGAAAATGCCCTAAGGCAGTTTACAGTGTTATGGAGTAAAAGAATTGTTATCTAAATCAGAAACTTTTCCTGATGCCCCCAGTCTAAAAGGAAGCTGAACTGAATTCTGCACAAGACAATAGGTAATACTATCCCTAGCATGTAATATGTGTGCTGAAAGTAGCACAAGATCGGTTTCCCCATAGACCTAATTTTCCCTGCTGGATTCTACACTGTGCCATGTATTGTGCTTAGTGCCTGAATGTGATTTATCATCAGTGGTTCTCAAAACCATTAGTATCTGAATCACCAGAGGACTCCTTCAAGCAGAGTCCTGGGTTCTGGACCGGGGCCTGAGAATTTGCATTTGAACCATTTCTTAGCTAATGCTGATGCTGATGCTGATGCTGCTGGTCCTGGGAACTACACTTTGAAAACTGCTGTAGTAGATTTATCCTTGTCCCCAGTGAGTCTACAGTTACAGGTAAGGGAGACAGGTAAGTAAGCAGATACTAAAAATACAGTGTAGTAAAGGGATACTTGAGCTGAGATTGCTTAGAATCATCAACAGATTCATGTAAAATGGAGACTTAATGATTTGCCATTAAGGCAAAGTGAAGTAAACATTTGATGTAATAATTAAGATACTGTGTCCCCAAAGCCCAACAGCAGAACCCTTTTTCTTGAGGAAGAAAAAGTGACAATGCCTCCTTGATTGCTTGTCTGTGCTGATTGGTTTCACCAGTTAAGTGCTTCCTTTTACAATTCACCTTGTCTTTGTCGATTTAACCCCACATCATTTGGGAACTATATTTCTCTCCAATGTCATCAGATAAATAGTGGCTGTGTTTGTGTTTCTCGACAGCCATATAAAAGTGCATTTATAAGTTTGGGTTGCATCATTCATGTAGAGTTGCAAATATAATGAATTATGTCAGAGCCTAAATAAAAGTCCTTTCCTTTTTCTTCTTTTTTTTTTTTTGGCAAGGTTTATCTTCTGACTCAATTTAAGCACTATCAACTGAGAGATTATCTTATACAATGAGAGGAACAGAAAAACCCTAAACTTTTGAAAATAGATTTTGTTAGTACAAAGTAACTGAATAGTCTGTAATCGTTCTACTTGTGAATTGTCAGAGGGGAAAAAGTTATTTCTTTCGAATTTCACTTTAATGAGAGATTAAAGAGCAGTTTCAAAAACTGTAGGTGTTTCCCTCAGATGTCAGATATTTACAACTGTCCCAAAGTAGAGAACAATGCTTGCTAAAAGTATACTTTGGAGACTAATAAATGCTGCTTCTGCCTCCTCTATCTTCTGAACTGCTTTAATATAAGTTTCTTGTTACCTCAACTCTTCGCCTCCTAGTTCCTGTCCCTTTGCTTTCAGCCACACCCTTCTCATAGGAAAAAGAGGAGTTTCTTGCCAGTTAATATCTCAGGACTATTTATGAGGTCTAATCCCGTATTCTTCTCACCTTACTTTCCTCTTCTATACCCCATGCTTTGACCTACTTTTCCAGATAATGTCACTTAACCTTCCCTGTGATTTTGTTCTCTTCTCTAGGACTCCATGGTACAGAACACAGGATTCCTAACTCTGATTGATTTCTTTTTTTTTTTAAAGCACTTAACTCTATTTTTATTGGTAAACAATTTACTTGTAATATTTATAAGAAAACATACGTGAATTAATGAATTTTAACAAATGATGAGGCTTAAGTGTGTCCTCTTTGTAGCTATGCCAATTTTGTAATGTGAACCGGATTTGCTTTTTAAATGTCTTTTCCCTTAATCCTGGATCCATTTGACTCCCTGACTCCCTAAATCCCTGATTCTTCTGGGAATCTTTTACAGATATTTTCCCCACAGGACAAAATACCAAGTCTTCTCCCCTCATCGTGGAGTCACCCTCACTCTTGGCCCTTTCATCTTTCTCCTAATGACAATCCTATGTGCCTTTACACTAGTGCGAGCACTTTGTTTTTCATTCTCTGCTCTCAGCAGGGTCATCTTAGACTAGAGCAAATCTCTTCCTTACTAAAACTTTATTTATGGTCATAAGGAACACCTACATTAACCTTATATTCTGCATCCTAGTACCCCAAAATCTTCTTTCAGTGGTCTGACTTAAATCCCTCCAGGTTACAGTAAAGAAATTAATTAGATAAGTCCCCAGTGTACCCTACAGATAATATTCTAGCCCTTCTAGCCTCTTCCCGCTTTGCTTTCTCAAAACATCAGGCAAATTCATACCATTGAGAATCTCTGTCTTGCTGCTATATCCTAGGTACCAATTTCTATTCTAGACAGGGATCATTGATTGCAAGGAACTGAAACCTGTTGAAGATCACTTAAGCAAAAAGAGAAGTGTATTACAAAGGTTTGGATAAATAGAGTCAGACAGTATTTTGGGGACTGTCACTGGAAACAAGGCTTCTGTCTGGAACCTGGTTTGTTCTTTCAGTATCCTTTGGGCAAAATGGTCTCCTTTAGGCTTTTATTTTTAAGTGTGGTCTGTTTTGCTCTCCACAATTTTAACTTGGCTTTTGTTCTTTCACTTGGCTCCCCAGAGCTCACAGACTCCACATCTCTGCGCCTCTTTGATTACATTCAAGAGATGGATAGGAATTCCTGAACCATCTGTTGTCATTCATGGTAGGGCTGCACGAGAAAGTCTGTCACACTTTCACCTATTAAAAAGATTTCTTCACATTTATATATATGTGTGTGTATGTATTATATATATGTATATTTTTTATTTATTTATTTTTTTTGTCAGAGCCATCCCTACCAAATGGTTAGATTAGGTTAAGCCACTTTTAGAACAAATTAAACTAAAATGCTGCATGTAGGTATTATATGAAAATAAACTGTTTTAAAACTATCTCAAAAGTAGAACCATGAGGGGTGCCTGGGTGGCAGAGTCGGTTAAACTACCGACTCTTGGTTTCGGCTCAGGTCATGATCTCAGGTTCATGAGTACGAGCCCCGTGTCAGGCTCAGAGCTCAGCAGCAGAGTCTGCTTAATTTTCTCTTTCCCTCTGCCCCTCCCCCCTGCTCATGAGTGTGCACATTCTCTTCTCTCTATCTTTTTTTTTAAAGTAGAACCTTGATACGGTAAGTAAATATACATGTTTAATATACTCTGACAACTGCAGTTTCTCTTTTTATATCTAGAATGAATTCAAGTACTCAACTGAAGAAATCTATTAATAAAAAATGACAGAGATCTAAGTAAGTGCAGGGTATTTGTCAACCAAAATAATAACCAACGACTATCAACAAACTTACAGAAGGGAGAAAACTTTGTAGTAGCTGCTTTTTTTTTAAGATTTTATTTATTTACTTGACAGTGAGAGAGAGAGAGAGTACAAGTAGGGGGAGCAGGCTGAGGGAGAACAGGCTCCCTGCTGAGCAGGGAGTCCAAGCGGGGCTCCATCCCAGGACCCTGGGATCATGACCTGAGCCGAAGGCAGCCGCTTAACGACTGAGCCACCCAGGCGCCCCAACTAGCTGCTTTTTAAAGCAAGCTTGAAGTACAACTTGATTTGTGAAAAAGTCTTGCAAATGCTGTTTTCTGAGGTTGTGAAGGTGAAGGCCTCATGATGAGATTAGTGCCTTCATAAAAAAAGATACCAGAGAGCCCACTGGTTCTCTCTTTCCATGGGTGTGCACAAAGAAGTATTTATGTGAGAAGGCAGTGAAGACAGACATGCACAGGCCAAGTAGAGAGCGCTCATCATGTCCTGATTTGGCTAGCACTTTGATTTGGACTTTCTAGACTCCCGGACTGGGAGAAATAAATTTCTGTCATTTCAGCCACATAGTTAATGGAATTTTGCTATGGCAGCCTGAGCTGATTAAGATACTATCCATTTTACCTTTGGCAGCTCTTAACTTGCAGGGAATGCTCAAGTTAACCGCATTTGTGCATTCAACTGAAATAATTTGCAGAACAATAATCTATCCCTTAATCCAAATAGATTTGAATAAAAAACAGCATATAACAAGAAATACTTGATTTACTGTAGAGAGAAGAGCAAGGGAACTTTCTGGTACCTGGTGGGATGGGCCTAAATATAAAAGAAAGTGAAGTCAGCCAGGAATTTATTCCCTAAAGCCCAGTTATCTGGTTCTAAGGTCATGATCTATACATAGTAACCTTTGCTAAGGCTTGTTAGTTCAAAGGTTTCCAAATAAATCTTTCATATAAGATGTAGGTTTCACACTTGGACTTGTTATACTAAGGTTGGGATTGGCAAACATTTTCTGTAAAGGACCATACAGACGGTGCAGACTTTGGCAATCAATAAGCTCTACCCCCAGCTGCAGCCACAGACAATATGCAAATGAGTGGGTGTGGCCACGTTCCAATTAAATTTTCTTTAAAAACTAGTCACAGTCCATAGGTTTGGTTTAGCTTGCTGGCTATAGTTTGCTGACCTGCTGCCTCTTTTTTCCTTCCCCCTCAAGCCATCATGTCTCAATCTTAGGGTCTTAGGAAAGGGATGCATTCCTGGGTAAAAACTACTTTTTCATTGCCCTCTCACAAGGAAATGCAATACCTGATCAGTTACCTCACCAAATAGTTCCAGTCTATCCCAGGTGGCAGTAGGGCATGCTTTTCTTGTGGAAATGCTTGCTTCTTTCTTTCCAAATCCCTCAGAATACAGTCTGTCCACTGGGATAATTTCCACTATACTATTCACAGTTTGAGTAGAGATGGTTTGTTATAGCCACATATTGAATGCTTATATTTAATTACGTTTTCCCTCAATTATTTGGATTGAACTAACATTCTTCCTTCAAATTCAGGAATCAATTGTACATTGGATTTTTACTTTGTGGTAAACATTGTGAAAATAAATATGATACTGCTATTTTCTACGGATGCCTCATTAACCAGAATCTTCAGTAAAAGAGGTGTTCCTTATGAATGATTTCCCAATGACAAAAGCTCATTGTCTTAAGCACCAAGACTTTAGTTTATTAAAACAATTTTGAATTAAAGTTTGAAAAAAATTACACTTTCTTGTTATTTTAAACAGTCTACTGACCAGAACTGTACCCTTTTAATGTCTTAGAATTATGAAATGAATCAATTTTAATACAGTGAACTGTAATTCAGTTATACTTTTAGGAGATGGCGAACTATCTAAGGTATTTTCTTTTATACTAAATGACTCAAGAGAGCTATGCTTTTGAGCATGGCATGAGTTCTGCCACTCAAATCATTTGTCCCCCAGGCCGGCTCACCATGGCATTGTGCCCAACTTTGAATATATGGAAAGTTCTTGTGTCTGAAAAATAAACAAGCCCTATGAATCTATATATGTTAATGACTATGTCCCATTCAAAATCTCTGTGAAAGACTCAAAGAAGCAGTTTTATCACATTATTATCCGAGTGTGCTAAGAAGGTGAGTGAAAGACCTTTTCTTCCTTCAGAAGAAATCTTTTGGCAGTCATCCATACCTCTTTGGTGGGAGTCCACAATGCCAGTACCAGCTTCAGTTACAGTGGCTTTGAAGGCCCCTATACCAGTCTGCATGCCTGTGCCAGGACCAGCTCTACATTTCTGCATTTAGTACAGAGTGTCTTGACCCCGTGGAAGAACGAAGTGCAACATAACACTCGCGCCATGTTTCTTCTTAAGCAAGAAGAACGTAATGTGACAATAGTAGTAGCAGCAAATGCTATCATGAAGGTTCTGGGATTTGGAAGGCTTTGCAGAAGAAATTATCACTGAAACCACAGGAAGTGGGTAAACAGAATCACTGGCACAGCATGGTTGTAAAAGTACTGTGCCCCGAGGTACATGTGAGACAGATTTGGCTGACCCTTCTGGGAAAGTGTGCTAGAGGTCCCAGGTCCCAGGTACTATAATGAAAGATAGACTGTTAATACATGAAATTTTGGCTTTATTTTTACTTCCTAATTGGTGTTTCACTTGTGTTCAATGTTTTCCAGCACCAGTTTCCGAATCTGTAGAAAGGGATCAACAAATTTGCTCTATGTGTTTTTAATGAAGATTAAGTGAGGATTCACAAATGACTCAGTAGAGTCCATATGTAATTCTCAGTGCATGTCGTTCGTATGTAATCCAACTTTCTGCCTTTCATATTTGTTCCTTTCTTGAAGGTCCTTGTCCTGTAGTTACAAAAGGGAATCGGAACTTCTTCCTGAGTATATTTCCAGAGCTGCCCATTGGGTTGTTAATTCTCAGTGTGGTGGGTTCTTTTTCATCATGGAGCTTCCAGCCCCTCCAAGGGCTGCTGCACACTCAGTGCTCTAGACACAGGAAATTGCGTTCTCCCCCAAAGAGGCAAATCAAAGACATGAGTAGGCCACGTTTGCCTTTTCCACCTTGTCCTTTTAGTCATCTTCCCACCATTACCACAAAGGTAAGACAGACAGATAGGAATTTTCTTCTTGTCGAGCTGGAGTTATTAAAGTGGGATTACAACCATTAAAGGAAATTAAAAAAAAAAAAAACATGTTAAAGTAATTAAACAAAGAGGCCGTCAGACTGATGTGCTGTACTACCATGGCAATGTATGTAAACAACAACATCTAAACCTGTAAATGCCTCAAAATTATGAACTAGAACAACCAATCACAAACAACCAAATGGACTTGAAGCTATAGCCAATCAATAGTTTCCTTGCTTTATTTCTACCTTTCGTCTATAAAAGTCTCTCCCTTGCTGTTGGCGAGGAGCTCCTAAACACTTGTGGTTTGGCACTGCCTGGTTCGAACTGATCTTGATCAAATAAACTCTCAAAAATTTTAACATGCCTCAGCTTACCTTTTAACAATCATGACAATTATAAAAATATAAAACAAATGCATGTCAAATTTGATTTTTTAATCTCACTCATTAATTAAAGAAGACTCCAGTAAGATGTTATAATTATTTCAAAGGAAAATTTAAAGTGCCATACATATCCATGTTAATCATGAATACTGAAATGGATTTACAAATAGATGCAAAGCTTTTTTTTTTTTTTTAATGGGAGGGCAGAAGTGGTAGTGGGCAGGTAGAATAATCAGTTATCCTTCCTCAAGACAGAAGTTATTTGCATATATATGGACAAGACTCATTTGCACTGGTATCAGTAATCTAGTTACCTACACTTCACAGAGTTGTAAGTTGCTTTCTTTCTTTTGCATTTTTATGTGACTGTATACACCTGATGTACTAAACATCCATGTACAAGAGGCAGATATCTTCTCTGAGAGGTGTTAAGACTTATTCTTTCATGAATGCCCTCTAAGAAGAGTGAAACCAACAATTTGTATACGCATTCATGTATATTTGTGTATGTTTATATGTATATGTGTATATCTACCTATATATTTCGAAAAGCAAAGCATCGTCTTTGTCCATTGTTAACTTAATGGTAATAGCGGGGGCCACCAGGCAACAGTGGAGCACCAGAAGGTCCTGGATGCATTTGAAAACGATTACAGAGAGTGGGATATAGTTCTGGTGCGGAATATCACTCTGCAGGGGCAGGATATGGTCCTGGTGCAACACTGCCCAGTGGAACAGGTGGCGCTGCCCCTGGTGCTTCCGGAGTAGGAGGAACAGCACATGGCCCTGATGATGGGTATGGAGTATTGGGTTAGGGTTCTGCCCTCCCATTCCTGGTGCCCAAGGTTCAGAAGTCATGGCTCACCATGGACTTGAAGGACTGGCTGCAGCTGGCCGTGTGGGTATACCGCAGGGTCTCAAAAGCACTGGACGGGACAAATTCGGTGCAGGATATGGCTCTGTGAGACCAGAGACCGGCACAGTTGGGGCTGGATAAGGACTAGCAGGTACATGGACACACATTTTAGAAACTGCCTATTTTCTGTCAACCTTATTTCCAGTTTCTGTTCACAGTCTGTGGAAGAACAGCTTGAGATCACACTCAGTGTGGTTCTTACCCATTCGGTGGCCAGGTTTCAGCGGCCGGTGGCGTGCTCCCGTCCTCCGTAGGGAACCACTGACCACGCACGGAGGGCACCTGCGCTTCTTCAGACCCGTCTGTGACCTCGGGTTGAATAGCGGTAAACTTGGGGGCTAGAGCAGTCCACTCACCCTGAAATTCCCCCTTAGTCTCAGCCTTTTCAGCTGCCACTGGCTTTTCCTCTTCAACCCCCTCAGGAATTTGTCCGAAGTTGAGAGTGCGCTGGTGCTCATGGGAGATCATGCTGCGCAGGCGCAGAACTTCCCTGCGGCACCTACCCCGGGACCGCGGAGCGAGCGCCCTGGCTGCAGAGGAGCTCTGGCCGATTAAGACAGAGGACAGGCCCACTTAGAGCAGTGATGGGCAGGTGAACAAACCACGCCTCTGTCTTAGGAAACGCACAACAGCATCGTATCATCAGGTCGTCCTGAAGGGACGGAAACCCACTCTGCCATTGAACACACTGCTAATCATTTTGTTGCATTTAAAAGTCTTTCATAATTTATACCTAAACAACAAAGAAAATAGTTAAAACTGTGCATGAGATATGATTTTTTTCCGGATTAGAAAGCAAAATTACCTAAGAAATCATAGGCAAATTCCTAATTTTTATGCTGAGTCCTCTTTTTCCCTTTTCCTACTTCAATCTATCAAAGATCTTCCTACTTTTTTTTTTTTAAATGTAGATCCCTACCCATCGTTTATGGTGTTCAAAATTTAACCAGTGAATTTACTGAAGGATCCAATCTCCTCTTCCCATTACATTATTTCTCCAGGCAGTCATTCAAACTGGATTAATTCCATAAGCCTGTAGCCAAATCATTGATGCTGGCTGTAAACATCCCAAGGTCTGCGGAGCAGACCAGGGAGAGGGGCCACTGTGACCTGTGCCGTCTAGTCAATCGGGTCATTGTTGCTCTGGAACCACCTTCATCAACTTCAGCTTGTCGGTTTCTGTTCTCACATTTTCAGAGAGTAAAGATCAGAATTGTTGGACACATTCACACATATGTGCCAAGAATAAAACTAATTAACATAGACAGCAGGCTAAATCTATATTAAGGAGAAAAACAAATGTTTTCCAAACTGCTTCATAATTTTTCAAGGCACTAGCCTTTTCATAGAGTCAGTCAGTTACCTTATCACGTGTGATGGTGTTTAGCACTTTCTCTAATTGCTGTGGGTACTCTTTGAAGTATTCCGAGAATTAGAAAGGAAACACATACTTCTTTAGGGCTGTCTCCTTAGTTTCAAAACTGAAAGTTTGAAGTAATTGTTCTAGTAAGGACTCAATTAAGTTCTTAGCCAAGGGCCATTATTATAAACTCAGTGTCTCTCAGGGAAGAGGGGAAGAAGAAAGGTTAATGCTTTCATTTACAAATGCTTATGCACTTCCCTTTTACTGATTTAGTCTGGGAGAATAAATAATACCTCTTGTTGGAGCTGTATGTAAAATAGAAGTATGTAGACTCCAAGAGAAGTTCTAAGATAGAGGTTGGCAATGTTTTTCTGTACAGAGTCCGGTAGTGAATATTTTAGGTTCTGGAGTCACATGTTCTCTCTTGTAACCACTCAACCAGACCACTGCAGTGTGAAAACAGTCACAGACCATACGTACATAAATAGCCAATAAAATTTTATTTACAACAACAGGTGGTGGGCTAGATTTGGCTCATGGGCAATAGTTTTCTAACCCTTGGGTAAGAGAGTTTTTTTGTTGTTGTTTGGTTTTGACCAATGAAGTGGCTGGGTTTAGTATTTGTAATGAATATGTTTATCTATTTCGGCTATTCAGAGGAATTTTTTCCTTCTGTTTCAAGTAAGACATGATGGTATGTCAATATTATTTGGAAAAATGAGGATTTTTAATTAGAGAAAGACAAACCAATTATGAAATAATATGACAACATTGAATTAAACCTGTAAGTTGTTCACCACATAGTATTACAATATCAGCATCTTTGCCTTTAATGGATTTTCTTTTTTTTAAAGATTTATTTGTTAATTTGAGAGGGCAAGAATGAGAGAGAGAGAGAGAGTACATGAGAGGGGGGAGGGTTAGAGGGAGAAGCAGGCTCCTCGCTGAGCACGGAACCCGATGCGGGACTGGATCCCGGGACTCCAGGATTATGACCTGAGCTGAAGGCAGCGGCTTAACCAGCTGAGCCACCTAGGCGCCCCTGGATTTTATTGCTATTGTATGGTTTTGCCTGTGTTCATTTTACCTCTCCTGTATCACATTTTAATCTAGAGCCATTGATGTCTTAGAAATAAAGCTTTCACTGACAAGGTGTAGTCTAAAAGTTTTTGTGACTGTTGGGCACATATTGTGTGTGTGTAAATTTTTGTTATTCTCAAATTCCCTGTCTTGGGCTCCATCGACACATGAGGTTGAATCTACCTGCTTCTCTCTTCCTGGTGCTGAAAGCCTCAGAACCACTGTGCCCTGAGCTTAAAGGGAAGTCTGAGTCTGAAGTCTAGTATCAGATTAAAAGTCTTCTTTTAACCTGACTCCAAAAGACTTTTAAAAGATTCCTTCAGACACTATGGCATATGAGAAGATTAAAATGTAATGGAAAGGCATGAAATAAACAAGAGCACTTTCTTACCATCTTTGAGGAATCTGTTAGAAAATTCAAAGAAACTTCAAGTGAAATCTGAACCTGTATAATGCCTACCCCAAAGAATTTCCCAAGTCTTGGTAACTCTTCAAATGTACTTTAGATACCATGTAAGATATGAAAATGAGTTCTCCACAAAGAATTATAAAGCTCCCACCATACTTGACCAATGTATGTGCGTTAACACCTGCACTTACGAATATCTGAGGCCAGAGTGATGGGAATTCCAAATTCCACCCAATGTTCAAGATTTTCTTCTACAAAGAAATCTTCTCTCACAATTACAGTGCACATGAATATTTTTTTAATTTGGAGTTTAAACACATTTATTGTTTTTGTTTTTCATTTTGTTACTTATTTATATCTCATCATTTACAGGTATCTCCACTTTCTGCCCCTTAAATGTTGAAGTATCTTCAGACTCAACCCTAAATCTTTTTCTTTTTTGTAAGTATATCTCTTGCTGATTCTTCTGACCCCATGATTTTAAATACCATCTATAATCTGAAACCCCCCAATTTTTATCACTAGTCCCAATTCCTTAATTGAACTTCAGACTTATATATCTCTCTCTCCCTAAAATTTCCACTCTAATGTCTAACATTGCTCCCCAATATCTCAACCTAATAAATAAAAATAGAACTCTTGGTTCTGCTCCCCCTATTTTCTATCCACTCAATATTTTTCATCTTAAGTACCTTCCATTCACCTACTTACAAAGGCCAAGATCTAGGAGTTATTTTGATTTTTTTTCCCTCACCACTTAACATTTAATCCATCACACATCCTACAAATTCAAACCTACAAATTTGACACTAGATCTCAAATATGTCCACTTCTCATAACTTCCACTTCTACCACCCTAATCTAAGCTACCATCACACATCATGAGGACTTTAGTAATGCCTTCCTCACTGATCCCCCCAGCTTCCACCCATGCCCTTTTATAGTCCAGTCACCATACAGATGCAAGAGTATTTTTTAAAAATGCACATCAGATCATATAAATCTCCTAATAAAAAGCATCCAAAGACCTCCCATTTTATGTAGAGAGTATCTCGAGTCTTTGTGTGGTCCAGAAGGCCATAGGCAATCTGGTCCTTGCTTACATCTTTGATGTTTCCTACCACGGTTCTCTTTGCTCATCAAACATAGTCACACTAGTCATCTTTTTGCTTTTTTATTATGTTCTGTCCTGTTCTTTCCTCCAAACCTTTGTCTTTGTAGCTCCTCTGTCTAGAATGGTCTATCGCAGGTATATTTATGTTGGTCCATCATCATCATTCATGTCTTTGCTTCAGTGTTTTCTTCTTTCTAATCTAAGAGACACGCCTCATTGACCACTTTGCCTTTTAGCTGTTCTCTATTCCTTGTTTACTTCATAGCACTTAAAACTTTCAAATTTATATCATTTTTTTGTTTACCTGTTTGTTGTTAGTCTTATCTTTTAGAATGTAGGATTTATGGGGGCAGGGACTTGTATGATTTCTTACTACTTCTCTAGGTTACAGAATGCCTAACATATAGTATGTACTCAATATATATTTATTGAATAAATAAATGAATGTTTTATACTTAATTGCCTGTTCCACTTAGATATGTTTAATTTCATAAAAATTTTCTCAAAGTTACATTGAAAGCAGTATTTCATTTTAATTTGGATTCCTTTATTTGTGAGAATAAACAGATTTATATGTTTATTGACAATTTGTATTTATTCTTCTGGGAAAAACTTGTTCAAAATTATCTTACTTCCTCTCACAGAGGAAAGATCCTGGTAATTACGATAATATAACAGGAAGTAGTTTATTTAAATTAAATTAACAGTAGTTAATTTAAATAAAGGTGGTACAGCCACTTCCCTCACCAATCTTTATTCATGACAATAATTTCTTTTTTTCTAATAATTCAATTTCTTTATAACCTATAAAAAGAAAGCTTTTAAGAAAGCAAAATGTCCTCTGAAGTATTAACTTTTTTTTTTTAGCAATTTGCAAATCTTGGTATTTTTCTTGAACACATTATTTTCTTGCCAACTTCTGAGTAGATGTTAACTTGACATGGCAATAATCTATTCTTATACGACAACATAATTATTCACATAAATTGAAGTAGTGTAAATAGAAATATGACACTAACTAATTAGAACAAACTGGACTTTTCAAAATAAACATGGCAAAACACAATGTGAATATGGTATATTTGATTTAAATTTTTTAAATGGTCACCAATGTTAATTATAATATTCTCAAATTCTTCATGCATTTTGCAATGGACAACTCACATTACTAAAGGTAATGGAATCACACTGCACAATATTTCAATAGTCCATACCTACTCCAGAGACCTCATCTCTTTCGTATATAAATTATCTTTAAGGAAACATTTATGCTTTACATACAACAGAACTATGATTTACTCTATATTTTACCTTCGTATTTTATTTTATTTTAGAAATTTACTTCTCTGTGTAAGGTGCTGCCTTAGACATACCCCCTGTCTCCCTGGTCAGTGATTTTCACCTCACTTCCTTGGTGTCCTTGGATTTGCCTCAAGAAAGTGGATTGAGGATGAACAGCAGGGTGGGGAGGTCAAATAAAAACAGGTGGGAGTCCGTGTCCCTTCACATAAATGCAATGTGGATTTCTGGTCTTTTTCATGATGATACAACATATCATTATCAATGTGCAGATCCAGCCAAAGATGACCTCATTCACTAAAGGGCCAAGGAAGGATGTGCACAGAATTCAATCTTGAGAGTACTGCAGAGCTCTGCTATTCCTTTAAACAAACTGAACCTCATCTGGAATAAAGTAAGATGGCAAATTTGAGTGCATTTCCTTTTTATCCACCTTGTGGCTCAGGGCTATCAGAACTCATTTCCACCAGTCAAAAGTTTAGAATTGATATTTGATGTTTTCTCATGGCATTATAAAAAATGGAATTCACATTAATGTTATTTTATTTGCATGATTTGGATCTTCCTTTCTTTTCTTGCTTTATCTCTATTTTCATAGCTTTATCTCTATTTTTTTCATAAATAATGTATATTACCTATTTTTCTATGGAAAGTAAGATAGCCATTTTAAAAAATAAATATATATTTTTATGTTCTAGGCAAGTAGATCAATTTCCTATGCAATAAAATGATTTTTTTTTTGCCATTTGAAAAATTTTTATCTTTTTTTAAATCAGAAGTTCACTTATATGTAAATCAGGATTCTTACTTTAAATGACTTAAAATCACTATTGCTAACAGGTAAAATAAATAAACTATTGACTGGCAATACTCTAAGAAGGATATTCTTAGACGAAGAGATGCTTGAAATTAGATATCCAGATGCTGCCAGGAATCTGCCTCTTTCCATACCTCTTCTAGTGCCTGAAGAACTTATTCTTGTTGGTTAAGTCATAGACACTTAACCAGACAACGCGAGACTTCACAGTCTCATCATCAACAGCCCCCTCTACCTGTTCCCATTAGAGAAATAATAGGAAAAACTACTTGTTCGAACCATGCTGGGCCACATGGCCTTCTCGACATCAACCACTGTGACTTCGAGAGTCTGTGACTGGACACACTCAGCTGCCCTCACCAATCCTCAAAGAGAAAGACAAAGAGAAAGAAAAGCAGATCCCCCGAAGTGGGCCCTACTATCTGATGTAGATTAAACAATGATATAGATCAGAAACACTTTTGCTGAGGGTCTGTGCCCTAAATACAATTATACTAAATGCTGCCTTATCATATCAGAAATAATGCAGTTGTAGAATATTGCAAATAAATCTGTCAAAATGGTGTAGTGGTGAAGGGGAGTCCTGGACCTTTCCACTTAAGAGCTCTGTTGCTTTTGGCAAGTTACTGAAATGCTTTGATCCTCTGTGTCTGTATCTGAAGTGAGCATAAATCACTACATTATGGTTTTGTTGTAGAGATTGGAAACTAGAAAACACGTCTGTATATGCCACCAGGATCTAGGATTCAGTCAGCACTCAGATGGTGGTCACCACTGCTGTTGTTGGTTGTTGCTGCAGAATTTTGCAGTGAAAGCACTTTTCCTGAGCTGTCTTTCAGCAACACATACTCCATCTGAACACTCTGCTGAGGCTGTGAATCTTTTTTTCCACCCTATAGCACACACACACAAAATATTCTATGATCTGCAAAACACACATTTCTCCTGCTTCTTGTTTTTATCTTCTTTCCCCCTTTAGAGCCTTACTTTCTGTTTCCTTTTTCTTCCTATTCTCTCATCTCCATTTTAAGTTTTTCCTTTTTCCCTCTACAGTCCATCTCTGCTCAGGGCTGACTCCCTGCCCACCCACAGACTTTGGTGCCCCTTCAGACTTGGGGGCACAATTCAACAGAGAATGAAGCTCCTCCCATTGCCATGGCCAGATCATGAATACCAAATGTTCCATCCTGGCAATCTATTTCTCTGTGATGTGAGAGGGAAATGGTAGTCATATGGAAAACAGTTGTCTACTGAATTTGACTGCTCCCTTTGACAGTCACACTGACAGGTTGCTATAGATGGGGTTTAGAGCAAGTCGTTTCCAAGGAAAGGTATAAGTGCATTCTGTGAGAGGGGAGCGGATTCAAGATCCAGTTCTCCAAGGGTGCGTGTGTGTGCCTGTGTGTGTGTGGTGACAAACCAAATCCCATGTGCCTCTCATATTTGGAATGATATTAGCATATATCTAAAGCATCTTTCTTTTCAATAAGCAGTATGTGTTCTGGAAATGCCAACTCATATTAAAATATAATTAGGAAAGTAAGCCTCTTCTCATAATAATAGCGTGTTTTAAATTCAATACACATATTTTGGTACTTGCACTATGTTTTCAGTCATTAGTGTATATAAGCCATTCTATATTCTGGTCATACACATGGGTGGACAGGGTCAGTATAGAACATGAACTCAATATACTAGTATTCACTTGAGATAGCATACTCATATCTGTAGGACTAAATATAGCTTTTCACTACCACTGAACTTCACTACAATTTCACCTCATCAACAAAAACATGTCACTCCCAGTTTCAAAATACACTTACCTCCGACTTACTCTTCAACATCCTCTTGATTTTGTACCTTATTTTATGCAGTCCTGACGTCTTTTCTTTGAATATTCACGAGTGTGTTATTATTTTCAATACGGACACCCTCCTTACTAACAGGCACTTATGTAATTCTCTTAGAGGAACTTAGGTAATTTTTTGATGACGATGATGGTGTTATAATAAAAATACCCCATGTTATGTAATCGAGAGTGTTTGACAGTGATTTATGCATTTGTAACACCTTAAGACTTTGCCATTAACAGGTGTCATCCATGTCAAAACATAAAAAGGTAATTACTTTATGGAAAGAGATGTTACCCAAGTAATTCCTTAGAAGTTTATGCTACTTCCAGTAGAATTGAAATTTCATGCCATTGCCAATGAGAACATCTCTTACAGTCATCAGTGCATAATCTTAATCTTAATGAGGTCCCAATCACATTTGGCTGTCATAGGTTTTTAAATATATCCTAAGTCTATTACTTGGTTCCATTAATTAGTATGTATATTTTCAGGATCCTAAAATAGATATCATATTAAGCGGAAAATTAAGAGATGTATTCTCGACATCCTGTTTGGTTTTTACACTATTCATAGGATACAGAGGTTTACGTATTAGTAGAACAGCCTTCTCTATTACAGGCATTTAGTAATTTTGCAAGAAGGACCTATTTTAACATCTTATTTTTTCTTTAATGGTGTTAATGAAAATAAAAATGAAAAAAATGAAAAAATAATTGTCTTAAAGACCTAATATACCCCTTTTTGAATAAGGGCTGGTTAGGGGTAGAGAGACTGCTATAGCCATTAATGAATTCTACCAATTTTCTGGGTGATGTGTCACAATTGAGAATCAGCTTTGTTATGAACTGAATCATATCACCCCTAAAATTCATGTGTTAAAGCTTTAACCCCAGATGTGTTGATATTTGGAGATGGGCCTTGGGAAGTAATTAGGTCATGAGGGTGAGCTTTCTTAGCCTCTCTGTCTCTGTCAGGACACAATAAATAGTCAGGAAGAGAGACCTCACCAGGAATGGAATCAGCCAGCACCTTGATCTTGGACTTCCAGAACTGAGAAAAAAACTGAGAAATAAACTCAGAACTGAGAAATAAACATCTGTTGTTTAAGCCACCCTGTCTATGGTATTTTTTTTAATAGCAACCCAAGTAACTAATACAAGCTTTATAATCTGCATCAAGAGTAATATGCTAATTCCATTAGAAGAGCTATTTGGTAGGCAGTGATAAAGAGAATTGTTTCTATTTGATTTTGCAGGGAAGATACCCTGGAAAATAAAACCAGCTCACCTTGAGTCGTTCATAGTTTAAAAGTCTGACTCAGAGTCTTTATGCTCCAATGACATATTTCACTTTTAAATTTGGCTGAGCATAAAGCATAATGAGTGACAAATACGTGGTGGAGACATGTCACTACAGGTCATGTCTCAATGGTATTTTTCAAGAGCTAGTAAATGTAATAGAGCTTTGTACATTTTCTGAAGCATTCAAGTGACTATAATAACTTTTCTACTGTTCCATTGGAGTCATATGACATGTTGCAAATATTAAAATCAGCTTATTTTTATTTAAAACCAAAGTCAGTGTTTCTGTGATGTGCTTTCAAATGGCTGTCAAATATTAACTTGTACTGTATATTTTGACATTTATAAATAGCACTCTAAATAAATTATGGCTCTCAAATAGTGCTACACTAAGTCTCCTATCAAGGTTTTATATAACTATTTAGCTAATGAAGAAACAAAAAATTCTTGTAACAGTTTTCAAGAGATATTATTTGATGATAGTGATAATTCTTCCTCAAAAATATTTTTGGTAAAACTCTACATAATACATAATAAGGTTCTAATATGTACAATCTAAAAATAGTAACAGTTTCAACTTCCTGGTTATCCATTTCTCTATATTGGGCAATCTTTATTTTATCCAAAATTGTATGTTTTACATCAATAGTATGAGGCAACGTGTCTGAGTAGGACAAACAACAACAACAACAAGTAAAAACAGCTCCCTGCATAGTGCAAATTTGTATTCTTTTTAGAATCAGGATATCTCATTATCCTGATTTACAGGTTTATGGATTTAGAAAATGAAATAAAAAGTTTTATAAATGTAATTAAGTCTATTAGAGAGGACGAACTCAGAAATATATTTAATGAAATAAATTAAAGCACTTCATAAACTGTAAAATGCTGAATAAACCCCCCAAACAATAAGCAACTCAAATCTTTTCCCTCCTAGTTCAGAGATACTTCTATTAGAATAAAAAAAAATAAGGCAGAGCATCCAGTAAAACATTTTTCCCTGTACTGGAAACTTAAATAGGAAGGCAGCTACCTGGGTTGATTCCTTTCCAGCTCAGGATGCTTAGTAGCTTTAGCAATCGTTTGAGAATCCTAATAGAATTCCATCACAAACAATGCTCTATGAAGCATTCCTAAACAACAAAATTCAGAATGCACACTTAAAATTAGAAGATTGAAGTTAAGATTTTGTGCTTTAATTCAAGGATTTAGTACATAAGGCTCACTTTCCAAGTGATTAAAATTGGAATGATATTGTAATAATGGTAGCCTTAAGTACAGTTGCCAATTACACAGACTTGTTTTAAAGATACAAATACCTCTTGTTCATGGGTCTTATTTGACCTGAACAAAGGTGGCCCATGATACAGTGTTAATTCCTCTGGGAATAATCAATACTTTTAATACATATTAAACATTAAAAATGCGCAAGTGACTCTTTGGGAGAAGTAAGTTAGTGTAAACATTTTTATGGCCGATTGCTGCTTCTGTCCTTGTGCTTTGAGTATTAAACAAAACGTTCTCTTACTGAGGAGAAATTAAACTGAGAATAAAGATAAAGACAGTATCCAATATAAACATAGGTTATTTAAGTTGGTTTACTGCAACTTAAAGACTGTTTTCTAATAAAAGTCAAGCTCTGAATATTAAGAGAATAAAGCCAGTTCACATGCACACACATACACATACCTTACAGAAGTTTTCCCTTCATAAAACTGAAGAATGGAACACATACAACAGGGGAAAAGAAAAGAAAAGATCTATTTTCAACTTGAATCCTGGTGCTGAGGAATATTGGCTTATTTAGAAGAGGCAGTTGGACAGTTTTGTCAGGAGTGAAGGGCAAGTTTTCACCTCCTTGGAGGGCTTAAAATAGACTCTATGGTTTTTCTTTATCTTGAGCCAGGTTGTTAGTAATATTAACACAATGTTTTATCAGCCATGCTGTTTTTGCTCTCAGACGGAAACTGGAGAGATTGAGAGACTGACAATGAGAAATTCATGAAGAGATCGATGGCTACAAAGAAGAGTTTTCATGAGGCAAGGAGGAAACTATACAGAAAGCAAGAGGAAGAACAAAAGGAATTTACAGGAAGCAAACATTTACTGTGTTGGAATTAACTAAATTATGCACAACATGTATCAAACAAACAGAAGCAAAGTGAAGGAAACCATGCCTGAGCATAGATTTCTGAGAGAAATTGGAGAATCTGGTCATGAACTCTCATAACCAACCAGCAGGTGGGGCCAAAGGCCCAGAAGAACTGGTAATTGTCAGGGTGTAGAGAAGACCATTTAGGGTGAAAAAGCCCTGAGGAGAGGGGCGGAAGTCAATAATCATCGTTATCACCCTGAAAGAGGCTGAGTTTTCCCGTTCACAGAGTATGAAGGGACCTAGTCCTTATTACTTTTCTTCATCTAATTTGTTATCTGTGGTCATATATTTTTTTTTTTTTAAGATTTTATTTGTTTGACAGAGAGAGACACAGCGAGAGAGGGAACGCAAGCAGGGGAAGTGGGAAAGGGAGAAGCAGGCTTCCCGCAGAGCAAGGAGCCCGATGTGGGGCTCGATCCCAGGACCCTGGGATCATGACCTGAGCCGAAGGCAGACGCTTAACTGACTGAGCCCCCCAGGACACGTTTTAAAACATTAGGTTCATGAAAATGGACATTGCTGTTAGTCTTATTATAAAGGGTTAAAAATTATAAAAGATACATAATACTTTACATTGTCATTAAGATTTCAAGGCCTAGAAACAGATAAAAACATGGTTGCGTCACTGCCTTTCATATTTGAAATGGTTTTTGGCATTGACAGACAGCCCATGTCTCAGAAAAATGGCCAGTCACCATGCATTTGTCTTGCAAAAAATTTCAGGTACTTCCCATTGTCATTATAAGCAAACTATGGAAGCTAGTTCTTTAAAGGTATAACTAATGTATTTTTAAACTATGTTTTAAAATACTTTGGGATGTACTAAAATAGCTCTTGCTTAGATGAAAATAATTTTGCACTTTATCAATAAAAATAATTATGTGCTTTTTCATATTTATAAGTAGTACGGGAAGTTAATGTCAACTCTTTTTTAGATTATTATTCAATGTTGCCATTTTTGACATTAAGTACCATGATTAATCCCAAAATAGTTTCCTTTAGAGGTGATCTGCTCAAATATGTGTTAACATTACCATATAAATGATAATAGTTAAATTTGTTATTAGTAAATGGAAATCCTACTATTGCACACACTTACCACTTCTCTTGCAATCTGATCTATTTTAAATGTATTCTTTAACATAATTATATAAAGACAAATTTAATCTTAATATGTCAGAAAGTATTATCATCTTGCAAGCAGTCCTCCAAGGTTAATAATGTCTGGGAATATGAAGTGTTTTTGACTGTAAGATTAGTCTTCTTATTTGAAAAAGGCTTTACATTTCATTTCAAAGGAGATTTCATGCCCCATGAAATTTAAACTATGACATTTAGAAAACATTCGCTTTATTATAATGCACCGAAAAATTATAGTGCAAATTCTTCTTGTTCCTATCCATCAGAACTGTTGTTAGAAATGTAAAGGGTGTATTTTCTTAGGTAAAAATTATGTGATATGCTGAGAAAAAAAAAAAGGATGTCTCTTACTGTTCATCCTAAAGTCAGGTAATTACTGCTTCGATTCTGTTACAGAATGCTTTAAAATTAGGTCTTGCAGTTTTTTTCAGCAGAATTTATGTTTGGATAACCCTTTGTTCATTGAGTTTTCCATTTATCCAAAAATTTATGAAGTGCTCCATACTCTTTTAAAAATAAGTTTTGAGGAAATCCTTTTATGTACTCTTAATAATACTTCTATGTCACAAACTAACACTGAGATTATAAGACTCAAAAATGTTACACTTTTAAATAGTAATGTGAAAATTTCGTTTGTCATCACACAGTAAACTTAGATGTCTTTGCTAGAGCTCAACTTTGATTTAAGTGACTTCTCAATGTTTTCCTTTTCAAAACAAAATATTTTTGAACGATAACAAAAAAGTCTAAGAAATGCATATTAGATTTCCTATAAAATTTTGGATCATAATACTTTTATTCCTTGTCTTACTTGATAATACATTTATTCTTGAGATTTAGAGCATATTCACCATGACCTAAAATTACACTTCAATATCCATTTTGATTTAAAAAATAATTGAAACTGACCTAATCACTCAATATTTCTAAGAAGTTCCTAAGTGATAAAAGTCACATTTTGAGTAGTAATGGCAGACAGTAGACACTCAATAAAGTCCAATGATTACAAGGATAATGTTAATAAAAGGCAGAAATAATGTGAATTATACCTATTTTAGTGTCAACTAATAATAACTAAATCATATTCTCACAGAGATGTTTGCCTGCATGTCAGGTCTAAAATGTCATTCTCTTAAATAAGGACAGTTCATTTAAAAAACAAAGAGAAACAAATGACAGAAAAGAGGAAGTATATACTTTCTTTCCTGTCTAAAATGAGAAATAGGGGCCCCTGGGTGGCTCAAGTGTCTGCCTTCAGCGTGGGTCATGATCCCAGGGTCTAGGGATGGAGTCCCACACAGAGCTCCAAGCTCAGCAGGGAACCTGCTTCTCCCTCTCCCTCTGCCCCTGCTCCTGCTCTTTCTCTCTCTCTCTCTCTCTCTCTGTCGCTCTCCCTCAAATAAATAAAATCTTTGGAAAAAAAAGAGAAATAACTCAGGAGAAAGCTAAGAGATCAAAATGTCATCTTTATTACTGTTGAAGCCAATTGGTCTGTGGCCAGTGTTTGCTAATCTTTGACACTCCAGACTGATCTATATCCAAAAGTTTTCAGAAAGAGCTGAACAACAATAAGACCCCTCACCCAGCACAAAAATGTTGCCTTTGTGCTCAGCAGTTCAGGGGTGAGAACAGGTCCCTATGAACTAATCACAATTAGATGGTTCTTAGTAGTTGTGCAGCACAAATTCACATCAGCTGGGTAGTTCAAAAATCTTGGAGTGGGGCCATGAAGTTATTCTGAAAAAGACCCAGACTTGTAGTTTCCATAAATTTTTGGTAAAAACGAACAGAAATTTTATCTGAAAAACATCACTTTTGTTCTAGGTATCAAAGAGTCCTCACAAATAATTTTTTGAAGCGCATTAAGCAGTACCAGTCAAAAATAAACATACATACATAGAAAGAGGTAGAGGGAGAGAACTGGCAGAAAAAAATTGAAAACTGAAATACACCCCAAAATACTTAATATATTGGAAATATATCAACCACGGATTAGGAAACAAATATTCTTTTTAGATTCAAAGAAGTAAAAGACACATTTGTATATAGTTGAAGAGAACACAGAAGTATGAAAACCTGACCAAGGAGATTTATAAAAGCATGAAATATAACTTCTAGAAATAAAAATTATAATAACAAATATTGAAGACTCAATAAATAGGCTTAACTTATAGACAGCTGAAAGAGAATTAGGTAGAAAAAAGATCAGAAAAAATTACTCAGAGCATACTTTGCAGAGAGAGAAGTTAAGTGGATGGGAGGTTTTCTTGAATCATGAAGGAACAAGTTTCACAAAGATGTAAAGAACAATAAAGGTGGACTGATTAACATATTTCATCTTTCCATGTTTTCCCTCCAATCGTTTGAAAGTTATGTACTTCATTCCTTTTATCAGTTTACTTATAAATCATAACATGCATCTTTAATTTTTCTAATGTTTAGTTTCCTCCTGGATAATACAAGGACTTCACACTTATTCTCATCTCAGTGTATGCATTGGTGTTGTCGTGTATTTTAATATTTATTATTTTAATCCAGTGCTATCATTATTGATCTTCCCTCCAAAAGAAGAAAGGTTAGGATTGAAAAAGAAACATTTAAGAAGCAGGGCAATTAGCTTAAAATAAGCTGATAGACTTAAATACAAATAAATCAATAATTATATTAATTGTGAATTGTCTAATTGACCCAATTTAGACAAACAAATTGTTAAGTAATATCATTCAAATGAAAAACATTGTGGAAGACACATCTACACTACAAGGCTATATAAAAATTAAAAGCGAAAGGGTGAAAAAGGCAACCATGCACATAAAATCTAAAACAAAACTAGAAAATCTATTTGAATGTCACACAAAATAGAATTTAAGACCCATAGCATTACCATAGATAAAAACGGTCACTTTATAGTCCTAACAGTTTCAATTTCTTAGGAATATAAAATGATTTGAAATTTGTATGTAAGTATCTAAAAATAAAAATTAATTTAATGGGGGGGTTGTGTATACACATAGGCATGTATGTTTTCATTGTAAAAAACCAATTTAAAAATTTTTCCTTTGTGTTGTTTAAGATTTTTGTAAAGCCAGTGAAACTCTTTAAAGAAGTTGTTTCTTCCAAAGAACAAAGCCAGGTAATGACATTTAAATTCTAAGGATACATTTATGGGAGTTGTACCTTTTCTACCACACTAGATTAAATAAATTTGTCCAAAGTAAAATATATATATATATATATTTTATAAATGTATATGTATATATGTACACACACCGTCATATATATAAATATATATGTAAATATATAATATATATTTAATTATATATTTAATTAATATATAATAATATATTTAAATATATAATATATTTAATATAATTAAATATATATAATATAATATAATATAAATTTTATAAATATATATGCATATATATATATATTTATATGGTCCTAAAATACACAAAGAAAATACAGAAAGGAAGGGGACACTGAGAAATCCACAATCATATTAGTAGAATTTAACAAATATCTTCAGAAATCGATAGAGTAAACAAAGTCAGTTAAGAACATAGAAGGTTTATAGGATGAGATGAACAAATCACAAATTCTATCATTAATGGATACAAATAGAACATCACAACACGTAAGTATAGAATACACCTTTTCAGACACACATAGGACATTTACCAAAGTCGACCAAACAGAACTTGGTCATAATGCAAGTTTTCACATTTTCTTTTTTAAAGGTTTTATTTATTTATTTGAGAGACAGAGAGTGAGCGAGCAAGAGAGAGTACAAGCTGGAGGAGAGGCAGATGGAGAGGGAGAAGCAGGCTCCCCGCTGAGCAGGGAGCCCAATGCGGGGCTCCATCCCAGGACCCTTGGGATCATGACCGGAGCCAAAGGCAGAGGCCTAACCAACTGAGCCACCCAGGCGCCCCAAATTTTCATGTTTTGGAGGACTGCTATCATGATCCCTATATGATTAACCTAGAATTTAATTAACAATCAATAATGAAATTAAGTAGAATATTTCCATATCTTTGGAAATTAAGAGATTAACTAAAAAAATCATGTGTTAAGAATTTATGAACAACCGTTAGATCTACACATGGGAACACTTAGATAAAGCACGCAAGGTCTTAGAAAAGATACAACTTTGCAAATCTAAGAGGGAGCCTGAACTAGCTAGCCAAAAATCTTCCCACAAAGAAAATTCCAGACTCTCTAGACTTTCATGTGTTATTATTATGGGAAAAGATACTAATGACAAAACAGAATAAATATGATAAACGGCAAATTAAGACACTTAAAAACAGTTCCCATGCTTACAGATGGTATAATCAGATTGCTGTGAATTTCCAGGGCCTTGGGCTGTGAGGAGGCAGATGCTCACTGTCGTATTCACGACCATCTCACTGAAGCATGAACATCTCCATTCTCTGCATCTTAATCCTCAATCATTCTTCTTTGTCATGGCATTAAAGAGCTAAATGTCAGGCCATATGCATATTGGCACGTTTGCTTCTCTTTGAACCTTTCTAAGATACAAAGGATGAAAAAAATATACTGATGTGTCATACTTAGTATTCAAGCCAGGCACTGTGTGGACATTTGGACTACAAAAGGAATAAAATCAGGAGATTAGAAGGAACACTGGGGTTTTTCTAATCTTTGAATTTTAAAACCACATGAACGATCATGGTGAACCAACTTTATTTTTAGTATGTCTGCCTCAACAAGTTTGATCTTATGAGGAAAAGGGAACAGGG
Source organism: Zalophus californianus (assembly GCF_009762305.2). Lineage (NCBI taxonomy): Eukaryota > Metazoa > Chordata > Mammalia > Carnivora > Otariidae > Zalophus > Zalophus californianus. The sequence goes on from NC_045597.1 coordinate 19,062,387, forward strand.
GTTCTTTGGAATTAGATGTAATTATATTGGACACCTTTCTATAGATCTTACTTTTAAAATTTTTTTTATTTAAATTCCAGTTATTTAACACACAGTGTAATAATATTAGTTTCAGGTGTACAATATAGTGATTCTACACTTCCTTACATCACCCTGTGCTCATCATGCCCATCATGACAAATGCACTCCTTAATCCCCATCAACTATTTAACCCATCCCCCCCAGCCCCCTCCCCCTGGTGCCATCAGTTTATTCTCTAATAGTTAAGAGTCTGTTTCTTGGGGGGCCTGGGTGGCTCAGTCATTAAGCGTCTGCCTTCAGCTCACGTCGTGATCCCAGGGTCCTGGGATTGAGCCCCGCATCGGGCTCCCTGCTCAGCGGGAAGCCTGCTTCTCCCTCTCCCTCTGCCTGCAGCTCCCCCTGCTTGTACTCTGTTTCTCGCTCTCTCTCTCTCTCTCTGTGTGTCAATAAATAAATAAAATCTTTAAAAAAAAAAGAGTCTGTTTCTTGGTTTGCCTCTCTCTCTCATTTTTCCCTGTTTGCTCACTTGTTTTCTTTCTTAAATTCTATGGATGTTACTTTTTAAAATTCACAGAAGTTAGCATATGTTCCATAAGTTTTCAATTTCTTTTTTCTTTACCTTGAACTTAAATGTAATCTAAGCATTTAATTGAACTTGAACTACATAAGCATATTATTACATGATCCTGTTTCACAATGACATGTAATAATAATAAAAAGTAGCGGTCCTCAGTCCTAGTATGTATCAAGAATCAGCTGTAGGGCTTGTTAAAACACAAATTGCTGGTCCCACCCTGACTGGAGTGGGGCTTAAGAATTTGCTTTTATAACAGGTTCCCAGTTGATGCTGTTGCTACTGGATAGGGACCATATTTAGAGAACCAGTGTTACAGAAAAGGAGCTCTAAACCACTATGCAGCATCTTATTTTTTTTTTTAAAGATTTTATTTATTTGACAGAGAGAGACACAGCGAGAGAGGGAACAAAAGCAGGGGGAGTGGGAGAGGGAGAAGCAGGCTTCTCACAGAGCAGGGAGTCCGATGTGGGGCTGGATCCCAGGACCCTGAGATCATGATCTAAGCCGAAGGCAGATGCTTAACGACTGAGCCACCCAGGCGCCCCTGCAGTATCTTATTTAATGCAGTCAACAACTCATAGATATATACTAGCATTAACTTCTTTTCTAGATAGGAAAATTGAGAATGAAAAAGAGTGAGTACATTACTCAACTTCAAACTGTTGAAAGAGTCAGAATTCGAACCCATGTCTATCTGCCTCCTTCCAATTTCTTTTGAAATCTGTGTGTTTTTTTAAAAAAATAGTTTAATGCAGATTTAAAATTCTAATTAAAATTCAGCATGCTTGTTGAATACATGATTGTCTGTGGAAGTCTACCCAATGGTTTCTTTTTTTTTTAGGATTTTATTTAATTCTCTGAGAGAGAGAGAGAGAGAGAGGGAGAGCACAGAGGGAGAGTGAGAGGGAGAAGCAGACTCCCCGCTGAGCAGAGAGCACGACGTGGGGCTCGATCCCAGGACACTGGGATCATGACCTGAATGAAAGGCAGATGCTTAACCAACTGAGGCACCCAGGAACCCCTACCCAATGGTTTCTTAGAACATGATTTACAAAACACCATAGAGTCTAAAATTTTAACCACTATTTCTAATATAAGTTAAAAATAACCATGACCAATTTATGAATTCCTAGCAATAACTTTAAGAAAAATTGACCAAGAACTTTTGTCTTTATTTCTATTAATTTTGGATATCGATATCTATATCCATAGCATATACTTTTATTAAGGTAAATGTTTTTGATTCAAAATTAATAATTGATTAGTGATGATGAAAGAAAATTTTCTCTCCAAATAATAATATAATATTCTCTAGTTTAATGACAATTCCAAACAACTTACTAAACTACAAGAATTACCAAATTAAGAAATTCGCTGTTGGGAAAAGGACATCACACAATTACTGAGTTTGAGGAGCCTATCAACCTAAATTCTTGCATATTTCTCTCTCACAGAATACTTGGCCCCTAGTTCCTATTTTTTGGATATCCCAAAGGGATGGATTCACAAGGATCAAAGGCTTCCACATTGACCACTGCTGTTGCCTATTCTTCAATTTTTTAAAGCGCAGCATTACTTTTAGATCAAAGCCTCTTTGAGGGTCTTCCTTTTGCTTCAGAGGTGAAGATGGTACAATGGGAGAAAATTTTAAAATCCAAGGGCGGTCCCATTTGGACAAATATAGCTCCAGTAGAGACCAGGAAAAGGAGAAGCTGCATCTTAGAGTTCACAGTTACAATGTTTATCTTGGTATTTGAAGAGGTCAGAAAATAAGTTGGGCATAAGTAGTACATAGTTTGCTTAAATGTATTAATTCATATCCGGAGGAACTTCCTTTGTAAGCTTTGCCAAAATGTTGTGTCTTACCTTTGCTGTTTAGGCACAGAATGCTCCAGGGGTTAAGCCCGGCCTTAGCTTTGGGCTCGAGCAATGTGCTTGCCTGGTTTCTTCCATTCCCTTCTTATTTTGAAGCATCTTTAACATTGAGATTATTTCAGGGAGAAGCAAACCTTACACTGTACTATTAATATGTGAGTCCCATTTAAAACTATTTATCGGAATATTTTTCTTTCTTATGTGTAGTTTTAAAAGGCTTTTGGTTTTCTTAACTGACTTGATAGACCTACAGGCTCAATTTAAAATCATGTAATTAATATTTTTATTTGGGAATATTATAATGCACCTCAACATTTCTTAATTCTAGGTGAATCCAATTTATTTGTTGAGGATGGTAAGTGGATTGGGGCCTCCTTGGTGAAGTACTCCTTAGAGCTCCATGGAAAAACAGCTCTTTCCCTTTCCCCATATCATCTGACCAGAAGACTGTTTTACAAGCAACACAAAGGTTTCTCTGTACCATTTCTGGCACCATCATTAATAAGGTTCTGAGGCTTATTCTCACAGCAGAAGGAAAATATTTTATTCTTCCCTGAATTTTCTAAGAAAAATTACAAGTCAGAGCAGGAATATACACTCGTTGGCTTTGAGAAGTTCTGATCTAATTTTCCTTGATAGTTTTTTTCCTGGTAAAATTTTTCCCAATCTATTAGAAAACCCTCCCAATGTCTCTACCACCATAAATGCTTTGAGTGTTGATAACCATGAATGGATAAATTGTCCCATGGTTACCTTGCTTTTAGTGACCAAATAGACTGTCATTGGAATTTTTTCCCTCAATTTTGAGCTCATGCCTCATTTTAAAGACCTTCTCACTGCATCTCTAATAATAAAGCTGGTGCTCATTTTCTATAATGTAAAAAGAGTTTCCTTACTTTTATCTCATTATTGAAATTTCTTTCTTTTCTAAACATATTTAATTTTTTTCTATTGCTATATTCTCTATTCTATTTCTATTTTCTAATTCTATTCTATATTTTCTATCTTTTCTAGTCTCTTTCAGTTTTTACGTGGTCAGGCTATAGGCATTTACTCTTTTCAATCTTTCTTCATAAATCAGTCCTTCTAGTTCTATTGGCCTTTTTTATTAGTCATTCTTGAATTCTCACATAAAATGCTAATTACAGAACTATATACCCTCAATGGATTTCTTTCTTTCTTTCTTTCTTTCTTTCTTTCTTTCTTTCTTTCTTTCTTTCTTTCTTTCTTTCTTTCTTTCTTTCTTTCTTTCTTTCTTTCTTTCTTTCTTTCTTTCTTTCTTTCTTTCTTTCTTCTTTCTTCCTTCCTCCCTCCCTCCCTCCCTCCCTCTCTTTCTTTCTCTTTCTTTCTTTCTTTCTTTCTTTCTTTCTTTTTCTTTCTTCCTTCCTTCCTTCCTTCCTTCCTTCCTTCCTTCCTTCCTTCCTTCCTTCCTTCCTTCCTTCCTTCCTTCCTTCCTTCCTTTCTTTCTTTCTTTCTTTCTTTTCTTTTCTTTCTTTCTTCCTTTCTTTCTTTCTTTCTTTCTTTCTTTTTTTCTTTCTTTCTTTCTTCCTTCCTTCCTTCCTTCCTTCCTTCCTTTCTTCCTTCCTTCCTTTCTTTCTTTCTTTCTTTCTTTCTTTCTTTCTTTCTTTCTTTCTTTCTTTCTTCCTTCCTTTCTTTCTTCCTTCCTTCCTTCCTTTCTTTCCTTTCTTTCCTTTCTTTCTTTCTTTCTTTCTTTCTTTCTTTCTTTCTTTCTTCCTTCCTTCCTTCCTTTCTTTCTTTCTTCCTTCCTTCCTTCCTTCCTTCCTTCCTTCCTTCCTTTCTTCCTTTCTTTCTTTCTTTCTTTCTTTCTTCCTTTCTTCCTTTCTTCCTTTCCTTTCTTTCCTTTCTTTCTTTCTTTCTTTCTTTCTTTCTTTCTTTCTTTCTTTCTTTCTTTCTTTCTTTCTTTCTTTCTTCCTTCCTTCCTTCCTTCCTTTCTTTCTTTCTTTCTTTCTTTCTTTCTTTCTTTCTTCCTTCCTTCCTTCCTTCCTTCCTTCCTTCCTTCCTTCCTTTCTTTCTTTCTTTCTTTCTTTCTTTCTTTCTTTCTTTCTTCCTTCCTTCCTTCCTTCCTTCCTTCCTTCCTTCCTTCCTTCCTTTCTTCCTTCCTTCCTTTCTTTCTTTCTCTTTCTTTCTTTCTTTCTTTCTTTCTTCCTTCCTTCCTTCCTTCCTTCCTTCCTTCCTTCCTTTCTTTCTTTCTTTCTTTCTTTCTTTCTTTCTTTCTTTCTTTCTTTCTTTCTTTCTTTCTTACTTACTTACTTCCTTTCTTCCTTCCTTCCTTCCTTTCTTTCTTTCTTTCTTTCTTTCTTTCTTTCTTTCTTTCTTTCTTTCTTTCTTTCTTTCTTTCTTTCTTTCTTCTTTCTTTCTTTCTTTCTTTCTTTCTTTCTTTCTTTCTTTCTTTCTTTCTTTCTTTCTTTCTTTCTTTCTTTCTTTCTTTCTTTCTTTCTTTCTTTCTTTCTTTCTTTCTTTCTTTCTTTCTTTCTTTCTTTCTTTCTTTCTTTCTTTCTTTCTTTCTTTCTTCTTTCTTTCTTTCTTTCTTTCTTTCTTTCTTTCTTTCTTTCTTTCTTTCTTTCTTTCTTTCTTTCTTTCTTTCTTTCTTTCTTTCTTTCTTTCTTTCTTTCTTTTCTTTCTTTCTTTCTTTCTTTTCTTTCTTTCTTTTCTTTCAAAGCAGGCTCCACGCCCGGAATGGAGCCCAATGTGGAGCTTGAACTCACAACTGCAAGATCAAGATCTGAGCAGAGATCAGGAGTGGGACACTCAACTAACTGTGCCTCCGAGGCGCCCCAACCTCAATGCATTTCTGAAGCATAGTATATTTCTGACAAGACTAAGTATATTTCTGTGCATTTTATTGAAAAAGGAGCTCTTGTGGGACTCCTCTACTTGTTTTCAAGCATCAACCCGGCACTGACAAATATGGAATAATGTGCTTGGATTACAAAATTTGCTTGAACCTCTGAGAACTGTGTGGTTATTTGGTTAATGTCTATCCTCTTACAAAACTGTAAACAATATGAAAGAAGGAACTATGTTTATTTTTCTGTTTGCACAGTAATACATACATTAAAATGGAAATTAATGATTGAGTTTTTATTTGAAAACTCTCCAGTGTTATGGCTTAAACCAAAAAAATCAATATTTCTATAGTTGTTATTCTAGAATTATTTTAGCAGTCAGCTAACAGAAGTGCTTGAGTCAAACTAATTGAATTACTTGCTCCACCTGGTATTACAATACTGTTTTATCTGTAGGAAGAAAAAAAGTCAGTCTTTAGGCTAAAATAATGTAGATGTTGACTAGAATGTGTTAATATTTTTGAAATTTTGTCAGATTGTACTAGTCAGCTGCCATTATAGAATACCATAGACTGGGGAGCTTAAACAAACAGAAGTTTCTCACAGTTCTGGAGGCTACAAGTCTTAAATCAAGGTGGTGGCAAATTAGGTTTGGTTTCTGGCAAGATGCTCTTTTACTGCCTTGTGGACAGCAGCTTTCTTGCTGTGTTTTCATGTAGCCTTTCCTCTGTGTGTGCGCAGAGAAGGAGAGACATTAAACATGTGTCTCCTTCCTATAAGGGTATCAGCCCCTACTGGATTAGGATCCCACTTTTATGGTCTCATTTAACCCTAATTAGATCCCTAAAGTCCCTATCTCCAAATACAGTCACCTTGGAGGTTAGGGCTTTAACATTTGAATTTTAGAGGGATACAATTCAGGCCATAGCAAAACTTAGTTTCCAACTCAAGGAGTACTCATGCTTTATGGTGCTCTGTTTATTGATGATGAAACATAAATTCTTGGGCTAGGAATGGGGAAGGGGTATAGTGGTAATACAGCAAAGAATGATGAAGGCATTGCTTAGTTTAGACTTTCAAAACCACCATGTTCTAGGGTGTTTTTGGATACCAACAACCAGTTCTCTGATTCTCCAGAAATCTACCGCTATCCAGGCATTCAACTCAATTCTGACAATAACAACCTGGAGTGAGCACAAACCCCACAGTTTCAAGAATCAGGTTCACAAGACAGCCTCCACTTCACTTGCCAGTTACAAGTCCTGGGCCACCTTCTGACAAGTGGCTAAACTCAGGGGTTCCTACAAGCCCCTCCTCAGTTTCCACATTTTGGTAGAAAGGCTCACAGAACACAGGAACAAACTTTACTTACACATACTGGTTTATTATGAAGGATACAATGCAAGAACGGCTAAATTAAAGAGATGTGCAGTCCAAGGTATGGGGGAGTAGGTGTCTGGAGCTTCCCTCCTCTGCGTGAACCATCCTTCTTAGCACCTTGATGTGTTTACCAGCCTGGAAGCTCTCTGAAGAATCTCATTATTTAGTTTTTATAGGGGTCACTCTCCAGTCCCCTTCACCCCACAGGAGGTCAGGGGTGGAGCTAGTGAAGGTTCCAACTTGCTAATCCCTTAGTCTTTCTTATGACCGCCCCCCATCCCAAGGCCAAAGAGGGGCCCTACCTAAGTCACCTCATTATTACAAAGTCAGATGTGATCCAAGGGGGCTGGTTATGAATTAAAAAGACACTCCTTTTGCTCAGGAAAGTTCAAAGGTTTTTGGAGGTCTGTACCAGGAACTGAGGACAAAGACCAAATATATTTTTGTATTATACCACACCATTTTTAAAGCAGATAGCAGAAGGAGTCATGAAAGTCAGACTTTCATTTGTAAGGATCAGACTTGAGAAAAAAAGACTCTCTGAATTCCAAAGTCCATTCTATAAATACCAAGATCCAGAATCTAGAGGACTCAAGAGCTTTAGGATGTATGCAGGAATCAATGTAAAAGCAGTTTTTCAGAATGGAATGAGGTAACGGTTTAACCCGTTGGCTCCAAGAGGAAGAAATGGAGAGCAGAAAATAAATTAAAAATAGATGAGTGTTTTTCAGAAGGCCCTGGCCTTGGACTCTCCTGAAATTGAATCTCTGGGGAGCTGGGCATTGTCAGTTCTCTCAATAATTTTGAAGATCCATGAGCAGAAAAGAATTGTATTCCCATTTCTAACTAGACCCCCAGGAGTGATTATTCTTACAAAATTTTCTAAGCTATGATAGAGATTTGGAAAATTTTTTCTTCCCAATTCTATATGGCATTTCATGATTGCAATTAAAATTAATTATGTGCTTTTTCAATTTCTAAATAGATTAGTGCATTCTTTATCAAATATATTAGAGAGGGCCTAGAATGTGGTACATCTGCTGGACTTTTGCAGTTTTCTCATGCCTCCAGAAACACTATATGGTAGTCCCCCCTGATCTCCAGCTTTGCTGTCTATGGTTTTAGTTACCCAAGATCAACTGTGGTCTGGAGGCAGATGATCCTCTTTCTGACGTATCATCAGGAGGTCAGTGGTAGCCTAATGCTATGTCACAGTGCCTACATCATTCACCTCACTTCCTCCCATCAAGTAGGCATTTTATCCTTTTACATCATCATACGAAGATGGGTGAATATAGTCCAATAAGGTATTTTGAGAGAGAGAGAGAGAGAGAGAGAGACCATATTCGCATAACTTTATTACAGTAATATAATTTTATATAAAAGTTAATCTCTTATGTATCTGTTAATCTCTTACTGTAGCTAATTTATAAATTAAACTTTATCATAGGTATTTATATATAGGAAAAAATGTAGTATATATAGGATTCAGTGCTATCTGTGGTTTCAGTCCCTCACTGGGGGTCTTAGAATGTATCCCTTATGGACAAGGGGAGACTACTCTATTTTGGGCCATTTCCCTGAATAGTGGGCTGCTAATTTCCTGGTAATACTTCCTAGAGATAAAAAGATAATGAACTGAGAAGAGACAGGCTGTCTTTCTAGAATGGTTTTGGAAACCTCGAACCTTTAGCCATGACAGAATTATCACAGTGAATGTCTAATTCTAAACAAGTTAAATTTCAGAAGATGTCTTACCATAATCAGTGGAACTTCATAGATGTGAGGTGACTCAGTCACTGTTGTGAGTTGCAGTCAAACACATCACTTTTTGGAGCCATCATCTAACAAAATGGAAGCCACAGAAAATGTCCTCTGGATAGTTCTTTAAAATATCGAATAAAGGAAGGAAAATCCATGACTCATGGAGTAGATAATTATTTTTTTCTGATATTTGGAATCAACCTCTCTTATCATATGCATAGTCCTTCAGTATGTATATTACCCCTACTTCAATCTACAGTTTTAAGGTTCTTGAAATTTTGAAAGACCAAAGAAAGCTAAGTACCATTGCTCTAAATAGATTTTATAGAGGGGTACCTGGGTGCTCAGTCGGTTGAATAGATTCTATAAAAGCTTTGTAGCTTCCCTTAGGGGAATGCAAACTGGAAAATGTTTGAAAAATGTTGATCAGAAGCAAAATATGAAACCTGATTAAAATTGTGCTTTCCTGGTTACAAAAAACGAATCTTCTCTCTCAAATATCAGAAAGAGATTTTATACTTTGATCTCTTATCAACCATTGTCTGTGTTATTTTAAATGATAATATCAATTGGTGATTCCTGCTTCACTCTTTAATTAGAATAGAATAGTTGAATTTTAGATTTTAAAATTTTTAAAAATTTTAAAAGTGATAGAAAATTACAATCTTTATTGAAGTTTCCAAAATGAGGCAAAATGACCATATCAGCATTGAATTCACATAGTAGAATTACTTTTTGGTAAATATCACTCATAATGAGATCATTATGGTAACTGAAACTGTTATGAGGTCTGAGATGGAATTTCCATATTTGGAATTCCTTAACATAATAGTCTTACAGTGACATTTCAGGGAACTTTTGCACATATCAGGTATTTTCTGCATGGACTTTTCCCCTGCCCAGGCTTGTGATAAGCATGGAATAGAGCCAAGGTATTTTCCTTTAAAGGGCAGTATCAGGAGTGGATATTTGTTATCACATTTGTTCTGTCTTGCAACTCTGCTAAGTGTGCCAACCAAGCTGATTATACAACAATTTAGGTTTTTGGCAGATTTTTCTGCCATTTGAGTAAGGGTAAAGGTAATGTGCTCTGTACAAAACACCTTGCCTAATATGTCTGAAGAACTCGAAGGCAATCTCACGACAGTTTGGATTAGAGGCTGGGAGATAAAATCTTTGTTAGGACATGTTCACTGCAAATAGTAATTGCCATCAGTATGGCTAACTACAGCTATGGTTCAATTTCTTTCCCCTTGTATGTAATTAAGTGGAGGTGCTAAACTATCCATAATAAGAAAAAAATTTACACGTGTCATCGATCTTTATATGTTATCAGGGTTTTACAGTCAGGTATGAGTGAATACTAAAACATCCTCTCAGAAAGATGATGGTAATTACAAATGGGGAATATGAAATTAAATCTACCTCAATTTTCATGTTAGTAATGAGTGGAGGAAAGAAAGTTTGCAGGAACATTCTTTTCAGGGAAGTGGCTAAATAATTTAGCACACCCTCAACATTTTCTCTATATTAAGTAAAATGCCTAAACTCTTAGGGTATACTTTTCAATTTGTTGGATTCTCTCTAAATGACAGAAAGAAGCATATTATAAACATTTTTATGCTAAATCACAATAAAAAGAAAGGTGTTTAAGAAGCAGTCACAATTTTTGAATCCAAATAGAAGAGAAAATGAATTAACTTCCTTAATAAATCTAAATGGCACATAATGATAATGTTAATATCAGCAAAAATATAATACTTATTACAGGCCAGGTACTGGTCTAAGCATTATACATATGCATTATACATATGAGTATAATATACATATATTAACTCATACAATCCTTCCAACAACATTGTGAAGTTATTAGTGTTATTATCCCCCATTTTACAGGGATGAGATACTACGGCATTGAGGTGTTAGGTTACCCAAGACACAATCTGGGAAGTGGTTACTCTGGGATTCCAATCCGTATAGCCCACCACTAGAGTCCTGTTGCTGACATAGTATAATAGATGACCTCTAAAGGAATAATCAAACTAGCACTTTGTCATCCTTGCCCCACTAAAGGCACTGCTAATGCAATTTCTTCTCATAAAAATTGTATGGGATAGGTACTATTACCATCCATGTTTCTGAATGAAAGGCTCCGAGACCCAGAGGGGTTAAGTGGCTGGTTAACATCATAGCTAGTTAATAATGCAGTTGTGATTCATACTCAGAAAATCTGGTATAGAATCTGCTATTAACTATTCTGCTATTTACCTGCCTAAAATGTTTAAGTAGGCAAGTAAGTCAGCTATGTATGTCCCAGAATAATAATAACCAAAATTTAGTGGTTTGTGAAGTTGCTCCGTTTTAAATTTTACATCATTTATGAGGCTTGAACCAATGAGAAAACCTTATGCTTTGCAAGGAGCCTATACAGGGATTGGCGGATGAATATCTCCTTTGCTATGGGGGATTTTCTGGGTTGGCCTACTGGGATGATCGGCTTTACTGGATTATTAAACTTTTTTCTTCTTTCTATTTTTATAAATATGCATAAATTTAAAAATGCATAATCCGCATTCACTGGTGATTAAAATCACTAAATTATTAAGACATACTAGAGTAGAGAGATTATGAACATCGGCCCAAGAGCCAAATTGAAATTTTCACTGAATAGTTGCGTAATTCTGAGCAAACTACCTAACTACCTATGCCTCACTTTACTCATCTATAAAATGGGAATAATGGCAGCCACTGGATCATAAGGTTGCTGTGAGGACTAAATGAGTATTTCTATGTAAAATAATTAGAATACTGCTTTGCATCTTGTAACTGCTATATATATGCCTGGTGATTCAACTCTCCAACTCACCAGATATAATCCCACCTTAGGGCATTTGCACATGATCCACAGTTTCTATGTGGACCACTCTTTCCTACAGATAAGTGCAGGACTCACTCTTCACTTCCTCTAGGTTTTTAATCAAATGCTATCTTTTGTGTCAGCTTTCACTGGACACACTCCCTAAAATTGTAATGCCTTTCCCAGCTTCCCTGTATTTTATCCACTTTCCTTGCTTTATTTTTTTATCATTTATGTATCACCCTGCGTTTTCTGAATGCTTTATGTTTTACTAATTTGTCCTATTTAGAGTCTGTCTCTCCTCACTAGAATATAAGCTCCATGAGAACAGAGATTTCTTTCTGTTTGGCTCCCGGTTGTGTCCCCTACACCTAGAAAAGCACTGACACATCGTAGATGTTTAATCAATATTTATTCCATGTATCCATGCATGAATGCATGCATATGTGAGCGAATATTTCCTCTCAATGTAAAGAGGTATCACATGTCGTGTGATGTTTTGTGTTACCTCTCATTTTGTATTAAGAATGATGCAGACACTTGAGTTATTATAGAACTATAAAATCTGCCGCTAGCCTTGGTGTGAATTAGAAAATACGCTGCTTTCTCCAGGATGTAGCCCTGAGCTAGGGCATGTGACCTGACTAGGGAAACAGGATAGATTTCAGGCTGTCACCTTTGCACCTGCTAGAAGTGCAAATTCCTTTTTTTTTTTAAGATTTTATTTATTTATTTGACAGAGAGAGATAGCGAGAGCAGGAACACAAGCAGGGGGAGTGGGAGAGGGAGAAGCAGGCTTCCTGCCGAGCAGAGAGCCTGTTGCGGGACTTGATCCCAGGACCCTGGGATCATGACCTGAGCCGAAGGCAGACACTTAACGACTGAGCCACCCAGGCGCCCAGCAAATTCCTTTTTATTGAGAGGATCAACTGAGACATTAATATGATAAATTGAAATATTTTTTAAAAAACAAACTAAAAACTGGTTAGTAAATATCTACCTACTTAAGTATCTAAGTACCTATTAATTCATCTAATCAACATATGCCTATCAAAGTTAGGGTTGTAATTTTTTTTCATCTATTCCGATGAGGTTGATATTATTTTTTTGACAGCAGTAATTTTCATTTAAACCATTTACATTTATTTTAAAATACAATGAATAATATTTTTGGGGCACCTGAGTGGCTCAGTCGTTAAGTGTCTGCCTTCGGCTTGGGTCATGGTCCCAGGGTCCTGGGATCGAGCCCACATCGGGCTCCCTGCTCAGCAGGAAGCCTGTTTCTCCCTCTCCTGCTCCCCCTGCTTGTGTTCCCTCTCTCGCTGTGTCTCTCCCTGTCAAATAAATAAATAAAATCTCTAAAAAAGTATTTTTAACAGAGATCACCACATTTAAAATCAATGAAAATTCTCTGGAAACTTTCCTTTTAAATGCAAGGAAATTTTTGTCAGGGGGAATCAGTTTTGTCTTTTTGGTGTTTTAATTCAAAATTGCCCGATTACAGCCCAGTTTTGAAATTATTACTTTAACTATATTTTGAATCACCAGAGAAATATTGGACACCATTATACTAGGATGAAGCCTTTCTTACCTAGAATAGGTCAAGAGCAATGTTTTCTGTCCTTAGCCTAGAAATGCAAGTTAGGACCTGGTTCTGTTTTGAAATTTGCCTACATTAGCATACCTAACATATTAGTAATTAAAGTATCCCATATATTTTTGTCTCTCCATTTTTTCTGTACCAGTGTACTATATCAAGTTTTGTTTTTCTTTTCCCTGTTCATTTACATTTAATTCCTTGACCTAGAGAAATTTTTCTCCACAGTTTGCGAACAAAAAATCACAAATTCCCATAAAGTAGAGAATGTACAAATTGCACTGGTGTGCCAATGGTCTCTGAGAGCTTTTCCTCCATTCTTGGCTGAGGGCCTACATGACTTGTAAAAACAGCTGATGGCCATACCCAGCGCCTTCGATAATCTCTGCGGGCTCTATCTTCCTGTGTCTACTCTCCTCTATATTTCTCTGATTTGACATTATAATTTCTATCCAGTTGCCTTAGACCTAGACTCTCTCCCTACAACGTACAACACTACAGTTGTACATTTTCCTGGTTTTCAGCATCAGTTTCTTTCCTAGACTCTTTCTCTTGGGTGAACATGGGTGTTGCAAATTGTAGTTTAGGAGTCAGCCCAACCTGACCTAGACCTATCTGGACCTTAGAATTTCAGCCCAGTCTGAAGTTCAAATATTGGGAGACATATGCACCTGCTCTTTGAGGGAGTCAGAGAACTTTCAAATAATTGCAGTGTTAACAATATTTAATTTCCTAATCTTAATCCACAAATCCCGTAATTTATTGTGATGTCTCTAATTTCTCATAACAAGGTTTTGTAGATTTCCTGTAAAGATCTTGAACATATTGCATTAGATTTATTACAAGCTATCTAATAATTTTTTTGGAATTATAAATGGGATTAAAATTATTATTGATTTATTTTTTATTTAAATTCAATTAATTAACATATAATGTATTATTTGTTTCAGGGGTACAGGTCTGTGATTCATCAGTCTTAAATAATACTCAGTGCTCATTACAACACATACCCTCCCCAATGTCCATCACCCAGTTACCCCATCCCTCCTGCCCCTCTAGCAACCCTCAGTTTTTTTCCTAAGATTAAGAGTCTGTTAGGGTTTGTCTCCCTCTCTGGTTTCATCTTGTTTCTTTTTTTCCCCTCTCTTCCCCTATGATCCTCTGCCTTGTTTCTTAAATTCTACATGTCAGTGAGATCGTATGATAATTGACTTAGCAAAATAACTCATTATTGTTTTCTAATAGTTGCTACACTATACACAAAAGTTAATTCATGGTGGATAGAAGACGTAAATGTGAAAGGAAAAGTCACGAAGCTTCCAGAAGATAATATAGAATAAAACTTTTATTATCTCAGGCCACGGAGAGGTTTTGTAAATGAAACATAAAAATTGTAAACCATAAAGAAAAATCATTGATAAATTTGTCTGTATTAAAATTACCTTTTTAGTGTTAAAAGCACACACACAGAGAAAGAGTGAAAAGACAAGCAAATGCAACCCATGGAGCCACTCTGTGTGCAGCTACGTGGAACGGAATGGATTCTGTCCCTCCTGGCAGTCACCTCAAAGGAAGGGGCGGGCACGAGGAGGGGAGGATCAGTCATTCCCACAGCTGGTAACTGAATTGTCACAGAACCAAGTTCCTAACCTGTACTAAATAAAAGCATGCTGCTGCCCATTCAAATGTGGCATAGCTGAATAAAAGAGATTTGAAACATGAAATAAGTAATGATATTATGTGTGGAAAAAAAAGAATATTCAAAGAGAGGATACCAATTAAGAGTGGAAGTTTGAGTAAGTATAAATAAATAAGAATGAGAAAGGGCAAATAAGGCATGGGAGGCAGAGGGAACACCATATGCGTAGGTATTTCAGAGATGTGAGGTTGGGGGCTATGGTATAAGGTGTTTTGGGGAGAATACTGAAAGAAGAGTGTACTAGGAGGTATCACAATAGCCATTTAGGCTTAATTTAAGTTTTAGGTTGTTGGCTAGCATTACTCATCCATAATAAAGCCACCCCCAAATTTATGAAGATTGAATGAGAGACAAAAATCTGGTAGTCCTTTTGAAATGAATTATAAAGCCCAAGGTTTACACATAATTTTCCTTGAGACATAAATTACAATCACAGATCAATCAGATTGGTTATACTGATTATACACTGATTTCACTTGCATTCTATCCTGTTTTCCTGAGGGACATATTTGCAGTCAGTGGTCAGTTAATTATATTTATCTCTTAGAGTGCCCACGGGAGTGGGCAACTCTTATTAGTATCATTTATCAGGAGTGGGGTGAGACTGAGATCCTCCTAAGAAGACTGTAAGAAAGGTGAGGCTTCATGGGGTGGTTGAGACCTGATTTTGCAGGTCTTGGAATGACATGTGAAGTAAAGCATTTGAACTGCATTGGAGAGTTATTTTTGGTTCAGATCTGTGTTGCTGGGAGAAATCAGGCAGCAATGTGAGGACAAGGGATCAGAGCCTAGGAGACCAGTTCCAAGGAGGTTGCAAAGTGATGATGGCCTGATTCAGGCCATGTCATGAAGATGGATGAAAATGGATTAGAAAGAACCTGCAGAGATGGAGCAGCAGAATGTGGCAAGTAAACGTAAGTGGGAAATTAGGGGGGAAGGAGGAATTAAAAAATGATTCTCTGGAGGCCACATAATTGGTAGGATGATAGCATTGAATATGGTAGAGCTCACAGAGATGAATTAAGTATTTGGAAAAAATACTGAATTCAGCTTTTGATAATTTTGTATTCAGAATATTCCTGGGACACCTGTGTGGCTAGGCTTAATGATGATAATTAAAGTATAACATTTATCAAGTACTTACTTGTGGCCAGGCATTGGAGTGGGTCACATGCATTTTTCTCAATTTAAGATGATGAAGGCGAGGCTTATTGAGGATGTAATCCAGCCTATGTGTGGTGGCTGGGAGTTGAGCATAGACACTCTGACTCCAAAGCCTGGATATACATCCTTAGCCACTGTACTATACAGCCCCCGGGGCTTAGAAGGGATGGCAGGGATAGAGATGGGGATTTGAGAACTATTAGTTTATAAGTGATCCCTGCAGTTGTGCAAGGAGATGAGTTTTCCTAGGGAGAGATTATAGAGGGAGAATGCTGGCGGAACACATCTATACAACTTAAGCAGAATAAAGTGATTATAGACATTTAATGTCATGCAATGTTGTAAGACTGCTTTACATTGATTTCCTGTTGCAAGCAAATAGCTTTCTAAGTGTAGTGCTGTCCCTTTGTTCAAGGCAGTTCATCTCTCATTTATTCTTTGGAAATGAAGCCAATTTAACAATATGTATGACTAATTCTTTTCTTAAGAAATAGAGATGAAGAGGTGGCCCTCTGCACTGCCTTTTGACGGCAGGTTAAAATGAAAGGATTGGGGTGAGTTGAACTGTCTCTATTTCCCTGCAAGGCTTTGATTATTTGCTTCTTTATTTCACTTGGTATAGCTAGATTTATTCACTATTATCAGGATGATTGATTAGGAAAGAAAAACTATAGGAAATTATTGCATAAAAAAAGGGGAAAAACACAGGTTTTTTGACATTACTCTACAGGCTAATTTAGAATTAGTATTTTTAATGCAATATCAAGAAATAAAAATGCTTTCCTCTTTCATAATGCTCCTCAACCTATTTTTCAAATGTCTTTCAAGAAATTCTCTTCCAGTCATTTCACTTACTCAAAATAGAAGTGACAATAGATTTTAAAGGATTCAGAGGTCTCTAATATATACTGTCACTACGCTTAGGTTCCAGTACATTCCCTAGTACGAATAATCTGCCACTGGGCATTATTTTATAGAAGGTCAAGACTATTTTTGGTCTCTCAGAATGAAGAAACGCTCATTAAAATGAAAATAACTCTGGAAGGAGTAACACTTAGGTTTTAGCTTCTAAATCTCGAATACATGGCAGAGTTACTACCTCAGGGGCTTCAAACAATAACGGTGCGAGGACATCAATTCTAGAAGATACTGATTTAATTAGACTGAGGGGGAGTTTGAACATTGGCATTTTTTTTCTTTCTTGGCTTAAAAGAGAAATTGGTGGTCTCATAGTTCTGGATGCCAGAAGTCCAAAATCAAGGTGTCGACAGAGTTGAATGGCCTCCGGTGGCTCTAAGGGAGAAGCAATCCTTGTGTGTTCAAGCCCTTGTTGGCTACAACAAGTATTCCTTGGCTTGGGGCTCTACAACTCCAGTCCCTGCTTCTGTGTTTGCATGACTTTTTCCTCCATATGCTTAATCTCCCCCTGCCTTTCTCTTCTATGACACCTTTTGTTGGATTTAGGGTCCACTCAGATAATCCAAGATGTCTTTTCAAGAACCTTAATATCTGCAAAAACCTTTTTATCCATATAAGGTCACATTCATAGGTACTATGGACTGAATCACGCCCTCCCAAAATTCATATATTGAAGCTCTAACCTCTAATGTGATGGTATTTAGAGATGGGGCCATTAGGAGTTAATTAGGCTTAGATGAAGTAATGAGAGTGGAGACTTCCCAATGGGTTTTGTATCCTGTCTCTGTTTCTGTCTCTCTGTAGCTCCCCCTCTCATGTGAAGACAAAGCAACACTAAGCCAGGGAGAGGGTTCTTACTGGGAACTGAATTTCCTGGCATGTTCATTACAGACTTTCAGGTTCCAGGACTGTGAGAAACTAAATGATTGTTGTCTAAGCCACCCAGTCTGTGGTGATTTGTTTTGGCAGCCCGAGCTGATAAAGACAACAGGTTGCAGGAGTGAGGAGGTAGACACATCCTTTGGTGGTGGTGGGGGGGGGCACTATTCAATCCACTGTAACTGGTATTACCTGAAGCTCTTTGGTATCACCTGCAACTGGTATCATCTGAAGCCTGGGGCAGGATTATATCATAGAAACACCCTTCAGACTCTTTTTCTTTCCTCCTACAATTCTTGGATATTGGTAATTTTTATACTCCTCATGGGATTCTGATTCACAGCTGAGCTAACACACACACACACACACACACACACACACACACACGATTGGATAATTGAATCAGATTTTCATAAATCAGAGATCCTACTCAGTATCCAGCTTTACGAAATAATTTCAAAGATAGAAGTCTTCAGGAGATGCAGATGGAGCAAAAAAGAAGTGTGGGGACTTATGGTCCTACCTTGCCTTAATGGATATGTGCTTTTTACCTAAATTATTGATGGTATTTCTGTGTGATATTAGCAGGAATCGCCTCCTGTGGTGGGGTATTCAAACTATTAAACAGAGCAGTTTCATACGTGATGTAGTACATATAACATTATCTATGGCTTATAGAGCCTAGGGTTTTTTTTTTTTTTTTTACTATAGGCATTTGTTAGCCAGGGATAGCCTGCCAAGTGCATTTCAGAGAAAGAGTGTGTTTCTTCTATTAAATTATTAGTCTATTTATCTGGCAGTCCAATTGACGTGAGGATTAAACAATGTCACCTGCTTTCTTTTCATCCCCCCAGTGTGCCCCTTCCCTCATTCATCACCCTGCCTTGCCATGGATCAAAGGTTGGCTGCTTTAATTTTTGCTCACAACAACCAAGGTTGAGATCCAGTGATTTAGTGGGAATTGATAGCTTGCTGGAAAGGAGCTAGATACCAGCAGAAATGGAGGCAGAAAAAGTGGTACTATGAGAAACGTTGCCTGTTATCAGTCTTGTTTTGGACAGTCATTCATGTGACAGACATTCACCCATCACCCATTATGTGCTAGCCACTGGGATATTGGGGTTAAAAAGGCAGGCATAGTCCCTGATGGGCAGACAACTACTTAAGCAAGTACATAAGAAAACTAACTGTAATAAGAGCTATAGAGGAATTAAGAGGGCAAAGAAAGAAACAAACCAGAGGAATTTTTCTATGATGCAGGGAGAGGAGGCTTCTCCAGGGAGGGGATGCTCGAGCTGAGAAGTGGAGCAAGAGAATGAGCCTATGACCGGAAGGGCTGAGAGGAGTGTTTTCTGGGCAGAGAAGGAAAAGGGATTGGCATGTTCTTTCAGCAACAGAAAAGAGGCCAGTGTCACTAGAACGTGGTGACCGTCAAGAGTGGAGGAGATGGGGGTAGCATCCAGACCATGCAGGGACTTTTCAGCCAGGGATCTAGATTTAGCTTTTGTTCTCAGAGCAATGGGAAGCTGCTGAGGGTTACGAGGGGGTATTGAAGTAGGGGGTGGTGAAAGCAGTTCTGGATCCATTTCTCTTTAATAACTCCAAATATTAAATGGGTGCTTGTCCTTTGACAGAGGGCACTTATCAGACATGGTTTTGGAGAAAACCAACCGTTCCTTAACCAGTGGCTATGTCTGCTGCCAAAAACTTTGCTGACCAGGAAAACACTAATTCCTGGGGTGCCTGGGTGGCTCAGTGAGTTAAGCATCTGCCTTCAGCTGGGGTCATGATCCCAGGGTCCTGGGATTGGCCCTACATCGGGTTCCCTGCTCAGCGGGGAGCTTGCTTCTACCTCTCTGCTGCTTCCCCTGTTTGTGCTCTCTCTCTCTCTCTCTCTCTGTCAAGTAGATAATAAAATCTTAAAAAAAATAAGACAGCAATGCAGCAATACTCCCAAAATTAAATTAAAAAAAAAAAGGAAAACACTAATTCTTTCAAGGGGGAGGTCTAGAGATGCTTCTGCCTGTGGTAGGCCAAGAGCTTACATGTCAATTTGTAAAAGTGGGGTAAATCACAGGGATAGAAATGCTTTATGTTAGTGTTGGGTTAGAATTTTCTTCATGAAGCCTGAAAATGGGAAAATATTTTGACCTACGTCTTATAACTTAGAATCACATTAAAACTAACTACACAAAGAAATGAAATGCGTACAGGGATTGAAAAATATCTATCAACTCATACGTATTGCAATACTTTAAGTTCTTTGTTGTAGGAGAAGCAGAAAAAAAAGATACAATAGATAAGCCAAAATAGTTTACATAAAACACAATAGAAAGTGGCTGAGAAGAGGACAATTTTGGAAAATGATCTCTCCAGGAATGCTGCCAAGGTAAGTGGCAGTATATATTGATTATATAGACCTGTCATAGATTGGTTTAACCAGTCATTCTGAAAACTGAATTGGATTTTTCTTCCTGAAATGATGTTTTTGAAGCTGTGCCAAATGCAGTCTCTCTTCCCACCCATTCTGGTTTGTGTCCGCTTTTCAGACTTAATAATGCTCAGACATTTATAATGCTGGTAACGAAAGTCTTTCTCTATGCCTGGAGCAAACAGATTATGTTACATCGTTTTACATGACAATTTCCCTCACTTTAAAAATATACATTTTGCAGTAGTGGGTGTATAATAAGGCAGTGAGGTATGGAGAAGAAAGGAAAAGCAACAAAGCCTGTGAACTGTATAAATAAGGTGAATGTGTAATCGGTTCTCCAAACCTGGAGACTTTTAAGAATAAAGCGGATGCCAAAATTACACTCGTACGACAGGCTTAAAACGGAAAGGTTCTGGGCAAACTGGTATGTGTGTTTACCCCGTGGATAAGAGAAGATGTAAGAATCCAGGTGAAGGCAAAATGTTGGTGACAGGTAGGTACTTATTTTAGAGACGAAATTCAGAATGAGGCTTCAGAGTAGGAAGCGTGAAATGGTGGTTTTTGAAATGGGGTACACTGAAATTTGGAGGCCAATGAGAAAGGCTGGTAACGATACACTTGGTCATCAAATTGACCCAGCACATTGAAGGATACTAAGAAGTTGATCAAGTCTAAAATTCAACTCTATGCAGAAATCCCAAATCTATAAGTAAAAGATGAATGAAGCCATAAAAATTGTCCTGTGATATGGGAAAAAGTAAAAAAAATAGAAACAATTTTACTAAGAGGTAAATGACTACCATGAAGCTACAGACACAATCTGGTCTTGTTCAGGATCTTATGGATGACATACTATTCAGGCAGGCCTGGGAAGATGGACAGGTATTAGCAAAACAAACAAACATATAAAGATGACAGGTACCCCACATATGGGGAATGGTAAGATGCAAAATATATACAAACGTAATAATTTGGCCCAAATACAACATGGATAGGAGTTTCAGGAAATAATAGGTTTTGAAAGAGAGGCTGTCACCAACTCCTAGAATGGCCCTGAGATTCAAAATGTGCCACCTGTGGATTGAGGAACATCTCACTAAAAGTTATACTTGCTAATGATGCAAACTGGAGTTTGGAGATTCATCAGCTGAATCTGAAAGTTAAGATCTTGATTGTGATAATCTGTGCAAAAGCAAAAAAAAAAAAAGCTGATGCTTTATTGCATTAATTTTCTTAATTCATTAATTTTCTTCCACTTAATATAAGCCCACTGTTGAACCATAAGTTGGTTTAGGTTGCCCTATCATTTGAGTTATGAACAAGATTGAGTCACTTTCCCGTTACATCTCATAGAGGAATGTTAGTGATCCTCCAGTTCCTGGCTTGAATTTCTCTTAGGCCTTTTCTTCTCCCCGAGCCTACTGGTCCTCTCAGCTCTGCAGTGGCTCAGGTAGGAAACTCAGCCCCTCCCCTTGCTGGAACTGTCTCCCCAGATGTGCTTGAAATTGGAGCAGGGCTTATGAAGTATAACAAAAACTATAGGCATGTACCCACAGGGTACTTTTACAAAATGGGTCTGTCCTCGTTGTGGAGAAGGTTTGCATTGCAGAAAAATGAATGTTAATTATTATATTACTATTATATATTACTTATATATGAAAATATTTAACATACGTTATATTATATATTAATAATTTTAAAAGGCTTTTTATTCTCCCACATTTCTTAAGGCGCATTTTATTTTGTAGGCTCCAGACACTTCAAAAATTGATCTTCCCGGGGTGCCTGGGTGGCTCAGTGGGTGAAGCTCCTGCCTTCAGCTCAGGTCATGATCCCAGGGTCCTGGGATTGAGCCCTGTGTTGGGCTCCCTGCTCGCCGGGAAGCCTGCTTCTCCCTCTCCCACTCCCCTTGCTTGTGTTCCATCTCTCACTGTGTCTCTATCTGTCAAATAAATAAATAAAATCTTTAAAAAATTTGATCTTCCCAACCTGCTGCCTCCTCCATCCTTTAACTCTCTCGTTTCCCTCTCTTTCAGGTACCTTCCACCGGGGCTTTCCTATGAAATTAAATGTCCCGATATTATCAGCTTGAATAATTTAGCGTCAACCTCTAAGGAGAATCTGGACTAACACTTGCCTCTTCCCAAATGTATTGGTGTTTTTGTTGAAGACATAATCATCTACTGTTGGTGTCACCCAGGAGCACCAGAGAACTGGCCAAAATTGTCAAGGGCTTTATCCCATTTCCTCTCAGCCCCAGGGAGGTTGAACGGAGCAGTTTAGAGATTTATTTTCCCTTTACTATGAATGATGCCTCCTATGCCCAGCCTGACAACTTCCTAACGGCAAAAAGGGAAAATACGCAGTTTTGACTTTAAAGTTTCTTTTTTTGCCCCCAAAGCTCAGAGAAGTAACTTCCAACTCATGTAGATATTATGTGCCAGAGTTGGGGTTCAGATCAGCTTATGTTTCTCGACAACAAAGCTCCATACCAAATATGTCACTATTATACCATATCGCCTTCTTAAAAGTAATGTCATGCTTACATTTAATGCTTCCATTTGCAATTAATTATTAGCTTTTTCTCCACTAGCTAGGGTTGGCTGGGAAGCCTTTCATAAAAAAACAGAAAATTGTAATTCTCGAATAAATCCAGTCTAGCTAATTGTCAAATTCAATACTTTGAGACTGAGGAAAACTTTGCTTTTCATAGTTGATTTATCAATTGCTTTTACATCACCTCAGTATTAAATTCAGCTTCATTTTGCTTTTTAGTGAATTTGGACAAATGGGATAAAGAAGACCAGTAAGTCTCCTAAACTACAAAGGAGTCAGATCAAGGATCTGTGTGTCAAAAATAACGTGGGGAGGAAAGGATTAACATAATGTGTGGGTCTTTAGCATAATTTGTCTTGAACTTACTGTAATAAAGCTCAGGATAACATTTCTAGTTTTACTTCCTCAATTGATTTAGTATATTGAACCTCACAGTTGTGTATATGCCTACGTGTGTAGTCACATATTTATACATGAAAGGAGTCATGTATTGACCAAGTTTAAATTTCTTTGGATATGTTTTCTGTTATAAAAAAAAAAAGTTTCCAGGACCCAAAATAACATACAGAATTTTAAACTATTTAGAAAATTTTATATTTTATTTTTGCATCACTGCATTTTAGCATATAAATTTATAGATGAGAAGGAAAAAATAATAAAATACATAACATGGAATACTGAGTTATATCTAAAATACAGATGTAGTAGGGAAAATAAAGCATGATATTATTATGTAATTAAGACTTTCATAATTGTCTCAATTCTGGTTTCATCCTATAGTACTTATGTGTTTATTACAGAACTTAAAGAGAAAGGTATTGGTTACACATATAGTAAATGTGAAGCTTGCTAACTTTTGGCTGTGTTTGTGCATATAATGTGTGTTTTTGATTATTAGTACATTGAGCTAGTAAATCTAGCTCTATGAATGAGCAAGCACCTTTCCATCAGTGTGTATGTGTGTCTGTGTGTGTGTGTAATTCATGAGAGAATTCTTCAAAATGCTCCAAATGAGAGTCCTTGAAATTAAGTTGTGAAGGAGAAAACCCTTGCTTATTTATTTATTTATTTTTTAAATTTTTTTATTATGTTATGTTAATCACCATACATTATATCATTAGTTTTTGGTGTAGTGTTCCATGATTCATTGTTTACGTATAACACCCAGTGTTCCATTCAGTATGTGCCCTCTTTAATACCCATCACCAGGCTAACCCATCCCCCAAACCCTCCCCTCTAAAACCCTCAGTTTGTTTCTCACCTCACACCAGTCAGAATGGCTAAAATTAACAAGTCAGGAAATGACAGATGTTGACGGGGATGTGGAGAAAGGGGAACCCTTCTACACTGTTGGTGGGAATGCAAGCTGGTGCAGCCACTCTGGAAAACAGTATGGAGGTTCCTCAAAATGTTGAAAATAGAGTTACCCTAGGACCCAGCAATTGCACTACTGGGTATTTACCCCAAAGATACAAATGTAGGGATCCGAAGGGGTACATGCACCCCAATGTTTATACCAGCAATGTCCACAATAGCCAAACTGTGGAAAGAGCCAAGATGTCCATTGACAGATGAATGGATAAAGAAGATGTGGTATACACACACACACACACACACACACACACACACACACACACACACACACACACACACACAATGGAATATTATGCAGCCATCAAAAGGAACGAGATCTTGCCATTTGCAACGACGTGGATGGAACTGGAGGGTATTATGCTGAGCAAAATAAGTCAATCAGAGACAGACATGTATCATGTGACCTCACTGATACGAGGAATTCTTAATCTCAGGAAACAAACGGAGGGTTGCTGGAGTGGTGGGGGGTGGGAGGGATGGGGTGGCTGGGTGATAGACACTGGGGACGGTATGTGCTATGGTGAGCACTGTGAATTGTGCAAGACTGTTGAATCACAGACCTGTACCTCTGAAACAAATAATGCAATATATGTTAAAAAAAAAAAAGAAGAAGAAGATAGCAGGAAGGGAAAAATGAGGTGAAAAAGGGGGTGAAATTGGAGGAGGAGACGAATCATGAGAGACTATGGGGGGTGAAATTGGAGGAGGAGACGAATCATGAGAGACTATGGAACGTGAGAGAGATTAACTATTTCCAAGCTCTGATGTTCTAAAGTCAACATTTATTTTCTCCAAATAACTGTGTTGACACTGAGGTGTCAATGGAAAAAAAATAGGTTTCGTCTCCTAGAAATACAGTTTAATAATTGCTATTCCTGTAATTATAGGAACAACAATACACTTAGTTTTTCCTCCAAAATGGTTAAGGACACTGCTCCATTATCACAAGTGGCACTATAAAGCTGCACAAAATGATACATGTTCGTTTGACGGCATCTTATCAATGACTATTGATTCAATCCAGAAACTGGATTTAATAATGACCGCTTTGCTAAGTACACGTCACAGGCAAGTCCCAGAACCAGCAATCTTCAAATGAATAGGCTTTACTGGCATTGACACCTTTTCTTAAGACTACTCTGTAAGACTTTCAGCTTATCAAAATAATGTTTATTTAAATTGGCGAACGATAAATCGTGTTGCATTATCCCTAACATTTGTAGTTGACATAGCTTTGAGTTTCTATGATGAACATTAGTTTAATGAACGTTGGCTTTTTCTTAGATTTTAGGCTGGAATGTGTAGTCTTGATCTGTGGAAAAATGCACGTTTACTTTTCAAATTATGCAGTTAAAAATTAATCTAGTAGTTTAAAAAATTATAACATTTGGAATAAATGTATAATCTCACTGATATTTTTTGTGTATTTTTGTCTTTAATGTTTTATATTAACTGTATACAACTTTTTATTAACTGAATTTTGTTTTGTTTTGTTTTGTTTTGAGAGAGAGAGAGAGCATGAGTGCATGTGAGCAGGGTTGGGGGGAGGCAGAGGGAGAGGGAGAGAGAGAATCTTAAGCAGGATCCATGCTCAGCAGGGAGTCCCATGTGGGGCTTGATCTCACAATACTGAGATTATGACCTCAGTTGAAATCAAGAGTCCATTGCTTAACTGACTGAGCCACGCAGGCGCCCCTTATTAACCAGTATTTTCTATGCAAAACATCTATTTTAGGAAATAATACCAAAATGGTAGAGCAAGTAAAAATTATCGAGTATAAATTCTCTAGGTCCTGTTTTTGTTAAAAATGACTGAGTTATATAGTATTGCACAGTTCGTGCTATTTCCCAAATGCATTTGGGCTTTTCTGCTTTGGGATAGAGCTGACAACCAAATAGGGAAGGTTTTAAGAGGAATTGTGTTAAGAACTGTGAAGAATTTGAGATTTCAGCTTACTTGCAGGCTAGTAATTAAACTGCTGTAGTGTCATGGATGCTGGCAGAAGCCACAAGACTCCTGTGACAGAGACAAAACACTTTATTATTCCCAGGAGAGCAGTAGTGCAAGTATCACTGTTTACTACAATTCTCCACGTGTCCAAGTTTACTCCAAAGTCTTCCTGATCCTACAGGGTGACACAGAGAAGGCCAGGTATTATATGCACACATACTGGGTCATGTTACAGGAGAGGACCCCTGAGTTTGGAACTTGAATCTATTCTTTTTTAAAAATTAATTAATTGATTAATTAATTAATTTAGAGAGCACAAGCACAAGCATGGGTGGGGGGTGGGGGAGGAGGGTGGAGAGAGAATTTAAGAACGTTCCAGCATGGAGCCCGATGTGGTGCTCGATCTCACGACCCTGAGATCATGACCTAAATGGAAATCAGGAGTCCGTCCCTTAGCCAGCTGGACCACCCAGGCGCCCTGGGACTTGAATCTGTTCTTATGGGCAGGAAGCAAACCCGCCTTTTCTTCGCTGCAGAGAGACACTATATCTTGCAAGGCTATTCACTATCCGAACATATTTCAGAGGATAGTTTGTGACCAAAAGACAGTAGCGATCTTCCTGCAGGATGTGTAGAAACCTGAGATATCTCTGGAGAATTGTCTCCCAGGAAACTGGTTTATATATGGATTTCTGGATCCCAGTAAATGGTGTTGATAGTTTTGTGAAGTAGTAGAATCCTGTGAAAGTATGAATCAAGTTGAGAAATGAATGCATCAATCTTCCAGTTAGTTAGAATTTTCATTGGTAGATTATCTACTGGGAGGGCATTTTACTCTACTGTCTACATCTCGTTAGTATGAATTATCATGAATTATCACAGCTGGCTTCAGCCACTTTGAGTTATACTGGGCTTTAATTTATATATTTAACTTGTGATTGATGGTTAAAACATGATTCAGAGCTGCAATAAGTGATTCTTAACATATGTTTCCTTCGGGTGACAATTTCTGTTAAATTGTTGCCATATTATCTAAAACCTCCTTCCAGATACCACCGGCATTTATTTAATTCTTGGTTTTACATTTAGGATTAATTAATTAATTAGGCATAGATTATTTCAACTAATTCAGTGTTGTCTCATAGTTAAAAAAAAATGAACCAGTTGGAGGATAGAATTAGGAAGCATCCAACTATTGATTGATTTTTAATTTGATATCTCACACATTGTCACTCAAATTTCCTCATTTTCTAAAATTGTTTTATGCCCTGTGAGTTTCTATACAATGTTTATTTCTTTCATAAAACTAAAACAGAGATTTCCTTGGCTTTCATGTCATACTAATATTCTTTAACAGCTTTGAGATAATTTATAGGCCCCAAATTTTTCTGTTTTAAATGTACAGTTTGATGACTTTTACTAAATTTATACAGTTGCGCAACCCCCACTACAATCTAGTTTTAGAACATTTCTGTCATTCCCCCCAAATTTCTTCCTGCCCATTTTCCAGTCCTGACTCCTGTCCTTCACCCCTGACAATCACTGATTTGATTTATATTTCTACAGTTTTTACATTTTCTAAAAGTCTCTTATAAATGATACTATATATGTGTGTATATATGTGTATGTGTGTGTGTGTATACATATACTTATGTCATCTTTAATTTAGCATATTTTTTTAGATTCTTCCATACTGTTGAATGTATCAGGACATTTTCCTTTTTACTTCTGAGTACTCTTCCAAAGTATGGATGACTATCATTTGTTTACTCATTGAGCAGTTCATGTATATTTTTGTTGCTACTATATTTTGCCCATTATGAATAAAGATGCTATGAACACTTGTGTATATTTTTGTGCAAATATTTTCATTTCTTACAGGCCATATAGTAAGTGTATGTTTAACTTTTTAACAGGCCACTAAACTGTTTTCCAAAGTGATTATACTCTTGTGCATTCTTATCAGCAATGCATGAGGGTTACAGTTTTTCCATACCTTTGCCAACATCGGGTATTGTCAGTCTTTTTGATTTTAACCATTACAGGGTGTGTGTGTAGTGGTATCTCTTTGTATTTTTATTTGCATTTTCCTAATTATCAATGTTAAATTTCATTTCCTGTGTGTATTTCCATTTATATATCTTCTTTGGTGAAATGTCTATTCAGGTCTTTTGACATTGTCTAAATCAGGTTGTCTTATTATTGAGTTGAAGGAATCCTTCATATATTCTGGATAACATCCTTTATCAGACATATGTTTTGTACATATTTTCTCCTAGTCTGTGGCTTGTCTTCAGGTTCTTAACGTTAACTTCTGAAGAGCAAAAGTTATCAATTTTGAGGTGTTCAATTCAACAATTTTCATTTTCATTTTGGGGATCAGAATATTTAAAACCCGTTGGCTACAATCACGTACATTCACCCCTATCACTGGATCTAGGACACTTCAAGCTTCCTTCTCCTATAGTGGGAACATGGGCATTCATAACATTTGCCTTGGTGACTATTTCCCCCAGCTTCCATGGCTAACAAGCACTCCCCAGACTGACACAATGTTTATATTGTTAAATATGTAGAATCTACTCCTGCACCCTTGATCCATCTTCCTCTTTCCATTGACTCCCAGACAGAAAACTGTTATTTTAATTTCTACAGAGCTGGTGGAGCCACCTCATAGGTCCTAAGAAATTATAATTTTAATTATTGATCACAGTATTGTTAGGTAGGGACATATTTTCTTGGTCTTAGCTACCTATTTTTCAAAGAAAGCTATATTACTAAGATTCATTGAAATGTACTTCAACAAAAGACCTGCTTAGAGGCTAAACTTATTTGATGTCATGATTAATTAAAATATTAATTGGACAAAGTGATATCATCCAACCACAACAGATAGTAATTCAATATTTAATGCTCAATGTTTTAATAAAAGTGGTATTTTATCTGTAATAATCACTTGCTTTTCTATTTAAAAAATTTACTTAAAGCCTAACTCATAGTTGACATTTTGCTTTTCTTGCAGGAATAATGGTGATGAGAAAGATTAAATACATGTTAGCAAACAGATACACACTTAATAATACTATGCCGTTTGCTTTAGAGGATTTGTTGTTCAAATTTTCTAAGTCTTTAACGATTGACACATGTGTACATTACAAAGAAAAGCAAATAGCCTCTGAGGCTCAAGGATAGTTCTTCAGGTATTAAGTGAATCAAAAAGTGTGAAAGTTAATAACTCTTATCTCCTAACGCAGAAATGTGAATGAAGTGTTTTTTAATGCCCCACTTATCTACCAAGGGACCTTTCTATTCTTGTCAAGTTTTCTTCTCCTATGAATAACAACTAGAAAATTATTATAATTCTACATTATTTTTCTGTAATTACTTAGCTTTTAACACTTGGTTACAAGCATTTTAATGAACTTTCAACCTCACATACATTCTCTTACTCTTTCACCCTCACAAAAAATATATAGACAGCGGAGAGAATAAATTACAAAGGAAAAAGATGCAAATCCTACATTTAACAATATTTAATAAATAGAAAAAAACAAAAATGTCATTTAAAAATAAAATTTAAAATTTAATTCTTTTTCTAAAGTCTACAATAGAAATGAGAACTTGTGGCTAAAGCTGATATTTCCATATATACGTAGAATTAAAGTATGTTTAATTTGTTTTCTAGACTGCTGTCTATTTTTAAAATAGTAATATTTATTATGTCGATTTCTTGTTTTAAATATGTCAGTGTTTACTTACTCACTGCTAGACAAAATCTAAGTTTACCCTCTATGTAGTCTTTAGTTATTTATCCTGTTTTATTTTTTCTTATTTGCTACACATCATCCCATGATCAACCTAGAGTTGATTTGTATTTTTTTAATTCAACAAAGATTTGTTAATAATCTTCAACGTAGTAGGTCCTGGGCCCTGGAGATAACACAATCACCAAGGTTTCCTTCAAGTCTTTCAGAGATCTCGCCATCTACTGAGGATACATCTACAGATGAGGATCATCATCCTCATCTTTATCCTCCTAAATCATCATGGTAACTATTCTTTCTTGTTTATACAGTACAGCTGTGCATTGGGCTTTACAGGTATGAACTCACTGAAACTTTACTGTAAACTATAAGGTAAGCATACTTAGCTCTACTTTAAAGACGAAACTGAAGCTTGGAAGAGTTAAACAATTTGATTAAAGCAACGCAGCTAATATATGTGTAAGTCGTATCTCTGGAATTCAAACTGATAGACGTTTTCACAATTTTCTCTACATGGCTTCTCCTATAACAAATTTCAGTACCCTACCAGAAATGCCACAGGAGTATAGGAAATTATGAAAAGATGTTAGAAAATGGCCATGATCCTGCCCATGGTGGTGAAGGAGTTATGTTTTGCTTTATAGAGGAGGAATCAATTCAGCTGAATTTTGAAAGATACCCGTGAAAGATGCCTTTTCAAGTGGACACAGAGTGGGAAACAGAATATTTCAGTTATTTGTACAGTTATAAACATGAAAGCACAGCACTGGAGGAACAGAAAAGGGGTGTTACAAAACCACAAACAACATGGTATAGGCTCTAATTTTCTGTGGTGTGTGTGTATATGTCGGTGCCCTAGAGTATCTTAATATGAAATATGGTGTGTGGTGTTCCAGTATGAAATTTTTCTGAGATTTCAGCCGTCAGTTCTCTAGAAAGACATTTAATTAAACAATCTTTTCTTTTCAAATAAAAAAAAATGTTGGCAACATAATCAGATGACATAACACTATGTTATTTTATTAAAATCTTCTGATACAATACAGAAATTGTTTATTCAGTAGAGCAGTTATTAAAATTGGTATCTTAAACCCACAGACAACATTGAACATTTAGGATTCTGCTTTTTATTCTTGTTAGTAGTCTATGTCTTAACCCTAGGAAATGCTGTTGCCTAACTACCAAGAATTATAGTTTTCAAACTAGTTTCTATGTAATTCCTTCCATTCTCTGTACTGACAATTGCTATAGGTTTGTTTCCTAACGATTCCAATTTTCCCTAATAGCTCTTTCATTTTCATATATGTTTCAAGTCTCTTCTGAATGATGGTAGATACTTAAATTCTCCAGATTCTTAAATCTTTTGACCTAAGTACTATTGTTACTGTATGTAAGATGCTTCATCCATGTGCTTTCTTTTTAAACTTGGAAGTGTAGGGGCCACTGCTTATTTTGTATAGTCAGTGTCAATGTGGAGGAAACAATTCCTTCATAGTCTATATTAGAATGTTAAAAAAAAAATGCTTGACAGGTCCAGGAGTTGAATTTCAAGGGAGGAGAAAAACCACATTACTCTAAAAATGATTCATCATCTAGAAGCACAGAGATCAATAAGAATACAATTTAATTTAGAAATCTTTGTGTAATAAAAGAGAAAATAAAGGATTTTATTATGGATTCATAGGCATTTAGTATTTATTTCCCTTTTCCCCCTTATAAAATATCAGGCTGGTTATTTTCTAATGTAATCATTGTGATAACTGTACAATTGAGTAGTAGGATAGACATATATCTTGGAAAATCACTTGTTAATATTCTTAGGGATTTCAGAAACAAGATTTTGTTTTGGTACTTAAAAAAACTTTGTTTGGTACTTAAAAAAACACATTAATTTGCTAGTAGAGTTAAAAGAAATGGAGACCTTACTCGACTTAAGAGAAGCCCCACTAATGGGCTATTCTAGGGCAGAAGAGGACCCAGGAAATCGGAAGTCTGAAGTTGGAGGCTGTACTTAGATTCATGACAATCTGACCAAATTATTTCATTTAATCATTCTTAAATGTATCCCAAAAATGTATCTTTTAATAAAAATATTCCCTAACTCAATTTTAAAAATTGTCCGAGTGTTTTATCAAAACTAAAATCAGGAAATTTTTTCTTATACTGTAACCAAAACCCACTTTTCTGATTAATATTCATGAGTCGTAGTCCTTAATTTAGATACCAGAGTAAGAATGCTGACTATCACCAGCCTTTGCTGCCATCCTCCCAAAGCATTTTCTATTTGTCTATGTCTGTGATTTCAGTGTTTCCAACTGTATTCCTTTATTTAAATCATTTCACTAGGACATGTTTCTTGATTTTAATTTTTTTCTTTTAATCTTTTCCACTATAGATACAATCAATTTTTATTATTTAAATATTAACTTAGTGTTCTGGTTGGTAGTAGTAATGCGTAGTTAGGGTGTTTTCCTATTCTTATGTTGGACTTCAGAAATGAAAACCTGAATATTGGAGACCTAGTATTATCTGCCAGGATTAAATCACTTCTTTGGAAGGGATGAAGAGACCTGTCACTCATAAATATTCTTTAATGTTCATGACATTTTTAAGGTGTGGTTTTGAAAGTGGTTATTTAAAACTAGAGAGTCAACTTAGAGCAACATACTTTCAACTTCATCAATTGTTATTTATTGAATGTCCAATGACCCAGTAGCTTGTGATTAGTACATTTTATAGGCTATCATGGGAAGATTCACCAGTCAACTTGGTTTAGATGATTAAAACTTCCACTGTTGTCGACCTCAGAGAGTTGGGGACCTGGGGCAGTGAAGGAACTGAGAAAAAGAGACGACAGTATAGCGAGGCACAGGGGACCCTGAGCAAACAGCCCGAGGTGCCAAGCTTTATTTTCCATACTCTTCTATACCTTCTACAGCAGGGGCTTAGTAAGGCACATTGCTCCACGTATACAGGATTAGTCAAGCACGTAAGAATCTTTAAAACAGAATAAAGGAACAGAGGGGAGTGCCCAGTGTGCTGTTTACAGCTGGCTTCCTATCTACAAGACATCTTCTGCTGCATACTTTAGAACTGACCACACACGTTCCAAGGGCATTTCATTCTGATCCTTTCGGGTTATTTTTAACCCTGCAAGCTCGAGTTTTCTCAGAGATCTCGGAGTCTGAGCAAACATGCGCCAGTGGTCGCTGTGGCGTTCTGCTTCCTACACACTGTGACTTTTGAATTTCTAACTCTATTGTTACAACTGGGAGAAATTTTATTTGAAATAATGTTGAAATAGGCAATGTTGATAGGCCTATTTTTATTTTGTTATTATTATTATTATTATTATTTTTTAGAGGAATGATGATAGCCGATGACTTCAAATGAGAAGAATCTTTACTTGGTAATTTTGTAATATAAAAAGAGTGCAATAAAATGGCAATAAATGCAGAACCATTTTAATATCATTTAAAATTTTTGAACCTGCAAATCACAGAAAGGTTTATATCAGTGATTTTCAACTGGACACTTAAATGATTATCATCTCCCGGAAGCTTTTAGATATGAGGAGCTATCTCAACCGTAAGTTTTTAAAGCTCCTCTTTCTTGGAAGTTCTAAGTCATTGAGGTCCACTGGTCTGCATCACAGAATGTTTTTGTGAGACAGTAGGACATTTGCAGTAATGGGGTGGGTAAGCAAACACATCATCATAATCAACGCAGAAATCTATCTGAGAATGTGAATGACAGGTGGAATAAAGCAGATATTTTTCTCTAGAGAAATTAAAAATAGGAGTAATTATAGTTATATGGAAACTTTAAGTTTAGCTTTGCCAAAGAGTGTATCTCTGATCCTTCAAAATCGAGGTGGAATTAAGCAATTTATGAGGCATTTAGAACTCACTAGACACTTTTGAAGTCTTTAATTCCAAAATTCAGGTCTTGCTGCTCTTTTCAATCCATGTTTTTAAAGGAAGATATCAAAATAAACTCTTATCTCTGAATTTCTTAAATTCTGTACCCATTCTTTATTCTTTCTCTTTACTTAGGTTTGAGCTAAGATTCAGCCTCTGACTTTGAGATTCCATCCAAAATAGAAATGAAGATCACGAAAGCCTACATTTGGTCAAGGTGGATAGATTGGAGAATGTAGAGAAATAAGAGAGCACATCATGTCTGGTGATGTTTGAAACCATCTCCCTCTGAGTGACATTTTCTTGCTATTCATCAGCTGAAAGGATAATGATGAAATTCCACATAAGAGCGCCTGAGGCAAGTCTTTGGAGAAGGTGTTGGAGGGGTGAGAGGTAGCTTCTGGATGTGAACATATATCGAGAACCAAACACAAGGAAGACAGGAGTGTAACCAAATAGAAAAGGAAGGAAGAAATTGCCTTTAAATAATATGTTTTCAGTCCTTGTAGTTTTTATGGAACAAAGTGGTGGGTGTCCTGGAAAAATGGAATCAAACTAATGGTTTCATGACCTATGACCAGAACAAGATTAAAGAGTACACATGGAACGACTGGGGAAAGGGTGAATGGGCTTGTTTGGCAAATACCCTTCTTTAGTCAGACTTAGGAGAGATTTGAGACATTTATTTATACAGACTACACATGTGAAAACAAAGGAAAATAACACTTTGAAGTTAAGTTATCCCTGACCCTACATTATAAAATGAGTTATAGATAAAACCAAAGCTGTGCCTAGGTTTAAAATAAACTGTGTTTGTTAGAAGTAAGCATTCACATGTCATTTCTGAATTTTGATTAAATTCATGTCAGAAGATTATGAGTAGTCTCTTGAATCTAAAGACACTTTCACAGTCGGCAAGATTTACTACTTCTGAGGGCAACATAACAGTAGACAAGTTGGTAATGCTATTGATGGCAGTCGATGTGTGCTGGGAAAATAAACATCAATCTACTAAGTAGGATGACAGCATGAGGTACCAGAAGACTGTAACAACAGTCATAACAGTAAGAAAATGCAATTTCCCCTGCTGTGTTTCATGCCTGGTTTTATATGACTACTGCATTATACAAATTAATATTTAATGCAGTTCAACATCATGCTTGTCAAACAATAGTGCAGGATATAAACCAGGGCAAAATCATTTTCTGTGTTTGACAGAGGGTAATATCATACTTTTTATCTGTTTTTCAGTGCAGCTGTTCCAAGCTCTGGAGTTGCCTCACCAACAAGGAGTCCCCTATTGCAAGCAAATTGTTATGTAAATCGAACTGACCCAGTGAAAGTGAAAGAAAAGCAGATTTTGTTTTTATGTGTTTTGAGAAATAATACCATGGATTATTTGAGAGTAGTTTGTATATGAAAGGATTGAGATAACATATTGAAACTAAAACATTGACTTTTATTCTGGACTCTTACTCAAATTTGCATTGAGAAATAGGACTTCAGAAGATGGGGTGGGGAATGAAAAAAGCTTTCCTGGGTTTGTCTCCTCTTCATTGATATGCCTGTGGCTTGGTCAGGGGACAGGAAGGTGGGCACGTGGAGGAAAGAATGCAGTGAGCTCTTTTGACCTCAAGGGGAAAGACAACAACCTTGGACCCATGGGCCACTGTGTCATGATTTACAACAGCCTGTGACCATATCCTGCTCTCCTTAAGAGGCGGATGGTAGTCCCACTTGTTGTTAGGCTCACGGGGAAAACAGACATCTTTCTGTATTTTTTTCAGCTGAAGCCAAATTAGTTATTTTTCTTGTACTGGAAATGGGTTGATGGTCAGTGAAACTTATCTGATATATGTCAGAGCGGCCATGGGTATATCACTGAGTATGGCCAGTCTTAGGCCAAGCAATGAAGGCCATAAAATTTATCACTCTCATCCACTTCTTTCTATAGTTCTGTTCATATTTTCATCCCCCTTTCAGTGCCTATTACCAATCCTCCGGCATATCCTAACCAGACTAGTTCTTTTTTTTTGTTGTTGTTGTTACTGATGGGAATTTATTATACATAAATTTATATAAGGGACACTGAATAACACAATGGACACTCTGATGTAGTACATGAAAAATGATTTATGTAACTACATAATATCTACATGGGTAGTATCAGCAAAATAGAGATGTATATATAAATGCACACATGCAAGTATACTTATGAACTGAATGCATCATAAGCACTATTTCTAAATTTTTGAAGCCGTGGGCAGGCTACATATTTTTCCCACCCATTTGTACAATTCTTCTATTAGTACAACATTAATTTTATTGGTAGCAAGTTCTAAATTACTCACATAAATGACTGAGAGTTTTTACCATGAATGAGTGTTGTATTTCTAACCAGACCAGTTTTCATGTGGAAGTACATATCTAGTACTTCTTTCTTTCCCACCAAAATACCCATTTCTTCAATGACCTTACTTATACTCAATATTAAAGGAATATTACTGTGGAAAATTTTAATCTCGTTTACTCTTTTTGAAGATACTGGTCATAATTAACAAGATGCCTAGTACTTCTAGAAACTATAGTTAGGGAGGAAATATTTTGGTCAGGAGGGGCCTTCCCAATAGCCTCATGATTATCACACCTTAGGCGATGATGTAGTCATAGCAAATAAGGGCTTTTGTCTCTCTATGTGGTAACTCCATTCTCCAAGTTTCTCAAGCAGGAATTGTTGGAGTCATCCTTGACTCCTCTCTTTCCCTCACGCATCACATCCAATCATTGACAAATCGTGTAATTTCTAACTTTGCGTCCTGAATCTGCCACTTGTCACCACTTCCAGTGCCTCTTGTCTTTCAACTGGTTTTTCACTTTTCTGTCCTGACTTTGTGGCTCCCAATGTAGGTAATGCCTCCCCTTGGAAGCATTTGCAAAACTTGTGGAGCTGCATTCAACAGTCCGAGTGGTGGAAGAAGGCATTAGGTCTTTAATTGGCAGGGGCCAGTGATGCTAAATGTCCTTCGGTTCAGGGGACAGGCCTCCCCCCCACATTATCTTCCACCTTCTTCACTTTAAATGATCCACATTCGCGGCCATTTTGGAGCCTACGGTCTAATTTCATTTTACTCATAAACACGTAGTGGGTTTTTGTTTTTAATGTTCATGGAATTTTCAAGGAATATACCTACTGTGTCAATCGAAGAAACATTAAACTTGGTGTTGTTTAAAACAGGATTTTTTTCACCATGTCAGAAAATGACATTGGCTAGGCTGTTTTTGGTCTGTGAGTTGCTGGTATAAAACCCCCGTATTGGCTGGCCCTCTTAACTTCCCATTTACAGTAGGCAGACACATGGGTGTCTGAATCTGGCCAGTAGTTATTTCTGGCCAGTAGTTTTCTAATGTATTCTTGTAGGAAAAGACATTTATTAAAACATATGGTTTTTTAAAATAAACTATTTTGCATTTATTGCTCTTTGGTATGACAAATAGGGCTTTTGAATTTTTTAGTTCCTCTAAGTTTTTATTTACATTAGTAATCAGTTATATAGATACTTTAGATTTATTTAGAATAGTAAAGAAGGTTTTCTTTTTTTAATTTAAAAAAACGCACTGGGTTTGATAGGGTTGAAATGACTCTTCTAACTTGTCTCTTCATTGCTTCCCTACCAATGGCTCTCCCCCTCCCAGCAGCCAGTTATCCTATTAACACTGGAGTACACCCCTGTCACCTCTCCTCACACAGTTCTCAAATGGCTTCCCATTTCACTTTGAATAAAATGTCAAATGAAGCACTGTGTGCTTTCCCTGATAACTTCTCTGCTTCACCTCCTACCTCCCGCCTCCTGCAACACTCCCAACTCATTTGACTCCAGCAAGTGCTGACCTCCTTGAAGTTTTGCTCACACATCTAGCAAACACCGACCTGAAAATCTTTTCCTTTTGCAAGAAATCCCCTTCATCCACATAGCTTGATGGCAGTGCTGAACTTCATTTAGATTTCTGCTCAAGTGTCTTCCCTTTCTATAAAAAAGAGTGTTAGACTCTTGCCTTCCTGATCTTTTCCCTCACTTTGCTTTTATGTTTTCACTGTGTTCCTTAGCCCCCAATATATTACATAGCTACATATTTTTATTTTTTCTTCTTTTCAGTAGAATATAAAATGTATGAGAGCAGACACATGGTCTGTTTTGTTCCCTATTTATCTGTGATGCCTAGAATGGTCCTGGGACATAATGCTCACTCAATTGTATTGAATGAATGAATGTTTTGTTTTTAAATTTCAAGTTTGAGTCCTGGGCATACCATTTATTAAGTACAAGAGCATGGGCAATTCAGCTTAAAGCCTCAATTTTCAGGTCTCACTGAAGATGGCTACTTCACAGGATTCTTATAAAGGTTAAGAAAGGTAATATAAAAACCTTATTATAGTACATAGAATATATAAACATCCAATTTAAAGTATTTACCTACCTATCTATCTATGTATCCATCCATCCACCTACATGCCTACCTGTCTGTGTATTCCTCCATTTATCCTACTTATTCATTCATCTATGCATTTACTTATCCACATATTCTCTCTCCCAGATCTCCCACTCATTTTGATAATTCACAGAGGAGTGAGATTAGCCCCAAACTCCATGCATTTAGTCATGCAACTTTTGAGATTTTTGTATCTTGTGGAGATGCATAAAGTATAAAAATTGTTCTCCCCAAGAAGACAGAAACTTTCATAATCTGTTAGGTATGATGGAAAAACTGATATTAAAAAAACCTCTATGGGTGTACATAACATTATTTTATTATTATTATTAGTCTATTCTAGAAAATGCTTTCACCTAAGTAGATCAATTTTGCTGGATCTCAACTTTTATCTTATGTCTGCAAGTATTATGGAATTTAATTCATGGAAATGTGTTAAAGTTAATTGCCAGATAGGGAGGAATTGACCATGATGTTGCTACAGATTTATAATACGTACTTTTATAAAATTATTCATATAACTAGAGAAGTTGAATTTCAGTAGAAACAATAATTAATACCCCATTTATAACAAATTTAATTAAAGGATTTTGGTCCATTAGAGACATAAAAATCAATCACACAAGTATTTTCTTCTGTACTTTCACTCTGCCCTTCCTTTTTCTGTAGGCCATTCAGGGATTTTGGCCTTATTTCAGTCATTAAGCTAAATAGTGATTTGTGAGTCTGCTTATTAGTTATATGCAGTCAACTCCTGGTTCCTAAGTAACCAATATTTTACTCTTCCTACTAAGTTTGGGCGTGGGGGAAGTATGCCCTTTCTGAATATACATTAATTAAAGGTTAAACAGAAAAATGTAGTGTTTCATACATAAACTAATTGTTTGGAAATGATTTCAAAACGAACTGCCATATTGTTTGAAATAGCAAAAAACCTAGGAACAATTCGATTCGCAAGGAAATTGGTGAAGGGGAAAATTACATAGCTAAATACATGCAGTATTTTGTAAGTTAAAACGTACATATTTATCTAGAAGAATGTATATCAAATTGTTAAGAGTGATTTTTGCTTCAGAATCAGGGTTTTGAAGTAATTTCACCTACTATGTATTTCAACTGAGTTTGATCATCATCTAAGAATAATAAACAATAATAAGGTAATACAGATTAAAATCCTCTGTTATATCTAGATAAGCTTCCTGGAAAAAACTATTTCTGGTATTGAGTATATTTTTCTATAATGTAGGAGTCAAAGGAGCTTAAATATTCAGTTCAATGTTTCTGGAAAGAATATAATTTGTCACATGAATAGTGTGCTTGAACAAGTTACTTAACCTTTCTAAGCCTGTTTCCTCACTTGTAAAATGCAGATAATAAGAACAACTACCTCAAAGACAGTAAAATTGAATGAGAGAATTACTACCCACACTAAATGCCATATGTCAGAGGGAACTAGCAGCCTGTCTTATAGATCAGAACAAGAAAGCCCTTCCAGAAGACTACAGGACAGAGGACATACCGATTACTACTGGTTGCCTTTGTCTCCTCACCAAAGCTTCATGTCCATTTCTACTTTCACATATTCAAATAAAAATTATTATTCTATAGCACCTTCTGCTGGCCCCTTTTCCTAAGCCCACTGGGAAAGAATATTTTATCTTTGAAAGCTAAAGGAATTTGTCTAATTTTTCTGCAATAATTTAAGAAAGGTTAAATACTGTAGTTCTAGTTCATACCACCAGAACTTGGTCTCAAATGTGTAACAGAGGAATGTGTGCCTAATAGCGGATTATAAAACAGAAATTGAACTGAGTCCATATGTGGGTACTCAAGTCTCCACAGACACTGAGTTATGTGACTAACAAAGAACAGTCATGTATGAAAATTAATGCCTTTTATGTTGCTGGGTCATTGCCTCCTACCTCAATAAAAGTAGGACCCTAGCTGGTATCCTTTCGTAAAACTTCCATTTATTTATTAAAGTCTCAGGGGTTTTTCATATACTTATGACCAGCGCTTCATGTTCATCTGCTGTCCAGCAACCTGCTGATATTTCCTGCCTATGTAGCCACTTGAGGCAAACAGTTTGCTGTGGCTCTTGCTACAAAGATGCTCCATGAGGCTTCAGGTTTCTTCCAGGGTCCTGCCTCATGATGCTACCCACCACATAAAACCTTTGAGTTTCCAAATGCTTTATATCTTGTTGTGTTGGAACCAATATCAGTAGCAGTACAGAAAATATCTTTCCCCAAATGTGAGACTGAAGTCGTCCAAAGGCCCCAAAGCTTTATGAAGTATTAGTTCCTTGAATGTTGCATATTTCCCCAAATTGCCCTTTTCATTTCAGTTCCTACCCTATCTCCAAATGAATCAAATCTCTTTCCAATCTGGGCATAAAGACCAGATTATCTTTGGGGAGGGGAGGAGGGGGAGAGGGAGAGAAGAGAAGCTCAGGCAGGCTCCACATCCAGGACAGAGCCCAGTGTGGGGCTCGATCCCACGACCCTGAGATCATGACCTGAGCCAAAATCAAGAGTCGGACACTTAACCACCAAAGCAACCCAGGTGCCCCATATTGTCCTTTTTTTTTTTCTCATCAACTTCCAGGTTTTTCAGAACAACATTTTTAGGTTCTTCAGAAAAACTTGGTACTTCTAAGTTCTTCAAGAGAACTTTTTCTATTGGATAAGGACATTGTCCCATTAAGTCAGTAGATAAAACCAAATTCTTAAGATTAGAACAGAAGATTCATCTGGGGCCCAGGATATTTGTGGTTATGAGGGAAAGAGAGCTCGCATTTTTGAGGTCCTGTTACATGTTTCATCTTGTTTCGTGTTTACAATAGCCCTGTGAATTAGCTTGTATCCTGGATTTTGTGCGTTGGCTAAATTCCCAATCTATTCTCAATCATTCTGCATCTTTATCTTTATTGTAAGAGCTAGAAGTCTTGGAACTCTATTCCCTAGACTCTGACTCTCTTGTGGCCAGGTTTTGGGTGTGGTATTGGTTTAACCATTGAGATTTACTTCTATAAGGTTTGAAAGATGAAAGGACGCAGAGGTGACTTTTTCCTCCTTCAGTGGTGGTAACCTATAAGGGGACTCCTGCAGTCTTGGATGTTGTGGTAGTTGAACTCAGTGTTGTACTGCCTGGTTCCCAGATACGGGGCTGTGGACAGCTGGGAAATTGGTAGCTATGTCAGGGGACTTTCTCACCTCTGGGAAACAGGAGCTACGTTCTGATCTTTCACCACTGTAGTAGTATAACTTGAAATCTAATAGCAGCCCTGTGAATTTTGTTTATCCAACCTGTCCAATGCTTTTGCAAGCAACAAATTCCTTGTAATAAATATCTTTCAATATGGAAATACTTAGAGGAACTTCTATTTCCCTCCACTGAACCCTAAAAAACATTGCTTCATGTTCAGGGTATTGCATATAAGAAAGTGATCAAATAACTAAATCATAGAGACACATTCACTGACTGAATTTTTCTTTAGTTATAGTATTATATTACCTGCCCAAACCACCTAACAGTGACTGGAATATATCAGACACTCAAAAAACGATAGTTTTAATATGAAAAAAGTCTTCTCTACTTGCATGAAAAATTTCACTACCAGTCTTACTTTTGTTTTTTTTTATTCCTATATTTCATGTATACTAGAAGTGAGCTTTTTTTTTTTTCATTTGTGACATAGTTTATAAGAATTTTTTTTTAACAACTCCCTATTTCTTCCTGCTTCCTTCCATGTGTTGGCAATTACCATTCTATTCTGTTTCTGTGCAGTGGAGCATTTGAGATACCTCATAAAAGTGAAATCATGCAGTATTTGTCTTTCTATTGCTGACTTATTTCACTTAGTGTAATTTTTTCCAAGTTTATCCATGTTGTTACAAATGGTAGGACTTCCTTCTTTTTAAAGGCTGGATAATATTCCATTTATGTATATATCACATCATTTTCTTTATCCATTGCTGTGTTGATGGACATGTGGGTTGTTTCCATATCTTTGCTATTATAAACAATGCTACAATGAACAAGGGAGTGCAGACATCTCTTTGAGATCCTGACTTCAAGTTTTTGGATATATACCCAGGAATAAAATTGCTGGATCAGACGGTAGTTCTATTTTTAATTTTTTGAAGAACCTGAATACTGTTTTCCATAGTGGCTATACTGATTTATTTCCACCAATAGCACACAAGGGTTCTCTTTTCTCCACATCCTCACCAACACATGTTATTTCTTGTTTTCTTGATGACCGCCATTCTAACAGGTGTGAGGAAATATCCCATTGATTCGCATTTCCCTGATTATTAGTGATATTGGGCATCTTTTCATATACCTGCTTGCTCTTTATCTTCTCTTGAGAAATTCTATCCTAGTCCTTTGCCTTTTTGGGAAGAGGGTTAACTAATTTTTTGCTATTATATTTTAGGAGTTCCTTGCATATTTTTGAAATGAATCCCTTCTCAGGTACATTGTTTGCAAATATTTTTCTCTGATTCCATAGGTTGTCTTTTCACTTTATTGTTTTCTTTGCTTCTAATTTTTAGCTTAGTTTATAAGAAATATTTTTGGTGAATCTATCTCATTTGTCTACAAAGAAATTAAATTTAGTCTTTCATGAATATGTATACTGTGCATTCATTAAGCTAATATTAGTTACTGAGGTTTTACCTGTTAGTAGATAGCATTAACCTCATTGATTTACATTCATTATTTTTTTCAACATAATTGTGCTATTCTATTGTTCTTTCCTCTCGAGGTGGGTCACATTTTCCTCTCTCTTTCCTACGCTGAATAAATTTAGATTGTACCCTGAACATTTTTAGTGTTATGTCATGGAGGCTCTGGATTCTGTTATAGTCTTCCAAAGAGTATTAAGTTTGTTTAGCAACTCAGTGCTTGTCTCATGCTGTTTTCTTCTTCAATAGTGGACTCCCTTGCAGCATCTGCTGGGTTTTGCTCACTTTCCAGGGTCTTTAGATAATGGTTTGTTGTATTTTTTCAGGAGCTTATGGTTGTTATCTGTGGAAAGGCTGATCTGGTAGAAGCTTAGTCAGTCATATCAGATGTGCAACTTCTTTTGTTCTTCTCAAACAGTGGAAGTTTATTTATTGTTCACATGAAGTCTGAAATAGTGATTCCTAATAAGCACCCATCCGTGTGGTTACTCAATGTCTCAGTTCCTTCTCTCTTATGATTTTGTTCTTATCAGGAGCAATAAATGGAGAAAGAGCATGGAGCACCATACAGAGGAATCTTCTACCTTCAGGTTGGGAAGTAGCACACATCATTTCCACACATATTCTATGGAAGAGAATTCAGTCACATGGCCATGTATAATTTCAATGGAGTCTAAAGAATGTAGACTAGCTCTGGTCCAGGAAGAGGAAGAAATAAGTTTTCAAATCAGCTAGCAGCCTTTGACCTACGGAGTTTTAATCATTACTGTTTTTAGCAAAATTACTACAAATTACATCTTCTGAGGAAAATTTAATATGTTCATGATATCTCTGCTCTATATCCATTAACAATTCCCTGAACTGAAAATAATACCTTCTCATTATCTTCATCTCATGACATTATCCAAACTATACTTCTGCAGAAATATTATTCATGTTGGGATATGACTGCCATATACATCTGTGAGTTCATTTAAAAACATTATTGAACACCTCCTATATCCGCGATTTACGAGAAATAGTCATGATTGCAGAAAAGCTCCTAATGGTCATTAACTCAGGAAAAGAAGAATACCAAAGTTAGTTCTGCCAAATTACTATCATAGTGCAATTTACTTTGTGTATTTTATACTTCAATATATAAGGTCATGATTCATTTCTAACAGACAAGAAAAGTATCTTTCACTTCCTTTTATGAATATGAAGAATATTAATGTGGCAAATAAGATGGACTAAGGAAAAAGAGGTCACTACCTATTATGAGTCAAAATAACAAGTCCCATATTGGAATATGATGCTAGGGATAAAAAAATAAGACTGCAAAAACTCATTTATATCTATCTTTTAAAAATGAAGGGAAAGGATTCTCTACTTCAGCAGCTTTATTTCTGAGACAGATTCAGGCTTTGGGGGTGGGGGGTAATAGATCCAGTAGATTGTTTCCTATAATACTCTCCTGCTCTCATCTTTCTCAAATTGGTGTGTTTTTATTTCTATTAG
Organism: Zalophus californianus; assembly: GCF_009762305.2. Classification (NCBI taxonomy): domain Eukaryota; kingdom Metazoa; phylum Chordata; class Mammalia; order Carnivora; family Otariidae; genus Zalophus; species Zalophus californianus. Next base: position 19,106,603 of record NC_045597.1, read on the forward strand.
AGAAATGGAGAACTAGTGGTGTTGTTTCTGGATATTTACACCATCAGTACCCTGAAGTAAGTCTGAGATGTGCCAGCAGGTGAGCCTAGGTCAACAAGACTGTCATTTTCTCTCTAAAGTAAGGAAGAAACTATACTTGCCTATATTATGGTTTTCCTTTCTTTGTAGCAGTTTGCTAACCCTCGTGAGCATAGCTGTTGGGAAAACTAGGAAGGGAATGGTAATTGTTGTACATCTTCTTCTCTTTTCATTCTTTTTTCCTAGACTATGATCTCACAATTTATTTCAAGGAAAATTGGCTCTCACAAAGGTGGGGAAGAAAACATATGGGTCTATGTGAATTCTATTTGGTATTTTGAGCACAAAAAGGGAAGGCTGTTGGAAATTTCCAAGACACATGGAGCTAATTGCCACATAATATTTATAACTATGCCATAAAGTGATCATATTTTCAATCAATTTAGGATGCGGAATAAACATCTAGGATAAGGCATCAGGAAGAAAAATGATGGTGATAAGCTTTTCTTAATCCCTTTCTGACAACCCAGAACAGCTGTGACTTAAGATATGGACCTACACACCCTCTTAGCTTGTGGGATTCCATGCTTGCTAGGACTGTGGACATCTATCCCCAAAATTTCAGAGATCCACACTCTATTCATATTGTTACATTGTTCTTTGTTTTACCGTGTGGTAACTCACAGCAAGCGCACTTCAGATAGGCTTTTCTATCAGCTGGTCATAGCGACCCATAAAACAACTCCTATTTTACCTACACCAGCATGCAAGGGCACTGTCTTTCTGAAGCAATGTCTGGAACAGAATTTTTCTGGGGTTTCTGGTTGATGGCTTGAAACTATGGAGATCAGGCATGAGACCAATAAAACACAATGTTCATTTCTAAAGGAGGTAGGGGACATACCAGTGTAAAACTGGTCTTTCGTTACACAACTAAGGTACTTTCTGAATAGCCATGCTGTCTCCTATTAGTTATGGAATATATGGCAATTCCCAGAGAAACCTATGGGCATGGTTTGGGGATGTTTCTTTCTTTATGTACAATAGAATCAAATACCTGCCAGATAGAAGAAAATACTCTTCATTGTTCTCCACCTAATTATACACTGTACTTGCAATTATTAGTTGTGTCTTTTTCTATTTGTTGGCTATATGTTAAAAATACATAATATTTTAGAAAAGCACACATTTTAACTATCTTAATCATATATATTCTTGTGATGTATATTGAGGTCAGGCTCCGGATTAGTGCCTAGAGGATTGCAGTAATACATATTTCTAAGTTCTTTCATTTTCTTCCTATGACACAAGACAAATATATTTGCAGACTCTTGGCAATTGTGACAACTCTGATATACTCACATGATCTAGTGAATGACACTGAATCAACCAGAGAAGACATATATTAGAATTCAGATTCCAATGTTCATTTTCTTTTCTTATGACATTTTCATTTCTTAAATGATTCTTTTCAAAATGAAGGACTTCTTTTCATTAAGTTTAATGGGTATTGTGTTAAAAGACAGAAGGAGAGGACTATTTTTCTTTCAAGTTTTATATTTAAAATCATAAGAATCTTTTTTTTCATGGAAAGAAATTAAATAATAGTTACTCCCCAATTTAAAGCTGGCCAATTACTTTGCCCTCAGCATGCTCACAGGCTGCCAAGGGAACAATACTTTGGTATTACTCTATCTTAAACCTTTTGCTGACCTAGTAAAGAAAAATAATTGTACTGAGGAACCGTCTCAAGACGGTGAATAAAACGCTTTCATTTACAAGCAGAGTTTGATGCGGGAGGATTTTTGTTCCTCAGAAATTGAGAGGGAGGACAAATGTGGGTCTAAAAAGCATGGCAGAAGCAAACAAATTAGCAAACACATAGCCTGGGAGTGCTTCTAGAAATCACTCATCCAAAGTGTGGTTGGACTATAGAGGTCTTTCTACGGTGCTGTTACAGAGCTGAGTGGTTGGAGTTGCAGTTTCCTCAGAATCTTCCTTCCCTTTTATCTCAACCACACTATTACTCTCTCTGCACCAACCTCCCTGCCTCTCCATCTAGCCCCAGACTGGGAAGTTCTGTATGCAGTTACTGTCACGAGTGGTGGTCAGTAGAACTATTCCACAAATAGTGAAGATGTTCCTTCTTGTTCTGACACAGGGCTGTATTTTGTCTCCCCTTAGATTCATCTATATTGCTTTGGTTCATGAAATACCAGTGGAGATAACATGCTTTTTCTGGGTAGAATATTTAAGAGCCACTGTGCAATTTATCACTTCTCTCTTTCCCCCTCCTTTTTCCCACATGGTAGCTACTCTATCAGCCTGAATCCCAGAGAGAGAAGACATGGAGCAAAACCTCTAGACAACTATATTTAAAGATGCAGTGTGAGGTAGAGATAGATAGATAGACAGATAAACAGGTTTTTTTTTTAAGATTTTTTATTTTTTTATTTGAATGGGAAAGGAACACAAGCAGGGGGAGAGGGAGAAGCAGGCTGCCCGCTGAGCAGGGAGCCCGATGCGGGGCTCGATCCCAGGACCCTGGGATCATGCCCCGAGCCGAAGGCAGACACCCAATGACTGAGCCACCCGGGCACCCTCAGACGGACAGAGGAAAACTGGTTATGAGGTACCAAGATTTTGGAGTCATCAGTGTGCCCTAACATATCCTGCCCAATACATCACCAATGCAGAGAACGAGGTGTTTTATGCATCTCCATCTGAAATTCAGAGTAAATTTTTTTTATTGTTTATTGTTTAACCTTTCTTTTGTTTATTGTTTAGCCTTCCTTTTGTTCCCCAATGTTAGCTAACCCTGGGAGAGATAGTCTTTCCCTAACTAGAAAGGTTTAAGATGTCAAAACATCATGATGTATGGAAAACTGAATATATATACAGCACACAGGGATAAACCAATTGCAATGCCAACAAGGCAGAGATGCATATACCTTCTGCAGGAGGCCCTGAAAAATTATATAGCATTCGGTGGGGATATATAATCCATATGTAGAGAGAAAGGGAGCAAATACTTGGGGACAAAAATATAATCGATCATCAGATAAACAGACAATTACACGAAAGCATAAGAATGATGGGCAACATATATATATTTATCCCAAGTAGTAAAAAATGCATCTTAGTAATATAATGGTAATTCCTGGTCCAGATGGGAAAACTTCTTGTTTTAACTTCTCTGATGGTCATTTGACCTTAATTATAGGGACTTTTTCTCCCAGTATTCCATCTTGATCAGAATTTAAAAAAATATAGTACAATAAAATTTTTAAAAAAGTACTACAAGGACATTCATGACAGGATGACTTTTAAAAGCACCACATTGGATATCCTCTCAATATCTCATGGAGATTTTGGGAATTGTTAAAATAAATTATAGTTCCCTATGTAAAAAAAATACTATAACGCCATTAAAAATTACATTCTGAAATTCCATTATGATATAACTAAGTCAGTTGAAGCTCTCAGGCCATTTTGTGAAGTCATACACCTCAATGAATCGACATACCCACTATATTATCTGTGATTACTTCTAATTATTTGAATAATAGACTTCTCCTTTGAACCAGTTTGCATTTTTATAATTAGTTCACAAGTAATAGACATTGCATGTAATTGAGAGAAATTTTAAAAAATGGACCAAATACAAGCATGTAATTTTTAGTAGACATTGCCTACACAGGGCACAACATTTTGTCTCTGTGTTCAAATCTAAAGGAAAGACATGTTAAAAACAGTTATCAAAGCTGGCTACTCTGGATAACCTCTTCTAAGTCTTTGTCAAGTGAAGCATTTTTAGACATTTCAGACACACACATACTGTGCACCATTCACTTGCTCTCTGTCAGAGCTTTCTGTGTCCTATAATTTTAAACTCTAAAAATACTCAGTGGTGAAATATTGATTTCCTCTCTAATTTCTGCTCAGACTTTAGTTGGATGCCTGGTAAGGATTCTACTCTGAGAAGATCAGTACTTGACCTTGCACTTTGTTCTTTAGTGAAAAAACCTATTGTATTTTTATACCCTCACCTCAGGTAGTCTATGTCTTTTTCTTGGTATTTGTGTTGTTACACTGTAAGACATAAAAAAGAGAATTCAATATTTTACTTTAAAATCAGCTAATGATAAAATATCCCAAGTGTGCACAGGTTTTCTATGGAGGCATATACGTGTTAACAATAAGGTGGTAATTATATTTATTATTTATTTATTTGCAAGGAAATTGCCATGGGTTAAACTAAGCAATGTTTATAAACTTGTAAAATTTCATCTGAATATTAGTTGTAATAAGTAATCAAATTACAGTCTCCCTGAAAGCAGAAAGATTTATTGACTCATTTTTTTGGATTCATATCTAGTCTTCAGTATATAGATGGTAAGTCATAGAAGATAATGGAAAGATCTGGCAGCAAACAAAAGCATATGTCAGAACTTAGTATATAATTCAATCTTTTATCCACTTATTTTCTCAACAAATATTTAATTATGAAATAATTATTTACTATTAATTATTAATTTATTAAATATTTTAGTGGAAGATGATGAGATAAAGTCAATTATTTTTCATTTTTTGAGGGAGAAGAGATACACATTACCAGAATTAGGAAGTTCCCTTTTATTACTGTATTGTAAAAACAAAACAAAATGAAATATTTTAATGAATCAACTTTGAATTTTATCAAATAATTTTTTCTTATATGTGTTGTGATGTTTTCTTTTTTCCAATTAATATAGAGAATGACATTGATTTTCAAATATTATATCAAACTTCCATTCCTAAAATAAATTCTACTGCAGCATCAATACTTTCTATTCTAACAGATTCAGTTTACTATAATGTTGGATAGAAGTTTTGCTTCTATAACTATAGAAGACTTTGGCATGTGATTTTCCTTTCTTAGAAAGGCCATGTCATATTTTGATATTGGGTTTAAGCTGATTTTATAAAACATACTGAATCTTCTTCAGAAGGAGATTGTCATGGAAAAATTTTAAAAATTTTCTAAGAATACAGGGGACCCTGGTTGGCTCAGTCAGTAGAGCATGTGACTCCTGATCTCAAGGTTATTTGAGTCCCGTATTGGGTCTATAGATTACTTAAAAAATATTTGAAGAGTATAAAAATTTAAAATTGTATTAGCTTGTCCTATTTTTATTCTTGTGTCAGTTTTTAAATTTGTGTTTTCAAGAGATTTGTACATTTCATATCATTGTTCAAATTTATTGTCATGAATTTGTTTGCAATATACTTTTATTAACTCTTAAATACCTGTAGGATCTGTAGTGGATCCCCTTATCCCCTTTTCATTTGTTGTTGATTGTTAGTAATTATTTTCTTTTTTTTTTGATAGGTATTTGTAGGAGTTTATTAATTGTATTAGTCATTTTAAAAAACCAACTTATGGCTTTGCTGAATTTCTCTATTATATGTTTCTCTTCAATTCCATTGATATTTGCTGTTATTATTTTCTTCCTTTTACTTTATCTTGTTTTGGTTTTATTTTTAAATAGCTTTATTGAAATACAATTCACATATGATACTCTGCACATTTTTATTATTTACTTATCTGGTGCTAATCTCTTATTTTATTTTTCTTATTTAAGTACAGATGACATAAAATGTAAACCAGTTTTTAGTGTACAACATAGTGAATCAATGATTCTATACATTAAGCAATGTTAACCATGATAAGTATAGTTGCCATCTGTCACACACAATGGACTATTACTCAGCCATAAGAAAGAAATCTCACCATCTGCAACAACACGGATGGACCTAGAGGGTATTATGCTAAGTGAAATAAGCCAGACAGAGAAAGACAAATACCATATAATTTCACTCATCTGTGGAATCCAAAAAACAAAACAAACACACAACGATAACAAAGAGAGAAACAGACTCATAAATATAGAGAACAAACTGTTGGGGGTGTGGAAGGATGGGTGAAATAGGTAAATTTACTCTTCTTTTTCTAGCTTCCTGAAATGCTTAGATCATGGGTTTCCTGCTTTAGTATATGCATTTACTGTTGTAAATTTTGTTCTAAGCACTATTTCATCTGTATCTTAAATATTTTAATATGTTGTGTTTTCATTACCATTAAAGTTCAAAATAATATCTAATTTCCATTTTGGGCTACTTAGAAGTATGTCACTTAATTTCCAAATATATGAGATTTTAATTAATTAATTTCTTTTCTTTTCTTTTCTTATTTCTTTTCTAATTTCTTTTTATTTTTTTAAAAGATTTTATTTATTTATTTGAAAGAGAGAGCACAAGCAGGGAGAGGGAGGAGCAGACACCTGAGCAGGGAGCCTGATGCGGGACTTGATCCCAAGACTCTGGGATCATGACCTGAGCCGAAGGCAGATGCTTAACTGACTAAGCCACCCAGGCGCCCCGAGATTTTAAAAACTGTAATTCTAATATTGGTTTCTATTTGTGCTGTTCAAATTCATATCTTTCTGGGTTTTTTGTTTTCATTTTTCTATCACCCTAAGAGATTTATTCTAACATTTCTAAATAAGTATGTATACATATCTATTAATACTATTTCTGTCCATTTTCTGCTTCATTTATTTTTAGCCTGTGTGAATACATTTATACCAAGTAACAGTTGTGGTATCTTCCTGCTGAACTGTTTTAACATTATGAAATAGTCCTCTTAAAATATTTTTTTTAGATTTTTTATTTTTATTTATTTGACAGAGACACAGCAAGAGAGGGAACACAAACAGGGGGAGTGGGAGAGGGAGAAGCAGGCTTCCCGCCGAGCAGGGAGCCCAACGCGGGGCTTGATCGCAGAACCCCTGGGATCATGACCTGAGCCGAAGACAGATGCTTAAATGAATGAGCCACCCAGGTGCCCCTTAAAATATAATTTTTATGTGGAAAGTCTATTTACATTCTGAAGTCTCATTGCTGAAACATCATTATAGATCCTTATGTTGTATATAGCTCTGATTATGTATAGCACAGAGCTGAGTACATATTGAATTTTACTTTCTTTAAAGATTTATTTATTTGAGAGAGAGAGAGAGAGAGAGAGAGAGAGAGAGAGAGAGAGAGAGGGCACTGGAGTGCGGGGAGGAGGGCAGAGGGAAAGGGAGAGGGAGAATCCCAAGCAGACTCTCCAGTGAGTGCGGAGTCCAACTTGGGGCTCAATCTCACCACCCTGAGATCATGACCCGAGCCAAAATCAAGAGTCTGATGCTCAACAGCCTGAGCCACCCAGGTGCTCACCAATTGAGTTTTAAATAAAATATTTGTTCTCATTTTTTTTCTCCCAGTCACAGCTTTCACTATGCCTATATATCATGCTTTGATATGGGCCAATATTTATCATTGAAAAGTCTGGAAAAGGCCTTGATAACCTAAGTTGGGTAACAGTGAAAGGTTTATTTTTATCTAAGGTGGAAGTGGATATAGAAGGATATAAATAGAGCCTTCAAGGGAAAATAGGTGAAAAGCCCCATCCTTTCTCTGTTCCATTAGCAGTGGGTTTTGGATGTGTGGTTACCACTATGGATAGTGGCGGGAGCAGAGTAACGAGCTGGAGTCAACAGAAGTAGAATTAAGGGGAGATCACTGAATTGCTGAGTCAAGGATCTGCTTAAGAGATCAGGAGCGAAATTTTAGGAAGTTCTGGGGCAGGGTTCCTCCCTTTCCCTCGATTACTTATGCAGTTCAACTTAGCAAACATACTTGGCACTAACCATGTTCTAATATTTCTAGGTGCTTAAGTCCAAAGACAAGATATAGTTGCAATTCTTGAAACAGTTGTCATCGAATGGATGAAAGAAACACAAACAAATCTTTCAAAGTGAAATAAAAATGAATGTGGAGTCAGACAATTGCCAGCCAGACGGGCATACTTGTGACACAGCTGAACTTGTAATAACAGCTGACAGCAGGAGAAGGGAGGTAAGAAGCAGGGAGTAAATGGAGGGGAGAATAGTAAGAGTTTAATTAAAATCTTATTATTGGATCTTAAAAATCTTGGAGATGTTTGCTAAATGTTTACTTTTCATTTGCAATCCAGAATATTAGTACAATCTGTGTATTGCCTTTGGAGGATACCATTTTGCAGAATAACATGTGAAGGATTTTTATAATTTTTAATATATACACTAAGGCCTTATAAAATATGTTCATCTGTCTCCTTAAAATCAGTAATTTACTATCTTATAGCAGATACTTATTTGCTCAAAGTTACATGTAGATAAAATTCTTTGACTTTTCCTTCTTTGTAGGTAATATTTTGATGAGAGAAAGTGTACAACAAGCAGTCCCTTATTTATATGAAGGAAATGAGAGCTTTTAGATTTCTAATGCTAATGGAGGAAAATTTGACTGAGTGAAACATATTGAAAATTCAACCTTGACAACTGGAAAAGATAAATGAAATCCAATTTTGCTTCTTGAGTCACTGTTTAAGTTGCTACCTGAGGTTAAGGTAGGCCATGAAGGCATTGCCTCCTATAGATGAACTGTCCTGCTCTTAGATGCTTCTATACATACTGGGCAAACTTGCCCCAGCATAGATGATTTATAGGTGATGATATTTTTTGCCTATGGTGTAAATGTCACTAGATTATTTCAGCAATATATAGAAGCAATGAATTTAGAAAAAAATAAGTATATGAATGATTTTAGAAATCCTAGAAGTTAATAATAGTTCAGTTCCACTGGGAGCATTACAAAATTGAAAGCCCTAAATATAACTCCTTGAACAACTGCTCAGAAATCTGACTTTTAAAAATCTTTGTAAGAGCAGAGAACTGGAATGGGAATCATATGATGATACATATGCCAAAAGAATAAGAAAATGATGTAATTTTTTTTCTTCTGGATTGAATACCATAGAGGTTGGAGTCTTGGATTCTAACGTAAATGCATGCAACTCATTTTAATGCCTAAATACTAAGTAAACACTCTATGGTCGCCATTGAGTTGAACGTGGTAATAGACAGAACTTGTATTTCAACATACAATCATAACCTGTATTAATTGAACACATTCCTACTATGTGCCAAGAACTAAGGAAAATTAATAGATAAGGAATACACAGGATCTGCTCTCAAGGAATCTTATTCTAGCATAAGAGAGAAAGCAGACACTCATGAAAAGATAGAACACATTCCAAGTAGTAAATTACAGACCTTCAATGAGTAATAAAATCATGTTAAGATGCTCAGAGAGCAGAGTATTTCCAGCTCTGTTAGTCAGGGGGCTTTTAATGGAGGTCATGAAAGCAATTATATTTGAACTTTTTCTTGAAGAATGAGTACGATTGGAATAGATATAAATTACTGAGAAACTGTTCCACAGAGGAGTATTAGTAAACATGTAAATAGGAAAACACATTTAAGTTGACTGGGTAGGCTACAGATGACGATTCATGAAAGACAGTTATGAGAAAAACTGTTAAGGGAGTTTGGGACCTTGTTCGTAATGGGCGTTGAAAGCTGTGCCAAGAATGTAGACTCTAATATTCATCAATGAGTCTTCTTTTATAATCAGCAGGGGAGCTATATGATTGAAGCGGGGCTCTAATAGTTCTAGAAAGACTGCAGAGCAATGCAGTGAAGCAAAAAGGCCATAAAGATGCTGTAAAGTGTCTAGGCACCACGTCTCAAGATTAGAGAAATGGGGACAAGGGATTTTTAGTTAGATCTACTTGTATTAAAAAATGAATAAGAGTTGGGAAGTGATTAGATATTGTAGGTCTTAGGAATAATACAAAGAAAAATAATGACTTCATGAATGAAAATATGCAGATCTGGAGAGAGAAATGGAGTGGGCAATACAAATGGGAATTCCCACCATATTGTTTCTTATAAAGACAGAAAATTAGGAGCTACATCTTTACTGAAGAAAAATATCTATGTATTTCTATATCTATGTATAGTATGTCTGTGAAGATTGAAGCCAAGAGGGTGGGTAGGCTTCTTATGGAGAGGATATAAGATGAGAAGAGTCATATTGCAAAGGCTGTGCTTAGGATATGCCCACAGTTAACCCTATAAAGAATCTGATAAAGGACAAGGCAATGAATATTCAGACAATTAAAAGGATTCAGGGAAATAGACTGTGATGGAAACCTTTAAAATTTTAAAAAGAGAAGTTGGTAGTTATGTGAGGTACAACGGAGAGATGGATAAGAGTAAGGACTGGTGTCAGTCATTCCAAAGTACAATTATGAGGTATCTGGGGAATTTCAAGAGTGCAGATTTCAGAAAGCTAAGAATCTGGGGGGTACATGTGTAATTCAGCCATGACAGGTTATAAATTTTTTTTTCTCCATTCAAACATTCACAACATATGTGTGGAGCTCCTCCCATGAATTCTAGGTATTGGGGATACAGCAGTGAACAAAACAAATTCTTGTTCTCTTGGTTCTTACATTCTAATGGGACAAACTGTCAATAAACAAATATGTATCAAGTGATCAAGAAGAGAAATAGGAAAAAGTGGAGATAGCTTGGGCATTCATAGTCCTCAACTTAAAAGGAGCTGCTTTTTCTTCACTTATCTATCAGTGTTCCATTTTTGAGTCAGACTCATGAAAGACCACAGGCTTATTTCATAAATGTATTAAATCTCAAAATGCCATCAGAGAATGGATAGAGTCACTCCCTGGTCTTCCCCCTATAGAACACACCCCTTAGAATGTACAGAAGTCTATTCATATAGTCACATGAAAGGAACAGACCTTTCTGCAAAAAAAATTAACAGCTTTGTAAATGCTGTGGGTAGATAAATAAAACTGAGGGAATACAGTGATAGTCCCAAGATACCTTTCTCTCTGTGTGTGTTTTAAACATATCCGGAAAAAGACCAAGTTATTTCAAGAAAAGATGTTAAGGTCCATGTTCTTACAACATGCATGTTCTTCCTACCAACATGGCTTGAACATATTTTCATCTAAACTTAGAGAAATGAATATGAAACCTTCCATAATAATGTTGGGTTTCATGTTGGAAGAGTTCTAGCTTTCAGTGTGCACAAATGAGAAATGCCTAGGCAAGTTCTGATTTAACACTTTTGCAAGGTCAGGTTGTTTCATTGAATAAGGAAACCAGGTTTCAAGTGGGCAGAAATCAATGCTTCCCCTGGGGGGAAGGCTCCTTCCCTACCTTGATTCCTCTTGCACTCTTTTTTCTTAAAATGAAAATATCTACATGAAAATATCTACAAACACAGGAAATTTCACTCTTTCCCAAACAAAAGGTAATTAAAACTATCTTATGTGTCTACTTAGTGTTGGACATGTGATGATACATTCTGCCTTTATTTAACACCACCATTGGCATTAAAGGCTGCCCTACCTAAAAAGTAATAAGGCAGAAAGACTTTTATTACAGATGGTAATTTATGAAAAGCGTAACCAATGGAACTAATGTCAAACGTTTCCCACAAGCTTTCTTTACCTTCCTAGTGCTCACGGTTTACCAAGGTTTGTTACAGCTCTAGTCACTATCTCAGCTGGCATTCTGCCTGTTTATGTTTTTTAAAGTGTTTTTTTTTTTTAATTCTCATACAGCATTGGGACTAATTACAGCTGCTCACTCTTCTATTTCAGCCCTCAATGCTCTCCATTTTCTCTGGATTTTGCTTTCACTCCCAGTCATAATATTTTTTCCATTTTGTGTCTGATGCTCTTTCATATACATAGCCAGGAGAGGAGCACCCTATGCCATGGAGAATGAAAAGGCTTTTAGAACTAATTTTCATTTTGTGTGCAATGCCCACAGCGTTCTCAGAGTGTGTGATGTGCTATCATTAGGTTTTGATTATGCAATTGAAATGCAGAAAGTTTAAAAGCTCAGCTTTATTGGCCTTATCAGCAGTTTGCACTGTCCCCAAAAGTCTGTTAGAACAATTACTTGATCACGTTTGGTCAAAGAATACTACAAGAAAAGGAACCTCATAGACAATGCTTAGAGAGGAATTGAGGTTTAACGGAGGGTTTGAAATTTTATACTATATTTTTATACCAATGTTATTGTTTTTTGTGTTAAAAATGGTCTTATTCCAAGATGAACGATTTTTTTTTTTAAAAAGTGCCCCAATGTATCTTATCTCTCTGTTTGCTGGCAAGGACCAGGGAGAATAGGAGTTTATAAAAATATTCTACATAGAAGGGAATGCAGTGAAAAAATGGCTATTCATATTTCTTCTCCTCACTAGTCTTCCACTTGAAGTCATTCTAAACCGGAATGGACCTTGGATTACTGTAAAGAGTAAAGCAATCTGGCCTACCTCAGGAAGGACCTAAAAACCTGTGTGTCTGCATGTGTGTTTGTGTACGCATAATCCTAGTCAAGGGAAGACTTCAATAAAATGCAGAATCAGAGGGGCACCTGGATGGCTCAGTCGGTTAAATGAATAACTCTTGATTTCAGATCAGGTGGTGATCTAGGGGTCATGAGATCGAGCCCCATATCAGACTCCACGCTCAGTGGGTAGTCTGCTTGAGACTCTCTCTCTCTCCCTCTGCCTCCCCACTCTCTCTCAAATAAATAAATAAATTTTTAAAAAATGCAGAATCGGAGAAACTTCAACCAGGTTTTACCAGTCTTGGAGCTGCATCTCTGAGAGTAGACTAGAACTACAAAATGAGTTATATAGTGGGGAATATGACTTGTTATGTTTTCTCTTTCTCCATTGATTCAGATATTGCTCAGGGCTTGTAGAAGCTGATATAAGAAAAAAGACTCGACTATAAGAAACTAAGGGATGGCTTTATTATTTTTTTTAATTTTGAGGCTTTGATATTCACATTAAAATGATTTTGTGAGCATTTCAGAAATAGGAGAGTAAATGCTGAATTCCAGGATTAGTATCTAGCTTATATTCGTATGATATCATGTCCAACCTTAGATCTTAAAATAACCTATGTCACATTTGTATTAGATAGATGAAGCACCCTTGGAAATGACAGTGATTAAGCTAGCTTCCAGGACACATGAATATGAATCGCTGTATTAGTTTAGCTATGTTGACCTCACTATATTACATTCTACTCATGAAAATGAGATCCGTATGTGACAATGTACTAGCACCAGAGAAACCTAGGAGAGAAAATGAACTTCAGATTCCTTACAGAATCAGAGATCAAAAGATCTGTTCCATTAAACCTTAAACCAGAGAAATTCATCTGTCTGCCCCAGTGCCTAGTGTCAATCAATGACTCAGCTTTAGCTGGATTATGGTTAAGCCTGAATGGTCATGCAAGAGAGAATTTCAGACAACCAGTCTCCAAAGAGATTGCTATTCTAAGACTCAACATGAAAGAGAAATATGCTTAGGTTTTGCTATAGAGCAAAGAAATTTTATTCACCTTTAAAGATACAGTAATAGTACCTGTATTCCATATTTGTCATACTCACATATGAAAATAGAATAATCATTAGCAGTTTGATACAAATAGATATTTTGTTTCTTAATTTGCTTAATATAATTTAAGCCAAGGTTCTCATAGGCTATGGTGTTAAGCACACTGGTGAGAATCTAAAGTCTCATTGTGTATCTATAGTTTATACCAGTTTATTGAGGAAGAATTTCTACTCATTGAGATATAAAGAGGAACCAGAGCATTTTTTTTCTCAGTAATTGTTCCCTACCTTTACTTTCTTGAATCCTTCCTTTCCACTGATTAGTCAATTTCTTTGCAACAACTTAGTCAAATCCTGTAATTCTTCAGTTCTATCAGTTGTTAGAAAAATCTCATTTTTGTTACTAAAACCCAGTCCTGTTCATTATGAAAGTTCAATATCATATCAGTTTCATTTTTGTGGCTCATTTTTAAAATGCAGGATCAGTAAATTAGACTGAGATTCATACATGTTTAATGGCATCAATTGATCATGTGGTGTAAGTTGAAAAATACAGGTAAAATAAGATTTGAATTTTAAAATATTTTAACTTTAATCTTAACATGAAACCAATGAACCAGATTAAGTCCACATACATCCCATTGGCTAGTTGGAATTTGGTTTTCACTTTTCTATCAGAAGAGAAATTTAATTTAGAGGATACACTTCCAAGAGGAGAACTTTCAAGATTTGTGAGTCCTGTGGCCATAATTACATATTAAATCTTTGCAACATGATTAAAATTTCTTTCTTTAAGCAGAGTGTGGGAGGGCTTAGACTGGTACCTTTTGGAAAAAAAAATTCATAATAAATGGGAATGACATATCAGCCTTTTAGGTATGATTCAATTTTATTATAAGCACTTGGTATATCAAAATATTAAACAGGATAAATACTTGAAAACCTGGGTAACTTTTTCATTAATTTGCAAGCAGAGGAAATAAGTATTTTCTAACAGAATGCTAGTCAAATACTAAAGTTTTTCCATGAATTGCAAAAACAGCCATGAGATGCAAAACATGTTGACCTAAGTTCTGGATCGCGGGTTAGAAAAGGAAAATAGATGAAGGATAACTAGAGATCCTGGTGAGATTGAAGTGCCATCTGTGTATCTCCCCAGCTTCTGTCATCGTGGCACCTGGGCATGACAGGGAAATACGCATGTGCACATCCGCAGGACAGCTTTGAAGCTCAGAGTCTTGCTGACCTCAAAGACCTGAGAACATGAAATTCATTTCATGAATTTCCCTTTCCCGTCTTTGTCTCAGCTTCTAATATAACTCATTAAAAATTGTAATCAAATAATCGTTTTCACTTTGGTGCTTATAACAAAATGACCCTCTCCACTTTATAGCCTCCACTCAAAGACAAAAAGCGCTAAATGACAAAGTAGAAATATGGCTCCTGTTCACTGCCTTTTTGCATATAAAGAATGAAATGGTGACTGATATTTATAGTTAATGCTTTTTATTAAGTAACAGTTCTTCCTTGAGTAATGGAATAATTTGAAAGGAAATCTGTGTTCATTAAAGAACACTGCCTCCTTTTCTTCTCAACACTCTTATGTTCTCATCTAAAGGAAAAGATGTTGGCAGCCTTGCCATCTTCATCTGACTCAGCATCCTAATTATTTTTACTTTAATGGAAGAAATTCTGAAAACTAATTCATAAATAAATGCTTATTAAAACAACTCATCTATCAGTGCTTCTTTATAATCAGTTCAAATGGGTTATAATTTAGGGTATAATGCCAGGAGCATGTTAATGTAGTTGTGTGAGTGCAATAATTAGAAATGACTGGTGTTTGCATTTTGACCTTCCTTCTAAAGATTTAACACCACCTTCAAAACAGTACACTAATGAAAGTAGATGTGAAGTTTATTTGCTCACTTTTTCCACAAGAAAAATCTGCACCTTGACATAGTAGTAGGCTGGAATAAGATACAAATACAAAACATAATTATCTAATTATAATTTGTTTTTGTGGAATACCTGTTTTGAAAAAGAGATGCAGAAAATATTGCCCCTGTAATATATGAGTTAATAAACTTTCTTAAGAAGTCATTCTGCATGTACATTCACAAAGTTTTTAAAAAAATGGAAACAAATAAGTTTTTGTACACAGGAAAGGTTCACCCTGTCCACTGAGAATAGAGTGGATAAAGACTTGTTTAGCAACACAACTTATCAGGCCTCACTGTTCCAAACTTTTTCAGCTTATTCCAGAATCCTATTTTCTCACTATTATCTGCATTTCTCCAAAAATTGCCTTTTTCAGTTCATTTCTTAATGGCTACTTTTTAAATGCCTACAATTTTCACAGCATTGGGTTAATTTTACTAAACTGTTCAAATTATTTGATGTCAATGATTGTTGTGAGAATTCCATAAAGGCATTACCTACACAATGCTTAGCCTGTAGCTCTTAATATCTTTTTGGCTCCTCTCTCCATCTCGAGACCCTGAGATATTGTTGAACACATTTAATTGAACACCTCACATGTTGAAGATGCTTTGGAAAGTTCTATGGGGAATACAAAGATGAATAGGTCCCTGACAAGTTTGTGGGGAAGGTGGGCATGGAAAAATCTTCCTCAAGGAGAGATACTGTGTCTTTCTTTGGCACAACCTCTGTTCCTAGCACAACATGTGGTGCTCAAGATACTAATTCAATGATTTCAATTAGGAAAAAATAAGTAAGTAGAATCATAAGTAACACATTGAAAACCCTAAGATGTTTTGTTATTGAAGATATTGAAGAGGTGGCATTTGTTTCAGGTCTGAAAATATTGCTAAATTATAGTGAAGGCAAAGGGCATTTCAGGCTTGGGAAAGAGTGTAGAAAAGATATGTAAAAATGATAGTGTTGGCGTAGTTTTGTCACTGACGTGGAGTGTGTGAGGAGAGACTGTGTGACAGCTGAATCTGAAATAGCAGGTTCAAATTAATCACGTAAAGGCCTCCACCCCACCATGTCCATGATGATGAAAGAATAGTGGACCAGGGGCGCCTGGGTGGCTCAGTTGGTTAAGCGACTGCCTTCGGCTCAGGTCATGATCCTGGAGTCCTGGGGTTGAGTCCCGCATCGGGTTCCCTGCTTGGCGGGGAGTCTGCTTCTCCCTCTGACCCTCCCCTCTCTCATGTGCTCTCTCTCTCTCTCTCTCTCATTCTCTCTCTCAAATAAATAAAATCTTAAAAAAAAAAAAAAAGAAAGAATAGTGGACCAGATGCCTGTTCTCTCTGAACTTGACTCCTGCTTTACCTATATTAAAGGTGGGTCTGTTCTGTACCTTGTGACATTTTTGTGTTTGTCCTCACTTTTATGCAAGTAAGAACCTTGTTGCCAGTTTATCTCCAGTGCCTAGAAAACAGTTGGTGGAAAGCATGAATTCAACAAATATTTCTTTACTGAATATTTAAATGATTCCATATAGTTCTATATGAAATTGTCAGTGACTGCAGATTTTTGAGTGAAGAAAAGATTTTATCTAGCCTCTATGCCATGAAAGCAACCTTAAGAGTTGGCACGGACACATCTATTTGCTCGCGTTTGGGTTTATATACTCATATACCAGTTATTATGAGTGAACTGAATGATCTATTATCTAAGATCAATCTTTCTATTTCCCATCTGCCTTTCCAAGGGCATTGTTCTAGAAACAATTCCTAATATTTCCTATATTATCAATTTTGCCCTCTCTTTAGACCATTTCCACCGGCATGCAAGCATGCCTATTTTTCTTATCTCAAACAACATAAAATATAACAGTCTTGACTCTATTTCCTCTACTACTTCACCTTTTCTCCATTTTTATGTAAAGTCTCTTGAGGTTGCTGTTTATACTTACTGCATTCAACTCTTCTATTTCATTCTCTCACAAACCCATTTCAATCAAGCTTTCTCCTCATAACTTCACCAAAAGAGCTCTTGTTGTCACCAGGGATAGCCACTTTAATAAATCCAATGGCTAATTATCAGGTCTCATTTTATGTTAACTTTCAGCAGCATTTGATAGAGTTGGTCACTGTGTTTTTAAAAGAATTTCCTTCTTTGGTTTTGTGGACATTATACTCTCCTTTATTGGGTGCGTCTCAATTTCTTTTTCTGGCTCCTCCTTATCCTTCTGATATATTAATTTTGGAGTGCTTCAAGGCTCAGTTCCTGTGCTACTTCTCAACACTATTAACAACTCATCCCTTTGGTGAGCCCATCCAGTCAAGACTTTCTATATCAGCCATACATAGTGACTCAAAATTTACAAGTAGCCAGGAACTTTTGTCTGAAATTCAGACTTCTATGTCTGATGGCCTTTGCAATACCTCCTTACTGATGTCTAGTGGGCATTTCTAGTGTCTCCAATTAAATATAACCCAAAGTGAAATCTGTTATTCCTTCCAGGCTTTACTGTCTTAGTAAAAGTCAGCGACTTAGTTCTAATTGATCAAGTCAAAGATTTTAGAATCATTCCTGACTTTTCTTTCACACCTTTCATCTAATCCATGAACAAATCATGCTGGCTCTAATTTCAAGAATATTTCTTATCACTCTTCTACTATCTGGTCCAAGTTACCCTCTTCTTTAAAACATAAAAATTTGTTTTGGTACATATGAAAGGGTTCTGTTGTTTCTTGTGTGTTTTTATTTTTGAAAGCAATACAAATCTTTGAAATATTGAGACTTCTAATTACAATTCCAGGAATCTCATATTACCAAAACCCCTTGAGCATCTTGTAAGGACTGAGTTTTCATTGTTGTTACTGCTTTTTTCAAAAACTCCTTTCTTCTGCATGCTGATAATACTAAAGGTTTATCTGAACTTGCACACTTTAAGTTAATTTTAGATGATTGAACTGAAGGTCAGAAATAGAAGGAAGACAACATGAATTCAGGGAAAAATGCACAATTTGTTGGTATCTTTGAATGATTGAATGACATAAGTATTTTTGTCTACTTTACATTTTTTAGTTCTCCTAAAGCCCAATGGGATGCTAAGGTAAGTAATACATCATGAATATACGTGTGTACATATGATCTGAAGCTTTGGATTCTGTTATTATTCAAACAACAGACCTGCTGTCACAATCTATAGCACAAAAGAGTATGTAGAAGGTTTTATTTGAATATATGCAAGAATTTTCATATGAACACATAACAGTACATATAGAAGTACAAAAATGGATGTTAAAATTCTCATATTAAAAAAGATATAAATTAGGAGTTTTAGTATAATTACATTGGAAATACTAATAAGAAAGTCTTCCACTATGGATCAAATACTATCTACACAGGCCATGAATCAGTAGACATGTGTAGTTCTCACCTTTTAGCTCACACATTTTGGAAAACAATGACTTACACCACCCCAAAACAAACTAAAATGAAAAAAGGTCTCTTGACAGATCTTAGTCTTCAAGAGAGATGTTGACTTAGCATTACCAAGAGGATATTGGTGTTCAAATATCACTGTTTTATAGGTTGGAGTTGCCTTAAATCTTTGTTGCAAAAAGGGTGGTGTCATGGGAGAGTGAGATCACAAAATTCTCAGGTCAGAAAGAAAGAGACACGGAGTAGAGGTTGGTTACCACATTCCTGAGGAGTGAAAACCTAGGGGTAAGCATTTGCATAGCAAATGGAGGCAAATAATACTCATTTTTAAATGTACTTGACAATATATGAATTGTGAGTAATCCCAGATCAAGATACTAACATTTCACTTAAATCATTTTAAATGCCTTAATGCTATAATATTGAAATGAAATGGGAAAGTCACTTACAAAAATATTAGACATCTGCGTTAACACAAAATCTGGACTCTAGAGGGAGAAACTGAGAATGGATTCTAATGACACATATCAACGTCAACAAATCTATTGGCTAGAAAATATTAAAAGCTAACTTTAAAATTCCAATATATATAATTTGGAAATAAATCTCAAATTTGTACAAACATGCTTGAATAAAAAATAAAATAAAGACAAAATACTGGGGAATTCAACGGTAGTGGGTAGTGATAAAGGAAATCTAAGATGTTTTTTGCCTTTAGGATTTTTTTTCTCCACCATATGGATAGGTACTTTGTGTCTATGTATATGTGTGCATGTGCATTTTGTATACATATAGGTGTGTGTATATATATATATATATATATTTGTGTGTGTGTGTGTATTTTCAATCTAAAACTTATCCTCAAGAGACTTACCCTAAAAGACCACAGGAAGAGAGAAGATAGGAGGCTTTTATTCACCTCCCATTAGAAAACTGACCTCATAAGGGATTTACTACATAGTACCCAACTCCATTCTCTTTTACTAGGCAGCCCCCAGTTTTTTTCTGCTAAAACCTGTGGTATATCTGGCACACTAACTCAGACTTTGGGAATGTACCACTATGGATTATTGTGTTCTTTGTATTTCCCTGGATGAATAAAACTAATACTTATGAGATAGGAATGGACATTTTTTTTAAAGATTTATTTATTGGAGGGGGGGAGGGCCAGGGGGAGAGGGAAAAAGAGAATCCCAAGCAGACTCCCTGATAAGTGGGGAGCCAGATGCAGGGCTCAATCTCATGAACTCAAGATCGTAACCTGAGCCCAAAATCAAGAGTCAGAGGCTCAACAGACTGAGCCACCCAGGTGCCCAGGTATAACTTTTTCTTTAAAAAGGTGAAAGGTTTGCAAAGTGAGATGTTGAGAAATAACCACTCTTTATTATTATTATTATTATTATTATTTTGAGACAGAGAGAGAGCATATGCGTGCATGTGTGCGGGGGAGTGGTAGATGGAGAGAGAGAGAATCTTAAGCAAGCTCCATCACACCCAGCACAGAGTCCTATGTGGGGCTCGATGTCCCCACCATGAGATCATGACCTGAGCCAAAATGAAGAGTCAGACACTTAATTAACTGAGCCACCAAGATGCCCCAAGAAAGAATCACTTTGAACCGTGGACTTTGGATTGACAATAAAATTTCAGGAAGCTGTGGCATCTTATCTCAAGGTTTTGAATAAATCTCAGCATTTCACTAGGGTTATTATATTCTTTACAGTACCATTATATAGTGCTTATTGTATAAAATGTAAGTAGTTCTGTATATTTTTGTCTTTATAAAAGTTGGAACTGTAATATCTTTTCACATATCATTATTGAACATTTTCTGTACCAAGTAAGAAGATCTCAATGATAATTGCAATTAAAATTTTGATGTCTGGGGTGGGAAGCTCAGTTAAGCAAAACATTAGGGGAAAAAAAAGATGTCTTACCAGGACTGTGTATTATGCTTTATTTTAGGTTGAAAGAAAGATAGTTCTGTTTTCTGAGTTTAAGTATTAAATACAATATCAAGTACAATAAGCAGGCACCTTCCAAACACAATGCCTGGCACATAGTAAGTACACCACTAAAAACAGAAGCAAAACTGATGGTGATGTAGATGGAGAGAAAAGAGACTGGATTATGAAAGTGGATGTAAGGACAAAAAGTATGGTAATAATAAAGGAAACCCATCAACCACTGTTTTTAAGGCATTCATGCACAGAAGTTCATATCACTTGTTAATTGGCAATTCTCATGACCCACTCATCTTGTGTACTCTCAAAGGTGTGATTTATTCTCTGAATGTCTCTCGTAATCTCCAACCCATAAGTAACTCCTGTGTTAGGTTCTCATACTTCTTCATTAACTCACCTATCTTATGTCACTGACATTTATATAGAATTAAGGGATAATCTGGCTTTTAAGGTCAGATAGCAAAAAGCATGGCATCTCTGGGTAGAAAGAAGCATCTTTATTCAGAAAAGACCTGGAGAAAGGGCAGGCTTTTTGGTCTTACGGACTGTGTGGTATATAGGCCTGTATGTCCAGATGAGCTCTATGTAACTCTTGCCATGAATGATCCTGAAGAGGAACTTTTTTGAAATAGTGAGAAAAGCAAGGGATTTTAAGGATATGATACAGAGCTGTTTTGTTTTGGAAGTGTGAAAGAATTGTAATACATAATTTCTGATGAATTTTATTTTTATTTTTTTTAAAGATTTATTTTTAAGTAAATGCTACACTTAACGTGGGGCTTGAACTTACAACCCTGACATCCAGTGTTGCATGCTCCACCAACTGAGCCAGCCAGGTTCCCCTAATGAATTTGATTTTTAAACTACAAAATGTTACTTTCCTCTCTGTTCCTCAGAGAGGTGTCCACCTCTAGTATAGCTTTTCTCCTTCTAGGCTAATAGTTGAATTGCATTTCCTCCCTCTCCTCCCAAACTCCATCCCCACATGCTTAAATTAGGCATGGCCATTGACCTGCTGTGGCCAGTGAAATGTGAACAAAAGTGAGGTGGGTAAGTTTCTGGTAGGAAGATTTAATTGTAGGCACTTGGCTTTAAACTTATTTTCTCAGCTGGTAATTGAGGTAGCAAGCCCCGAGATGAAGCCTTTATGAGCCTGGGGCTTTGAGGGACTTCAGTGAGCTGAACCTTATGCTGCTGCATTTGGAGACTTAGCATGAGTGAGGTATAAACATTTGTGTTATGCCACTAAGAATTGGGTGGTGTTTGTTACTGCAGCCTGACCTAGCCCATCCTGTCTGATAAAGATGATGACTTGTAGTACTTACATACTAAAAGAGAACCATTCCAGAATGCACAGTCCAAAGTCATTCAGTCTGTTGACTTAACATTTATACAGTGAGGAAGAGGCCACAGATCCACAGATGGTGGGTGGGCCAAACTCCTTGGGCAGTTGGTATTGGGAGAACAAGTGTTAAGTCCAGGGAGAATGTGTGGGCAGCCATCTGTCTTTGGCCAGGTGAACATGCTAATGTTCCAGGTCTTTAGGCAAAAGCAGGAAAAAGATGACAGCTTTCTGCTCAACAGATAATCTCAAGAGGCCAAACATTTTTTGCTTTATGCTTTATTTTTCTAAGAAGGCTTCAGATCTCTAGTACTCAATCATCAACAGATAAATATATGTAAGCATAAATTTATTTTTATCTTACGTCTTGCAATAAATAATTTGAGGCACTTGATGAGCCTGGACATGCATATATTTGTTGAAATATTTGCACTATTAAGATAATGACACTAAACATTTAACACATTCATTTCACACTAAAAAAAAAGAAATAAAATATTTTGAGGACTACCCTAAAATTGCTCAGTACAAACATGGATATTATATACATCTTAAATATGCTTGTTCTCCTTATTGTGAACAATATCATTTTAAAAATAATTGAACAGAAACAGTGACTAGTACTTCATAATTATTGCTGCGAGTTGAAATGGGCATTAATCCCATGATAGTACAGTCTTGAGGATAATGTATTTTTAGCGTTTTCAGACTGAAGTAATGTGTTATATATAGTAGTGTAATACAGTAGGTAGTCATGATCCATGATCACTTTACCACCCACTTATTTAATATTATCTGGATTATTGTTTTTCCCCATTTTATATTCTTGGCTCCTCTGTCATTGATTAATTGACCGTATAGGCATGGGTTTATTTCTGGGCTCTCTCTTCTGTTCTATTGGATCTATATGTCTATTTTTGTGCCAGTACCATACCGTTTTGATCACTACAGCTTTATAGTATATTTTGAAATTTGGAATTGTGATACCTCCAGCTTTGTTCTTTTTTCTCAAGATTGCTTTGGCTATTTGAAGTCTTTTGTGGTTCCATATAAATTTTAGTGTTATTTGTTCTAGTTCTGTGAAAAATGCTGTTGGTATTTTGATAAGGATGGCATTGAATCTATAGATTTCTTTGCACAGTATAGTCTCTTCAATAAATGGTTTTGGAAAAACTGGATAGTCACATGCAAGAGAATGAAGCTAGATTACTTTCTAATACCACACACAAAAATAAACTCAAAATGGATTAAAGACCCAAATGTGGGACCTGAAACCATAAAAATCCTAGAAGAGAACATAGGCAGTAATTTCTCTGAAATTGGCCAAGGCAACATTTTTTTAGATATGTTTCCTAAGGCAAGGAAAAGAAAAGCAAAAATAAACTATTGGGACTACATCAAAATAAAAAAACTTTTGTGCAGTGAAGAAAACTATCAAGAGAACAAAAAGACAACCAACTGAATGAAAAACGTTATTTGAAAATGTTATATCCAATAAGGGGTTAATATCCTCAAAATATACAAAGAACTTATATAGCTTGACCCCCCAAAAACAAATAATCCAATTAAAAAATGGGCAGAGGGTCTGAATAAACATTTCTCCAAAGAAGACATACATTGTTTCCATGGTGTAGTGGTTATCATGTTCACCCTGCAAAGAAGACATACAGATGGCCAACAGACACATGAAAAGATGTTCAACATCA
Organism: Zalophus californianus; assembly: GCF_009762305.2. NCBI lineage: Eukaryota > Metazoa > Chordata > Mammalia > Carnivora > Otariidae > Zalophus > Zalophus californianus. The sequence goes on from NC_045597.1 coordinate 19,130,358, forward strand.
CTCAACATCAGGGAAATGAAAATCAAAACCACAATGAGATATCACCTTACACCTGTCAGAATGGTGAAAATTAAAAAAAAAAACAATAACAGAACAACAAGAAATAACAAACATTGGCAAGGATGTGGAGAAAAAGAAACTCTCATGCACTGTTGGTGGGAATATAAATTGGTGCAGCCACTATGGAAAATAGTACAGAGGTTCCTCAAAAAATTAAAAATTGAAATACCATATGTTCTAATGATTTCACTCCTGGGTATCTACCCAAAGAAAATGAAAACACTAATTCAAAAAGATATATGCATCCTATGTTTTACTGTAGCATTATTTATGATACCCAAGATATGGAAGCAACCTAGGGTCCACTGATAGATAAATAGACAAGGAAGATGTAGTACATACACACAGAGAAATAGGAATATTACACAGCCATAAAAAGGATAAGATCATGCCATTTGTGACAACAAGATGGACCTAGAGGATATTATGCTAAGTAAAAAAAGTCAGACTGAGGAAGACAAATATCATATGCTTTCACTTACATGTGGAATCTAAAAAACAAAGCAAATTAATAAACAAATAGCAGAATCAGACATATAAATGTAGAGATGTGATGGAAGCCAGAGGGGAAGGGAGTGGGGGGATGGGCAAATGGGTGAAGGGGAATGGGAGATACGGTTTCCAGTTATGGAATGAATAAGTCACAGGAATAAAATGTACGGCATAGGGAATATAGTCAATGATGTTGTAATACATTGTATGGTGATAGATGGTAGCTACACTTGTGGTAAGCATAGCATAATGTATAGAGAAGTTGAATCACTATGTTGTATACCTGAGACTAATGTAACATTGTGTGTGAACTATACTCAAATAAAAAATAAATTTAAAGTTTAAAGGTAAATAATAAAAATTACCTGAATTATCTTTAAGTTTGATTAGGAAAGAAAAGTTTTTCAATTTCTCAAAGGATGCTCTATGATCTCATATAATTTATCCTAATACTTATGCCAAAGTCTAAATATTATGAGCACATTATGCATCAGATGGTGCTAATGCAAAGACATATAGTAAAAAGCACAAATAGGACCTATTTTAATGTACTTTAATGGTGTATATTAAGATCTATATTAAGCAAATAATTATATAAATAATTTGTTATGATCTGGTAAATGCTACAAGGAGGGACTTTCAAGCTATTACAAAAGAGGATAATGGAAAGACATGATCTCTGGAGTTCAGGGAAGTTTTTCTAGAAGAATAAAATCTAAGCTAAGAGAGAAACATGAAAGATAGATAGGAAACAGTCAGAGGAACAGGGAAAGATTCTTCCAGATAGTGGAATCAGCTAGCTAGGTAAAGAGAAAGTGTTGTGACTCATTCAAGGAATAAAATAAATGTATAAGAAAAAGAACAGGGGTAACAGTAGAAGCAGACTAGAGCACACCGGTTTGGAAACAGACCTTTGTGGGTTGCTGATCTATACAAATATATACAAATATAGGTATATATATATGTTTATCTGTATTTATTTGTATATATTATATGTATATGTATATAGTATATGTATATGCAGATATATGAACTTGTTGCCTAGGGACAGCATTTGGAATGAGAGAAAAGAACCTTCTTCAGGACTTAGAACTGAGTCCTGGGGAATTCCTACATTTAAAATTAAAAGAAGATGACAAAATGATGGGGGAGGAACTGTCAGTAAATCAGGAGGAACACAAAGAAAGTGTGGTGTTACAGGAAGCAAGGAAATAGCCTTGTAAGAAAATAGAGTGGTGGCTAGCCCCCATCTCAAGCTGATTGTTTTCTCAAAGAGACCCTGTGTCATGAGATCTGCTGTGTGTGTGTATGTGTGTATGTGTATGTTTGTTTTTGTTTTATTAAAGTAGGCTCCACACTCAGCACAGAGCTCAATGTGGGGTTTGAACTCAGGATCCTGAGACTGAGACCCTAGCTGAAACCAAGAGTTGGACGCTTAACTGACTGAGCTCCCAGGCTCCCCAGAGATCTTCTGATTTTATAAAAATACAGAAATCTAGATTATGCAAAATCCCTCAATTTTTCAATCAAGACTTGACTGTTAAAATTGTACAAACTCTGTGAATGGGCTGGAAATGATGCCATTTACAAACTCTGTGTTACAACAAGATTTGTAACCAATACAGACAGCTATTTGGTTTAATCAGACATCTAGAAAATTAGCAAAACATTTGGCCATAATTCTTAATTTATCAGGCATTGGAATGTGGTACAGCAGGAACAGGGACATACTGCAAAGAGGAAATCCATCAAAGTCTTATAAACAGATGTATTCAGTTCAATTGACAACTTGTTGTCTGAGGGCCTAATCTATATATGAGAGCATTGAACGTAGTCGTAGTCTTAAAACCAGGGGAAGATTTGGGCATGAGCAAGAATAAACCCTATTACATGTTATTTTATTGCTTAATCTACTGCACGCACATCAAGCAATCCTCTTTCATCATCTCTGATTCTAATTTCACCAGACATAGCCCTGAGTACAGAAAATGTGTTAACTTCTTTGATAATTGTTCCTCCACAGTGTGGTGGCCAGCACCATTGTGCATAGCCTACATCTCTGTAAGGATGTACTACTCCAGGGAATGCTGTTATCAATCTACTTTCAGATTCAAGGCTGTAATATCAACGATGCCTGCTAGGATGGTGCAGTGGTCTCAAATGAAGCATGGTTCCTTTTCTGGAAGTCCCAAGTATGCTTTCTTCTACTTGACACTAGACTGGTGGCTTAGCATATACACTGGCTCTTTCCTCTTTCCTCTCTGCTAATAGCCGAAGTGTACATAAAACCCCAAGAGAAGCCCAACAACATATACTCACGTTAGACTTTGGAGGAGGTTGACAAAGGAAAAATTCAAGTAAGAACGCTCTTCAAGTTCAAAATGTTTCCTCTTCTAAATCCAGATTTTAAAATAACATTTTTGATGTTTCCAACAGCTACAAACAGACTGCTCATTAATTAGGACTTTAGAAATTATAACCTTCTTTTGGGATTTAAAATTACTTGACATGTACTAGTATCACGGGAGATAGTGATGATAAATGAACTTGACTGAATATTTGATCCTTTTGTTATATTAGATTTGCCCTCTGAAATAATAAACTATAATTTGATGAACACATCTTTTACTTCTTAATATTTCTTATTTCCAAATATGTATGGAAACAGTAATAATTATGGTTACTAGCCTTCATTTCCATGAAATATGAGTTTTCAAACAAGTTTTGACATTAAAATAAAATTTCTAATGTCTTTATTTCCATTATTTCCACATCTTTGAAATTCAAAATAACTTCATTAAAGTGAAAGGTAAATAAATTGAATTTGCTGACAAGTCTAAAACACAGTGATATATAGAGTGAAGTCAGTAAGGAACAGATTACTTTTCATGCATCATGTATAATTAAACAGATGTTACATTATTTTGTCATTGAATATAAAATATAACCCTTATTCTTACAAAATAAAATGTCTAATGACAGTGGGTTGTGACTGGAACATCTATGACCCAGTGACGGTCAGTGTTGCTTTGAGCATTAAAAGGGCATCCTATTTTTTTCCTCATGACTCCTTCCTGGTTGGATATATTTTTTCTGAAAACTTTGGCTTGGAGAAAGAAAGGAAACTTTCCTGAGAAGCAGTGATGTTATGAAGTAACTTCATTATAGATACATTTACCTACCTACAATCTGGCTGAGTATAGACTACCAACCAACAAACAAAAAACCCCAGCTCTTTTGAACATGAAATCTCTATCAGGCAGGATCCCACCTAGAGGAATTTAATTCAGTGAGTCATCCAGGAGTAGCATTTTAAGAAGCCATTACCTCCTACAGGGTTGAAGGGGCAAAGGGGGAAGATAGCGTCACTCCTGGAGCCCAGAGCAGCTGAAAAGGGGCTGTGCAATAGGAGTTGCTGTGGTAGAGGAATAGGGCCTGTGGGGAGAGCTGGGAGAATAAGAACCCAGGCATCTCTCTCCTCCCACTCCCCTGCTGCTCCCTACTAGTGGTGAACTCAACAGAAGTCAACAAACAAGCAAGCGACTGGGGGAGAGGGGGAGAGCAGGGGATGCCATCAGCAGAACTCTGAGCGGCACAGAGAAGGGTCACAAAAGGATCTGAGTGGGAGGATGCAAATGGAGCAAACTCAGCACCGATCTAAATCAAGAGAGCCTGAGCAAGTCTCCGGGATAAGCTTGCACAGCACGTTTAGAATTAGGCTCGGGAAGCACATCGGGAACCTCCAACATTGCAAGTAACTCTGGCTGAAGAGGTAAACTTCTGAAACTGATGGCGCCTAATGGCCTCAAATATGGTTGTGCCAAGCATGGTACTGGCCCCTTTGAAACCCCTGTCTCATTTCCTGCTGACAACACCCACCTCTGGGAGAAGTCATTACCAGGGTTTATGGTTTTAAAATAAAACAAAATACCCGATTTTTGAGAGCTTAAATAGCTGATAAGTAGGGAGGCTGATATTCAGCTTGCATTCTTTCCTTTATTCCATGTTTCCTCTTGACATTTGAAAGCATGTGCTTAACTCAAAGGAAAATGAGCAGTAAAAGCCCTTCACCTTCTTCCTGGTGGTAGCAGTGACCACTTCTGTCAGCAGGATCATCACTGGGGCCTTTTACTTCAGACCTTCCAACTCTGTTGTTTTTTCAGATCTGGCTTCAATCCAGGTCTACCAGCCACTTTTACTTTCCGACCATCTGGTTGACTTCATTCCTATTTTATTCTGGCTCCGGTCCTTAGACTCCAGTCAATTACTTCCCACAAATATGGACTCAAAGGTGAACAAAACGAAGGAAAAAACTGGAAGTAAAGAGTTCAGAAACAGGAAGAGCCGGCACTTGTTCTGAAGTAGGCGAATGGTGTCCAAGCTGCCAGGGCGACTGTGTTACTTCTCCTCGGAAGCTCTGAGCACACAGGAAGTCACACAGAGAGCAGTGGCTGCTTTAGTTCTTTTCTCTGCATTTCAATCTCAAAAAGAGCTGGAAGGAAGCGGAGCAGGAAGGAACTGAAGTTAAACTGGGAAGTATCCCACTCCTTCAGCCATCTCTTCGTGGACCCACGAGTCTAGTTGTTTGTTCCTCAGCTGGGTATCTTTCTGAGAAAATGAGGAACATCTTGCAGGACTTTATTGCTAAATAAGTTAAAGTTATAGAAAAGGTAATTTTCTGATTCAGAAAGCTCCTGAGATAAGGGCACTTTGCTTTATAATCGAATCTATTAACTGCTCGCCTAAGATGACTTCCTTGAAGCTAACGAAGGTTAATTTTCAGGGTCCCTCACTTGTCTGGGCTCCTTCCAGGACCTTACGTCTAAGTTGGTATTGTAATTTTGTATTTCTTTTTCGTCAAAAGAGTGCCTCAAATTTTATAAGGTCCAGGCTCCACAAAGCCCAGTCGCTGACAGTGGGGATGGGTTTGGGATTAAGCCTCAGACGAGGACATGCTGGGGCCGACTACAATCCTTTCAGCACCATTTGGCAGATTCTCCGCTCCTCAGTGGAAATACTGTCAGAATTGTCACTTTTGACTTCACTACATGACTCATCTAAAAAAGAGTTAATCAGTGACAAGTTCCTACATGATAAATTGCCTCCAAGATCTTTTTCACAACACTCAGGCCAAGTAAACTTGAGAGGTTTAATGCATGTATGAATTAAGTGCTGCAAGCCTTCAAGGAAGCTTTCAAATGAATGACCTCTAAATGGTGTGTAAAGGAAAATGCACAGTGAGTGATCGTATCTGACGTATTACTGCTCTTTAAAAATATTCCTCATCAGTATCTTTGGAATAATATTTTCTTTGCTTTATTTTTCCTATGGTTCCGCTTTGAGACCACATCTATAAGCACAAACATGCAAGAAACATAGAGCTGCAGTCTGCAAACTTTTTCTGAAATCCTTTCAGCTTTGCAGCTCATACCACATGCATTGCAACTTCTCAACTCATGCTGTAGCATGAAAACAGCCACAGATGACATTGAAATGGATGAATATGGTTGTGTTCCCAAAAAACTTGATTTTTGCACACTGTCATTTGAATTTCATATAATTTTTATGTGTCAAGAAATATTTTTCTTTTGTATTTAAAAAATCATTAAAAAATATAAAATCATTCTTAGCTTACAGGCCATCCAAAAGCAGAAGGCAGGCTGGATTTGGTCTGGGAGTTGTCATTTGCAAACTCTGATTGTATAGTAATAGTGGAGAGAGTATGAGTTTGAGAGTATTTAGACTTGATTTTCAGTCTTGAGTCTGTTGCTATTAAGTAAATGAATTTATACATCAGTTCACCACTCCCCATGGCCTCAGTGTTCTTATCTATAAAATAGGGTTATAAAACTTATCTCAGAGGGCTCTTGGTAGGATTACATGAGGATTACATTTCTTTATTTAAAAGAAACTAACCTAGTCTCCAGAGGGTAAAAGTTAATATATTTGCATTCCCTTCTGCTTACTTTTCTTTTTACATTTTGGAACTTCTTTTGGAGGGGGTATATTATTTGAGGTATAATTGACATATGACATTATATTAGTTTCAGGTGTACAACATATGAATTCAATATACTGTCTCAGTATTTGTATACGTTTGTGAAAGGACCACCACAATAAGTCTTGCTAACGTCCATCACCTTATATAATTACAATTTTTCCCTGTGATGAGAACTTTTGAGGTCTACTCTCTTGGCAACTTTCCAAATAGGCCATAGAGTATTATTAACTATAGTTACTATGCTGTACATTACATCTGCCTATTTTCTTGATTGTTTACTTGACTGACCAGTATAAGTGTGTCAAACAGATTTTTTATAGCCATAAAAATTGAAAAAAAATGTTTCGAAGTAAACACTAAAGAAAAATTTTCAAGTAAATAAATGGGACAATGTTACAAAAATCTTGTTTGTATTCAAAATCAAATTTGCATTGCCACTATGTTGCTCTTTAATGGTTTTCTTTGCATTATGAAAATTTTTAAATGAAAATATTTTTTATTTTTTTGAATTTGATATAATTAGTGTTATGATAATTTGGTGCTTCTTCTGTGAAGTCTTATTGTATCTGCTCCAATGGGCTTACCCTGTATAATTTACAGCGAAGACAACGTTGACAGAAGACAATGCTATGTGCCACTCGAATAATGTATGTTTCTATATCAATGTGCATATCAGTGATAGAATTCTACTACTATATGCTGAAACATACATTGTTGACCAAGGCCAGAGATATCCCTGGGGAAAAAATTGATTATTTCTAGACAATCTGCATTTAATTAAATGTCCATATGATTTTTTCATTAAGCCAAAATTCTAGGGCAGTAGCCCTAAACAGAGGGAAGGAGTTACAAAGTTTAGAATCATCTCGGGAATTTTTCAAAATCTACATATCCTGAGTTTTCACCATTCATTTTACCCATGTATTTCTTTGAAATACAAAGAACTCTGGGGTTGGGACAGGGCTTCATTTATTTGTATTTTAAAAAAAGGAAAGCTCCTCAGGTGATTCTGGGACCCCTATAAACACACACACCCACACGCAAAGGAACGGCACTCGTGAAGGGCAATGACAGTACTTTTCTATCTGTTTGGATTCCTCCTAGTCAAAAAGCTATTTTTCTTCAAAACCTACTCCGGATGTGGAGAATTATTACCAGGGAGTTACTTTCAGTTTTCTCCAGGGCAGCAGTCTGAATTTTGATGATTTTTTTCTTCAGCCTTTGATGCCAGAAACAGTTCCTGAGCATTCACTGTAGGCAAGACACTGCCACACACTGCGAGGTATAAAATAAGATAAATGCTCCTTCTCATCTTTAAAGAGATATGATATAATAGAGCAGATATGACAGCTCCACACCTAAGTACATATCACAACATGACGTGAGAGGTATGCAAAAGAAGTACAATGTCCAGGGCGCCTGGGTGGCTCAGTCAGTTAAGTGTCTGCCTTTGGCTCAGGTCATGATCCCGGGGTCCTGGGAATGGAGTCCCTCATTGGGCTCCTTGCTCAGCGGGGAGCCTGCTTCTCCCTGACCCTCAGCTGCTCCCTCTGCTTGTGTTCTCTCTCTCTCTCTCTGTCAAATAAATAAATAATCCTTAAAAAAAAAAAGAAATACAATGTCCTATTGGAAATTAGAAGATCATGAGATTATTTATGATTTCAGGGACTGAGAAAGCCCTCAGGTATAACTGGACTTGCTCTTTTCAAATGTTGCCAATTTCTAGGAAAATAAGTGGGAAGTTCTTTATAAGGCAACATTATTCATAAATTTAAGATCTGATTTGTGGTATTGAAATGTTAGATATATCTTTTTTTTTTTTTTTTATTTGACATAGAGAGAGAGAGAGACACAGAGTGAGCACAAGCAGGGGGAGTGGCAGGCAGAGGCAGAGGGAGAAGCAGGCTCCCCACAGAGAAGGGGGAGCCCAATGCGGGACTCGATCCCGGGACTCCAGGATCATGACCTGAGCCGAAGGCAGTCGCTTAACCAACTGAGCCACTGAGGCGCCCGAAATGTTAGGTATATCTTGTCGAAAAACAATTTGAGTCATTCTCTTATGAGTAGCATCCATAAACAGTTTGTTGCATTTGTAGACAACAGTCTTCCTAAAATAGTTCCTGACATTATGTAAGAGCATATAGCTATAAAATCCAAAGTTTCTTTAATGTAATAATTCATAATTCCAAAGAAAATTCCTCAAAGAGATAAAGCCACCTCCATTATATTTAGCTTTATTTCTCCCCAAATGAAGTATTCCATCATGGTACATTATAGCTTTGTTGACTCTTTCATTAAACAGAAAAGAAAGAAAATATTTAACTTTGCTTTTACAAAATCCACCTATAGCTGTAATGTGTAAAACAAAAGAAGTAATTTCCAGAATGTTGATAAATGGATTCTTGGCAATAGTTTTTGTTAAACTCTAACAGCGGCCTGGATTATAAATCAATAGTGCACATGAAAATTATATTATTTTATCAACAGTATTTATATTATGAGAGGTGGACACCAAATGGGGATTTTCAAATTAATGCTATATTTATTTATCAGTTTCTTACTTTTAGTTTCTATCCCTTCAAATTCTTAGCAAGGAATTTTGGTCATTTTTTAAAGTCTAGTTTGTTTGATTACACATGAAAATTAGATAAGGTTTAGGTCAATTTAGTCAAGAGTAGCTCATGAAATATTTAATTCATACTAAAATGAATTGGTCTCTCTCCAGATCCTCATTGCAAATTTCACTGGAGGGACTTTAGTCATAGAGATATAATGAGTAGAAATCTAAATTAGCATTGGGAAAAGCTTCAGTAGGGCCAGGAATTTTAAAAGGCAAATAGCTGAGCAATGTATATTGAAATTGATTTCAACAACTACTTGAATTTTAAGGGATAAGTAAGGCCAATGTATTTTTTTTCTTATTTTGTGACCTTAAATTTTTCCTATAATCACAATATTTTTTCTATTTAATTAAGAGGAACACAATTTATGAGATGATATACTTGGACAATTACTCTCGAACACACATTTTTTTAAAGTTAAAAAATAAATCATCAAATAAACAAATTTGTGTTATCTTAATTTGTCCTGTTCTCTCACAGTTAGGAGGATATCCTCATCTGGACCCTTCTCTTATAGTTTAGAAGGGCACATACATGAAACTATCCCCAGAACATTCCAGAGACTTGAGAACCATCACGATATTTGATGAGAATGAGACAATAAAATGGAAATTCCAGAAAGGGGGTGCCTTTAGACTTTAATATTAATATTGCAGTTATATAGACACTAGTAATTTGAGTAAATATGGATCTTATAGACTGTTTATTAAACTTAAAGCGATGGGCAATTTTATTTGTTGTATAAATCAGTGGGTCCTGGATAATAGACAAATGTAACATTATATAGGTAATGGTCATGTCTATAATACCCACTGTCACTTTCCTAGCATTGATGAATTTGTGTAAAAATTATCATTTTGAAAATTTCTTAATCTTACATTGGTGGTGTGTTTAATGTATGAAGTGAATTTATTACTATTCCTAAATTCTTTCAATAATTCATTTACCACCCACTTATTTATTTCAAGAAAGTTTTAGACCATTTTATACAATGCTATGGTAGTGCCAAATGAACTTTCAGCCTATCAAAAACTAAGTGTTCGGAGTATAAAATCTGGTCTCTATTAGGAAACCTGAACTGTAAAGCCGAGGTATTGAAAATGCATAATTTTGTCTTTCTTGGGATACAACCTGCTCATAATGATCTGAGAAAGGTTCCTGTAGTGCAAGATTAAAAAACCAAAACCAAAACGAAAACATTACATTAAAGCTCAGCACCATCCATGAAATTCACTACATACATACGCCTTGGCAGTAGCTGCACCTAAGTCCTCACACTCCCATTCTTTCAGCTCTCGCTAATGCACCGTCATTACAAGAGTGTGATTCAGGTATTAGCCACCAGTGTCATCAGACCTGTAGACTAGAAATACAAATGTATATCTGTCCATATCCTATTTGCTTCTTCTCTCATTTTTGAACCCTCCTTTTTGCTTTTGTAATCCTCCAACAGTTTGTTCCCTTGTGACTAAATCAGAAAGTTCCTTTTTTTGTTTAGATTTTATTTATTTATTTGAGAGACAGAGAGGGAAAGAGAGAGAGCACAAGCAGGGAGGGAGGGAGAGGGAGAAGCAGACTCCCCCGCTGAGCAGGGAGCCCGATGCGGGGCTCGATCCCAGGACCCTGGGATCATGACCTGAGCCAAAGGCAGACACTCAACGACTGAGCCACCCAGGCACCCCTCTTTTTTTTTTTTATGTAGCAAATTTCAATCCTTATAGAACAGGCTTTCTGCCTTTTATGTATAGACACACACACACATATTTAGATCTGTTTTATTTATGCCTATTTCTGTTCCTAACTGCTATTAAACAACTCACATAATGCAGAAACTACAGGAAGTAAACTCTCAAGAGTGACTTTCTTCAAGTGCCCTAGAATTCCCGCAAATATCTATGAAAGCTTATGCAGTTCCCTTGAGCAATTTAAAAACAAAAAACAAAACAAAAAAATACCCTCATGTTAGACAGGAAAAAGTGATATCTTCCTGGCTAAGTAACTCTTCCGTTACTCAAGCACTTTTTCTTTCTTTTCTGGTTGTTCCTTGCCTGTCTGTAGTTATAATGGATGGGGAAACAATTCTGTTTCCAAACTTGTGGCTAGAGGGTTGCTGTTTAACTCTTTCCTACCCACTAGTACCGAGTTACATACTACAAGAGCAAGTAATTCTACATGAGCAGGTAGCAAATCAGGAAAAAATTACGTGAACCATCAATCTGTGGGCCCAAGTTACATTTCTTTCATATACGTCGGTCACATAACATATATACTATCTTCTGAATGCATAAATTGAGCAATAGAATTATAATTACTTACCCAGTTCTGTGTCACATTTTCCTATTAGCATTTGGAATAGTTCTGACCTAAGAACATTGATTTATAGACACTTTGGGGGACTGGAGAAAAATATCGGATTACCTGTTTTAGTGGCACCACTGTAACTGTTGTCACCACTGTCAATATTTATTTTAATAATTACTCCCTTAAAACATTTACATAAGTTCTTATTTAATCCTCATGAGAGCTCTGACAGAACAATACAGAGAGGGTATTATTACCTTATTTTTACAGATGAAGTAACTGAAGCCGAGAGAAGTTAATTTGGACAATGTCAGACAATGACAATGATGGAGGCAGTTTTCCAACCGGGATAGTCTGACTTCCAAAGTCCATGCCTTCCCACTCCACTCTATGTTTATCATGTATTCACTCAGCAGCCTTCAGTGAAAGCACGTGTATTAACCATCACCACAGACACACACACATGGTTATAAAAATGAGTAAGAAGTATCTCCAGGCACCTTGTGTATAACAACAGGTATAAAAGAGAGTAAGTGCAGCAAAAATTAGTTTGGTAAAAATGTGCATGGGATACAATAAGAACATAAAGAACAGATAGCTTATTTAATATCTGTGTGAGAGTAAAAATCAGAAAAGCCTTCACAGAAGGGAAGGGTTTGTGAACTGTGTCTTTTTTTTATTAAAGATTTTTATTTATTTATTTGAGAGAGAGAGCACATGAGATGGGGGGAGGGTCAGAAGAAAAAGCAGACTCCCTGCCCAGCAGAGAGCCCGATGTGGGACTCGATCACGGGACTCCAGGATCACGACCTGAGCCGAAGGCAGTCACTTAACCAACCGAGGCACGCAGGCGCCCTGTGAGCTGTCTCTTAAAAGTACATTAGCGTTTGTCAGGAGGAGAGAAGAATGGTCCAAAATGGAGTTGCCACTTGAGTAAAGATATAACAAAACGAAACCCAAAGACCTTGAAAGAGGTTTTCAATGGCTGTATAGTGGAGCCTGAGGGCTGAGGGGAGTAAGAAGTGGCTCTAGAGAGTGATGAAGGAGTCCTGGAGGACTATGCACAGCATATCCAAGAGCTTGAATTTGTTCTTGTAGAAACTGGATGCTCACCGAGGGTTTTAAGCCAAAAAGATCGGAATTTCAATGTTGGGCCCAAAAACATGTTTATGCGCAAGACCCTGGATCTCGATAAGCCTCCGTTCTCTCATTTGTGAAGTGCAGGTTATTAATACTTCCCTCATTGTCTGTTGTGAGCAGTCAGACAATGATATGCAACATACATCTGATCCCTTATTCCCTTGTTGGGAGAGGAAGGAGAAGCAAAAAAAGAGCAAGTCTGTACAAAACTCAAGGGACCGATTCAAAATCGGGAACCCTTGCTGCAAAAGAAAATTCACTATAATAGTAAGTTAGGAGACAACCTGAGTAACCTGAGCCAACCACTGGCAATGTGTGTACTTCCCCTGGTATGGCTGATACATTTGTCTGAGGACTATCCAATTGTAATAATCTCATCTTAAAATGCAGGGATGAGGACAGCATGGTGTCTGGCATATAACTTGAGCTCAACAAATGTTATTTGCCTTATTCATCCTCACTTTCCTTCTTCCTTTATAAGATCCTATGTTTGCTGGTCATTTACCAAATAACTGGGATTGTTTGACTTGAATAGCCTCAAAAATGTTACCTATATAATGATTTACTTCTGTGATTTAGTGTGCCTATAATTAAATACATCACATTTAAGCATAAATGTGCTCAGAATTATTCTCTTGTCTCCATTCATTATTAGGTTGTGAATAAGATATGACCTCATAATTTTTAGATTAGAATAAAAAATGCACCCAACATTTTTTTCATCCCATAAAGTTTTATTCCTTTGTTGTTGCACTTACAAGGATATCTACAGATTGTTTTTAATCGAAGTATTTTATTTGGTGACTAAATGGAGGCAGATAGTTTGTTAAGGTAAGGATAAGGTTGAGCTATCTTAACTGGTTTTGATGACTATCCAGTCAGTGGATTGCTGCACCAGGAAAAGGCTGTGCATCTGATTAAAATGTGTGGTTGTGACAGTTTTTGTGTAATATATACTCACAAGTTAGAAAAACCCTAGGAGACTATAGTATCAAAGACTGTGGAATAAGGTCAAGTACTTGGGGATGGGCAGTGAAAAGGGAATCACAAGGCATGACAGGTACAGAAACATATGTAAGTGTGCAGCAGAAAGGGTTGAAACCTGTAGCTTTGTCATGGTCATGTACCCAGTGAACAAGATAAAATGCAACTCACTAGTAACTGGCACCAGAGTTTCATTTATTTGACTTTCCATTTTTTTTTGTATGTGGAAAGGGACTGACAAGACCAACATTTCTAAGTGTCTCTCTCCTGATTGCTCTACTAGGGCTGAAAAGATGAATTAGACATAATCCAGGAGTTCACGGAGCTTAAGCATGGCAGTTACATTAATATATATGATTGCCCTAGCACTGAGTTTTAGATAGAAAGCAAAGGTTGAACTGAGTCCTCACAGTTCCAGTTTAAATTAAATTAGTGGGAAGCAATCATAACATCATAGCGTTAGTAGCAACCTTAATGTTCACCTAATCCAATGTTTTAGCCAATCAAGAATTTTTTGCACAAGGTCAAACAGCCTTCATTTGAACATTTCCAAATGCTGACTTGAGAATAAATCATATCCAAGCTCTGTGATATATTTACCAGGCAATTTATTAACTTTCAATCTTCCATTTAGCAATCTTCTTTTCGATACGGAGAAGGTTCTGGATACATTAATTACACTATTTGAAATCATATTAAAAAGAAACATTTCTTAATGTTTGGTAAGCTGAATTCAATCAATGCTTATGTGACAAAATTTAAATAAGGGCTAAGGTCAAAATTGGAATAAATTTTTCCCCTAGAAATTAATAATTAGACAAAATTTCATTATATTGTCAATGGTGGCCTCTTGTAATAATAATAATAATAGACCTGTATAGATTATATGCTAAGAGCATTAAGTTAGAGCACTAGTATTGTAAGCCTGTTTCCGAACTTGTACTTCAAAGTCTGGGAATCCTAGTATCAACCATAAAACTCTTTAACATGATACGTGGAAAAATGAAGTCTTGGTTATCTGACTATTTATAGATTTAGGGACTTCAGTTCAATGCTGCCTCTAACATACGATTTCTTATGAGCTGAAAGATAGAAACCATAACTGACTCTGTCTTACTGTCATCATTGGGCACAATTTGTTGGTATCTTGGTACGGAATAGGCGATCTTTGTACTTTAGTGTTTCTGAAATAAATAAATAAATAAATAAGCATCTCTTAGATTGACCACTAAGTACATTGGAAATATATTTAAGTTACACTAGTGGAGACAGCTTTTAAGGGAGAAATGAGAAAAAGATTGGCAAGACCTGTTAACTATTAGGACAGATGACATAGCCACTCTTCAGGGTTTTTTGTAATAAGATAGACAACTCATGCAAATTAAGATTAATCAGTATTGCACAAACAATAAGGTATAGATCTTTCTCAAATTACAATGAGGCTACATCCCATAGGAAGTTGAAAATATAGTGAAAATATAGTAAAAAATGCATTTAATACTCTTATCCTACCAAACATCAGGACTTAGCCCAGCCTACCTTAAATATGCTCGGAACACTTACATTAACCAAGAGTTGGGCAAAATCCTCTAACACAAAGCTTATTTTATAATAAAGTGTTGACTATCTCCTGTAATTTATAGCATACTGCACTGAAAGTGAAAAACAGAATGGTTGTGTGGGTGCAGAATGGTTGTTAATTATTGGTTGTTACCCTCGGGGTCACATGACTGACTGGGAGCTTCGGCTCAATACCACCACTGAGACTCATGGGAGAGCTGCATATTGCTAGCCCATGAAAAGGGCAAAATTCAAAAATCAAAGTATGGTTTCTAGTGAATGAGTATCATGTTGGCACTATCATAAAGTCAAAAAATCCTAAGTCAGGGACTGTCTGGAATGTCTAAAAATGTAAGGGTCTGTAAGAATTTTAATAAAACTTTAAAATCAAGTCTGAATTTATGTTGACTCATTAATCTCAAAACAGTTAAAAGGTTTGTGTAAAAGACAGAAGCCACCGTAAATTGTGTCGATTCAGTAATATCATTTAGAGGACAGATTATTTAATAGTGTCATGCATAAGGTTGACTATAATCTATAAATAATAAAATTACTTATTAAAATGTCTTTTAAAGAAATCACTTTAGAAGACTAAAGACTTATTTTGAACATGATTAAAATGTGGCTTTTTATTTTTAATTCCAAACTCCTCATACTGGCATTGCCGTCACAGTCGGTTTTCAATGCACTTGAGGATCCTTACTGGATAGTTATATCTTGTTGACATCTGAGCTCTTTCTAAAGAAATACATTTATTGTCAAAGGAAAAAGCTTGGCCACCACGACAATATTAAAAAGAAAATGCTTCTAGTCCAGAGGTAAGATGAAAGAGAACCTAATAAAGGGCTTTGAGCAATGACAGCATCACTGAAATAAATGGACATCTTTCCAAGGAAATTCTGTGTAGCTGACAATGTTCATTTGTTCAAGGAAGCAGTGTAGCGGGTGCAAAATAGAGAGCTTCCCCACATTTCATTCTCTTTCACGGCTGTTTCTTTCCTTGCCAGGTTCTTAAATATGGATGTCTTCTAAGGTTCTGCCATTCACCCGCTTTTCTTTCTCATTTGATGTCTCCTGTATCATTTAAGTCCTGTCACTGGCTACGATTAGAACTGTTATAACTACCCAAAGTATGCTGCCACACCACATTTGTCTTTTGATTTTATAACAAATTCCAGGCTCTTATTGGACTTCTCCTTCCACAGGCACCTCAAGTTCAACCTGACTGAAATGAAACTCATCATTTATCCTTACAAGACCCTCCATCTGCTTTTGTCCCAGCCCAGTGAAGAGAATTACCATTTGGTCAGTCATCCAAGCCAAATGCATATGCTTACCCTAGATACCTCCTTCTCTCTCATTCCCTGCATCAATGGGCCATCAAATCCTCTTCTAGAATATCTCTTTACTATTTCCTCCTCTCCATTCCCACAGCTGCTGCTTCTTTTTTGGGACCTTATTGTTTCTGCTTGGAATGTAACAGGCTTTGAACAGGTCTCATTGGCTCTTGCTTCATTCCTCTAGCCCATTTTCTTTTTTTCTTTTAAAGATTTATTTATTTATTTATTTGAGAGAGAGAGAGTGTGAGAGAGAGCATGAGAGGGGAGAGGGTCAGCGGGAGAAGCAGACTCCCCGCTAAGCGGGGAGTCCGATGTGGGACTCGATCCTGGGACTCCAAGATCATGACCTGAGCTGAAGGCAGTTATTAACCAACTGAGCCACCCAGGCGCCCCCAACCCATTTTCCAATACCGTTGCTAGAGTACCTTTTCTAAAATGAAAATCGTATGATGTCCTTTGCCCGATGACTCCAGAACAAAATGCCGATGCATTTCCTTGAACTTTTGCAGAAATCCTCTGTCGGAAATGCCCTTCCTCTCCATCTGCTGCTGTGTACAGCAATAGTAAGGAGCCGGGCATGGTGGGCCAGCATTTCTCTGATTTGTGTTCCCAGCTTTCATGAGACTCACATCAGTGGCCCTTCATGGAAAATGCCCACCTTGAGTAACAGGGTGAGTTAGAGTTATGTGACTTTTAATATCTGGGACTTGCCTTTTTTTTTTTTTTTCCCCTGGTAAACAGGGCTTTTCTTGAGGGCAAAGGTTTTTGTTTTGTTTTCTTTTTTCCTTTTTCAATCTCTCTCTCTCTCTCTCTCTCTCGGACCTTGCAAAAAGCCTTCAGGTCCTCACCGACTACATGAATAAATAAAGCTTTCCCATATTCTAGGAACTGTAAAATGGAAAAGATGAAAGACAGATACTTTTTAAAATGTTGTTTATAGGCTACTGTGAGTGGTCTAATTACACATGTATTTCAATAGAAGAACATACAGTAGAAATGAAAATTACACTGCGATGATATAGTCTATTATTTTAAATACAGAGCAGATTAAACAGTTTACTTCATTTAAATAATCTAATAGGTAGCATAATTATCAGACCATTTAAAAATCACAGATGGATTTAGGGACCCTATTAACATTTTAAATACAAAACTGGAAAAAAAACACAGGGGAAATCTACATTTTATTGTTTTTGAAGTTGAAATATAAACATGGTTTATGTGAGTACTAGCATAGTACTTTTAGAGAGAGAATGCAGGGGGCGGGAGCAGCAAAAGGAGAGGGAGAGAGAGAATCTTAAGCAGGCTCCATGCTCAGTGTGGAGCTGGACACGGGGCTCGATCTCACCACCCTGAGATCATGACCTGAGTCAAAATCAAAAGTCAGACGTTTAACTGACTGAGCCACCAAGGTGCCCCTATAACAAAATATATGTTAAGAGCGTATATATTAGCGCAGATCATGGAGACCTGCAAAAATGAAAATATAATGAAAATTAATCTATATTAATAGAGAAAAATTCCAGATTCACAATCTGCTGTTCCTCAAATGTCCTCATAATAGCAACAAGATTAACTAAAATCTGAAAACACAGCATAAGGAAGAAGACTTAGTTTGACTTTAAGTTTTGTGGATTTCAAATATACCTATAGGATACATCTGTTAATGTATGTATATAGGTATTTTAATAATTTTTCTAAGTTTAGATAATTAAAAAAAAAGATTTCATTGAAGTAATTCAGAATAAAACCCATACAAACTGAACATCTTATTTAGCATGCCCATAAATTTTTACCAAAAAAAACCACCAAATATCTTCAAGAGTATTCCATATTGTTCAAATATACATTTGGTCATTGTAACTTTTACATTTTTATGTTAAATTATGAAAACCATGGTGAATTGATAAACCTGGGAAACTTTGAACCTCAGGCCTTCAGCATATCTGAAAGTGATATTAAGATCATATCTCTGGGGGCACCTGGGTGGCTCAGTCACTTAAGCTCTGCCTTCGGCTCAGGTCATGATTCAGGGTCCTGGGATTGAGCCCTGGGTCGGCTGCTTCTCCCTTTCCCTCTGTGCTCTCTCTCACTCTCTCAAGCAAATAAATAAAATCTTTAAAAAAAAATCATTATCTCTGACACATGAATTTTCATGGGTATGTCTTTATGTAGTATCAGTAGTGAAATTGGGGAATTCTTATTACTTTAGATAAATAAAAGATATTACAAATAGAGAATTGTATGAAATCATAGACAAATTAAAACGCTTCACAGAAATATTATGCTTCCTAGCCACCTTGAGCTCCATTCCCCCAAGTCCTAGAGGTAAGTGCCTACCCTACTCCGCCATTACACTTACATGAAAAAATGTGACAGCTAGCAAACAGCTTAAGTTAAATTGTACATTACAAATCCATCTGAGGTCATTTCTGAATTATGAGAATAAAGGTGTAGAATTCTTCTTTTTCGCCTAGGTGATTTCAGGTGGAAGAAACTGATGGTAACTCTGCTTCTACTTTGTCCCACAGAGATTCTATATATATATATATATTCTATATTTATATACCCTCAGGTACCTTGTTCACAAGTAAGAACATAATAGCACTCACAATAGCATTTATTCCCTGAGTGATAATCACCATTTTAAAAATTGGTACTTCATCAGCATCATCATCATAATAGTGTGCTGTTAGTATGATACTTCATAGCTTCTTCTTCCTAATATTTCAAAACCTGAACATTTATATTCCTTAAATTTCTATTTTTTTCTTCTTGCACCATATAATTACCACTGTTGATAATGCTGATATCGATTTGAAATTTGATTTTATAACATAACAATACCTCCAACTAACTAAATCAGTATTATACCTTGTTCATAATATAAGCAAAAACAATGAATAAATTCAATTAAAAAATACATATGTAATTTATGTACTTATTTGCAAGGTTGAGTTGAACTGTGGAACTCAACACACTATACACTTTTATAATTCCTAAAATGTGAATTTCTTATATATATATACATACACATCTAGACTGTTATGTAGTACATTTATAATGTGTTTTAAAATATTCAGTTATGTTTTATTTTATATTATCATAGATAAGAAAATAGAATTAGCGATACTTAATCATATTTCACTGTTCCACAGAAAATCTTTAAGACCAATTGATTTGATAATGTAAGTAATCTCCTGAAAACACATAACAAGCATAAAACAATACATTTAAATCAATTTTACTTATTAATATATTTTTCAGTATGTTAAAAAGTAATGACATGAGAAATGATTATATTCGCTCCAAGTTGATCTCTACATAAAGATAGAAGTTACTTTTATAAAACACATGGCAAATTCTCTCTCTCTCTTTTTTTTTTTGTAACAGCAAATCCTCTTGATGTGTTTCTCCTGAGTTGGTTACTGTAGATGTCTATGAACTATTATATCTATATATATCTATCTGAGTATGCACTCTCATGTCTATTTGTAGAAAGAACCTAAAACCACATCTATATAATTTGAATGCTAAGAGAAATGAAGATAACCAATAGAAAGACAAATGATGGAAGAAGGTGGGTTTGAATATAGGTAAATTTGCATTCTAATCTTGCCCTGTACCACTTAGTTGGTAGGGTGTTATGAGGCCAACCACATAAGCCCTCTGAGCCTCATTTGGCTCATTGATAAAATAGGGCTATTAAAAACCTACCTTAAAATACTCTGAAAAGTGTAAAACACTGATGAAAGAAATTGAAAATGA
The DNA here is from genome assembly GCF_009762305.2 of Zalophus californianus. Lineage (NCBI taxonomy): Eukaryota > Metazoa > Chordata > Mammalia > Carnivora > Otariidae > Zalophus > Zalophus californianus. Next base: position 19,150,625 of record NC_045597.1, read on the forward strand.
CACAAACAAATGGAAGGATATTCCACGCTCATGGGTTGGAAGAATTAATGTTGTCAAAATGTCCATAATACCCAAAGCAATCTACAGATTCAATGCTATCCCTATCAAAATACCAACAGCATTTTTCACAGAACTAGAACAAATAATAATAGAATTTGTATGGAACCACAAAGACTCTGAATAGCCAAAGTGATCTTGAGTAAGAAGAACAAATCTGGAGCTGTCACAATATCAGATTCCAAGATACACTACAAAGCTGTAGTAATTAAAAGAGTATGGTACTGGCCCCAAAACAGACAGAGAATAGAGAACCCAGAAATAAACCCACACTTATCTGGTCAATGAATCCACAGTAAAGGAGACAAGAATATACAGTGTGGAAAAGATAGTTCCTTCAATAAATGGTTTTGGGAAAACTGGACAAGTATATACAAAAGAATGAATCTAGACCGCTTTCTTACATCCCACACAAAAAGAAACTCAAAATGGATTAAAGACCTAAATGTGAGACCTAAAACCACAAAAATCCTAGAAGAAAGCACAAGCAGTCACGTCTCTTGACATCAGCCATAGCAACATTTTTCTAAATACATCTCCTGAGACCAGAGAAACAAAAACAAAACAAAAAAACTATTGGGACTACATCAAATTAAAAAGCTTTTGCACAGCAAAAGAAACTATCAACAAAATAAAAGACAATCTACTGAATGGGAGAATGTATTTGCAAATGGTATATCTGATAAGGAGTTAATATCCAATATATATAAAGAACTTCTAGAACTCAACATCAAAAAACATACATAATCCAATTAAAAAATGGCTATAGGCCCTGCATAGACACTTTTCCAAAGAAGGCCTACAGATGGCCAACAGACACATGAAAAGATGTTCAACATCGCTAATTATCAGAGAAATGCAAATCAAAATCACAAGGAGTTATCACTTTACACTTGTCAGGATGGCTAAAATAAAAAGACAAGAACTCACAAGTGTTGGGAAATACGTAAATGAAGAAAAAGGAACCCTCATGTACTATTGGTGGGAGTGTAAATTGGTGCAGCCACTGTGGAAAACAGGATGGAGTTTCCTCAAAGGTTTAAAAATAGAACTACTATAGGATCAGTAGTATTATTCTTAGGTATTTACCCCCCAAAGCCCCAGAAGCCCCAAAAACCTCAAAGCAGTAATTTGAAAAGATACTTGCACATCATGTAGCTTTATTTACAATAGCCAAGACATGGAAGCGACCCAAATTTTCATCAGCAGATGAATGAATAAATAAAATGTGGGATATATATATATATATATATATACAATAGAATATTATAGAATATTAGTCACCCATAAAAGAAGAATGAGGTCATGCCATTTGTGACATATTTCATATGTCATTTGTAAATATCTCCTCTTATTCCATAGGCAACTTTTTAGTTTTATTTTTTCCTTTGTTGGGCAGAAGCTTTTTATCTTGGTGAAGCCCCAGTAGTTCAAATTTGCCTTTGTTTCCCTTACCTCCGGAGACATGTCTACTAAGAAGTTGCTATGGCCAAGGTCAAAGAGGTTGCTGCCTGTGTTCTCCTGCAGGCTTTTGATGGTTTCCTCTCTCAAATTTGGGTCTTCGATCCATTTTGAGGTGATTTTTGTGTACGTTGTAAGAAAGTGGTCCAGTTTCATTCTTCTGCATGTTGATGTCCAGTTTTCCCAACACCATTTGTTGAAGAGACTGTCTTTTTTCCATTGGATATTCTTTCCTGCTTTGTTGAAGCTTAGTTGATCATACAGTTGTGGGTCCATTCCTGGGTTTTCTATTCTGTTCCATTGATCTATGTGTCTGTTTTTGTACAGGTACCATACTGTCTCGATGATCACAGCTTTGTAATGCAGCTTGAAATCCAGAATTGTGATGCCTCCAGCTTTGCTCTTCTTTTTCAAAATTGCTTTGGGTATTTAGGATCTTTTGTGGTTCCATGCAAAGTTTAGGATTGTTTGTTCTAGCTCTGTGAAAAATGCTGGTGGTATTTTGATAGGAATTGCATTGAATGTGTAGATTGCTTTAGGTAGTATATAGACATTTTAACAATATTTGTTCTTCCAATCCAGGAGCATGGGATGTTTTTTTCCATTTCTTTGTATCCTCTTTAATTTCTTTCATAAGTGTTCTATAGTTTTCAGAGTCCAGATCTTTTACCTCTTTGGTTAGGTTTATTCCTAGGTATCTTACGGTTTTTGGTGTTGAGATAATTCTTATTTCCTCTTTCATTTTTTAAAAAAATTGGTGTTTAAAGATTTTTTTGTGTGCTTTGTTCTACAAATATTTATCATGTTCTTCAGCACATTCTCACAAGGACATTCAATCCAGTTTTACTTTGGGAGTGAGTAAATAGATGCCAGCATAAAGAGTTATAAGAAGGCCAGTCATATGTATGTATTCATATATATGCTAGCATATATATAATAAATAAATACAAATAAATGATATACCAAAAGTAAAGACATAAAAATCTCTGTTAAAATTGCCATACAATAGTAAAGGGATCTTAGTTTTCACAATTGATTTTTTCTTGTCTTTGATTTAATTTTTGTACATACTCTGGATCTAAACCAAAAAATTACTGAAAGTTTCCTTTACTAATGCATAAGAAACTAATTATCGAGCAGCAGGCTCTGGTGATATTAGAAGGGGGTTAAAAACAAGAAACAAAAAGCATTGTGGAATGCTGTTCAGGAGAAAAACAGTAGGAAATGTGTTTTGCATTACTGATGGTATAGATATTTGATTTTACACGCTTGTGTTTTAAATTGTCCTTTTGAAAATTGATGATGCTGGCTTCAAATATAAAAGCTGGTGGAAAAGAGTACACTTTAAATTTTACTCACTGATGTTACAAGTTATTGGATGCTATTAGGACCTCTTTTAGAAAGATTCATGATAATAAGTATTCATCACAAAGCACATCATTCCAGAGAACAAAAAGCGATGCTGCATTCATTTTGTATGATTAATGATTCACATGTAATGAGGAAAAAACGCTCAGGACTAAGCTACAATTGTAAATGGAAATGAACTTTATAAAGAGATTTTTCTTGTTAATGTCAACAAAAGAATGAAATCCTGCCTATGCAGGATATTTGCAAGTATTTACATCAGCTAACAACAAACACTATATCAAGTAATAAGACAATCTGTTAATTTGTATCATAATTAAGAATTTACATTCTGTAATATCTCAGAACTCTAAGCATGTTTAATAAAATTTAGGTGGTGTATTTATTTTGTAACCCAGATATGATATTAATGAGCAGGTTGATTCAAGCCTAATTTGCATAGTAAATGAATATAATTAAAATCAGTCTCTCATTAAAAGCTCACAAGAAATATTTAATCTGTAGATATTTTCAGGAAGGCAAGTAGCAGAGATTATTTTCAATTCTAGAACATTCCACAAGATCAGTTGTTCAAGGAAACAAATTAGGCATAGTTTGGTTATTTCTTTGCCACTGGGCTTTGGCGGCATAATCGTGTATTTTGGGGGAGTGTGATCTAAGCTTCATTATGGTGTTAAAGCCCTGTAAACCTAAAATGACAGATGTTTGCTTTTATTGCTAGTTTAGCTATTTCTTTTCCTTTTTGACCCATATGAATGGATTTGCTACTTTGAACTGCGCCCTTCTGGTGGGGAAGCATAGTTTGCAACCAAATATGTATCATTTTATTTAGATTCTTTGTATGTTAGATTCATTGTATGTTAGATTCTCCTTAAAACAAAAAACAACAACAAAAAAACACAACCTAATCCTCTTTTTAAAGTTTTTTAAACCCTGCTTGTATTATAGCAAACTTATTTTTGCCACATAGAACAAAAGAAGATATTTTATTTCATTTGAAATATTGGTGAAACAAATTAATCAGAAAAGACAAAAAAACTGTACTTTTAACAAATAAAATCTTTTTTTTTTTTAAACTTCTGATACATCAGCTCTGGTTGCTTTTCCTTTCTCTGAATGTAGTTGAATCGGTTTCACATTCCTGTTTAACTGGGATGGGTTAAAACAGGGTCATTGACGGCCTGTTCTCTGATTAAATTTTAAAAGCTATGTTGCTTTGGGTCTCACAATGAAATCTATATCCTGCAGCTATCCAATGTTTCATTCTGAACACAAGTTTTCCTTTTTTTTTCTATTTTTACTTTTCATGGCTCTATCCTCAAGTGGTTTGCCTCCTTTCCCTTGAAACCCTTTTTCTCCTGTTTCATATTGACTGCTAGTATACTTATGACTCTGTATGGATGAAATACCTTGGAGCATTCAATAAAGTTTCATTGCTTGTCTACCTCCAAACTCTTTTCCTGATACATTCTGATCCTTGATCTCTCTTGATCCTTCCCTGAAACTGACCAATGCAGCATGTGTTCAATTTCTCTTCTCCTGCAACCTGAGATACTAAATTTACTGGAACAGACACTCCCCTGTCTCCCGTGTGGCAGAAAGTGTTGTAACCTGGTTACATCCAGATTAGAAGTCAAACAGAAACAAATGTAACTAATTACACCCCAGTTAACTCTTAAACTCTCTAGGCTATCAAGCAAGGGGGGTGAAGTTTCTTCCTCCTTTATTTTACCATGTGGGGTATTGATTCCAATTTCTTTGCATAAACTCATAAATGCTGAGTAGTCTAATGCTTAAAATGCAAGTTTAAAGTCACACCACCGGGTTCAAATTCCAGGTTTCGATCTATGAGCTGTGTGAACTCAAGTTGTGTTGCTCACAATGGAGACCACTGAAACACTTCAGGCATCTTGCTCCGCAGGACACAATCCTATAAAAATTATGTCATGGTGAGAGAATGTGTGCTCCCTAGGGTAGGTATGTTCCCTTCCAGAAGGAAGTGGAGGGAAAGGCTGACCCCACAGCCTAGTTTTCCAAATTCCACAGTCAGATAAATTACTCTTACCCCAGGAAGGAACGAGTGCAGGGATGGGGGAAGAAGCATCCAGCATTATTCTAAAGTCTCCACACAGGGAAACACGAAACCAGGGCAAAGAGGGTTCCCACACAAATTAAACATGATGGATACACAAACTGTTTTTTCTTCCACTTATCCTTGCAACCTACCCAACTATTAATGATATTTCAACAAGCCTCCAAATCCTTTTCTCAGTCTTCCTAGCATCTTACATATTTTTACTGGTGAAGTCTTATTATGATAAAAATACCTATCATAACCCCAAATGTCGAAATAGCCATTATACAAAGAATCTAAAAATATGAAATAAAAAATTTATAACCTTCCTCATTTGGGAATCATCAAACATAAGGATAAACATCAGGATAAAAATTAAGACATGTTTGAAGAAATGTTTTGCTCAAATTGAATTTTAATGGTTGTTGGGCTTGGAGACATATTTCCTTTTTTCCGCTTCCCTGTTCTGTCTCACCATCATCCCATTTCTTCGACTTCCTTCCTCTTTTTTCCCTCTCCTTTCCATTTCCTGTCTTTTTTCTTTTGGTAGCAACTTATTATATACCATACAATTAATCAGTTAAAGTGTAAAATTCAATGGTTTTAAGTATATTCACAGTGTTGTGCTCACTTCCTTTCCTCCCCAGTTTTCACTGCACAAGCAGTAACCATGACCACTTTCCTGCATATGGCATAATTCCTTTGTGCATCTCTCACCATGTCACACTCCCTTGGCTTAAATCAAACTAGGTTCAATTCAACTCTCCACCTGTTCATTATCCATCCTTGTGGCTGCAGGAAACCCACCACCAATTTGTTGGTCTCATTTGAAATCCATAATTTCTAACTTCTAATGGGTCCATGGCACTGACTAGCAAGGATAATTTCTACTTCTCTAGAATACTCATAAGCACCAAGAGGATTACTTTATGTTTTTTCCTCTCTCTTCAAATCTCCAATAACTCCTTCCCATCTCCAAGCAGCTGATGAACTTCAATTTCAGTGAGCTGAATGAAGCCACCAGAACTTCAGTGTATCCCCGCCACCGTGTACCTGCCTATCTGCATTTGTGACAATGTACCTTGACTTCCCTCCTGTTCCAGTGATTAAACTCCTAGTTTCTAACACTGACTCAGGTGCACCACATACATTCCTGTCTCACTTACTTAAAAGCATCGCACCAGCAATTTTCTTCTGTGCCGTATATATTGTCCAGTTTCCCCATCTACTTCATTGTAAGTGTCAGCATCTAAACAAGGTGTTTCTCCAATTATTTAAAAAAGCAAAATCAGAAATGAAATATTCTTAATGTCTTAATGATTTTTTATAATTATAAAAGTAATGCCTGAATGCATTCTTATTGCAAATTATTTGAACAAAGTAAAAGATACTGCATATATTTACCCCAAACCTATATCACCCGTCCCCATTCTTTTCCCTCACCCCGCCTCTTAACGTACATCCTCCTCTGAATATCATCCCTTTACTTTGCTTCCATTTAGAAACCTCCTCAAAAAAGTCTTCTGTACTAGCAATCTTTACTTCTCTTTTCATTTCTCTTGTGCTCACTTCAATGGCAGCTTTTATCTCCATCTTCACCCAAAAAAAGCTCTTGTCAATGTTACCAATGACCTTAGTATTGTAATTCCAATGGTGAAGTCCCAGTTCTTACCCTACTTGACCTGTTAGTAGCATTTAACATAGATGACCATTTCTTTCTTGATATGATTCTTTCACATGGCTACCCAAATATCACACTCACCTCACACTACAGCTGTGGGATTTTAAAATCTTCCTGGAGTTCTTATCAATTTCTGATTCATGTATTTTGAAGTTTGCATAATGTGGGTATTATTTATGTACTGATTGTCAATTGTTAGATATGGATCAGTGAATCATTTTTGTATTACTTGCATGCTGTTTTAAAATGGTTGTGCTTCAATTTCCTTAGTGGTTATAGGTCTGTGCAGGTTTTCTGTTTCTTCCTGGTTCAGTTTTTGTAGTTGATTCATCTCTAGGAATGCATCCATTTCTTCCAGATTATCTAATTTGCTGGCATATAGTTGCTCATAGTATGTTCTTATAATTGTTTGTATTCCTTTGGTCTTGGTTGTGATCTCTCCTCTTTCATTCATGATTTCATTTATTTGGGTCCTTTCTCTTCTTTTTGATAAGTCTGGCCAGGGGTTTATCAATCTTGTTAATTCTTTCAAAGAACCAGCCCCTTGTTTCGTTGATCTGTTCTACTGTTCTTTTGGTTTCTATTTCATTGATTTCTGCTCTGATCTTTATTATTTCTCTTCTCCTGCTGGGTTTAGGCTTTCTTTGCTGTTCTTTCTCCAGCTCCTTTAGGTGTAGGATTAGGCTGTATATTTGAGAACTTTCTTGTTTCTTGAGAAAGGCTTATATTGCTATATACTTCCTCTTAGGACTGCCTTTGCTGCATCCCAAAGATTTTGAATAGTTGTGTTTTCATTTTCATTTGTTTCCATGAATTTTTTAAAATTGTTCTTTAATTTCCTGGTTGACCCATTCATTCTTTAGTAGGATGCTCTTTAGCCTCCATGTATTTGAGTTCTTTCCGACTTTCCTCTTGTAATTGAGTTCGAGTTTCAAAGCACTGTGGTCTGAAAATATGCAGGGAATGATCCCAATCTCTTGGTACTGGTTGAGACCTGATTTGTGACCCAGGATGTGATCTATTCTGGAGAATGTTCCATGGGCACTAGAGAACAACATGAATTCTGTTGCTTTGGGATGGAATGTTCTGAATATATCTGTGAAGTCCGTTTGGTCCAGTGTGTCATTCAAAGTCTTTATTTCCTGGTTGATTTTTTGCTTAGATGATCTGTCCATTTCAGTGAGGGGGGTGTTAAAGTCTCCCACTATGATTGTATTCTTGTCGATGCATTTCTTTCCTTTCGTTATTAATTGGCTTATATAATTGGCTGCTCCCATGTTAGGGGCATAGATATTTACAATTGTTAGATCTTCTTGTTGGATAGACACTTTAAGAATGATATAGTGTCCTTCCTCATCTCTTATTATAGTCTTTGGTTTAAAATCTAATTTGTCTGATATAAGGATTGCCACCCCAGCTTTCTTTTGGTGTCCATTAGCATGGTAAATGGTTTTCCACCCCCTCACTTTCAATCTGGGGGTGTCTTTGGGTCTAAAATGAGTCTCTTAGAGACAGCATATCGATGGGTCTTGTTTTTTTATCCAATCTGATAGCCTGTGTCTTTCCATTGGGGCACTTAGCCCATTTACATTCAGGGTAACTATTGAAGGATATGAATTTAGTGCCATTGTATTGCCTGTAAAGTGACTGTTACTGTATATTGTCTCTGTTCCTTTCTGGTCTGTGTTACTTTTAGGCTCTCCTTTGCTTACAGGACCCCTTTCAATATTTCTTGTAGGGCTGGTTTCGTGTTTGCAAATTCCTAAGGAAATTGAAGCAGTAATCAACAATCTCCAAACAAACAAAAGCCCAGGGCCAGGTGGCTTCCCAGGGGAATTCTACCAAACATTTAAAGGAGAATTAATACCTATTTTTCTGAAACTGTTCCAAAAAATAGAAATAGGGGAAAACTTCCAAACTCGTTTTATGAGGCCACCATTACCTTGATCCCCAAACCAGACAAAGACCCCATCAAAAAGGAGAATTACAGACCAATATCCTGATGAACATGGATGCAAAAATTCTCACCAAAATACTAGCCAATAAGATCCAACAGTCCATTAAAAGGATTATTCACCATGACCAAGTGGGATTTATCCCTGGGCTGCAAGGTTGGTTCAACATCCACAAATCAATCCATGTGATACGATACATTAATAAAAGAAAGAACAAGAACCATATGATCCTCTCAATAGGTGCAGCAAAGGCATTTGAAAAAGTACAGCATCCTTTCTTGATCAAAACTCTTCAGAGTGTAGCGATAGAGGGTACATACCTCAATATCATAAAAGCCATCTATGAAAAACCCATAGCAAATATCATTCTCAATGGGGAAAAACTGAGAGCTTCCCCCCTAAGGTCAGGAACATGGCAGGGATGTCCACTATCACCACTGCTATTCAACATAGTATTAGAAGTCCTAGCCACAGCAGTCTAACAACAAAAAGAAATAAAGGGCATCTGAATCAGCAAAGAAGTCAAACTCTCACTCTTTGCAGATGATATGATACTTTATGTGGAAAACCCAAAGGACTCCACCCCAAAACTGCTAGAACTCATACAGGAATTCAGTAAAGTGGCAGGATATAAAATCAATGCACAGAAACTGTGGTGTTCCTATACACCAACAACAAGACAGAAAAAAGAGAAGTTAAGGAGTTGATCCCATTTACAATTGCACCCAAAACCATAAATACCTAGGAATAAATCTAACCAAAGAGGCAAAAATTCTGCATTCAGAAAACTATAAAATACTCATGATAGAAAGTGAGAAAGACACAAAGAAATGGAAAAACTTTCCATGCTCATGGATTGGAAGAACAAATATTGTGAAGATATCAGTGTTACCTAGAGCAATATACACATTTAATGTAATCCCTATCAAAATACCATCCGCTTTTTTCAAAAGAAATGGAACAAATGATCCTAAAATTTGTATGGAACCAGAAAAGACCTTGAATAGCCAGAAGAATATTGAAAAATAAAAGCAAAGCTGGCGGCATCACAATTCCAGACTTCAAGCTCTATAACAAAGGTGTCATCATCAAGATAGTATGGTACTGGCACAAAAACAGACACATAGATCAATGGAACAGAATCGAGAGCCCAGAAATGGGCCCTCTACTCTATGGTCAACTAATCTTTGACGAAGCAGAAAAGAATGTCCAATGGAAAAAAGACAGTCTCTTCAACAAATGGTGTTGGGAAAATTGGACAGCCACATGCAGAAGACTGAAACTGGACCATTTCCTTACACCACACACAAAAATAGACCCCAAATGGTTGAAAGACCTCAGTGTGAGACAGGAGTCCATCAAAATTCTAGAGGAAAACACAGGCAGCAAACTCTTTGACCTCAACCGCAGCAACTTCTTCCTAGAAACATCGCCAAAGGCAAGGGAAGCAAGGGTAAAAATGAACTATTGGGACCTTATCAAGATAAAAAGCTTTTGCACAGCAAAAGAAACAGTCAACAAAACCAAAAGACAATTGACAGAATGCGAGAAGATATTTGCAAATGACATATCAGATAAAGGGCTAGTATCCAAAATCTGTTAAGAACTTATCAAACTCAACACCCAAAGAACAAATGATCCAATCAAGAAATGGGCAGAAGACATGAACAGACATTTTTCCAAAGAAGACATCCGAATGGCCAACAGACACGTGAAAAGTGCTCAACATCACTCGGTATCAGGGAAATCCAAATCTAAAACTCAATGAAATAGCACCTCACACCAGTCAGAATGGCTGAAATTAACAAGTCAGGAAATGACAGATGTTGGCGGGGATGCGGAGAAAGGGGAACCCTCCTATACTGTTGGTGGGAATGCAAGCTGGTGCAGCCACTCTGGAAAACAGTATGGAGGTTCCTCAAAATGTTGAAATTAGAGCTACCCTACGACCCAGGAATTGCACTACTGGGTATTTACCCAAAAGATACAAATGTAGGGATCTGAAGGGGTACATGCAGCCCTATGTTTATAGCAACAATGTCCACAATAGCCAAACTATGAAAAGAGCCAAGATGTCCTTCGAAAGACGAATGGATAAAGAAGATGTGGTGTGTGTGTGTGTGTGTGTGTGTGTGTGTGTGTGTGTGTGTGTATGTGTATATATATATATATATATATATATATATATATATATAATGGAATATTATGCAGCCATCAAAAGGAATGAAATCTTGCCATTTGCAACGATGTGGATAGAACTGGAGGGTATTATGCTGAGTGAAATAAGTCAATCAGAGAAAGACATGTTTCATATGACCTCACTGATATGAGGAATTCTTAATCTCAGGAAACAAACTGAGGGTAGCTGGAGTGGTGGGGGGCGGGAGGGATGGGGTGGCTGGGTGATAGACATTGGGGAGGGTATTTGCTATGTTGAGCGCTGTGAATTGTGTAAGGCTGATGAATTACAGACCTCTACCTCTGAAACAAATAATACATTCTATGTTAAAAAAAAACAAAAAAGAAGATTGTAGGAAAGGAAAAATGAAGGGGGGGAATTGGAGGGGGAAATGAACCAGAAGAGACTATGGACTCTGAGAAACAAACTGAGGGTTCTAGAGGGGAGGGGCTTGGGGGATGCTTTAGCCTGGTGATGGGTATTAAAGAGGGCATGTATTGAATGGAGCACTGGGTGTTATACACAACCAATGAATCATGGAACACTACGTCAAAAACTAATGATGTAATGTATGGTGATTAACATAACAAAATAAAAAAAATGTTAAAAAAATGGTTGTGCTGGCTATCATTCTTACTCATTTATAGCTTCCTACATCATTTACATTATTTACTCAGTAAAAACAACAACAAACCCTGCTATGTATTTGAGTTGGTGAATTTTGACATAACCATTTATGAATCTTTTAGTCATTGGAATATTTCTAACTTAATTTTAAAAGTAACTTAATTTTACTCTGACTTATCTCTTTTTCATTGAATTTGATTTAGGATTTAAAAAAATATTTTCATACCTGGTTGACTTTACTAGGATTTGCTAGGTAATTCTCTTTTTTTCCCTTCATTTCTCTATTAGTCAACTTTTGGTGTATTTTCATTTAATTGAATCTTAACTCTCTTTTAAACAAGATTTATTACCTTGAAGGGTAGAGATATAGATATTTTAAATTTATTATTGTCACTGTTATGTTGGAACAAGCCCTCCCATATTACTTTTTTTATGGATCATGTTTCTGCATTGATTTTCCTTTCCTGATTTTTCCTGCTTTTTACAATTTATTTTTTTATTTAAGTATTATAAGATGGAAATATATATCACATCCCTATTCCTTTAGTGTCTACTTAAAAAATTTATATTTATTTTGCTATCAGTATCTAGATATAATTTCTAAAATAAAAAAAGACCTACATGTTTCCATTTCTCTTCCCCCCATCCCTCTCCTCTTCAAACTGAACATATTTTGAATATTAAGAGTTATTCCTATTTTATTTCATTTGTATTTATATAGAGAGCATACATTTTTAATGATTTCTTGGTGCCTTGATTTTTTTTAAGCCCATGTCTTCGTCTTTCTTGAAATCAGTTCTGATAAAGATGGGATGTATTTTAAGTTTCTTTCATAGAGAGTTTATGGATGGGAGTCATTCTAAGTTTTTACATATTTAAAAATTTCTATAATTCTCTACCAAAAATGGTAATTTGGACGGTTATAGAATTCTATGCTCATATTCCATTCCAGAGTTTTAAAGATGTTCCTTCTCTTTCTTTAGTATTAATTGCTGCTGAATGAGAGGATCATGACTCCAAATCTGATCCTAATATATCTCTGATGTTCAAAATACTCACTATGGTATGTTTAGGTTTGGTTCATTTTCTTTATGGTTTTGGTAGTCATTCAGTGAAAAAACTCATACATCTTCTGGTCTGGATTCCACCCCCTCCCCCTGCCCTTATATTTTTAATTATATCCCCCAGCACCTTCTCTTTCTATTGCTTCCACCTTTGACTTCACTTAGATAGCTGTTTTAGATTCTGGTGGTATCCTTCTTGTCTCTCATCTTTCATATACTTTTTTAAAGATTTATTTATTTGAGAGAGAGAGAGAAAGAGAGAGAGCATGGGGGAGGGGCAGAGGGAGAGAGAGAGAGAAAGTCTTGAGCAGACTCCCATGTTGAGCAGAGAGCCCGATGCAGGGCTCCATCTCACAACCCTGAGAGCATGACCTGAGCCAAAACCAAGAGTTAGACGCTTAGCTGAGTCACACAGGCACCTGCTCCTTTTTCTTTTTTACTTCACTTTATCTAGGTGCTTCATGTTTCCTTTTTATTTTGTTTTATGTTATGTTATGTTATGTTATGTTATGTTATGTTAGTCCCCATACAGTACATCATTGTTTTTGATGTAGTGTTCCATGATTCATTGTTTGCATAGAACACCCAGTGCTCCATGCAATACATGCCCTCCTTAATACCCATCACTGGGCTAACCCATCCCCCCAACCCTTCCCCTCTAAAACCCTCAGTTTGTTTCTCAGCGTCCATCATCTCTCATGGTTCATCTCTCCCTCCAATTTCCTTCCCTTCATTTTTCCCTTTCTTCTCCTAATGTCCTCCATGCTATTCCTTATATTCTACAAATAAGTGAAACCATATGATAATTGACTTCTCTGCTTGACTTCTTTCACTTAGCATCATCTCCTCCAGTCCCATCCATGTTGATGTGAAAGTTGGGTATTTATCCTTTCTAATGGCTGAGTAATACTCCATTGTATATATGAACCACATCTTCTTTATCCATTCATCTGTTGAAGGGCATCTCAGCTCTTTCCACAGTTTGGCTGTTGCGGACATTGTTGCTATGAACATTGGGGTGCATATGGCCCTTCTTTTCACTACATCTGTGTCTTTGGGGTAAATACCCAGGAGTGCAATTGCTGGGTCATAGGGTAGCTCTATTTTTAATTTTTTTAAGGAACCTCCACATTGTATTCCAAAGTGGCTGTACCAACTTGCATTCTCACCAACAGTGTAGGAGGATTCCCCTTTCTCCACAACCTCTCCAACATTTATTGTCTCTTGCCTTGTCAATTTTTGCCATTCTAACTGGTGTAAGGTGATATCTCAATATGGTTTTGATTTGAATTTCCCGATGGCTAATGATGATGAACATTTTTTATTGTGTCTGTTAGCCATTTGTATGTCTTCTTTTGAAAAGTGTCTGTTCATGTCTTCTGCCCATTTTTTGACTTATTGGTTTTTTGGGTGTAGAGTTTGAGAAGTTCTTTGTATATCTTGGATATCAGCCCTTTATCTGTAGTGACATTTGCAAATATCTTCTCCCATTCTGTGGGTTACCTCTTTGTCTTATTGACTGTTTCCTTTGCTGTGCAGAAGCTTTTTTATTTTGATGAAGACCCAAAAGTTCATTTTTGCTTTTGTTTCACTAGTCTTTGGAGATGTATCTTGAAAGAAGTTGATGTGGCCAATGTCAGAGAGGTTACTGCCTATGTTCTCCTCTAGGATTTTGATGGATTCCTGTTTCACATTCAGGTCTTTCATCCATTTTGCGTTTCTTTGTGTATGGTGTTAGAGAATGGTTGAGTTTCATTCTTCTGTACGTAGCTGTCCAATTTTCCCAGCACCATTTACTGAAAAGACTGTCTTTTTTCTATTGCGTTTTTCCTGCTTTGTTGAAAATTATTTGACCATAGAGTTGAGGGTCCCTATCTGGGCTCTCTATTCTGTTCCATTGGTCTATATGTCTGTTTTTGTGCCAGTACCATGCTGCCTTGTTGATCATGGCTTTGTAATATAGCTTGAAATCAGGCAACATGATGCTCCCAGCTTTGTTTTTCTTTTTCAACATTTTCTTGGTCATTCGGGGTCTTTTCTGATTCCATACAAATTTTAGGATTGTTTGTTCCAGCACTTTGAAAAATGTCATTGGAATTTTGTTCTGGATGGCATTGAAGATTGCTCTGGGTAGCATGGACATTTTAACAATGTTTATTCTTCCAAACCTTGTTTTTCCATCTTTTTGTGTCTTCTTCAATTTCTTTCATGAGTGTTCTGTAGTTCCTATAGATCCTTTACCTCTTTGGTTAGGTTTACTCTGAGGTATCTTATGGTTTTTGGTGCTATTGTAAATGGAATCAATTCTCTAATTTATCTTTTTACAGTTGCATTGTTAGTGTATAGAAAGCAACTGATTTCTGTGCATTGATTTTGTATCCTGCCACATTACTGAATTGCTGTATGAGTTCTAGTAATTTGGGGGTGGAGTCTTTTGGGTTTTCCACATGAAGGATCATGTCATCTGTGAAGAGAGAGTGTTTGACTTCTTCTTTGCCAATTTGTATACATTTTATTTCCTTTTGTTGCCTGATTGCTGTTGCTAGGATTTCTAGTACTATGTTGAACAATAGCGGTGAGAGTGGGCATCCTTGACATGTTTCTGATCTGAAGGGAAAGGCTCTCAGCTTTTCCCCATTGAGGATGATGCTCAATGCGGGTTTTTCATAGGTGGATTTTATGAACATGAGGAATGTTCCCTCTATCCCTATGCTCTGAAGTGTTTTAATCAGGAAAGGATGCTGTATTTTGTCAAATGCTTTTTCTGCGTCAATTGAGGGGCCCATAGGTTCTTCTCTCTTTTATTAATGTGTTCTATCACATTGATTGATTTGCGAATGTTGAACCACCCTTGAATCCCAGGAATAAATCCTACTTGGTCGTGGTGAATGATCCTTTTAATGAATTGTTGGATCCTACTAGCTAGGATTTTGTTGAGAATTTTGCAATCCATATTCATCAGGGATATCAGTCTGAAATTCTTTTTTGTTGGGGTCTTTGCCTGGTTTGAGGATTAAGGTAATGCTGGCCTCATAGGATGAGTCTGGAAGCTTTCCTTCCGTTTCTGTTTTTTGAAACAGCTTCAGGAGAATACGTTTTATTTCTTCTTTGAATGTTTGGTAGAATTCCCCAGGGAATCCATCAGGCCCCGGACTCTTGTTTTTTGGAAGTCTTCTGATCACTGCTTCAATCTCGTTACTGGTTATTAGCCTATTCAGGTTGTCAATTTCTTCCTGTTTCAGTCTTGGCAGTTTATAGGTTTCTAGGAAGGCATCTGTTTCTTACAGGCTGCTTAATTTATTGGCATAAAGTTGTTGATAATAATTTCTAATAATTGTTTCTATTTCCTTGGTGTTAGTTGTGATCTTTCCCCTTTCATTCATAATTTTATTAATTTGGGGCCTTTCTCTTTTGGATAAGTCTGGCCAGAGGTTTATCGATGTTATTAATTCTTTCAAAGAACCAGCTTCTAGTTTCATTGATCTGATCTACTGCTTTTCTGGTCTCTAATTCCTTGATCTCTGCTCTAATCTTAATTATTTCTCTTCTAATGCATGGCTTAGGCATCGTTTGTGCTTTTTCTCTAGTTCTTTAAGGTGTAAAGTTAGTTGGTAAATTCGATATTTTTCTGTTTTTTGAGTGAAGCTTGGAAGGCTATGTATTTCCCCCTTAGGACTGCCTTTGCAGTATCCCATAGGTTTTGGATTGATGTGTTTTTGTTCTTATTGGTTTCCATGAATCGTTTAAGTTCTTTGATTTCCTGCTTGACCCAAACATTCTTGAGCAGAGTGGTCTTTAGCTTCCAAGTGTTTGAATTTCTGCCAAATTTTTTCTTGTGATCTAGTTCCAGTTTTAAAACATTATGGTCTGAGAATATGCAGGGAATAATCTCAGTTTTTTGGTATCGGTTGAGACCTGATTTTTGACCCAGTATGTGTCTATTCTGGAGAAAGTTCCATGTGCACTTGAGAAGAATGAGTATTCTGTTGTTTTAGGGTGGAATGCTCTCTATATATCTATGAGGTCCATCTGGTCCAGTGTATCATTCAAAGCTCTTGTTTCTTTGTTGATTTTCTACTTAGATGATCCGTCTACTCCTGAGTGTGGAGTATTGAGGTCTCCTACACTTAATGTATTGTTATCAATATGACTCTTCATTTTGGTTAACAGTTGGCTTATGTAGATGGCTGCTCCCATGTTGGGAGCATAGATATTTATAAATTGTTAGGTCTTCCTGTTGGATAGACCCTTTAAGAATGATATTGTGTCCTTCTCTGTCTCTAATTGCAGTTTAGCTTAAAATCTAATTTGTTTGATGTTAGAAGAGCTATTCCAGCTTTCTTTTGAGGTCCGTTGGCATGGAAGATGGATCTCCATCCCTTCACTTTCAGTCTGGATGTATCTTTAAGTTCAGAATGAGTCTCTTGTAGACCGCATATGGATGGGTCCTGTCTTTTTATCCAATCTGCAACCCTGTGCCATTTTATGGGAGCATTTAGGCCGTTCACACTGAGAGTGATTTTTGAAAGATATGAATTTATTTTCATCATGTTGCCTGTGAAGTCCTTGTTTCAATAGATGGTCTCTGTAAATTTCTGTTTTATATCACTCTTGGGGTCTTTCTCCTTTTATAGAACCCCTTTAATATTTCTTGCAGGGCTGGCTTAGCGGTCACATATTCTTTCAGTTTCTGCTTGTCTTGGAAGCTCTGAATCTCTCCATCCATTCTAAATGACAGCCTTGCCGGATAAAGTATTCTTGGCTGCATGTTCTTCTCGTTTAGTACCCTGAATATGTCTTGCCAGGCCTTTCTGGCTTGCCAGGTCTCTGTGGATAGGTCTGACGTTATTCTGATGTTCCTCCCTCTGTACGTAAGGAATCTTTTCCCCCTAACTGCCCTTAAGATGGTTTCCTTGTTTCTAAGATTTGCGAGTTTTACTATTACATGCTGGGGTGTTGGCCTGTTTTCCTTGATCTTGGGAGGGGTCCTCTCTGCCTCTAGGACACGAATGTTTGTTTCATTCCCCAGATTAGGGAAGTTCTCAGCTACAATTTGCTCAAATATATCTTCTAGTTCTCTGCCTCTCTCTACCCCCTCAGGGATCCCAATAATTCTGACATTGGAATGCTTCATGGTGTCAATTATTTCTCTGATTCTGTTTTCATGGATTTTGAGTTGTTTCTCCCAGCCTCCTCTTTTTCTTTCTTTTCTATCAATTGGTCTTTTAGATCACTAATTCATTCTTCTGCCTAGTTTACCCTAGCTGTTAGATGATCTAGATTAGATTGGATCTCATTGATAGCATATTTAAGTTCTGCCATTTCAGCTTTCATTTCTGCCTTTAGGGGACTCTATGTTGCCATTAATCGATTTCTCCATTCTAGCCATTGTCTTCACAATTGCTACCCTGAATTCCATTTCCAACATCTTGGTTATATCTGAATCCATTTGTAAATCTGTGGCAGAAGTCACAGTCTCTGAGTCTTTCCTATTTTGGGTGTTCCTCCTCCTAGTCATCCTGTTGAGGGGTGGTTCAGGACCACAACCCAAGCAAGATGCATCTGTTTTATAGGGACCTTAGGGTTGTTGGCCTCTTGTTCTCCCAGCCTGTCTTCAGTGGGATAGTCCTGCTGTGCTGTTACTCAGGCAACCCTGTTTGGGCAGAATTGCCCTGCCCCCTGTGGCTGGGGAATGAGCTCAGTGAAAACCGGTTTTGGGGGGCTTTTGTTTTCTGGTGACTTTCCCTGGTGGGTTTCCCTGTCTCTTCCGAGAGTCAGAGCAGAAGAGACTGTTTCCAACCCTCTGTCTCAGAACAGAGAGATCGCAGTCTGTTCTTCATTGAGCTCTCCAGGCCACACTATCTCTGTTTCTGTCTGTCCTGCTATAAACTGCTGCGTCTTGGGTTGTGCACCCCTCAGCAGCACTCCCAGTCCTCGCCTGCAGGTCAGAGCATGTCTCTGCCCTTTGTGCTTCTAAAACCACCATCTGCCCCCAGTTCACATGTGCAGCCCCACTGCTCCAGGTTTCAGTCGAGAAACCTGGAGCCCAAAAGCCCTTTCCCCGCTGCTACCGGTCTGCGAGTCTGTGCCCCGTCCCCAGCGCGGGAGGTTATCGCTCACAGGTGGTGTAGGATCCCCACAGACAGGCTCCCTCCTGCTGCTGTTTATCCTTTGATATCTGCCCGCGGAATCACAGCTCTCTGCTTCATACCTTAAAAACCAACCACCTGCGATATTCTGTTTGTAGAGATCAAGATCTATCTTCTTATATCTCAGGCCAATTTCATGGGTGTTCAGAGTGGTCTGGTAGAGATCCAGCTCAATTCAGGGGACTGGTTGGATTAGGGTCCCCTACTCCTCTGCCATCTTTTTTCTCCTTATTGTGTTTCATGTTTCTTTTTAATTATTATTTGATAAACCAATTAACCTATTTGTATTTGTAAGTTTTTAATACATAAAATTGGTGATGAGGGGAGAGGAGTGAAATATACTGTCAAAAATGGTAAGCCCATAGTTGTCTGGAAGAAGGTTCTTTCCCCTTTGATGTCCTGCTGCATGGCCCTGTGTTTTAGGTTCCAGTGCCAGTACTGGCTTGTGAGCCAGCCTGATGGCTGTACTCAGTTTAGCAGAACAGGAAGAGAAGAGAGATATTCTTTCCCAGCTTCCTTAAAGATATTTTCTCAATTAATTCTGAATGACTGGTATCCTGAAGGACTTCTCTGATTATGATGTTAGAACATACCATGGTATTCTTCTATAGCACTATGCCTGGATGAGAATTCTCTGAGTCTTGCCTATTTCTCAATTCTGTCTTGTCTGCTTTCTCTAAGAATTGCTCCATATTTTTCTTAGAAATTTCTGGCACTATATTTGCTATCCAGTATCATTATATGTTAAATTTTTTTCTGTCATTTCAAGTGAGTTTAGGCAGAAGACAAAACAGATGCATATGCTCAGTTGTGTTTTGACCCAATCCTTTCTACTGACTGCATTTTTTTTTTTAATATAAGTATTTATTTATTTATTTTTTGTCTGTAGGGTGCTAGGAACTATTCTAGGTGCTGTAGAAACTACAGGGAACAGAACAAAAACAAAATCTATGACTTGTTGGAGGCTATGTAAGGCTTTGACCATGTGTACTAGGGGACTGTGCTTTTTTTTTCAATTGACATGTTTAACATACAATATATTTTATTTTGTATTTTAAATATGCTTCACTTTTAATATGTTTGCTTCTTTTTGACCCTTTTAAACATTATTAGATTTGGGTTGTTCTGGCTTATGGCATAATATTGCTCTTTTGTTATTAATCTTTTCCTGTTTTTCATTTTTCTTATTGCACACTAAATTCTGATTCTGACTTTGCACTTTATTTCTTTTAACAGCCACTTTCCTTGTTTTCATTTTATCATTCCCTCTTTCAATTTTATTATATTATTTCATATCTCCTGGCAATGGATTATATGTTAACAAATTTTCTTCAAAGTGATAACTTAATGCTTTAATTTTATGTTTACTGCATTATGGTTTCAATGTGAATAAGTAAATTTAATTTCTGTAAATTTTTTCATATCCTGGAGATTTTTTATTCTTCATTTTCTTATTTAATATTTATAAATCACACATTTAAATGGAGAAGTAAGTAACTGGACTTCATCTTTTCTTGTTGGGACCTCTTTGTACTTCAGTGCTTTTTGAGAGAGAGCCAATAGCATGGTGCTTATTTTCATGAATTTATAGTACACATTATAAGGTTCCATTCTTGTTTGCAACAAGTTTGAAATAAACTTTGATTTATAATTCACACCAGTGCTGTGGCTTCTGAAAAGTGCACTTAATATCCCTTTGGGTCTACTCCAGTTTCTGAATTTGCTGATGGGCGTGTGTTGTCCTCCATCACTTCCTTTCTAAATGAACTGCACAAAAATACTTACATAAGGCAATCCAAAATTTTCCCTCAGAGTTCTCAAAGTTCTCAATTTGAGATGAGAGAAGGAAACAGAGATGATAGAATCTTGCTAATAAAGGTGTGAGACAAAATGTTTCCATTTTGCAGAAACGATGTGTCCTTAGACCTCTATTCTTACTGGTATGAAACTATGAAACCAGAGTTTTTGGAAAAACAGTCTGAATGTCTATCAGGTACCATATACTGTGATCCACATACTTCGACACAATCTTTATCTTCCATGTTGATCAGCAGCCCCCTCACTTGATCACATAACTGGATACTCAGAGAATGGGACATATTATACACTGAAAGAAGTCAATTTAAAATTTCTATGGGGAAATTAGATATTTAATGGAAAGTGAGATAAAGGAATTTTTTTGAACTTTTATGAGGTGAGTCAGATAGCTACCATAAAAGATCAGACAGAGTGTTTCCTTGCATCTCAGTTGGTTATATTTTTAGAAGAAGAGAAAAGGAAGGCCAAATTCCATATTATAAGAGAAAGAAATTTCACAAGAGATCATTAATCAGCTTTCTTACATAGGTGAAATAGTATATTATGCAAAAACCTGCAGATCCGGAATTTAAGTTATATTTCTTATTACACTTGATTTCTACTACATGTACTTTGCTCCAATGAAATGAAAAAGAGCTCTACCAATGTTAATTGCAATCATTTAGGACAATAGACTATTCTCTGTTCCTTTATCATATCCTAATATTTTTGAAATCTGCACTTTTGTTTGTACTGCTACCTTGCCAGAATTTTCATTACTTCATTGCATGTGTTATGTGCAAAATCAGTGTTTTGACTCTCTCAAGTGCCTGTCTTTCTTGGAGTCTCCTTTCAATCTCTAGATATGAGAGAGAGAGAGAGAGACAGTCAGTCCCTAACTCAGCACCTTGAATGTAAACCAGTAGATGTTGAACTATACACCACAGCTCTTTTATGTAGCTTTAAAGCCAAAACCAACTATATCTATATAGATTACTTTCTATATTAAATCAGTCTGTTTTTACTATTTCACTGATTTCATCAACATGATTTTATTATTCTAGGAAACTCCACTTCAGGAAGATAAAGATTGCAAGTAACTCCATTTTTAGGAAGACTATCATTTAGATGAACATCAGACTGCTAAACTCTTAGAACCATAACATCAACAGATTGCTTATTTCCCAAACTCTGAAACCAAGCCTTGCCATGTCCACCAATACTAAACTAGAATATTATGATCCTTACCCCATTCTCATCAAGCCCACCCCCACCTCACCCTCTGCCTACTACACATCCTGAAAGACTTGCCTTAAACCAGATTCTAAAACCTTATGAACGTCCTGGCTTCACTTTTCTCTTTCTGAAAGGCTAAGATTTTCATATTATAGTGCCCACTCTTGCTGTTAATGCACTTAACTTTGTCTAATAGGTTGTTTGAGTGATATTTTAGGGGAGCCAGCACTCAACAAGCATGCTTCATTTACCTGTTTTTCCCACTTTGGGGCACTAGAATGTTGAATTTATAAGGAGAACATAAAAATATTTGAGAAAGAATGACCCACACTCTAGTTCTTCCCCATTCTGTAATTCTCCCAATTTTTCTTCAATAAGAAAAATGAAACTTTTAGCTATGTGTGTCTAAGGAAAATTTTATGTTGATTAGTGTTTGTCTAAATCTTCTTTAGCAGTACTGATTTTATACCATCCATTTGTTTATATATTTCCTTCCCTTTTCTGCTCACATTCAACACCACGCATTTAAATGATGGCTTCCTTATTTTAGCTTTCATTTCTGATAGCAGTGTATTACTCAGTAAATTTGCTCCAAGTATTCCTGAAAGTACAAAGTCTTTATTAACAGTGTTTCTGAGGAGATTTGCTGTTGTCCAATACACAGTGTCTCCTCGAGGTTCTTTGCTCTGTCTGCTTTCCATATTTTCATTTTATTTCATTTCTTATCTCTGTGTTATGATGGTGAAGTTGGTAAAGTATAGGAGATGAGAATTTATCTTTTTTTTATTATTATGTTATGTTAATCATCATACATTAAATCATTAGTTTTTGACGTAGTGTTCCATGATTCATTGTTTGTGCATAACACCCAGTGCTCCACGCAGAACGTGCCCTCTTTAATACCCATCACCAGGCTAACCCATCCCCCCACCCCCCTTAAAGTCACTCTTTTTTTAGGAGGAGAAGACAGCTTTCAGATAAAAATCTATCCCTAGAATATAGTATCCTTGTAGGGGAAAATGCATTTTATTAAGACACCTGTGTCTAGTATTTATGCACACTTCTCTTGGATGGGTAAGGCTCTTTAGGCTTTATTGGTGAAGTTTTATTTTGTAGTTAGTCGCTTTTGGTAGCAATGAATCCAAGACGAGGAAAGAGGAGGTTCCTTCAACCTTCCTCACTGAAATGAAACTGTTGTTTTGCCCAGAGGGTATTACTAAGGTGCTTAAGAAATTGTGTTGCGTTAATCATTAGCGAGAATCAGATGCTAAAGACAATACATTAGCTCCACACTCTAGATACACACTTCGTACAGTTTCCCATCTGATGTTATTAGAAGTGGAACAAAATGATTACAGAGAATTAGTTAAATAAAGATAGGAAACTACATGGCAAGTTGCAGAATTGACAAAACAGCTAAACTCTATTAGTCCCATGCTGACCAATTAACTAGTCTCAAATAGACCTCCTAATAGAAGCCTGAATTAGTTAAAAGCAATAAAAACTGTAATCACTTACTTGGCAAGGATCTTGAGAATGCAGGCTGCCCTGAAAATGGAAAGTATAAATGACAATATTAGTGGAAAGTATTATTCTTTACGTAAAAATGGTTAATCATTTCTAAGGCATATTTGTATTTTTGGTGCATTTTTAGAAACAAAATTCAATAAATATAGTATTAAAGAGAGTCAACAAAATTACAAATCATACATAAACACTCATGTAATTAAGTTTTTAAAATTGTTTTTCTAATTAAGCTGTATGGTAAATAATTGCTCTGAAGTCAAGGAATAAAATTGAGTAAAAAACGACATCAGTGTGTTTATCTATACCTGGTTCTTAACCCATTTTTGTGGGTGTCAACCGTGTTTCCATTTTATGGTTTTTTGGAGACCGAAGAATGCCTGACGCTTGGGAGACTGGGCAGAAATGTATGTCATTGACTGGTAGGAAACATAAAGAATTTAGTTGAAGAAAAAAATAATTCAATTTTAGATTTGAGGGATGGCTCTGGTTTCCAGGTCAAGATTAGACATTAATGTAAATAAAATCCTAGAATTTAGGAATAAATTTCTTGCTGGAGATATTTTTGAGGGAGCATGATCAGCCGATGGTTATAGAGAACTGTGGAGTAGATATGGCCTTCCTATTACAGCATGTAGAATGGGAATAGACAGCAGTTGGAGTAAAGGAACAACAACATGATTGATCTTGATGAAGAGAAACGAGAGGACTTCATATTTCTGAGAAGGGAATGTGTTGCAAATCTCTAACAGATACCATACAAATTAATGCATGGGTATTAGTAAGTCATTCAGGTGAAAGTTAATGACGTGGAGAGTTTGGTTCTGCCAATCTCATAAGTTTTCATCTTGCTTTGACACCAGGGAGTGTATACTTTTAATTACGGAGAAGAAAAGATGCCCTCTGCCCTCTGTCCTGAATCCAACCCACCTGACCCCAAGAGTTGGTTATTCTGACGTTGACGAGGCAAGGTTCATAAAAGAAGGGCCTTGACATTTTGGAGAGTTCAACCTGTGGATCTGATTGGATTGTCAGCCCAGTTCTCAGAACATAGGAGGGACTCAACCAACATTTGCTCTGGGTGAAATGAATCCACCCGGATTTGCATTTTCAGTCCCCTTCTCCTGCCTGGGCCTTTATCATATGCTGCTTTCCCAGGTAGTGACAGGGAAGAGGAAGAGGAGCAGGTGACTTAATATTCAGGGTTTTGTTAAAGAATGAATTGCTGCTGTCAGGGTATTTCTTCAGCTCACAGCTTTCTTTTTTTTTTTTTTTAAAGATTTTATTTATTTTTTGACAGAGAGAGACACAGCAAGAGAGGGAACACGAGCAGGGGGAGTGGGAGAGGGAGAAGCAGGCTTCCTGCCGAGCAGGGAGCCCGATGCGGGGCTCGATCCCAGGACCCTGGCATCATGACCTGAGCCGAAGGCAGAGGCTTAACGACTGAGCCACCCACGCACCCCAGCTCATAGCTTCCTGAAGGTTGTCCAGAGATCTGGGTGACTGTAAGGTTTCCCAAAGTCTTCGGAAACAGTGCTCCTCCAGGACAATGGGAACACGAAAATTCCTGGTTCAACCGACACTCAAGTCCTGATATTCTTTTTAATGTAAAAATGTAGAAGAGAGAAAAGCGCTGATGTTTAATTCTCTGCCTCTGTATTTCATATCTTGTTAAGCTTACCCCCTTTTAATCAAAAATCTTCTTTACGATTTGCTCCAATCTGCTGTGCTGTGCAAAAATGACTTTTAAAGTTCATGATATGAAACCTTTTCGGTTTTGCATTGGTTTTGTAAGTTTTGCGACTCATCATGTTACCTGTAGTTATAAATTGGAAAGAATGGATTTACAACCAAATTTTCCGTGCATTAATGAAATCCCATGAAACCTTAGACATTTTAGACTAACTTGGTTTTGAACTAATAAATATTTTATGGTTCCTCTGGGTTTATTTTTCAAGCAACACATACTAGACCTCAGCTTAAATTGTTTATTTCCTAATAGATTTTGTCTTCATTTGTAATCTCACCCAAGAATGGGTGTTCAATAAATATTTAATAAATATTTTTCAATGAAAAAAACAAACTAGCCAGTAAAGTGTTTTCAAACACCGTACTTTTGTATATAATTGATGCCTATATTATGCTAATAGCAAAGTGTAATATTTCTTTGCACTTCACCAGTGGCTTCTTCACATTTATAGGTATTTCAAACCAAAAGGAAGGTACTTTGAAAGTCTTAGCAAAGAGATTGAAAATACACACACACACACACACACACACACACACACACACACACACACACCCCAAAGATTCCGTGACTTCTTTGGGACCATGTTTTGAATACCACTTGTCTAGCTTCTATAGGAACAGGTGAAAAGCCACAAATAACAATGTCAATATATGTTTAATACAAATCTATGCAACACTTACTAATTTAAGCTTCCAAAGATGTACAAAAGGAGATTTGGTGACTCTGTAGAAGGAGCCCTCTTATTAACCTAAGGAGGGGTCGAGGGGGAGGCAGATGGGGTGCTGGCTACTGTGTAAGCATCAGAGGAGTCCATCGACCACACTCTAACATTATGTTGTAAAACTATGGATTTCTAGGCTTCGCCCAAGAGATGCTGCATGAGTATTCAGTTAACATATGTGGTGAGGTACCAGCCTCGGATGCAAAACTTAAGGGACACCAAAAAACTCAAGCAGTGAGAAAAGCAATATTTTAAAAAAATATATAAATTACTGCAAAATGTAAAAAGGGATGAACTATAAAACTTTTAAATAAAGAGGCGATCGGTATTATTGATCTTTCCTTTTGCCTCAGGCTATTACATGGCTCAGGAGGGGACTGTGTCTTTAAACCAAAGGAAAATTCTGACATATTCCCAGGAATAGGCCATGCATGCCCGAGGGCAAATGTTTCCCTCAGTGGTCTCCTCCCTCCCAGGGTTTCTGCAGGTAGGGGCTGCTGCTGATTTTCTACAGCCTCTAAGGTCTCTACTCTCAGCCTAGTACCTGAGATCACCCAAGAGGCAGGAAGGGGTTGGCTGACGATTATCATCTTTAGAATTATGATTTCTGGACCTTATCTCAAGAGGGCTTACAAATGTCCCACTATTGGCATGCACCTGTATCAAAATTCATCATTGCTTTAGAGGAGCTGCAAATCTGAGGAACTGCAGATCTGGATGCAACAGAAACAAATCATTCCATAACAAGTATGTTTATCTCTTTCAAGAGTTTTAGCTCCTCCAAATCTGAAATTCAGCTTAAACTATGCTCAAGCGGTACAGGCCTACATGCCCCCTGTTTTAGCCCCTTTAATGTTCGTTGAAGTGAATGGTGATAAGTTAATTGAGGGTTTTCTTTGACATATATTGAGCCATAACATATTGTTGAAATGTATTTGTCAAACATTTTGATAGGAGAAAAATAATTTGCATGCTTTGGATAATTACAATATTTTCAGAAGAGTAAAACAATTTAAAAATGAAATGTGTGCTATTTCTCACATGGGTTTTATTTTTAAGATGATAAATATGTATTATTGCTTACCATCTACCTGGCATGTATATATAACGTGGGAAGAGCACAAAGACAAATTGCCATAATTTCAATATTTGTTTATGTCTAAAATAAAAGGTACTCGATCATAAAATGAACAATATACTGCAGGAATCACCTTGCAGACCAAGAGAGAGACCTTGGATATTACGAATGCCCCTCTCTGAGAAATACTAATAGAAGGTAAGCTGGAATGGAATGCCCTCCTATGTCTTCCTGTCAGCAACATGTCCACAATTTGATCAAAGGGAATGGGATAATATGTGTATTTTATTCATTTTTACTCAAATCAGAAGAATGCATGAGTTCTGTGCAGAGGAAGACAGAGAAAAATCAATTCCATTTAGCACAGAAAAGGTAGTTTGTCCTGTGTTATCCTCTGTCACTTTTCCTACTGGTTATATTTCCCGAATTATGTGTGATACAGCATAATAATAATGCCTCATAAATGCAATCAGCCCTGAATAAGAATTTTATAAAACCATGTCTCATGACAGCTCATGACCTTGACCAAACCTCCAGGAAAAAAAGGGTCTCAACACATGAAATCAAGTTAACTGAAAGAAGTTTGGTTATCTGGGTTTTCCCTGGTTAACTGCTAACAGGCTGTTGGAAAACCACTGGGAGGGCGAGGCAGACAAATCCAGGAAACTAGGAGTGGGAGGTTGAAGCCAAGCTTGAAGATTTAACATTGAGTGTTGAGAGGGCTAAGAGAAGAGATCAAGCCAACAACTGTAATTCAGTCTATGGACATCTGCTGTGGGGAGCAAAGAGCTCCTCACTAATAGCTTCGTGGCACATCATTTAATCACAGCTTGGCACAGTAAATAATCATCAGAACAATGCTTCTTGTTCATCATAAGGACAGGGTGTACTCAATAATTCTATTAAAGGATGTAAGTATACATATTTTTAAAATCCCTTATCAAACTGTATATGTAAGTATGAGGATGTGAATGTATGTACATATATACATATTTTATGTGTTCATATATTGATGCTTAAGTAAAATAATTACTTGGAAAATTAACTTATACTATAATTTCATTGCATTGTGATAGCATATAATATTCTTTATTTTGAGCAATCCTCTTACCAAATATTAGGAATTATGAGTGTCTCCTGGAGGCAATAATAAAGTCAGATTCTTTGCCTCTGTCTGCTCAAAACAACAAAGTGGTTATAGACAAAAAAGACTAGACTTGATTTTAGAATACCTTGGTATGAGACTGAGCTCCATAATTTATTTACTCAGTGATTATGAAGAGAAGTCATTTAAACTTTTAGGCTGATGTCTATTGAGAAAAATAATCTATCCTGACAAGTTTGGGGTGTGTAGATTAGAATAGAAAATAAGCTTGTCAAAATTTGTCAGTGTATAGATTAATATATGCCACTTAGGGGCACCTGGGTGGCTCAGGTGGTTAAGCATCTGCGTTCGGCTCAGGTCATGATCCCAGAGTCCTGGGTTGGAGCCCCACATCGGGCTTCTGGCTCAGTGGGGAGGCTGCTTCTCCCTCTCCCTCTGTCTCTCCCCTGCTCATGCTCTCTCTCTCTCTGTATCTCTTTGTCGCAAATGAATAAATAAAATCTTTTAAAAAATAAAAAAAATATATGCCACTTAAAGTATATATCACTTTAAAAAGCCTGAACATGAAAAAGAATGTGTAATTCACAATGAAAACCATCAGACTCCTACTGGGTCATTAGTGTGAAT
Organism: Zalophus californianus; assembly: GCF_009762305.2. Lineage (NCBI taxonomy): Eukaryota > Metazoa > Chordata > Mammalia > Carnivora > Otariidae > Zalophus > Zalophus californianus. The sequence continues at coordinate 19,179,078 of NC_045597.1, forward strand.
TTTCAACAATGAGCTTTACAACTTTTTTGAAGACATGATTTTTATAACTGTTTTCTCACCATAAGTGAGTTTAAACAACGAAATCTGTCCAAATACATTCAGACTTTGATATGGAAATTATAATGTCATTTTTCAGAACTATCTAAAAGAACAGTTTTTGTAAAGAAACATGTTAATATTGTAAAGATACTGTAAACCCAAGTTTAAAAGGAATTTATACTTATCTAGCATAATGCTAACTATTTTTCTCAACTGTGTATCTTGTATTACAGATTTCAGTAGTAATACACTTTTAAAAGCACATTTGAGAATCCTTTGAAATTTATCACCTATCATCCCAATAAAAACAATTTTATATGAGTATTCACACATTTTTGGATGTAATTTTAGAGGATTCATTGACATCCTGAAGTCAGTCCATGAATTCCGAGTTAAACACACTGCTATACGCTTGAACTTTGAACTACATGGAGGTTAGGGAAGCTGACACCCCCGCCCCCCACCCGCACCGTACCGTTGAAAATCCCCATATAATTTTTGACTCCCACCAAATTTAACTACTAATATCCTATTGTTTACTAGAAGTCTTACTGATTACATAAACAGTTGATTAACACATATTTTATATATTATATATTTTATATACAGTATTCTTACAAGAAAGTAAGCTAGAGAAAAGAAACTGCTATTAAGAAAATCGTAAGGATTGAATCACTGGAAACTAATTGTACAACAGAAACTAATATAACACAGTATGTTAACTGTACTGGAATATAAAAACTTAATTTAAAAAAGGAAATAATAAGGCAAATGTATTTACAGTACTGTGTTCGTTGAAAAAAAAATCCATGTATAAGTGGACCTGTACATGTTCAAGAGTCAATGGTATTTCTCTGTAGGAAATGAAATGAGTCCAACTGAGTTAAAATAGTTTTTTTCATTCAAAATCTGAGTTTTTCCCTAAAATTTGACAAATGGCAAACCGTGAAATGCTCCTAAGAATTTAGAGGTAAGGATTATATTCTGAGATATCTTGCTTCTTCACTTTAGATGTTTTAAGATTTTCCCTAAATTAAGAAAATCAGATGTTATCTAAGGACAAAATGAAAACATTTGTAATGTGTAGCAAATAATTATGAAAACTGAAATTAAATTGAGAGTGGGCCAAATAAATCTTTTATATGATACTCATTTGATTACTTGCAATCTTTGGAAAGTTTTTTTGGGGGGTGGGGGTGAAATTTATGATGGTTGATATTGTTCTAAAATACTTGCTATTATTAAATTTGAACAGAAAATGGTGTAAAAGGAAACCCTTCTCAAGGGTTAAGAGCAATGTTGAATTTTTGCCCAAAACTCAATAACCAAGAAAAGAAAAGCCAACTGCTGAACAAATGAATCATAACAGAAAGAAAATAAAGAAATGTGTAGAAGCTGGGTGGATGAGAATAATGAAGCTAAGGTGAAAGAAGAAAAAAGGTAATAGTGTCAACTTAAACAGAATTAAATGATCATTATGTTTCATTGTGTCAAAAATGAAGACCCAGAGTGTCACAGTTCATTTCAAAATAATCTGTTTTGAAAAAAAAAATATATTTGAGATGGATGATTTTTAGTTCATTTGGTAACTCCAAGGAGTCTGTGAACACTCCATATTCTCTTCCCTGGGTGTAGCTGCTGATCACAGGAGTGAAACTATGGGATTACGGCTGGATGAGTGGAGAACTCTAAGTGTGAATTGACAGCCTGTGTTGGTATAGAGGCTATTTGTAGAAAATGGGTAGCAGAGATTTCCTGGACTCAGGAAATCCTTCACCCTTACTCCTATCCTGACGTGGGATGACTTTATACAAATGCATATATCATTTGGGACAAGCAGGTATTCATTCTTTCCTGTTATCCACCGCCCCCCCCCACTCTAGTTCTACCGGAAGGCTGTCCATCAGACCTGTTAGGCCATGAGCTTAAGTTTCCCAGCATTTTGCTATAGTGGAGAGCGGACAAGGGAGTGGAGGGGCAGTGAGCCCCATCTCAACATCGTGGAGTGTGCCTTGAAATAAAGCTGAGAGACATAAACTGCTGGAGTAGAAGCTGGAATTGACTCCGTTCTTTTCTCAAAGGTGAACAAACAGCAAGAAGCCCAATCTGGGCAGTTAACACCCAGCTTTTTGCTTATGAGCATGCATGCACTGTCTTGGCATGAGAGTGGACTAGCATCCCAAGAAACAGTGAGGAAGGAAGCTCCATGGTGGAAGTCCAAGCTTTACTGGGATTCAAGATTATTCACATTGCTGAACCAGAGTCACTTTTGGGGATGGTAATTTTTTTTTTTCACAGTGAGAAACCATTTGTCTAGGCAAATTTAAACAGTATTCATGAGTTGACATCTTGCATTGCATCACCTCCATCATCCTGGCTTGAGAAAACACTTTGGAATGTGAGTCAGAGTTGAAATTAAGAATATTTGTTATGTATTATCCTAAGTGTCTTCAAACACTTTTAAGCAGGAAAGTAGTATGATCAGATTTTCACTGCAGAAAGCTCACGCTGACAGCACTGCATAACTGAACAAAACTAAAAGCAGTCAGAAGACTAAGAATTCAGAGAGGAGACCCACAGGGCCTCAGCCAAGTCATTAGGAGAGGGACTGGGGAGGAGTTAATAGATTGGTGAGGACCTTAGAAAAAGGGATTGAACCAGAATTTAACAACAGATTGTGTATTGTGGATAATGGAGACAGAAGCCTAAGAATAATTGCCAAGGTTCTGAGCAGAGTGACTGTTTAAATTATGGCTTTTCTAACAAAGATAGTATTTCAAGGAAAAGTAGGTTATAAAAAGTAGTTTTGAAAATTTAAGGTTTGAAGTGCATGAGAGTCTACTTGGAGACACTCAGTATGATTTGAGTTCAGCTAAGAGAACTGTTAGAGATAAATTTGAGAATCAACACCTCGTTATCTTTTGCTGAGATATTTAGAATAATGACTATCATCTAGGGTAGGTTATGGGGGGTGCATTTAGAATCATCTGGAGAGAGGAAGTTCCAAACTGCATGTACCTTTCTTTCTCCTTCAAGATTATAGGAAGTCCTAAATAGAATGCCCTTCCCTCCTACCAATTTCTCTGAGACTCCTGCTGTGGTGAGTTGCTATTTACGATAGAAGTCTGAAGCATCTATCAAGTAGCTGGATGCATGAAAGATTAACAAAGACTGAAACTGGAAACTATGAAAAATTCAACTCACCACATTGAATATGTCCTGAATGAGTTCTAAAATCTTCCAGAGTTACCCATAATGATAAAAAGTTAAATGAAACATGACTACACTATTTAGTAGTTATAGTCTCTGAGGAAAGTCAGACAGGTGGCTAAAATTTTAATATAACACAATGGAAGCGATGATAAAGATACTCATGGGGTGGGATGGGGGAAAAGAATACAGACTGTGTGTACTGTATCGCGGGAGGAGGGTAATAACAGTAGCCTTCACAGGAAAAGGGGACTCCAGATCTAAGTTCTGAAGGGTAGCGGTAGTTACTTGGGTGAGGCAGAAGATGGAATTTCCCAAATAGTGTTGCCATCATGTATCAGTTAAAATTGCTTTTGACTAAAAGTAATGGAACACCCAAGCAACAATGGTGCTAGCAACAGAGCCATTTAATTTTCTTTTATTAACATGGAGGGCGAATATGGAGTATAAATAATTCGGAACAATCCATGGCAAACTTGAAAATCCCAGACATAGATTTCTATAAACATATTTTATAGAAATATGGAGACAGACAAGAAGAATTGCCAAAGAAGTGGAAAAGGACCCTAAGACATAGGATTTAGGGGGTGAGTCGAGTGGTAATGTACAAGATGGATTTTTTTTTCTGTACAAGCCTTGCAATACTGTTTTTTAAAACTAGGTATAGATATTAATATGATAAAAAATAAAGTACTGAAATAATATTTTGACTATTGCTATTGATATATTCATTATGGTCTTGACTAATGGAGTTTGAACTTTCAGTTGGATCTCTTAATGGTAATACACAATTTTGAAACTCAGGCTCTGAAGTGTGGTGTTTGAAAATGAAAAACCCTCGGAAGAACAAGAGAAGAAATGACCAGAGAGAAAAAGTGAAATTAGTACATAAAGGAATTAAAGTGATCAACAGCCCAAATAAAGGCATACAACTTTACTATGTATTTGTAAAATGTTTAATAATTATGAATTTGATGAGACAAGTTGTTTATAATTTAATGAACTTACTGGGCTGAAAAATATCATAAGTGCACTTAACTAACCAAGTTCAAATAATATTTTTAAAATATATAAATCACCTTCCCTTTACCTCTCTTTCTCCCTCTTTTTTTCCTCTCTTTCTCTGAGGGTATCAAATTATATTTCACTACCTTGAAGAGGTTTGAGATTAACAAAAAGAAATGTGAAGAGCGAGAAGAAGGTAAGTTTTTGGTGCTTTTTCAGTCCATATAAAGATAACTTAGCCATCCTCCCTTAAACCAAGCACATTTATGTATCACTAGTAAGCTCAGAAATTTGAATTTTAGTTTGCATTTAATTAGAGTTGAGAGGACTGAATATATGATCTAGAGGGGTTCTCATATCCTATACCCCTAAATTTCTTAGCAAACTGAACCAAGGTCTCCTGTAGTTTCAGGAGGAATCATAATGAGGTAGAGACCCCCAAGGACAGGGTATAAGCAATGTTTGTTTTGGCTTTTACTACCAAATCATGGTTGAAACCCATCCTGTTCAACTGTGTAAGGTATACTGTGGCATTGATGGAGGCTGACGTTTAAGTGGGAAAGCCAGAAATATCACCACCACTTCCCCGTGGACTTTCATTGATATGTAATCGATCTAGAAGTTCTTACACACGAGGGAGGAAAACGTAGCTGAGATGAGAGATTTCTCATGAAGCTGCCATTTTGAGGGATGAGGCAACTCTGAATATGGAGTTGCAAAATAGACATCTTAACTGAAGCAACATATGGAACTCGTGTCCAAGAATCAGAGATGTGTAGTAGTTGCAAATATAGATATGGAGCCAATGGAGCAGGGAAAAGAACTATAATCCCAGAAGCTATAATAATAGATGGCCAGTGTTAGCACAACACCACGTCTCTCACCAGCCTCAGAATTCATCACCAGGAGGCCATGCCAGGTATATGAGACAAGCAAAGACCAGAGACTAGCAATCAATGAACCGTGACCTGTTTTTCTCTTGAATCAAGATGCCATGTTAGGAAGGAGGGAAAGGTTGAGAGAAACAACCTAGATAGAGAGTTTTCAAATGGTCTGGATATTAATGCAAAATTCATACAAGAGAGATTAATTTGAATAATCATTTTAAACAATAACTTCATGTGTCTTATCTTCTTTGAAGCTTGGTGGCCTATGATGAAGTTAGTTCAAATATACTTGTTAGGAGGTTTTGTTTTTTGTTTTTTTTCTATTACTAGTTTTAGTTGTAGTTCCTGTATGTTGATTCTGCTACAATGTGTTAAATAGGAGCTCAGCAAATGAATGAAAAACAGGAGGAATGATTTGTGTTTTCATTTATATATTATCTCCCATTCTTTTTTGCACACTTCTTGCAGGATTCAATTTGCTTTTAAAATTTTAAGGTATCTTTAAGCCCAGTACTCCTATTGGGCTATCAGTTGTGGAAGTAATTTGAAATGTTATTAGTATTAACTACACAGGCCTGTGAAAAGTCAAGGAAGTGGGGCGAGGTCCATGTATCAACTTGGGAAGGTCAAGTGGTTATGAAGGAATCAGGAGCTTTCCAGATGACTCTGCCATCATCTTGGGACCTACCACCTCCTCTGCTTCTGAATTCCTGCCTTTCTCCTGGAAGAGATGCTTTACATCATCCATATACTCCCCTCTGCCTTATTCTAGCCCCTGGGATGAATCCTCCCTCTCTAGTCAAGAAAGATTTAAAATGCTAAATCAGGTAACTCAAGAGCAAGTCAGTTTTCCTACTAGATGAACTCCAACCCCAAATCAGTCCACATTTTAATATAATTTTCCTCTTTGTTCATACCGAGTCTTTCTCTTCCTCTCTTTCTCCCCTCTCCCTGTTATTTCCAGCATCCAAGTCTTTTTGTTGACATCTAACTGGTAGCAGAGTCTGTCTGAGCCTGGATTTCTGTTTTGCTCTTATACGTCTTCCCTTCTAAGAATGGGTTAATGCTTCCTAAACACTGGCTCCATAGCTGGGACATAACATTGCGACAGATTTATCATTTGCTCTGCTGAGTTTCAGAGTACTGCCTGTAGAGGCACCTTCATTACATTGTGTTGAATAGTCAGGAGGCCAAATGTTTACTTGCCTTACCATCTGTTGTCTGTATTTTTCCCACTGAGTTGGACTTCCGTTCATTGGGTGTAGTCAACTCTTTCTACCTACAGCCAGTTTATAGTTCCAAGTGCTTACCTCTTCCTGTCTAGTCTGCACCACATGCTTTTGGATATAATGATTATTCTTTGGGGGGGGTGGATATCTGTGGATCCATTAGGATAGTTTGGCTGTATGTAATGGAAAACATGTTTCCAACTGGCACAAACAATGTAGAAATTTATTAGTTTCTAAAACCTGAAGTGCAATAGTGAAATAGGATGACTTCAGGGTTGGGATCAACTAGTGGCTCCATATCCATACATATAATTATGGATATGTGGCTATGGTACAGTGACAAGATAAAGGGACAATTTTAAGACATCTTTCCTTCTGGTTTTAGAGATTGGTCTCTGAGGGAAAATTGCCCTAATGAAATGTATTCTGAGGTCTGCTTTAATTTAAAAACCAGCTTTTATATGAGACTAAGTGAATTCGTCTGAAAGTTTCAACTCTTCTAATTTGGACAATTAGAGTTAAATGATAAAATTCATACTGGTGTTGATAAGGTAGGCCTATAATTTAGTTGCATTTGGGAAGTAAAATATATCAGAGTTAGGCCAAGAGTGCACATGTTTATGATATTGTGTCTCTGATCTTATATCATTTTTTATTTCAATATGCTTCCTCTTCCCAAAAATGGTGGAGGGAGAGTGAAATGTCTTATTTAGCTCATACTCTGCAGAGATTAATGTACTTTGAGAGGAAATATGCATCCACTAATGGTATCAGAGGTTTGCCTCGGGAACAAATCAAGTCTATGATTTCTGACCTCTGTAAATCAGCTTCCCTGGAATGGGACTGGGTTAGTGTGGTTTTTTTCCCCCACATTCAATTTGCTTTTAAAATTTTAAGGTATCTTTAAGCCCAGTACTCCTATTGGATTTCAAGTTTTATAGCTTCAGTTTTGGAATGTTTAAGTTGAACTGTGGTTAAGATAAACTTCTTAGACTATGACCATATAATGCTAACAATCAGATGGGTAAACACAATACTATTATGTTTCTAAAATTAGGTAAAGAGCTTTACCTCCTCCTTCCCTAATGTCTCACCCCCAGTAGCTATTTGGTAAATATTCAAATATTCAAATATTATTTATTTATGTTTTATTTTTATTTTTTTTACATTAACATTCTTAGTTTATTGATCCTCTCATGAAAAATCTGCACAATCACCACAGATAAAGCCACTGCAGCATCTTTACTCCTTCTTTTTGCCGGCACCAACATTGGCTTTTGCAGTCCCCCTGACTTTCTTCATTCTGTTCTTGCATTCCTTTCGCTGTTTTCTTGATGTCTTTTTCTTCTCATACAGGCCATGTTTTGCAAATCTGTGTTTGGGTTCATTTTTCTTTGCATAATCCAAGGAATCATAAATCATGCTAAAGCCAGTTGTCTTGTCTTGCCACGACCAAAATGGGTTCTGAATCCAAACACAAATATGATATCTGGTGTGGTCTTGTACATTTTGGCTAGTTTTTCTCGAATTTCTGTCTTAGGTACTGTTGCCTTTACAGGGTGAAGAACATCAATGACCATCTGTTTCTGCTGAAGTAGTCGGTTAGTCATGAACTTCCTGGTCTGGATAGTTAACTGTGTCGTTCATGATGGCGGCCAAGCTTCAAGCAGTCAGGGAGGAAAAGAGAACCACTATTCGCCGGGCAATCATATCAATGCGCATGGCAATGTTCAAATATTTTTTAAACTGCTTACCTTCTTGGCTGTCTTCCTTCCCTCTCTCCCTCTTTTTCCATCTCCTTCCTTCATTTTTCATTTCTCAACTTTTAAAAAACAGAACTAATGGTTTTGATAGCTTTAGACCTACTCACTGGAGTATTTTCTGCCCTTGCTACACTTTTGTATAAACTAGGATATGTAAAGACTGGGCTGAAAAATTTATATCCAATTGGTAAATTATAATATTTATGCTGTGCCTAAGCCTGTGTTGATACACTATATTTTTCTTTAACACAATAACTAAACATGTATTATTCTTTTTTTCTTTAAGATTTTGTTTATTTATTTGACAGAGAGAGACACAGAGAGAGAGGAACACAACCAGGGGGAGTGGGAGAGGGAGAAGCAGACTCCCAGCTGAGCAGGGAGCCCGATGTGGGGCTCGATCCTGACTGAGCCACCCAGGCACCCCTAAACATGTATTATTCTCATAAGGAGGATTTTTATGTACATATATATGCTACAGTTGTCACAATTTGAAAAATCTTACTCTAAAAACTACTCCTGGGGCGCCTGGGTGGCTCAGTTGGTTAAGGGACTGCCTTTGGCTCAGGTCATGATCCTGGAGTCCCGGGATCGAGTCCCGCATCGGGCTCCCTGGTCAGCGGGGGGTCTGCTTCTCCCTCTGACCCTCTTCCCTCTCGTGCTCTCTATCTCTCATTCTCTCTCTCTCAAATAAATAAATAAAGTCTTAAAAAAAAAAAAACTACTCCTGAACTAATCTTCATATTCTTTTCTTTTTTTTAAAAGATTTTATTTATTTGACAGAGAGAGAGACAGCGAAAGAGGGAACACAAGCAGGGGGAGTGGGAAAGGGAGAAGGAGGCTTCCTGTGGAGCAGGGAGCCAGATGCGGGCTCAATCCCAGGATCCTGGGATCATGACCTGAGCCTAAGGCAGATGCTTAATGACTGAGCCACCCAGGCGCCCCTGCATATTCTTTTCAAGGAAATAACTTGAGATTTGGATTTAGGAGATTTGGGTTGGTTAATCACTTTTACATTCAGTTTTCTTGTATGTAAAACCCGCTTTCAGGATAATTGTATCAATATGGATGTAAACTATTAATTTTTGTCATTACTTATTATTTTTCCACAGGCTTAACTATTAAAAAGGTTGGTAAATATATATTCCCATCCAATTAAATCTCTTGAATACACTAAGACTACAGGCATTCCCTATGACCCCTACTATTTCAGTCTACTCTAACAAAACACTATATATGAGGGGGCTTCAATGATAGACATTTATTTCTCACAGCTCTGAAAGCTCTGACAAGTCCCATATCTGGTGCCAACATTGACCCCATCTTCCTGACCTCATCTAAGCCTAATTAACTCCAAAGACCCACCTCCAAATACTATCACATTAGGTGTTAGGGCTTTAACAATATGAATTGGGGTGTGGGGCAAAAACGTTCAATCCCTAACACCTACCAACAGGCTCTCAATAATGTTTAACTATTGAATTGCAAGGACAAGTCTCATTTCTTTTGCACTGGAGTGCCTGCTCTATTTTGGAGATAGGTATAACAAATGAGTTGTTGAATGGAGCATATCCTATAAAACAGGCACTTGAAAGTTCCTTACATCCTGAGAATAAACAGTATAAGAATGAACTATATCAAGATTATCTGCTTTTTAGACAATATGATATGGTTCCTCCCTTTCATCAATGTACATATGAGGAGTTGGAGACAGTCATTTCTAGAATTTACACATACATGAATAAAAAGCATTTAATGATGTTTATGATGACACCTATTTGTACCCAATAAGCGTCCTTCTTATATAGGTTTTAGAACATAAAGAAGCCATCATTAATACTAACATAAAGCACATTTTGTATTCATTATCTTCACACAGCTTGTGAAATGGTACTTTAAAGAGTAACTGGTAGAAAATCAAAGACTCAAGTATCTTTTCTTGAATATTTATTCAGAAAGGTCTTTGAAAAAGGAGTATTTTTGCTTCAAATTTTTATCTACAAAATTCTCTATGTAGGTATATTACTTTTGATTCAGCATTATTAGATTAATCTGTACCAACTGACCTCTTTCCGAACAGGGCTTTCTAGGGTGAGTTTATATTTGGTGTAATTTATCCTTGCCTTATTCAATTTTCTCTCTAAAAGTACTGGTCTTTTCGTTTTAAGATTTTATTTATCTATTTGAGAGAAAGAATGAGAGAGAGAGAGCGTGAGAGGGGGAGGGTCAGAGGGAGAGGAGAAGCAGATTCCCCACTGAGCAGGGGGCCCTATGGGGGATTCGATCCCAGGACTCCAGGATCATGACTTGAGCTGAAGGCAGTCGCTTAACAAACTAAGCCACCCAGGCGCCCTAAAAGTACTGGTCTTAAAACTATATTAATACTTAAGATATCATCAATATCTGATTTCATGTTTCCTCTGATGCTGTGTATTCCTATCAATATACCCATCCCCCATGTCCTCATAATTCTTTAGATTAAGTTTTAAGTCATTGTCGTTTTTTACCCTGGATATTTTTTAAAAATAATTGAAACAATGGAAATTTGTTTCTATTGTTTTGTTTCATCACAGAGCTATTTGTTAGGGTCCGGAGGCAAGGGCAGAGGAACTTTCTGTAAACTGAAAAATCTTGAATAGTTTTATGTGCAAAAACTATTCTCACATATGTATCATTGTTTTTGGTCTTTATAATGCTGTAGATTGTTTGGAAGTTATGATCAGTAACTCCACACAGACAATGGGATGTAGTAAAAAGTGTGTTGGACTTGAATCCTTACAACTTCTCTTACACCTCAGATCTGTTGCCTGCATTAAGACTTCATATAATTTTATCCGTGCCGAGTTTCCCCAATGTAATATCAGAATCGAAATACATGTTTTGTTCAGTTAATGAGTGCCTCAGGGGAAATAATGAGAAACCCTAGAGTCAAAGTATTCACTAACTTAAAAAAGGTTTAAACTGAAGGAGACCAGACACAAATGACCCTGCTAAATCAAGTATATCTGTTCACAGAAAGGATGAAGAAAGAAGGTAGCCAGTTACAAGAGATTGCAGAGAAATCCACACTATTTTTTAATGATAGACAGAGATTTAAGTTTCCAAGCACCCTACAAAATTTCAGAAGTGGACACACAATTGAAAATCATTTGAGTGAAGGAGAGGGTCACATGGGATCTTTTGAAAGCTCAAAGGCCTCCTTTCCCATCCAGACTTACATAAACATGGCTGAAAACATTCTTTGCACCTACTAGGGGCTGCCTAATCTTAGGCAGGTGCACTTCATTAATCTTGGTGTAATACAATATACTCTATGAATAAAGAAGGCAGCTGAGCCCAGTGCAGTGCACTCAGGAACAACTGGTCCTCATTTATCACCTCAGCATCACCAGTACTGGCTTAAACTTAGAACTGAAGGATTGAAAAGAGAGTTCATTACCAAGATGTCTGTACTCTACAGTCACTTTGATTAGCTACAGATTCCATCTGGCAAGTTATTATGTTTACTTTCTACTTTCTGTGTATATGTTCATAATCCATCTAAAGAATTTGACATTCACATTTCATTGCAAACATCATATTCTCTGTGCCAGGGAGTCAGATACCCAGATCAGACAACAGTGGTCAGAAGTAGTGAAAAAGATGAGGGACAACTAACTGTGTTTAATATCCTGTCACCTAATATATAAGAAGATGGATTCTATTGACTTTTAGTCTAATAGAATTAAAACACAGATCTTTTGGAACCTCTATAATTAGATAGCCATATTGTACAGTGTAGCTTATAGTCGATTCCTATCAACCTGAGTCAAAGGTGATTAGAAGATTGATGAAAATACAAAGGGTTGTACAGTGCAGATATGGCTGAAAGGTGAAAGTGATTAACACTAACCAGGAAACACCATCCAAATTACCTACTTTGCGTGTACAATAATGTTCTTAAAATCCCAGATGGGAACCTGAGCTACAATTAAGAGTATTATCGCAATAACCACTCCTAGTTCACTTGAGAGAGACTGAGAATTGTGCTTTTGGAAATTGTGAAAAGCGATACTTTTATTCCATCCAGATGAAGTCATTCCCCCCTGTCTCCATTCCCTATCATAACAAGGCTTAACAACATCTGTCAACACAATCTTCTCACCCATTGATTGAACTAGCAATTCTGACGTCAAATCAGCTATAACTAGGAAGCATTATTCTAGCTCCATACTTAAGAGGTGCTCAGGATCTAAACAATTTATTATTGATAGGATCAGCCTGCTGTGTACCAGTTGGGATCCAAATTTTTCCTCCAGGCCTTTCCCTTGAGTAACTATAGACTTTAATCAATCATTCTGAGCCCTACTAATCATGGTCAGACCCTTGCACAAATATACTTTTACTTGAGTTGTTTGAGACAAAAATACATATAGGGGCGCCTGGGTGGCTCAGTCATTGGGTGTCTGCCTTTGGCTCGGGTCATGATCCCAGGGTCCTGGGATTGAGCCCCGCATCGGGCTTCCTGATTAGCAGGGAGCCTGCTTCTCCCTCTCCCACTCCCCCTGCTTGTGTTCCCTTTCTCGCGTTCTCTCTCTCTGTCAAATAAATAAAATAAAATCTTTGAAAAAAAAGAAGAAAAAAAAATACACTTACATATTAAAATTTCATAAATTCCTACATCTTTTCCTGTTTCGTTTCAACTCAATCTAGGCAAAGTTTTAAATTTTTAAAAAATTTTTCTTTTACATAGTCTTAGTCAAAACAGAATACTGCTAAGCAAGGCATACATGTACAGAGATCTGGATGAGTCCACTAATGAGCAAGGGTTAGAAAAGGGGAGTTTTAGTGCCTCACACTCCATTTTAGCACTTTTACCAGTACATTCATAATAGTACTGACAATAATTTATAGTACCAGATACTGTACTAGATACTGTAAATGATTTTTTATATTTTTTAATTCTCATAAAACCCTGAGTTATGTGCTAAATTATTCCTGTCTTCCTTCCTCCCTTCATTTATTCTATCTCCTTCCTTCCCTCCTTATTTTTGTAATTTTGGATGAAAAAGGTTGCCAATCCAGACATAGCTTGTAGGTACATCTGAACTCTCTATACAGCTATGCTTGTTGGAGATCGAAAGGCTTAGGGATTACTAAAGGAGGGATCATGGGGGAAGGAAAGTGGACACTACTGAAAAGTTTCCAGATGTTCCTGCAGGTGGCTTTAGGGGCTAAAATAATAGATCCACTAAGGACTGAGATTGATATATGAAGGCATAATTCTGAAAAAAACATATTCATACGGCTTTGAAATTTTATTTTCAAGGAAATAATTTTTAATTAAACTAAAGTGAGATAATTATTATTTCCCCATATGGCAATTATATCTTGTAGATTATTGCATTAATTTTAACAAAATGCTCCGTTTTGATTCATTATCAAGTTTATGGGTACACTAATGGGTAACAAAGCCAGAAATAGTGTTTGTTTTTTATCTTCGAATAATCAAATAAAGGGAGTTAACTAAGTTATAATCATGGAAAGGTACAATGCTGTAATGGTAATAAAAATGATGTATTTTCCAGCAGAGATAACTTACTAAAATATTATAAGAAAATGAACTTAGTAAAGAGAATAATAACTGCCTCCTGATAACTGAATCCTTTATCTTGTGGAATGCCCAAAACATTGCCACATAATTTTAATGTCCACAGTTTTGACTGTTTCAAAAATCCTAAAAAATTACTGATCAAAACACTGCAGTCAGCCATCTGAAGCCTGAGCCCTTAACAACCTCTTAAACTGGCAAGAGACCCACATTAATAAATTTGTGATTTATACTGGACTTATAATTGATTTTCATTTGAAGTCATAAATATAGAATAGTTCCCATTAAAATAGACTCACACTCTTAGCGCTGCAGTAATGCACTATTCTTCTGACAACACAGAGTTGCAGTTCAAGATCACAAATGGGAGAGCTGGATTCAAGTAGCTGACAACGTCTAGAATCAAATATACAACTGGCTCTAAAATGAAGACCGAAGATGAATAGAGACAAATGACAGTACTCTTGCATTCTGAATAAATCATTTGTTAAAGACTTTTTTATTTATTCATTCAAGACACAGAGATACAGAGAGAGAGAGAGCATGAGCAGGGGGAGAAGCAGAGGGAAGGGGAGAAGCAGTCTCCCCGCTGAGTGGGGAGCCCGATGTGGGGCTCGATCCCAGGACCCTGGGATCATGACCTGAGCTGAAGGAAGCTGCTTAACTGACTGAGCCACCCAGGCATCCCCTGAATAAATCATTTTAAGTACAGGTCTGAAGATGACTTTCTCAAATGATTACTTTTATAATTTAAGCACTATTTGTAATCTAATTCTTCCTTATGCTTGCCACTCCTCTTTTAACAGACATCTGGAGCTAGCATGGAGATACATCTGAAACATTTTTATCATTCTGGACTCTAGCATTTCCCCTGCACAGACACTTTTTCCATCTTAAATATCATTTGTAAGCAACCCAATGCACATGTAACAGCTAAGCAGGTAGTGATACCAAATACGCAAACAGAATGTGATGGCATTGCCGCAGAAAGAGTTTGATATGGATGCAAATAATAGGAACTTTCACATATTATCGAAATGATGATATAAATTATCAAAATGAACCATATAAAAAAGAAAGCAGACAAGGCTCATCAGTAAATTGTATAGGCAAGAATGTTTTGTTAAAGGGAGATGGTCAAATGTATGAAGGAAGCATGCATGCATAGTTTCATTTCAAATTTCGTTTCTAATCACTTTTTGACAGAATAAAAGATGTTTTGAATGCAGATATGATGATGGGGGTCCTTAGTATTCCAATAGATTCTTATTTCCTCAGCATGTTTAGCAATGGAAATATCTGAGCCATTATTTGAGCCATGTGAAATCCAGCAGATGGTTCAAGTTGATACTGGGGTGTTGAGAGCCCAGTCTCCCCACCCACTATGGATATCCTTGCTTCTGCAAGTTGCGGGCGTTGAAGATACTCCCCTCATCTATCCCCTGCAAATCCTATCCCTTCCCACTGAAGCCCACTGGAAGCACTTACAACCAGGCACTCAGTCTCCATACTCTCCAGAGTGAACCCCTGATCCTCTCCTATGTTGACAGAGTCTTCATTTCTATGCCAGTCCATACCTGACTCTCCCCCATGTCCTGAGAACCAAGTCTGAATCCAACACAAGAGGCTATCTGTTATGCCCCCTACCACTGAATGCTCTGGGAGAGTTCATCCAATGTTAAAGAGAACAAGGGGATTTTTTTCCACAGGCATATGAGTGTGTGTGCGTGTGTGTGTGTGTGTGTGTGTGCACGCGTGTGCATGAGAGAGGCTCTCTTAGTAATAACTGTTCCTGTATTCCTGAGTAAATATATGGACTAATAGATTTTCCATTGCCTGGAACCAGTTACTAACTAGGAATTAAACATTTCTGCAGAAACATGTACATTGCATGAAAATAAATAGTGTAAGAAAATAAAATAGTATAGAAAATAAATAGAAAATAAAAAGAAAATAAAAAGTATTAAAATTCAAATTCTGGTGTTTTACTACATCTACATATCAGCCTATACATACCACAAATATATTACCAAATATAAAAGAATTAGAACATATTAAATGTAAATGGATATTTGACAAATTTCATTGTTAATGATAATGATCTTCGGGATTATCATTAAAATTTTATTCTTTAGCATGATAAATGCAGAAAGGATAGATTTCTTCAAAATTATAGCTGCTGAAAATTGTGTATGTGTTCAAATTAATTTTACATTCTAGCTTGTTTTATTCTCATTTATCTGTTTTAAAATAGATCTGAGTCATCTGAGTCATCTGAGTCATCTGAGTAGTTCACATATTTCAATTTTGGATAAACATGCTTTGAGGTAGCTCATTAAAGAAAACAAAACAAAAACTTATGTACCAAAAACATGCTGTTTCTTTTTTTTTAAGATTTATTTATTTATTTGAAAGAGAAAATAGGAGAGAGAGAGAAAGAGAGAGCATATGAGAGGGGGGAGGGTCAGAGGGAGAGCAGACTCCCTGCTGAGCAGGGAGCCTGATGCAGGACTCCAGGATCATGACCTGAGCCAAAGGCAGTCGCTTAACCAACTGAGCCCCCCAGGTGCCCCAAAAACATGCTATTTCAATTGAACATAAAACCTATCTTTAAGTAAGCTCCTTGTCAGACTAGGAAAAGCAGGAAATGTTCTGTTAAAATGTGATGATGCTTCCACCAGAAAAAAAAAAAAGAAAAGGAAAAGGAAAGAACCATATTAGGCGAGACAATAGTTTCCCTGGTATCCAAGCTGCAGAGAACATCCTCATGTGGACCGTGCAGTAAGACAAGCCCAGGCTGGTTGTCATCACTTCCGCCAATTCCTTGCAATAATGGAGCATGTGACTGTGCAGGTCCACAGGCTGGGTCTCCGCACGCAGCTGCAGTGTGACTGGTCAAGTGTGATCCCTAGTCATTGTTACCTCATTTGTGGGCCAAGAAGCAAGGGGAAACTGGAAACAACGTTAGAAATTGTACCTGATATCTAAATCTTTGATCCAGGTGATATGGCTTGCTAACGGTTGGAGTTCCGGGTCACTTGGTTGGAAGTAAGGATTTCTGACAAGCTCTTTCTTGGGAGAGGGGATGTGGTGGGCCCTCTCCCTGGACTGCCAGTGTCCTATTGCCACCAACCGTGTCTACTGTGAGGAACTGGGAGTCCTGAGCAGCCCACTTTATTGAGCCTGCCAGGCTTGGCTGTGAATTCATCCCTTTAGCTCATCCCAAAAAACTACAGCATCTATTTGGTTTATATGTGAGTGGACCCATATCCTCCAGGCCTCCACTTGGATCCTGTGGGAGACCAGTTCAGACCCTGTACTGGGTAGAGTAAATGGCATAACACATAATATCAGAAGCAATGATTTTATGTTAATTGGAGCAAGAGTACACATGCAAGTTCTTCTTGTAAGAGTGTTAATAGGTGTTAGATGACAAAAATAAATTTATAGACAAGTCCTTTTAGGACACATTGACTTTACAAGTTTAAACGGATTTCTTTACTGAAACACACAGGACTTTGGATATGCTATTAAACGTTGTAACTTCTCAAACATTTTTAGGATCTTCCCTCACATCTACCCTCTGTCCCCCCTCAGTCAGTAAAGACTGATCTTTTTATTCCTGGTTGAAATTCCATTTACACGTGACTCAGTTTTACTAACTTCACGTGAACTATATATATATATAAGTAATGGGACAGCCTATTTTAGCAAGTTTGCAAAATGTTCTTCTCTGATGGTTTACACCTTAACAAATGTGTTGGGAAGATGATCACTGACTCCACCACATTTCCTCCCATGGGTTCTGAGGTGACAGAGTAAGAATGGGATCCCATCAAATGCATATATAGATTTGATATTATCCCTTGCTTGGTCAAATGTTTCCTAAGACTCACCCCTGAGTCTAGGCCGTGGGATGACCCAGATGAACATCATCAGGATCTGCAGACAGACAACTGCTGATTTAGATCATTCCACCCCTGGTGGAGAAGATCATTCACCTGGCGGGGAACGGGAACTTGTGGGTGCAGGTGGAAAGACAGGGAAACTTCTAGAGCTCTTCTCCCAGGCCCACCCACACAAAGCTTCTCAACTATGATTTAACGAGTTATACCAGAATATCTTTAGGGTAGGACCAACTGGGCCCTTTTGAAGCACTTCTGAGATGGTAGCATTTACACACAGGCAGAGGGGAGACCCTCCAAAACCAAACCCTTTCCTACCAATACCCTATAATTCTGAAATGGAGGACTTCTACTTTAAGGACAAATATGGAAATGCTAGGGAAGAAGAAACTTTTTTCTGTTAAGCAGACGAGATGATCACTCTTTTATTATATTTGGGCTTCATTCTATACTGTATTAGAGAGAAGTCCTGAATGTATTTTCAGCCAGAATTCTATGCTATTAACCAGTGTTGGCCTGTGACAAGCCCAGAGGAGTGCATCTGTGTGTGTGTGTGTGTGTGTGTGTGTGTGTGTGTGTAACTATTTATTTTCAAGAAAGAACACTTTATATGCTGGAAAGGTGGCAACATGGAGTTGAAAAGTTGCTGGACCTTGGATGGAGAGGCCTTTGAGTCCCAGAGCAGATTCAGACTAGTCGCATATCATAGCTGATCTCTCACATCCCTCTTGGGTCTAAACCTCCACAACTCTGGTTTGGTTCGGGACCCTCTTGGTTCTGCTTCAGTTCCGATTTCTCTTCCAGCCTCACCTTTCTCTCTCCTTTCTTGTTTATTTTAATAGGCTGGATTTCCATCTCTAAACTTTCCCTTGGTGCATTTAAACTTGACTCTTAAATGTGTCACCCATAAAGTGATCTACTCTCTTTTAGCTGTGATTTTAAAAATAATCAGTTAATATTGGGTCGTAATAGCTTGTACAGTTCCTTTCTTGACCTTTAATTCAGTTGGAATTGGAACAGTTCCTTTATCCAAATGAATGAAGAGTAAACTTCCAGTTCTCAGTGCCAGATTAGGATAGAATAACATTTTAGAAAATATGTTCTTTTCCAAACATTAATAAATATATACTCATGTGTAAAATCACCTGGGGCTTGAAATTATGGTGACCCTTGCATAATTTATCTAGTGTTAGGACTTTTTCTTTATAAATTTCTCGTTTGATGTATTGCATTTCTGCAACATAGATATCTTGCTGTGGCCTCAGATCAGGTACCCTTACTGCTACTTGTGGCTTTTATTTTTTGTGGTTAGTTAATAAACATAAATAGTTTCAAGAAGGATAAAAACATGATTTTATATATTTTACAGAAATCTATATAACATTTAATCTAGGTATAACAGCCAGTGTTCAACAGGAAACACACATTTAAATCCAGGAACTGAAATTCACTGTATCTCAGAGTGCATTGGGACCTCAGAAGCCACATAATTTGAAATACAAACAAATTCTCTTCTGTGATGTGTGAGCAATTCAATTTATCCAGTCAATAAAGAATAATACAGAGATGAAGACAGAGGTATATGTCCTCTCAATTAACTGTTTTCTGGTTATTGGTTTAAGATTGTCTTCTAACAATTTGATGTTTCTAATAAATTGTATGCTACTTTGTTCAATTGTGCCCCTTCCACTCCATACTGCTGACAGATCATTCTAAAAAGCAAATCACAACATGTTACTCGGCTAATTAAAATCTTTATGCTGGTTCGCATTGTCTAAAACATTGATTTTCAACACTGGCAACACATCAGGCCTGGAAAACTTTGGAAAAATGGTGCCCAGTCCCCTTCTAAACCTGTTAAATATGAATCTTTAAGGGTAGGGCTGGCCATAGTCGTTTTTAAAATTAGGATCATTGGATGATCCCAAATACAATCATTCTTGAGAACAATAGGCTAAATACTCAAGCCCAATTCCTGTAGCGTGGCATATATGTAGGATGCTCATAGCATGGACTACCTCTCAAGTATCCTAATTCTCTTCCCAACTGCACTTTGTTGCCCAAAACACATGGACACTCATGCAGACACACACACATACATGCTCAGCAGACATGTGTTTTTAGAGCAGTGTAAGACTTACAGCAAAATTGAGGGAAAGGTAAAGAGAGTCCCCATATATCCCCTGCACCCACACATGCATAGCCTCCCCCACTAGAGTTATCAAATTCCCCAGTAGAATGGTGCATTTGTTACAATTGATGAACCTACACTGACACATCATTATTACCCAAAGTCCATACTTTCCACTACAGTTCACTCCTGGTGTTGTATATTCTATGGTTTGGGACAGATATGTTATCATATGTATCAATCATATGGTATCGTACAGAGTATTTCCATTGTCCTAAAAAATCTTCAGCACTCTACCTATTCATTCCCCCACTCCCTGCCAACCCCTGGCAACCATTGATCTTTTAACGATCTCTATAGTTTTACCTTTTCCAGAATGTTGTATAGTTGGAATCATACATTATAAAGCCTTTTCAGATTAGCTTCTTTCACTCTCAGCTGCTTTAAAACTCCTTGAAGTTTCATAAATGAATCAGATGAGAGTTAAAAGCTAGGCGAATGTGGTCAACCTAAATTCTAGATCATCCTGCCACTCAGAGGAAACTTCAAAAGGACACTGGTTTGCTCAGGTACCTTGGTCCTGGGGGAGGGGCTGCACCACACCTACTCCTCCTTCCTGCTGCATAGTGAACCACAGGGATCTCATGGAACAGGCATGCACTGACCACACCACCCACACCCACTCTAAAGACAGACTGCTAACTGGACCCATGGAGGAAATGCCTCCTCCACAGCCCAGGGAAGACTCATATTGTGTTCCCTTGCTCTCCCTGAGCACCAGGAAGGAAGCAAAGACCAGCTTTCATTTCTGGCCTCTACCCTGCCACTAGAATTCTGCTAATCCTGGTTATTTGCTGTGCTCCACAGATCAGTTGGGATGTAATCCTCCAAGATTCATACCCCACTTTGTTCTAGAGCTAGCATAGTGCTCTGTTACTAATGACCTAAAGTTAATTGATAAATAAATGATAACAGTAATCATAGCTACCATATATTGAGTGTTTCCTGTATACCAGGAACTGAATTACATGTTTTTATATGCTATCTTTGTATTTTAATTCTTACAAAAAGTACTATGGTTGAATAGTATTATCTACATTATACTGATGAGAAAGCTGATGATGAACATGATCGTCATTATCATTGCAACTAATATTTATTGAATTTTCCTTTGGACAGTCACTATGCTAAGTGTCTTAGCTATAATAACTCATTTAATTTTTATTACTACCATGTGAATTATCGATTACAGCAAATGAGGAAATTGGGACAGAAAGACGTAAACTTGCTCAAAGTCACTCAGCTACTAACTGTCAGTATCTGGATTTTAACATAAGCACTTCAGAGCAATGGTCTTAATTATGATGCAGTACACTATTATTTAAACACTGGCCTCTGACTTCAGCTCTCTTATTATTATCCAGTAATGATATATAATGATTACATGACTTACAAAAACTATTCCTCTTCTAAAATTATAAGCCATATTCATTAGCCTTTCTTGTAACACACAATCTAGAGTGCAGATATTTAACAGACACATGGAAAAAGAAGCATATGTAGGATATACGAAATCGAAAAAAAAACAATTAAATTTTACTATGACTTGAGAAATAAAAATAAATTTCATTAATTAAAAGCACTTGCAAAGAGTACATTCTATTAGCCCCCCAGAGAACATTATTCATTTGCACACTGGTGCAAAGCCATTGGCCTATATTTAGAGGATATTTTAAGAAACTATCTCTATGAGTCTTTGTGCTTCACTTGCATATGGCTGCTGATGAGATAGTTGTTTATGTTTCAGAATGTCTTCTTAATTGGAACCATTGGGGAAACGTCTCTCTCATCTCATTTTCATTAAAAGTTGTGCTTCCCCTGAGAAAATGATTTGCTTTAATTTTATGAACCTTGTGAATCACGTAACATATTTTGATTACCCCTTCACACCGGCTGCTAAAAATCACAGAGACAAATTTTTAACATACCTAAAGCAAATGTTTAGGGAATCAGAGTCCACATTTGGTATACTAACTTCAGTAGAAAGTACATTTTGCATTCCTACACTGATTTCATATTCAATGCTAAAATAGCTTTGTTAAGTCAAGACTATGGTAGTATTATCAGAGTGTCCATACCAGTAGAGAAATCTGCTCCCTTCTTGTTTGCCTTGATTCAAAAAAATAAAAAAAAAAAATGGAAAAAATATAATCTATTTTTGGAGATTCAGCTCACAGAGGACCTAAAATGGAAATAACCAAAATGTGAGGGTTCTTGAATTTGCAGAATATAGGAAAAGGAAATGCAATTTTGTCTGAAAGGACTAAATGTGGAAGTACAACACAAATAGCAAAAGCTGTGATCTTTGCTAGATGTTAGCGACTAAGTGCACAGACCCTGAAGCCAGACTTTGTGGGCTCCATCCTGCCTCTTCTTATTAGAAGAACTAAGTGAGCTAGTTAACATCACCATGTCTCAGTTTCCTAATCTTTATAATGGAGAGCATAGTTCTTACTGTGTAGGAATTATTGCAATGATTGAATGAATTTATTTACATAAACTTCTTAACTGTGCTTGTCATACTGTAAGCACTATAAGTGTTAGATATTATGTTTACTGGATTTTCCACAAGTGCTGATATTATCAAGAATGATATTAAGAGTAGGGATAGAAAGAAGTGAGCAGGGGTGCCTGGGTGGCTCAGTCAGTTAAGTGTCCGACTCTTGGACTCTTGACTTTGGCTCAGGTCATGATCTCAAGGTCATGAGAAGGAGCCTCACAACAGGCTATTCACTCAGCGGGGAGTCTGCTTCCCTCTCTCTGCCCCTCCCTCCACTGGCATGAGGGCTCTCTCTAAAATAAATAAATAAATATTAAAAAAAAAAAAGAAGGAAGGGAGGGAAGGAGGGAGGGAGGGAGGAGCAAAAGTTAACATCTTCAGTGAACAAAGAAAAATAACTGGGAGGTCAGTTTATAATCACCCAGGGGAGAGTAGTAGGAAAAGTCCTTCAAAATGAAGTGAGCTTTGAAAGACCCAGGAGAAAAAAACAAACACAAACACAAAAACAAAAACAAAACCAAACCAGAATGGAAGCTTCAACAGGATCAAGCAGGACAATACTCCCACCTCTAGATCCTGGGGTAAACAGGTGTGATAAAAGCCAGGTCTCTACCTGAGAGGGCTGCAGGGGAACAGGAACTGTTCCAGAAGCAGGTGATGGGAAAAGCTAAATAAATTTGAGAATTCTAGGTATTTGCTCTTGCCTCTCTATCAAGAGTTATAGTTTCAAACTAGTTTTCTTGTACTCCTATCCATTCTCTGTGCTAACGGTTGTTACAGGTATTTCTTAACTATTTCAATTCTTCCTAAATAAGATCTTTTCCATTTTCATATCATTACAAGCTTCTTCTGAATAATGACTAGATGCCCTCTTGCCACATCTGTGTTAGATGCTTCATATACATGTTTCCTTTTTATACCTGAAGTGGAAACCACTGCTTGTTGTGTATAGTGTCAATGTGAAGGAAGTAATTTCTTCCGTAGTCAATACTGGAATGCCAAAAAGGGAACCATTGATATCCGTTAAATTTCATCCATCTGAAGAGAACAGCGTCATGCTGAAAATGCATCATCCAGAATGTGAGACATTATCAATAATACTACTTACTTTAGAAATAATTGTAGAGTAGAAGATAGACTAAGATATTTTATTACTGATTGGTAGGCATTGAACACCTATGTCCTTTTTCGCCTTCATATAATAGGAAGCTGAGAAGAAAACATGCATTTACAAGAATGGTATTTGGGGCTGAAAAACAATCAGAGATGTTGGAAAAAGCCAAGATATCCAGAGGCAGTCATTACTAAATATTTTCCATTTCATTGAAATGATTATTAAATGTGCCCTGGAAATTGTAATAAGGAGGTTCCAGAACTCGATTTTGGGTATGAGCACAAAGCTCCACCTGAGAACACCTCAGGGATACATCATTCTCATGGAAGTCAGGTGTGAGTTAAGGTAACGAAGGTCATAGAAAAGCCAAATGAATTTGAGGATTATAGAGTTTGTTGGTCATTCCACAGTAATTTCAGAGCGTACAATGGAAAGGTTTTGTAGATCTCAGTTTAGGGAAAACACAGAAGAGTAAGGTAGTAAAGTAGGTGCTCTGGGAGTTTTGGGTTTCTAGAAGTTAGATAAGAAGAGCCACAAGGCATGATGGGATTGGTCTTGAAAATCGTTTAAAGAAAGTTTGTCTATTGATTTAAGCTAAAATTAGTGATTGCCTGGCTGCATGAAATGGGGCTTCTGAACAGCTACCCCCTTCAAGGACCCTGAATGATTGATGGACAAGGAAGGATGATCTAACAGAGAAAGTAAAGACACCTCTGATACTACTTTCCCAGGCAGCCATAGAAGGCAGGGCGATGCCGGAGAAAGATGCTAAGTGATAATTCTTCAGAAGACTGTTTTCACTCCTGTTAATGTTGCTTAAATTAGAGAGGGTATATATTAAGTGGATTTATCCAGTACTGGGCCAGAGGAGTATGGAATAAGTGGATATATTGCTGAAAAGTGGATATATTGCCCAATGATGGAACATATGCCTTGCTCTTCGTGAGTTTGCTGTCAGTTGGAAAGAAATCAAGAGGTCATGAACAGACAGAGTAAGTCAAGTAACAAAGGGTAATATTATAAGAATAGCACAGGCATGGGTCTGAGGTGGGATGGAGTTTGCCCAGTAGAGAGGTTGAGAGGGCAAAGTGGCTAGAGCACAAAATCGTGAAGAGGCAGGCAGAGGAGGTGATGACGTAAGCAGACCATTTTAGGAGTGGACTTGAGCCACGGAAGCTGGGGGTTAAACTAATGTTTGCTTTAGTTTATAACTTTGAACTGTTATAAGGCTGCAGCAATAGTACTGACCAGAGGAAATTGCAATAATTGCAGACTTCAGTCACCACCTGAGATTCTCTTGACCACAGAATCCAAATTTCTGTAGGAAGTCTATACAGTCCTTGTAATTTGATTTAATTCTTCAGGGCTTACGTTCTGATGATTCTTTTTTAACTTGATTTTCTACTGCTGTTGGATGCTTGGTCTGTCACTGTTCACTTGCAATTGCCGACCCTCTCTCTGCCTCAAGTCTGCACTAGCCATAGACTGCAGCACATTTTCCATGCTTTCTTCAGTACAACACTCACACATGACATTTCTGACTTGGTAACTTCTACAGAGGCTTTTTTTGGTGTGGGGAAGAGCAGCCTAGCACATAGTAAAAGGAAACGAAAATTGAAATTAGACATCATTGTGCCTAAAAGAATTTGACCACTCACCCTAATAGCCAGAAATTCCTCTTGAGTGGCATTTCCCTGTCTGCTGCAGATCGCACACGTTCTCGACCCTTCAGTATCTCATATATCTCCCAGCTCCTTAGACTGCTTCCACACCCCCAAATTTAGATGACTTCACATGCAGAACACTTTAGCTGTCACTCTGTCACTGTTATACTATCTCATGGAAGTATTTTACTTTAAACAAAAAGCAACTTGCACCCGAGGAAAAATTATGACAATATTTTGTGCAGAAGGGAATGAAGTCATTTGTGGTTTGAAACAACATGTTTTTATGCCTTAAAAAACACAGACAGCTACTGCCACTTACTGAGAAAAGAAAACACCAGAGGAAATTTCTAATAGGGATCAGGAGTTGTATTCAAATGGAATCAATCAAATTGAGTTTATCCCTACCTGCTAACATCCGGGCAATCTGCCAACGCAAGAAAAATTCAATAAACTTATAAATTATTACCAGAGCATGCAGGCCTCTGTTTCTAAAAATGTGCATAAAGATTGCTTATGGTATTAAGCATGTGAAAAATTAATTAATAACTATAACTGTTATTTTTGTGACAATTTACTGTTACTGATTTTTATTCTTTGGTCTAAATATAGTGCTATGGGAGAAATGGAGAAAGGGAAAAATAAAACAAAACTTAAAAATGTTTTTAAGGTCTGCAGCTGAGATGATAGAGGAGCTTAGCCTAAAGGAAGTGCATTTGTTTCTCTACCACTGTCCATAAATCTAGTTGGACTTTTCTGTTACCTCATTCTGAACTTTCGCCGAGATAGCAGACTACATTTTTATGTATCTTAAGGCACCTTTCCAGGTGGACGTATTAGCAGGTACATTTTTAAATAACAGGTACCCGCTGTTGAACAAATGGGATTCACCCATATAAATTCACCTGCCTTCGTTTAAGTTCACTATCTTGTAGAGAAACATGTTTGATTTCCAATACCAACTATGCTTTTGAGTTCTTGAATGAGCCACTGATTCTGGAATAAATCTTTGGGGGTAGCTCTGTTGGAGAAACCATTTAGGGATAGGATAGTCTGTTTTTGCCAAGTCCAGGATTCATTCAAACAGTGTTGGTTTCAGGAATTACTTTGAATCATACTGAGTAGGTACATGGAAATGTATATGACAAAATAACTTGTAATCAATTTCTGATGGGATTTGCCTGAAAATAAATCATTTCTGTTCAGTCCACTATTGAATTTATCTCATAAATACTGATGAAATCGTTGAGTTAACTGGTTATTCCTTGTACATGGCATTAGAGTTGGTCCACAAGGGGGCCCCCTTGCTTTAATTTTTAGATTTCTTGTAAAATGGATTACGGTACTTTGGAAGATTATTGTTGTTGTTGTTGTTTTTACCTTTGCAGAAGAATTTAATAACCAAGTTTAAATGCACCAGAAATTCTGAAATGTATTAATGGGTCACATTAACCTGAAAGAAAGAAGTGCAGCCTCCGCACTCTCTGGGGCATCTGATTTTTCTTAGTAAAAACTTTTTTTTTTTTTTTTAACAAATGTCATGTTGTTAGTCAGCTATGACAAAACTGTACTTCTTTAAGTCGTGCAAAGCCTACTGTATCAACGCTACACAAATTCTATGAGACAGATAACATAATTGCAATGGTTAGTTCTGTGAGACCCCTATGATTTCCATAGGACAAAATGCTATGTCAAATGGACATGTCATTTTTGTAATGTGAGTCTTAAAAAAAAAAAAAGTATTTGTTTCTTCCATAACATAGGATTTGGCGATCTTTGAAAATATCTATTTGACTATGCATTTGGTAGGTTCTTTTTCGCGAATCCCACTGTTTATTCAAGAGATTGCTTGAGTGTGGACTTCGTCACAAACGTTGTTTTAAAAACTAGATGGATTTTATAAATGAAGAACTGATACGTCCAAGCAACTTACAGTTTCCCAGTAGGAGTGAAATAGTATGTATGCAATTGTATGGCAATTCGATGGAGATGCTGGATATGGGGAGCTTTGTCTCTTGAGGGGGTAAAAAGGAAGACTATGGATTTATGTTAGATTTACAAACACACGAAATACTGCATAATTCAACATTAAGGAAATATGTGTTGCTTATTTGTCTTATACCAGTCACTGCGGAATATATTTTTTTGTGCATCCTTTTATGTTATCTTCATGCTAAACCATGCCATGGCCTACATTTCCATCTGTTGAGCTCTCTTTCCCTACAGGCAACAGTGGAGGACTACACAGTCCAGGGATCCCAGGTTGGCCTCTAGGTGGCAAACAAGTCTTTTTTGTTACCAAATAGATGTCACCATCCTGTTCTAGCCCCTCTTTTCTAAGAAAGAGTAAAATTCCTTAGGAGATATTATAGGCTTTCAAGTTTCATAAAATTGTGAGTAGCAATACAACTTACATATTAATTCAAAAGAGGAATAAAATACGTGACTGGAAGTTTTATGTTACCAAGAACAACTCTAATATAACTGAAATATTTTTATATAGAGGGGAAGGGGCTAGGAGGAGATTACATGGAATTCGAATGTTGAAATGAATCTGAGCTGATTCTGGAAGGTAAGCTATAAAAGGTCGAGGATCTTAATGTCTTTGTTTGCCCACTTTCTATATTCCTTGCACCTAATATATAGTAAATGTTGAGAAGTTATTTGGTTGATAATCTGCCTCCCCCAATTTTTCTTTTAAGACTCCAAGAGTAAATATTTTTTAGTTTGTTGGCCATACTGGGTTTGTCACAACTATTCAACTCTGTTGTCATAATATGAAAGCAGCCATTTCCAATTTAAAAAAAAAAAAGAATGAACATCTGTGTTTCAGTTAAATTTACAAAAAAAAAAAAAAAAAAGAAAGCCTGGTGCTCAGCCCATGGTCTAGGTTCTTTGGCCCCTCCTACACATCTTCTTTCTTGTTCCTTGGATGCTCAAGAGTTTAGAAAGTTATATTTCATGGTTCATGACAAACCAGATACTCTGTGAGTTTAGAACCTTGCCTTAAAATTTACAATGGGATCTTTTTGCTTATATATTAACAGAGGTGGTATATTTATTACCAGGGCCTAATTTTGTGTCTTCTGAAGGCAGTGGTCCTTTGTGAACACCTCTAACTATACTGGACCAACCTCTACAATGCCCCACATCATCAGGTTGATAACAACTTTGGAAATGAATAATAGTTACCTATCACACAGCAGATTAAAGCAAAGGTCTTAACTATCTGATGGTTTTCAGTTTAAGTGTTTGTTTGCCCTATAATACTTCCTTTACAATAATCACTTGAAAAAATATACAATAAAAAAATCTGCCTCTAAACTCTTCTCAATTTATATAGCACAGCAAGAAATAATATAAGCCAGGGAGAACACAAATTTTTGAAGAACTAAGTTTAGTAGCCAGGATTGTGCAAATCCTGTTACTTTCATTCTCTACTCCTCCATCCCTCCATCCTCCCCATCAGATCTTTACTATGGTAAATGTCAATGAAGAAAAGACCCATGGGCGCCTGGGTGGCTCAGTTGGTTGGACGACTGCCTTCGGCTCAGTTCATGATCCTGGAGTTCCGGGATCGATCCCCACATCGGGCTCCCTGCTCGGCGGGGAGTCTGCTTCTCCTTCTGACGCTGCTCTCTCTCATTCTCTCTCACAAATAAATAAAAAATCTTAAAAAAAAAAAAGACCCAACATCCAACCTAAAAAACAGAGATATCCTTGAAAAGAGAACAAGGATGCACTTAACACGTGTATTTCTAATTAAGCTTTGGCATATGGTGATGGTAAATTTAATGTGGCAACTTGACCGGGTCATGGGCTATCCAAACATTTGCTCAAACATAATTCTGGGTGCATCTGTGAGGGTGTTTTGGGATAAGATTAACATTTTAATCAGCAGACTGAGTAAAAAAGATCACTCCCCCCAATGTGGGTGGACCTCATCCAATCAGTTAAAAGCCTAATGAAACAAAAAGGCAGACCCTCAGCTGAGTAAGAGAGACTTCTTCATGCCTAATGTTCTTTGAACTTGGAGATGGTCTTTCTTGTTGCCTTGGTCTTTCTTGTTGAAATTTAGGTTCTTCCTGGATCTGAAGCTTACTGAAACTTTACATTGGAACTACACCATTCTCTCTCTCAGTTCTTAAGCCTTCGAACTCAAACTGGAATTAAACCACTGGCTCTCTTGGGTCTCCAGCTTAGTGACCGAACCTGAAGATCTTGGGACTTGCTAGCTTCCGTAATCATTTGAGCAAATTACTTACAATAAATTCTACATAGGGATGCCTGGGTGGCTCAGCAGTTAAGCATCTGCCTTTGGCTCAGGTCATAATCCCAGGGTCCTGGGATCGAGTCCCTCATCGGGCTCCCTGCTCATGCTTTCTCTCTCTCTTTCTCTCTCTGACAAATAAATAAACAAAATCTTAAAAATAATAAATCTCTACATAAATATTTAACATATATACTATATAATATACACATACACATACCCCATTTGTTCTCTGAACCCTAATATGTACACACATATGTATGGTTTCATCGGTACCCAGTCCCCTGCTTTCACAGTCTAGATACTCTCTAATACTCTCTGTGCTTCATCTGTGAACGCTGACTACAGACGGAGCCTTTCTCTGCTTTGACTGGGAATTCAAAGAACCCGTCACTTTTTTTCTTGGCTGACTGCTGCAGCTGGAATCTTGATATTCTTATTTGTACAGTGAATGTTTCTACTATTAAAGTTGAGTATAGGAAGGGAGCCTACTTCTTCCACAGCTGGGTATACACCAGGGGAGGATGATGTGCTTAACCTCCCAGACTGGAACATCATTGTGTTTTCCCAGTATACTCTGGTGAAGCTGAATTACAAATACATCTTTTTTTAATTTTTTAGGTTTTCATAGAAAATAAACTTATGAAAAGATTTTTTTAAATATAAGGACATTCAATCTTCCACATAATTCTCAAATAACTCTTGAAACATGATATTGATGCAATTTAGGAACCAAGAAATGCCATCGTTCTTTTTGGTTTGTTGCCTAATTTCTTAAGGTTTGGATTGATTTTTTTCATAAGTCTGTGGACTGTGGATAAATGCTGATTTGTTTAATTTATGTAATGGATAAAAAAGCAGACATTAAAATGCACTGACATTAGCGATGAGGTTGAAGAAACCAAGGCATTTTGTTCACATAAAGTTCTATTGAAATGTCTGGAACCAAAGCAGCAGTCTGTATTTCAAGGCTATTTAGAAAACAAGACATAAATCTTTACTTGATAAGAGGAACAAATCAATAGAAAACAAAACACATTTATATGTTCCTGATAGCACTACAAATGGGGAATAAAACTCTTAGGTTAACCTATTGTTCAAGAAGAGCTATTCAACTCTGTTGTGCACAGTGAATATAATTCAGGAATTTTGATACTTTTTGAAGTAAGGGTTTCTATTTTTTAAGTACCTCTAACCCTTCTTGTATGAGTTGAAAATTTGCTGTTTTCTTATTTTTAACACTGTTAGATTTCCCTGCAAAGTACAGAAACAAACAGAAAAAGAACACAGTGTCTCTTAAAACTGCAGAAAATCTACCTTGACATTCACAGTTGCTAGACAAAGTCATTATTTTTTGTTTTGTTTTGTGAAGAGCTAGAAAATATGGAATAGTAATGAAGAAAGAAAATAATTGTGAGCTCATATATATTGAATATTAAATCAAATTAACAGGCAAAGATAGATTTATGGCCCCAGAGATTATACAAGGAAGCAAATTTCTGTCAGATCTGGAACTTGATTTATATCTGTTAGTAATGAAAATAATGAAGAATTATCTTTGTGTTATAATCTTTTAACCCTGTCTAATGAAAAGGGATTTTTTTCTTTTTTTAATGGTTCTACTGAGAAATCCTAGTGATTCACTACTTGAAACAGAATCTAGCATCGTGAAAAATGAATTCTTTGTTGTAACCTTTTTGTTCTATGTTCTCAGTAGACCTAAGTCTGTGCTTCAGATAGTGATCGTGCATAAACGCAGAGAGGCATGGATCTTGGATTCCTCTTCTAAGACTGAGTAGAGCTCAGCCTTGCAAAGCCATGCTTCATCACCCCATTTTAAAATGGATTTTGGACATCCCATTTAGAGATGGATTTCGGACACCCCATGTGTTCTTGCACACATTATAATACAAAATACATTTATTTCTGGTCACACAGCACAAGCTTGTTGCTTCTGCTCTGACACTGGTAGATAGCGCACTAAAGCGTATTTAGAAGTATTAAAAAATGCTGAATGGTGTGATCACTGGTCACACAGATGTTGAGAAGTTTCCCCTGTGCAGTCTGGAGCAGTGAGTGTGATTAAACTATAAAATAAGATTTCCAATCTAGTGCCAAAAGAAAGGAAGGAATGAAGAATGAACAAATGGACAAAGAAAGAAAAAAGAAGAAATCTTTTAATTCAAATTCTGCTAAATTTAAAATATTTTGATTTCTACCTTGGTCTGGCACCCCTTCACTTTCCTCTGTTTACACTAATATTAAACTGGTTCCAATTAAATGAGTTTATTGGTGTGCAAATTCTAATTTTTTGAGCAAGTATAAATAAACATTCCTCTATAATAAGGTGTAGATATATGAAGAGATGAATTCATGAGGAAATCACTTCTTGTAAGACAAAACTTAAAAAAGATAATCAAAATAGTAGGTCCACAAGCCCCTGGCCTTGACCCAAGTCTTAAAATGTCCTCTTCAGAAATGTGAAAGGTGACTGAGAGATTGTCTACATGACCAGACTGAATGCACTTAGAGGGATATCTGAATTATCTCCAACATACCAACTTTGTAGTATTATTCTAAGAACATTACTTATGTAATGGCTTTTTTCCCAAGAGGGTGAAAAATGTTTTTATTCCATTTTTAACCTATCTTTATAGTTGCTTATAATTAATAGTTGATTTAATTAATAAAATGATGATTCCCTATTTAATAGGTTAAATATAGAAGAGTAGGAGAACATATAAGCCCAAGATCCACCACTTGGTGGTAAGAAATATGCATTTATGAGTCCTCTGATATATATTAACCGCCACATTATACTAGCGTATATAGATTCACACCCAGGGTTCATAAATACTATATGAGAATGCAGGTTTCCTTGTCCCCAGTAATGTTCTTTCCCACAGCATACTCTACGTATCTCCATAATTATTCACATAGAGTCAATGAAGAGTTGACAGTCATTTAATAACCTTAAAACAAAAACAAAGTTGATGAATAGATAATGCATCACAGAAGATCTGGGGCATCTTCCCGAGCATCTAATGTTAGAAAGTGCCCATTTTGCAATAGTTTTTAAGCGATCTTTGATGATGAGGCTTATTATTATTTTTTTCCCTCCCCGCCACTGGCATGGGCCTTCCTTTCTTTCTTGAGATGTGCTCCTTCTCCGTTTTTTTAGTCCTATCAATCCTTCAGGATTAACACTTGCCTTTCTGACCATTCTAGGATTCTGGATGCTCTCACAGTCTGACAAAGGTCATGTTTTTGCCATTAAATTTACCGTGTAGTATTATAATTAACCTTGTATTGAATTTATCTACCAAATTGGCCATGTACTTTTTAAGGGAAATTACCACATCTTAGATATTTGTGGAATTCCTTTGAATCACATAGCGGTTCAGTAGAAGATCAAAGAATGTGTGAATGAATTTATAGTTATTCAAAAATCTAAACCTGTTACCTGTACCAATTCCATTTGCTTACTCTATTTCTCAGAGCAAGCATAAATGATGAGGAGTTGTTTTAAATTTAGATTTATTTCATGGATTCTATTCTATAATGTTGGCAACAATGGATGCCAGAACATTCAAGAAAATAATTTTTGGGGGCACCTGGGTGGCTTAGTCATTAAGTGTCTGCCTTCGGCTTGGGTCATGGTCCCAGGGTCCTGGGATCGAGCCCCACATCGGGCTCCCTGCTCCGCAGGAAGCCTGCTCCTCCCTCTCCCACTCCCCCTGCTTGTGTTCCCTCTCTCCCTGTCTCTCTCTGTCAAATAAAATTTTTTAAAAAAATAATTTTTTGCCCATTCTGATGCCCATTAAACCTCCAATTAATGATTTTAATAAAATTGAAATAAGCAACTGGTAAATAATTAATTGATTGAGAGATTCCTAACTTCACATTTTTTGATAATTTAAATTATTGATCTTATTTGCTATGGTGCTGGCATTTGACCAAGTATCCTGCCAAGTTAGTAATTAAAATACAAATTGGTTTTATGAATCAGAGTGCTTCCTTTCTAGATAAATAAATCCTCTGAGACACTGGCAATTGATATCATACACACTTGTAATGTCAAACAAGGAAAGGTTAGTTGCAATTGTAGACAGAAAACAATTAGTGGGGTTCTGGTTTGTATTGACAGAATCACTCTAAACAGAGATTTCCCAGTCTAAACAGTATCATCCATTGTAATAAAATTTGCCAGCAAATCTGCTCTATGAAGCATTTAGTTGATAATAATCCCCTTTAAAATGCAGATACCCAGTCTCATAGGTGTCTGTGTTTATTTGTGAATCTGTAATTTCAAACTCAGGAAAATAAACATCTCCCATGATGATTATTATCCCTTTCTATCCTTGACAGCCTTATTTCAAGCATAGACCATTCCTGGGGAATGAATTACATTATAAGCATTCAAAGTCCTGAGCATCACGTTTAGGGTGATATGGCCTCAAAAGTTTAACTTCACAAACTCCGTACACATGTTCCACTTAGAATTGGAGGTTTTCTTCCTCCCCGCCCCCCCCCCCCCAACCTGTTAGTGGGAAGAGGCATGAGTGCCTTAGAGCGAGAAACCAGGTCCTAGATGGGGGAGTACTAGGGAATTACACTTTTCAAAGGGGCTTGGAGTAGGTATTCTTAGTGAGAGTCTGGGAATGTGAGGAAAAGGAACAAGCTGTAAACATAAGAACTGATGTGGCACACCACCTTATGGGTGTTATTGTTTTCTTTATTTCCCCTTAAATTTCTCTTCATCCTAACTGAGAACAGAATGAGAAGAAGGGGATGTAACAGTAGTAGAGGGGGGCTTTCCCTCATTTTCAAGCATATCCTTACTGAGGTTGATTTGATTCTGAGTCTTGTGAGATTCGCTCTACTTCTTGTGGTCTAGATATTTTCCCTCGACATATCATTTAGATCTTCCTTTTTCCCTCTGGGTCTTCTGAAAACCAAAGAAACATTCTAGCTACCTTTCTATTTAAATAATAAGAGATTCAGACCCTTCTTCTAGCCATATTCTCCTCTGTATTCCAGCATAAAAAGGAAGTGAGGAAGCCGGAGCTCTAAGTGCGAGACGGTGTGCAGAGCTGGGGTTCCCCAGCCAGTGGTTCTCCATTTCTCTCCTGTTATTTAATCCTTTATCATGTAGGTGGGACTAGGGGGCTCTAATAAAAGGAACCACTGCACACAGTTGATTTAGTTCATGCACATTTTAAAAATACTTCTAAAATTGTTCAATATAAGAGAAAGTGATGGGGTTCAATATTCAGCTGACTTCAGAAAACAAGAAAGGGGGATCTTGGGTGGGCTATCATCATGGCCCCATTACTTAGCATCCCAAGTGTACATAGGTGGTAAGACATCAAGAGTAAAGTATTAATCCAAGAACGTTTATTAAAATAACCCATTTCTGTTAGGTATCGTATGTTCGTACCTTGGTCCAAGATCCCTTTGGATGGAAAATCACCCACCTTTTCCCAGGTTAAACAAATTAAAGCACTAGGATAAAAAGCTCTGTGGCTAAGCCACTCCAAGCATTTCAAATGGCATATACCATTGTTCGCATGTAGGGGTGTGTGTGTGCACAGGCACATGCACACGTGCACAAATAATATTTTAAGTAGGTTTTGTGCTATGAAAGGAAGAGAGAGAAAAAAAAGAGGGGGAAAGAAGGCAATGAGGGGAAACAAGGAGCAGCAGAGCACATTACAAGGTGATCACAGCAGGGTGCTGAAGGAATCCAAATAGGACCAGGAGGGAGACAGATGCTTGCAGGATGAGCACTATCTGAATCAGAAAGAGTTTTCAACAGGGCAAAACAATCTTATTTTTTCTAATTTTATAAGCTGTATTTGCCATTGAAATTCTTTTTTTTATAGTAACAAAAATGTATGGTCCTCAGGAATCCTGTCAAAGGCATGATTATATTTTCTCAAAAGAAATTTTTGTTTTTTCAACTCACATCAGGTCATATTGAAACCACCAGGGTCTCAAGCCAATAGAACCATCACATGTGAGGAAGGGGCAAACTTCAGTGGTTCTTCCAGAAAGGAGGTTTGGGAGGAGAGAGGGACGTAGCAGGTGGAAGGGTCAAAATTCTTGCCCAGTATGTGATGATGACATCCTCACCTCTTTCAAAACTTTAGTAAAATTTATATTCACAAAATGTTATAGGCAAGTCATTTTGTTGTGGGGAGAAGGATATGAAAGAGTTGGTCTTCATGCAGGAGACACCGTGTCAGCAAATCTGGAACAGGGATCCGCAGAAAAAACAAACAGAGAAGAAATCGTATAGAATTTGAAAAATTCCAGCAGCTATGTGGAGGGGGTAATCTGGACTAGTACATGATGTGACGTTGGGAGTTAAATGCCAAATTTAATCGATCTGCAGGGGGCTTTTAGCTAACAGGTAATTTATAGAACATTTGGAGTCACTTTTTTTTGAGGGGGGGTCCAAATAATATGTGTGTATAGATATAGAGTTATATGCAGTTGAGATCTTACTATATATAGATGTCTTTTCATTTTCTGAGGCTATAATTTGTTCTAAAAAAACTAAAATGTGTAAGTAAACATAATTTTTATGGTATTTCATAAAAGGATTTCCACATTTTATTTTAAATTTTCCTGTTTAGATTTTTTTTTTCAACTTACTTTGGAATTACATTTAACACTATAATAAACAACTACATACTTAAATAGTTTTAAATGCAATTGTCTCCTTTGGAGAAATTCCTGAAAGTTTTACGATATATGGCACTTTTAAAGCTGTTGATATTTACTGACAAATTGCTTTCCAGAAACTTACCACTTTCTACTCTCCCCAGAAATTAGAAAATCTCCTTTTTATCAGCTTTCATTGGAATGGCACACTATCAAATTATGATAGTTGCCAATTTGAAAGCTGAAAGGGTTCTATTTTTATTTTATTTTTTTTTTTAAGATTGTATTTATTTGAGAGAGAGGGTGAGAGAGGGGTGAGGGACAGGCTCCCGCTGAGCAGGGAGCCTGATGGGGGGCTTGATTCCAGGACTCCGGGATCATGACCTGAACCAAAGGCAGACGCTTAAAAGGTTCTATTTTTAAATTTAAATCTGAGTACTAATAAACTAACAGTATGAGTTTGTTAATTTTTTTGGAGGGTCTTGGTTTTCTAACACAGTTGTTCTTATCTTTGTATAAGAATATGAATGACTATTAAAGGTTTCAGACATATTACCTGGAGATATGTTAATATAGGAATTTTTGAAAAGGTTTCTTTAAGATCTGAATGAATTAACTTTACACCCCTTGGAAGAGTTCCTTGGGTTTAGAAAGTGCTGCATATATTAGCTTTTTACTATTATTAGTACTTCTCTTGCAAACTCATCAATTATAAAAGATCATTTATAAATTCTTACAGGTGACAATATCTTAGCAACTATAGAGAAAAATAGACATTTTTACTATTGGATAACTTACTCTAATTATAAAACATGTTTTAAAGAAGTATACTTACACAAGTATAACCACTGGCTCAAGTGGGTGGGGGGCGTGAAGTGCCACCAACTCAGCTGTTCCTTTCCAGAGTGCTCCATCTTCAAGACGCCTCTTAAGAACTTCCAATGTCACTGAACATCAAATATTGTTTCATCAAATCCCTTATTTAAAAATAAGATTCAATCATCCCTGAGAAACAAATTAACAGTCCTTGATCATACAAGTTAAAAGAGGCACATCTCTTATATTTTTTC
Source organism: Zalophus californianus (assembly GCF_009762305.2). Classification (NCBI taxonomy): domain Eukaryota; kingdom Metazoa; phylum Chordata; class Mammalia; order Carnivora; family Otariidae; genus Zalophus; species Zalophus californianus. The sequence goes on from NC_045597.1 coordinate 19,216,184, forward strand.
TTTGCAGTTGATACAGAATAAAAGAAAAATCAATCTAGTATATTCTCCAAGAGTATGAAGTAAAAAAGCCCTGATTTCAAAACGTTTTGAAAAACAGGAAATCAGAATTATTTGCCTGGTTATTGTTTTGTGATACCAGTGGTGACACATTATGTCAACTTTCTAGAAACAGCTATATTTCAGCCATTCGAAAATTTTGACTAGAATCACACATGTAATTCTAATTGCATAAATATAAGTAAAATACTAACGCAGCAGTGATTCATGTTTGAAACACAAATTTTTCACAGAAGCATAAATTATACGAACTTACACGGCATGCATACAAAAAAAGACATTTAAATATCAGAAGAAATCTCAAAGACATATCAATGAGACTATTTTCCTTTTCCTAAGGGACTAATGAACAAGTATGTTATACTTTATTATTTTTTTGCCTAACTTCATTATTTTCATTACCTACTTAGTTGAGAAGAGTTAGTTGAGAAATTATAGTACTTTTACTTATTCTTCTCTTACCAAACCCAGTGTGTCAATAACATTTATTTCCTCATTTTCTACTCAAAAAGGATGTTTAGGTGATAAGCATTTGTTTTATGGTTGCATGCAATATACAAGAAACTAAATGCTGATGCTCACAAGTTTAATATGCTTTCTTTTTGCTTCTCTTCAGGTTGCTTTGTGAGATTATTATATAGGTTATACTTTTTGAGCTTTTGGAAACCCAAGAAGGACTTTATTCTTTCCTTTGGATTTGGGAGTTTACTACATGCACGTAACAAAGTGCAGTCCATCGTTATCCAAACAGCTTAAAAGGCATTGTGCCTGAAGGGCTGTTTTATGGCATTATTTGGTTTTACATCTTTGCAATCAACACCATACAGCTAAGAGGGCCATGTAAATTCATGAGAGATTTTTCTACTGAAGCCCAAACAAGGTCACCTGCTTTTGAAGATCAGAGTGAGATAAAAGTGACGCCGTTCTGTAACAGTACTAAAACAAAGTGTACAGACTCTTTTTTAAAAACTATTGATTCCATCTTTGAAAGTATATCTGATTTTTCCCCCCAAATCTGGATTTCTAATGCTAATTCTAATGGAGTAATTTTGGACAAACTCTGGTACCAGCTATTCGTGTTTATTTCCTTTTATAGAATGCTCTCTAAAACATTAAAAAAAATGTTTCAGAACTTGTTTTGCTTTCCAAGGCTATAGTGAGCTTTTTCAGGGATGTTTATGCATTTAGGTAAATGGGCATTTTATATGTTCTTATGTGTCCTTAAGATGCATTCTACAATATATACTAGAGAATAGGCGGTACTATTTTAAAATATCAACTGGAAAATATATTTAATGAGATTCCTTTTTTTGAGGAGGGAGTGTGACTGCCTTTAACACCTTTTACCCTTTTTTTAAAAAAGATTTTATTTATTTATTTATTTATTTGAGAGGGAGAGAATGAGAGATAGAGAGCATGAGAAGGAAGAGGGTCAAAGGGAGAAGCAGATTCCCCGCTGAGCAGGGAGCCTGATGCGGGACTTGATCCCGGGACTCCAGGATCATGACCTGAGCCGAAGGCAGTCGCTTAACCAACTGAGCCACCCAGGTGCCCACAACTTTTACCCTTTATACATAGTTTCATTTTTATTAAAAATAAAAGTATTCAAAATGAAGTTCACAGTCACTCAAACAAGTTTTTTTTCTTTTTGTTTTGCAGTAAAGTGTGTTTGTGCTAAAGTGTGTCTTGTTAAATCCTCTTTTTAAAAAATAGCATAGAGCTTATTTATATTTTTAATGAGAAAGGGAAAAAAATATGATCTTGATACCTAGGCTATATAAACGAGACAAAACCAAAACCAGGTCCCTGGCCATACAGTTCATGGTTTAAGAAAACCCAAACCAAAGTTTCCAACACAACTTTCCTTGAATAACCTACAAAATGGAGAACCAAGGTCATTATTTTTACATGTCCTGAAATACAGACTCATAACTTTCATTAAATATTTGTCACACTGTCCACACATCTTCTATAATTTTATCTACTCCTAAGAACAAAATGTTAATTCAAATGGCATTTTTTTAGTACAGTCCGCACACAATGTTACATTAATTTTAGGTGTACAACTTACTGATTTGACAAGTTTATACATTATGCTATTTTCACTACAAGTGTAGCTACCATCTCTCGGGTTACATAGCTATTACAATATCATTGACTGTTACTTTTTATACCAAAATTTGTATAAAACCACAGAATACTCTGACTAGCCAAAGCAATCCTGAGAAAGAAGAACAAAGCTGGAGGTATCATAAGACTAGATTTCAAGATATACTACAAAGCTGCAGTCATCAAAACAGTATGGCACTGGCACAAAAACAGACACATAGATCAATGGACCAGAATAGAAACTTCAGAAATAAATCCACAATTATATAGTCAATTAGTCTATGACAAAAGAAGCAAGAATTTACAATGAGGAAAAGATGGTCTTTTCACTAAGCAGTGCTGGGAAAACTAGACAGCTACACGCAAAAGAATGAAACAGGACTACTTTCTAACACCATATACAGAAACTCAAAATGGATTAAACAAGGGGAAAAAAAGCAAAAATAAACTATTGGGTCTATATCAACATAAAGAAACTTTTGCACAGTCAAGGAAGCCATCAGCAAAATAAAAAGACAACCCACTGAATGGGAGCAGATATTTGCAAATGCTATATCAAATAAGGAGTAATATTCAAAATATATAAAGAACTTCTAGAACTCAACACCAGAGAAACAATCTGATTTAAAAATGGGCAGAGATCTGAATAAAAATTTTTCTAAAAAGGACATACAGACAGTGAACAGACCCATGAAAAGATGTTCAACATCACTCATCAGCAGGGAAATATAAATCAAAACTAGAATGAGGTATCACCTTACACCCATCAGAATGGCTAAAATCAAAAACACAAGAAAAAATAAATATGGGTGAGGATGTGGAGAAAAAGGAACCCCTGTGCCCTGTTGGTGGGAATGCAAACTGGTGTAGCCACTGTGTAAAATACTAAGGATGTTCCTCAAAAAATTAAAAATAGAAACACCATCTAATCTGATAATTCTGCTATTGGGTATTTACCCAGAGAAAACAAAAACACTAATTTGCATCCTTATGCTTGCTGCAGCATTATTTACAATACCCAAGACATGAAATCAACCTAAGTTGAATAGATGAATAGATAAGGAAAATGTGGTGTATACACACACACACGGATATGTATGGAATATGGAATATTACACAGCTATAAAAAGGAATAAGATTGTGCTATTTGAGACAACATGGATGGACTTAGAGGGCATTCTAGTAAGTGAGGTAAGCCAGACTGAGAGAGACAAATGGTACCGTATGATTCCACTCATGAATGGAATCCAAAAAAGTAAATAAACAAAAAGCAGAACCTGACCTATAAATACAGAGGAGTGATGGTTGCCAGAGGGGTCACGAGTGGGGTTTGGGCAAAACACGTGAAGCGGAGAGGGAGACACAGACCTCCAGTTACGGAGTAAGTCACAGGAATGAAGGCTCCAACCTCTTTTTGAAAGAGATTCCCTGTGTGGATAGCTATTTAACAGAGAACATGAACTTACTCAAGAGATTAATCCCAAGATTTCCTCCTTACCAACCTGGACTTTTTACACACTGGAGTTCTTTTCTATTACCCCACTTTGTAATACTTCTAATAGGATCTATTCTTAGCATTTTATGGATTATTCAGTTTACTCTTAAACTACCTTATGCCTTAGTACTAGGATTTCCCCCATGTTACTGATGGAAACTGAAGCAGAAAGCAGGTAAGTTTATAGTTGCCAAAGCCCACAAAGCTAGAACATGGCAGAGCTGAAATTCAAAGCCAGGCAGGAGTTTCATCTACTGCATCATCTGCTGGCACCTAAATTTGAGAGCACCGGTCCCTCAGGTTTCTTAACAAAACAAAATATGGAGCAGGGAGAATAGATGAGGCACACTGAAATTTCTTAGTGGTTTTTTTTTTTTTTTTTTTGCCAGTTGTGGATAAGTTCAGAAATTCTTGTAACGCTGACAGAGGCACTGTGGGAGAACTAGAGAGGCGCCGGCATGAGTCTCTGAAATGCTGGGATGGAATCTCTGCTTTACCTCTTAATAATTGTGAGAAAAAACTGGGGTGTGGCACTTCATGTCTGAGCCTCGGTGGATGGAATGAGGATAAAGACACCCACTTTAACCCAACTACATCACAGGGATGTTATAAGGCAATAAATACATGGATGGAGGGCACGGTATTCAAATAAGGGATTACAGATGAAAAAATTTCTCTTAAAATTTTTTTGAAGTTTAAACAATTATAGAAATGTACAGAGATTGAAAGACACGTGCACTTGTTGCCAATAATTAAATATGTTTATATTTTGTCATTTCTAGAAAAGTGGAAAACCAAAAGAGTAGGGATCCCCCACCTCTGCTTTTTTTTTTTTTTTTCCTGTCTCCAAGTTCATTTCCTACCTTCCCTCTCAGAGGCACAACCACCATGATAAATTTGGTGTGTTTTCCATCAGACCATGTTTGCAGACCCTAACTGAAAATTTGTGTACCCTTCTTTCATTGCTTTATGTTTTCACAAGTTTACATAAATGCTGCCAGTTTATATGAAACAATTTTTACACTACGATATTTTCGAACTCTTCCCTGTACATTTCTATATCTGATGCAAGTGTATGAACATATCACAAATATTTATCCATTCTCCTACTGGTGGATACTTTGTACTCAAATTTGGCTATGCTGTAATAAGCAGCCTTGCCCACATCTCCTATTATGCCCATGAAAAAATTTCTCTCTACATATATCCTAGATCAGAGGCATGTCAAGATTTAAGGCACAGTGCCCTAATGTGATAAGTACACCTCATTTTTAAAAGTGTCTCATGTTTACTCTCTTGTTTCCTGCACTGAATCATTTGCAAGCATCATGACTCTAAAGTGCACAATGAAACAAGTGTTTTGGATTATAGTTCCTTGGTTGAATGCTGTCTTGAAACATCTTCTCTAGATATTAAAAAAGAAAGTATTTAAAAACTTCTGTCATCTGGCCACTGGAATTAATTTTCAAAACTGCAAGTGTGACCATCAAATGCTTTAGTTTAATGCTTCTCAATTCAATTGATAACAAATGACTACCAAATGCAAACAGAATTCTTACCAAGCTCTAAAGGACCCTCAATGATCTCATACCTAATTTCCCCCTTTAATTTCTTGATTTGCGCCCTTGACCTAGCTTTGTCTATACCGAATCTCTTACAGTTCCCCATCTGCACCTTCTAGTTTAATACCTTCACCCTTTGCTAATGTTGCTTCCCCTGTCATCCCCAAGAAGGCAATCCTTTCACACTTGACGACATATGGTCAATACTTGTTTGCTGAAACTCCTTGTGACTACTTGCTCTTTTACTGTGCATTCTATCTCATCCCTAATTTAATACCATTTGGTTTCACGATCAGAACAGAAAAAAAAAAAAAGATCAAAAAAGCTTACTATGTTCCCATCAGTGATTTGCCTTATATGTGAAGGACTCAAAGCAGGCGTTATAAGCACACACAGACAGAGAGCCGTTGCATGAGAAAGTCTTGCACTATTTCTCCCAGCTCGTAGGCCACTCCATGCATGGGCCATGCTCGTCGCAAAAGACAAAGACGAAGTGGGAAGGGACTGCAAGGGAGCTATGCCTCCTTGTCTTAACCACCACATGCATTACACTTGCCAGGAAGCCTCACCAGGTCGTTGTGCCAAGCCACATTCCTCCTGGGGCAGATGCAACTTCGGGGGTTCGCAATAAATAATCCTACGAAAAAGGCACTATGAATTTAGTGTATCATAATTCACTATGTTTCAGAGAGCAGTGTTGCAAGAAGATAAAACCAGTGTTTTAATCCCCAGTTGAGAGAAATGTTTGGGTTGAATTGGGTCTTCCCCAAACTCCTATACGGTAGCCCTAACACATAGCACCTCAGAATATGGCTGTATTTGGAAATAAGACCCTTAAAGAGGTGACTGAGTTAAAATGAGGCCATTAGGGTGGGGTCCAATGCAATTTGATTGATATCCTTATAAGAGGAAATTGGATCCACAAGAGACGTACTACATACCAGGCTGTAGGAGCACAAAGAGGAGATCATGTGAGGACACAGGGTGAAGGTGGCCGCCTGCACGCTGCAGAGAGAGGCCTCAGAGGACCCCGAGCCTGCACATAGAAAATGCATTTCTGTTGGTGAAGTGGCCCAGTTATGGTATTTGGTTATGGCCGCCCTAGCAAACTAACCCAAGTGAGTTGGAATGTCATCCTGCAACTCGGACAATGTAGTGCACATTAGGAAGTCTGTTTTCATCAATGGTGAACCTCAGTGATGCATTGATCGGTCAATATAAAGTTTACCCCAGTGTTTCCTGTCACTTACCACCCTTTTGCAATCTAAGTTTTTCATGTATTTGTTCATTATCTGGGACCCCGACTAACCCCCACTTTCCCCACATACAATCACTTCCCTAGAATATAAGCCACCAGAGGGCAGAAAAATGTTTCTGTTTTACACACAAATGATCAGTATCTAGAATAGTGCCTGGCCTAGAGTGTCTGTTAAAGAACTCTTTGTTGTCTGAGAGAAAGACCCATTTTAAGATTAGGTCACATTCATATTTCTCTAGAGAGAAAAAGCAAAGTGGGACATAAATACATACTTGGTAGACAGTTTTTATTGAGTGAATGCAAGATTTCACAGGTCTTCTCCACAAAGCCTAGTCACTGCAGAATTTCCATTCTTTTCAAATTCAGTGTTTCCTTTTTGTTAAAATGTAATTTTGTGTTTTCTTTTAAATGTAACAAACCATTGTGCAATGCTCTAGGCATGGTTCTCAAAGTTTTATAAATACTGAGACATTTAGCTCTCATAAGAATCCTTTGTGGATTTTTTTTTTTTTAAGATTTTATGTATTTGTCAGAGAAAGATAGCTTGAGAGAGAGAGCACAAGCAGGGGAAACAGTAGGCAGAGGGAGAAGCAGCCTCCTTGCAGAGCAAGGAGCCCGATGCGGGACTCATTCCCAGGACCCTGTGATCATGACCTGAGCCAAAGGTGGATGCTTAACCGACTGAGCCACCCAGGTATCCCATGAATCCTTTGTGGATTTTTAAAAGCAAATTGTAATGTCCTAAAACGTGGGAGAAGGTGGGAGAGAGGGGCTTGCTTTAAGCTTCAGCCTGCTCAGCAAAAATTCCAGCACGGATTTGGAAATCAATAGAGCCATTAAAACGCAGATTAGCAGCAAACTACAGAAGAGGTAGGAGCCATCATTGCTGACCTGAGACCTGATTTAGTACCTGGGAAATGTATAACCCAGACATAGTATATATATTTTTAAAAATCATTCCGTCAGTGACATCTTTAATGGTAATTTCCACTGGGTTCAATAATATCATCACTTTATTTCTATTTTGTATTTATTTTTATTTATCATTTTTTGGGGTCATTTTTTAAAACACATTGGCTTATGGTATCATTGTGTCAAAAACTGTGAAGGGTCTGAACATTTACCCAGCTTATAAGCTAACAAATTAGTCTGTACCATTTTACATATGCTGGCAGAAGAAAGGAGAATCCTATGTCAGAGAAAACAGACTTTATTACTCATGGCCCTGCAAGAAGCATGGGCATCATGTTTGCATCCATTCCCTTTCCCCAACAAGTCCATGGGGGCAATGAAGGAACCCAGGCAGATGCTGCACACACATATGGGTTTGTGCCACAGCTGAGGAACTCTGAGGTTACCCAATCCCTGGTCTCTGAGAAGGAGACTCTAGCAAACCTGTCCAGCTTTTGGTTTGGAGGGAGACATCTTTATTATCTTGGACAGCAAACAAATCTGCCTTTTGTCCTAAAAGAATATATTTCCTCTATCTTCCAAGGGTGTTCTTATATATACTTGAAAAGATAGTCCAGAAAGAAAAGCTGCCATGAGAAGTGCAGAAATATATACAACCCGTAAAGCATTGTCTCCTAACTTCTTGATGTTTTTCATTATTCTCTTTATACATTCATGAGACACTGAGAGGCTGCTGTCCTGCACCTGGAATCCTCATTCCCCTTTTTAAAAAATGTTCTCTGTGCTTTTTTAAAAAATCATTTTATTTGTACAGTTTCTCCTGAACCTCCCTGTGAATTCCAGTTTGATTTGCTACGCTACATGATTCATTCAACAAATATTTACCGAGCACTTTCTCTGTGCCAGGCACACTGTACTAGCAACTAGAGATGCAACAGTGAATAAGACAGACAAAATGCCTCCTCTCCTGAAAGTTCAAATAATTAAATAGAGATTGTTAAATACTATTAAGAAATACAGAGAGCTATGCGATAGCTAATGATTTGGTAATTGGTGACATCAGATGAGAGGTATTGGCAAAATGCCCCCTGAGGAGGTGATTTGGAAGCAGACACATGACAGATGAAAAGAGGCTGGCAGGGCGCCTGGGTGGCTCAGCTGGTTAAGCGACTGCCTTCGGCTCAGGTCATGATCCTGGAGTCCCTGGATGGTGTCCCGCATCGGGCTCCCTGCTCAGCGGGGAGTCTGCTTCTCCCTCTGACACTCCCCCACCTCATGTGCTCTTTCTCTCAAATAAATAAATAAAATCTTAAAAAAAAAAAAAGAAAAGAGGCTGGCAGAGATTAGGGATGAAGAACGTTCCAAGAAGAGAGAAGCGCTAGTACAAAGAACTTGGAATGGAAGAGGTGGGCTGCTTAGTGAACAGAAAGAAGGCATTTATGGAAATATTGTAGGGAAGGTAAAAGTGATAGGAAATGAGATCAGAGGTAGACAGAGCCCCAGACACGTAGGATTTCCTTGTAAGTCATAGTGAATATTTTGGTTTTTACTCTAAGTGTCATGGGTACAATTTGTCTAAGTAAAATCTAAAGGTGTCAAGGTGGGCTGGTTTGGTCTAGGGTGGTAGCTGTGAAAATGGAGAAAAGTAGGTTACCTTCGAAGTTTCAAAACTAGAGCCAGTGAAATGATTTTATGTATCTGCTGGTTTAGATGCTCAGGTTTAATTTTTTATTCAAGATTATTCTACATTAAATTTTAACTCTGATGCCTGTTAATGCCAAAATCTCTACAAACATAAATCAGATTTTTAGTTATTTTATGCAATGCAATTGGTTATAGCATCTCAAACACATCAGGAAATAAATCAGGGGTATTGGAAGAGTCTTGCTAGGAAAAGAATATTGTTTGACAGAATAAAATAATTATCAAATAGTAAACAGCCTAACATTAGTAATAGGATTGACCACAACTTAGCATTGCTTCTTAGTAGCACTTTTTTGGTTTCGCAACAAAATGGCTACTATATACATTTATGACAGAGCCAAAAGTCTTATTTAGGCCACCAAAGCCATTAAATTTTAAATATTTCTTAAATCTTCCTGGACAGTCAGGCTCTCAACCAAGGAAACAAATTTTGTTTTGTAAAATTGCTGTGATATGCCCAGGCTAAAATGTGAGAAAAAGATTAACAAATGAGGAAACAAAGAAACTATATAAAAATATACTCATCCCAAACATGGAACTGACAAGGAAACCTTGGATTCTTACTAAATATGACCTTAAAGTATTTAATTTAGTCTCTAACAATTTGCTATATTTTCCCTCATCTTGAATTAAAAACACAGACATATGGTTCAGGGAAAACAAAAGCTAAAACACTTGAACTGAAAACATTTTGTTTCATTATCTAATTTGGTTCAGTCTCTAAAAGTGTGACTTTTACCCGAAGAAAGGTGACTGCATGAACTTTAAGGACTAATCATTCTAATGAATCAATATGGTCCTAAGTGGCCGAAACTTGCAAGAGAAGGTTTTGAAGTCATCATTTGATATGCCATCCAACAGACTTTATCTTGACACTTATAAATTGTTTAAGATTTAATTATAATTTAAAAAATGTAGTCATAATTTAGACTTATACTTTCCCAATTTTTTAAATTTAGTATATTCTTCTAATATGTAGTATGTGGGTCTAGTTGTAGAATAAGCAGACATTTATAAATGCTGATTTTGAAAAGCTTTCAGTTGCTTAATAGAGATACTTAGAAAGGCAAGAGTTGATTTGGTCAATTGAGGCCACCAGCTACTGTCAAAGAAAAATATACTGTTAATGTTTAAAAAAAGAAGAAAGCTTTTCATCGGTAGCTTGGGAGTTTCCTGAGCAGAACAGAGGATAAAATGGTGGTAAAATTTATTAAGAAGTATTTCAATTGTGTCTAATATAATTATCCATATAAACTCATAAAAGAAATCTATTTCTACACTTCACACTTTACTGATATTGCAGGGTTAAACAAGATCTTGTACTCTTGGAGCATTAGAGAAAAGATGCTATGTGCATTTTGGTTTGCTTTGCTAGTTTAAGAAAGTAAATCTTTCATGGTAAGAACTTCTCAATCTAAATATAATTTACTAATTGATTGCAAAGAGAGGTACAGTGGTGCCATTTTTAAATATGTTAAAGTGGCTGGGAAACCTGATAAACCAACTGTCCATGCCACACTGTAGAGGTGCAATTCTTTTATTCTTGATGCATGGGGTTACTTTCCATTTGGTTCGTTGTCTTAGGGCTTTTGCTTAACAGTATCTTCTGTACCACTTGTGTGTTTGTTGGGTAGCTATTCTGTCTCTCAAGGCTTTTCTCTTTTATATTATTTTAAGGTGTTTGTTATATCTTCAAGGTTTTCTTTAGCCTTCACCTTGCAGAACATTCATTATCCAAAGTGGTGTATGACATACAACTACTGTTAGTCTCCATGTAAGCTTTGTCCCACAGAGTCACATTGGATTAATCATCATATTTTGCTTGCAAATGGCAGATTTTAGTAGCTTGTTTTCTATTGTTCTGTCTCCCTACTTAGCATTAAGTATGACTCATGAGTGACATTACTGAACCTGCTTATAAAGACTTTATTACAATGTGTTCTGAGGAACACACTATGAATACTACAGAAACTGCCCTGTTTCTATCTTTAACCTTGTCCTTTTTATTGCCCTTCCTTCCCTGTTCTATTTTGTATCATAACCTTTCACCACCTACATGGCTTTTCTTGCCAAAGACCACTTCTCTCACATTTTTCCACCACTGAACCATTGTTGTTTGTTTTGACATCCAATGGCTTCTAACAAATTCCATCCTATCCCTTCTTTTATCTAAAATGAACCTTATTTTGCATTTTCTTGGCTTAGTCTATAGAATTCCAACTGGCTAATTGTCTTATATATCTTTCTAAAAAACAATTTTGGGGAACAGGTGGCTACAACTGCCCAGGATCTGCAGCCAAAACCACTAGTCAACTACCAAAAATCTTTGGCACCTACAGTAATTTCTTGTTATTAGATCCCTGGGAAGAGGTTGATAGAGTCAAGATTCCTCTCTTTTGGTCTTGACTGTGTTTTCTAAAATAAAACATAGCCACACTGTCCATAGTAACGGTTACAATTTTAATGCCATTATGACCATTTCCACTGGGAGAGCTGTCAACATGAATCTTTGATAAGAACATGGAGATTTTTACCATTATTTTCCTAATCATAGATAATTACTGTAGCAAATAACTGTTCACGGGGAATGTAACCTAGGTTACATCAGACTTTCTTTGGTTTCCTGTGATATGCCTCCAGCAGAATAAATTCTTTTCCACAGTAGTTGTGATGTACAAAATCTCTACCGATGTACCCCCTTTCTATTACTGTTATCAGATTCTATTTTTCAATTGCTCTGTCTATACTGAGAGACAAAAGAAATAAATTCCTCTTATTAACAAACATTTACTGAGTGCCTGTCTTAAGAAATGTAATGGCACGGGCACCTGGGTGGCTCATTCGTTGGGCGTCTGCCTTCGGCTCAGGTCATGATCCCAGGGTGCTGGGATCGAGCCCCGTGTCAGGCTCCCTGCTGGGCGGGAAGCCTGCTTCTCCCTCTCCCACTCCCCCTGCTTGTGTTCCCTCTCTCTCTGTCTCTCTCTCCTGTCAGATAAATAAATAAAATCTTAAAAATAAATGTAGTGGCACATTATCTACTATCATTAAAAAATAAAATTGTCCACTGTTCTGCTAAAACATTTCTTTGAGGATTAATTTCTTTATACTGCTGCAAAATCTGTTATCTTGCATCCTTCTTCATGTGGTATATTTAAACCCTAGCTGGGATATTTTTGAGATTCACTGTTTTTCAGTTTGGGACATATTATCCATGTGGATTTTCTTCTAGAGTGAAAATGTGATTGTGAGAAAATTTACCAGATACATTCAAACAATGTGGAGCTGCACATTTTTTTGAGAGAGAGAGAGAGAGAGAGAGCGAGCGAGAGCATGTGCATGAGTTAGATGGGAGGGGCAGAAGGGAAAGGAAGGGAGAGAATGTTAAGTAGACTCCATGCCCAGTGTGGAGCCTGAGGTGGGGCTTATTTCTCATGCCCCTGAGATCATGATCTGAGCCGAAATCAAGAGCTGGACGCTTAACATACTGAGCCACCCAGGCACCCCCATGGAGCAGCATATTTATACTACATCTCACCAGAATGAAGCACACGATTAGCAAGTGATCAAATTCTGAAGTCTCCATGAGTTTTCTTAAGTATTTCATTGCCTTGCCCTAACACCACTAACATTTTAGTTGCTCACTGGCTTCTCCTTGGCATAACCTCCATCACCATATGCTCTCAGAAATTACTATATTTTAATCCTAAATCACTATCTCTTGAGCAATAACCATTTTGGCTCAGCTTGAAGAAATTATGTGCCTTACATGAAGGGTGGTGAGAACAAACAGGTTCTTCCTTCCTTCATCATGAAGTTGGCATTATTCTCTCCATCACAGGTGGTTCTCTGTTCTAGGAAGTAGATGTAAATAGGCTTTTTTTTTTTTTTTTTTTTGCCTAAATAGAATCCCTTTTTGTTAAAACACCCATGCTGCATAGTTCATGGTTCTGGAAGAACTGCAAATAAGAGAACTCAGCACCATGGTCAGATCTGGACAATCAGTTTATCCCATTCTCCAAAAAAGAATGATTAATCCAAGCAGTGTACATGTGAATTCTTCTCTGGTGTTGACATGTGGAAGCTGAGAGGATAAAAACAAATTTTCCACCTTTGGTCACAATAAAGTATGTTTGCCTAAGATATATTCTCTGACATTTGAAGATTTAACCACGATAAAAACAAAGGCAATACATAAAACTGGCTTTGTGAAAAATAAGCATATGAAAGATGATGCATACTGTATCACAGTGGCATTGAACTCAGTAGTAAAGTCAAGGCCCTTTGATCTGTGATCTCCCTATCTTTCCTAGTTTCAGGAATATCCCCCTTTTTAATTTTTCATTAAGTTATTTTGAGTTACTGGTCTATAAAATTGCATACAGAAATTATTAGTATAGTAAATAAAGTGATCCTATTTTAAGGTAAATAATAACAATTATAATAGCTAATATATATTCCAAATTTACTGTATATCTGAGATTCTTTCAAGTGTTTTATACATATTAGCAGCTTTAACTCTCTCAACAACTCTGTAAAATATTTAAGGCACAGAGAAGTTGAATAAATTGCCCAAGGCTTTGAGGGCAGAGTCGCAGTCTATTTCCAAGTGGTCTGACTCCAAAACTGACTTTAAACATGTTTATATACTGAAAAGGAGAGGTGAGATCTGTAGCAGCTCCAAAGGTATCATTTTTGGCATTATAAGACCTACAAGTTGTGTACCTGCTTACTTGCTTACAAGCTGGGATTTTAGTACTTCACCCGCATTGTTGAAGAATGACAAAAAATGTATATATTTAAGATGTGCAACTTTCACCATAACCCTGTGGTGTAGAGATGATTAGCAAATGAGGAAACTAACTCTTGAATATTATGTAACTTATTCAATTCACAACTTGTGAGGAAAGGGGATGGGATCTAAATAACCACCTGAATCTGAGATTTGAGATTTGTGCTCTTTGTTCTGCTTGACTGAACAGAGACATGTGTTAGGACCTGAGATTAACTTTAGGTCAGGGGTCTTTTTCAATAAATAACCCACTTGAGGAGAGAAAAGTAAACTCTCTGTCCAGAATGGTGCTTATAGCAGATCAGATATAACTCTAAATTCCATTTGATCTTACAAGGTAGAAATAAATATAAGCTGCTGGACAAATAAGTAGAGGAAGAAATGTTTGGGATAGGTAATAGAAAAGAGAGGACAACGGATGGGGACACAGGAATCAGGAAGCAGATATTTAGGACAGATTAGAACAGCTTGAGCGAGGCAGAGCAAAAAAGAGCAAGAAAGGGAGTTGCTGATTGTGGATGGAGGGACCTTGAAAACATCTGAAAACTTGCCTGGGGCTAGGCTGTTAGGCGCTGTTGGCTTAGATAAATCAAATGTGGTTGGCAGTGGAGAGTTACATAGGCTTTTGTAGAAAGGTGTGGTTGCTTCATTTTCCAATTTGAACATCCAAAATGTTGTTCAGTGCTTGAGCAAGCACTGTAGGAAACAGTGGAATAAAGGCGTATCCCAATGTAATCATGAAGGTAGACAATAGTCACGCAAACACACTAGACATGGTAAAATGGGTCCTATACAGATGTATAAGAAAAGTTGCAGAGCACTACGCAGAGTGCCCTTGAAAACCCCCAAATACATTCAGATATCAACGTAATTGTGGAGAGGGGCTTCAGATGGATTTTAAAGGAAATAAAAAAGTATGAGAGCAGAAATGCATTAGATATAATCAGCTATAAACTATCTCCTTTTGGCTTTTAACATTCTTTTCATGATTATCTCCACGTTTGAGTATATGTCACTGAATCATCCTAATGAATACCTGCTGACAACTATGTGGAGTGTATAAAGAATAGGTAGAAATTTGGAAGAATCACATATATTACCAGTTATCATTCTGACTTTAAAAAAATGAAATCAAAATAACATTCATTGAGTATTGTCTTGTCCACATGTCTGTATATTTTACTGTCCAATTTTCATTGGAACCATGTAACACACATAATAAGCACATGGTAACTTCTCAATAAATATTTGTGGAGTGAATGGACTTGGTACCTATTTTTTCTCTAAACAGCAATGTGTTTGGAATCCTTAATGCACATGCCAACGTAAATGTTTATTATATTTAAATTTATTTCCCTTTATCTCATGCTGTACCCAGAGTTGATTGTTTTTCAGCTTATAAATGAAAGGTCACCACGTATAAGTAGAGGAAAATGAAATTGGTGACTTATATAAACACATTTATTTAAATGGAATCAGGGAAGCAAAATCTAATTCCATATATAGTATTGTGAATTATTCATGTTTTTCATAGAAGTGGGCCACAAGCATTTGATGACATTTTGTAAATTCTAACATTTTTATTATGCTGAATCCTATTGTGCTGAAGATTTGCATCTTTACAGGTGTCCCAAAAAACAAATACTAAGACATTACCCCCTCAGTACAGATTGTTTTAATTACAATTGTATTTACAAATAGCCTAATTAGTTGATACATCTTTGAATTACTCAGAAAACCAAACAGCTGAATTATTTTTGGTTTTTGGCTTAGTAGGAACAAATAGTGATTGTAAAGACTAAAATGCTAAAAGAAAATGGAGCAGAGCTGACTTGTGATTGCTGATTTATATGCAGACTGAGCCAGAATTGTTAGCGTTACTAAAAAACAGTATCAAGGTTCTATGATCCTCAGAGGTTCTTAATTACATAATTCACCTTTTCCCCTAATATACAGAGGTGCTAATTCCCATATATACCTATTAATTTTAAATGGAAAGCAGAATGTGACCAAAGAAAAACAGAGTCATTGTAACTTAACTATTCAAAGGAAACCTCTGTTTGCCTTGATCTAATTTAAATTTTCATCCCTGTGATTCTGGGGCAATACCTTTTTCCGGCAACCTTTACCTTCCTTCCTCCATTAGTGGTAATACTCGGACAAAGGGAGATATAAGAGTGGAGTGAGATGCTCCCTAAAGGTAAAGGAGAAGTATCTGAACTTAAAATGTGCACACGTCAAAATATCCATGCAACAATAATGACCAAAATATCATATATCAGTTATGTTAGTTTAAAAACTGGAGCAATTTAATTTTAGCTAAGAAACTTGAAATTCAAGTTCTTCTCTTTCAGTAAGGCTTTTGCTATGTGTATAGGTTGAACCAGTGATCAATCAGTATATTTTCTCTTTCCTAATAATGATAACTGCACATAATCATTCAATATGTGAGCATTCTTTTGTTCTTTTGTGTATAAAAATAGAGGCATTTTTATAAGAGTATAGTTTAGAAAAAGAACATGGAACTGGAGATTTTGATTCAATCAAGTCAGGTTTCTCTATCACAGACCTAACTTCTCTCAACCTCAAATTTTTAATCCATAAAAAGAGCATAATTGCCCTACTCACAGGGTGGCTGTGAATTAATAGATGTGAAACCACTTTTAAAAACATTTTTATAAGATATGCAAATCCAAGGTGTTAAGAGATTTTTGTATAAAAATGAAAGATTGGCCTACAATCCACAGAAATGATAAATTTTAATGTGAGCTTTATGTAAATGATCTTTAGATGCTTAGCAAGCAGAGGTATAATCTTTCTGACCCATTAATGCCTTTCTTCATGCCAGCCTAAAATAAATTTAATAAGACATATAATTAAAAAATGTAACCCTGACTTGTGCTACCTTTCTTTCTTGAACTTCAAGGTTATCGTGCTACATGCCTTTATAGGATAGAGCCGACTGCTGTTATTTTGAAATAACCAGGTTATCAGACACATTTTCTAACAAATGGAAGTATTGGCAGCTCTCATTTCAATAGTTTAATCTACTTGTTAAAGGAGAAAATAATAGCCTTATGAGTCTTGGGCTAATAGGAAAGGAAGCTATCCAAATTCACTAGAAATTCACTAGAATTCAGAAAGTCTAGTGAATAAAGCTTTATCTTATTAAAAAAAAACAAAAGGAAGAGAATGAGGATTGACAATAGTATTCATTAAGAATTTTTTAAAATAATTGTAGCGGGGTACCTGGGTGGCTCAGTCATTAAGCGTCTGCCTTCAGCTCAGGTCATGATCCCGGGGTCCTGGGATCAAGTCCCGCATCGGGCTCCCTGCTCCGCGGGAAGCCTGCTTCTCCCTCTCCCACTTCCCCCGGCTTGTGTTCCCACTCTCGCTGTCAAATAAAATAAATAAAATCTTTAAAAAATAATAATAAAATAATTGTGGCTATAAAGAAAAGGAGTATTTTCACAGTATCACAATCTCTTTTTCAATGAATACTCAAACTGGTGAAGTGATCCAAAAGCAATTGAATATGCTCACAGAATTCAAGTTGCTAATGAGTTTTCTTGCAGCTTTAGTTAATCTCAAAATGTCAATATTTAGAAATAAATTTACAAAGGTGTAAAATGTCTCTATGAAGTCCAAATTCTATTGGTGTTTCAAATGGCATTCTAACTAGATGATTTTGTAACAGTTTCTTTTATAGCACTAATCTAAAGAACTCTGAACCCTGGGTCAATTTGCACATGACTTGTCATTTTATGGACACATCAACATGTTCCTTCAAGTAAGTGAATCTCTTACCAAGGATCCCCCCTCAAGGTTTACAGAAAGTTTATGTACTTTTTCAGATCACATGTATGTTGAAAAGTTGGTAAACATTTTAGCCCCACTCCACAATAAACACCCATATGTACATCATTCTGTTTGCCATTTCAGTGTTCACAAACCCATAAAATGACTTTATGGGTGCTTTAAAGATGTGGTGGGCAAATCTTTCTGTAAAAGGCTAGATAATATCCTTGGATTTGTGGGCCATATGGTATTAGCTGCTCTATTCAACTGTTACTATAGCACAAAAGCAGCCATGGACAATAAGCAAACACAGAAGCATGACTCTGTTTCAATAAAACTTTATCTACAAAAGTAGGCAGTGTGCCATATTTGACCACAGGCCATAGTTTCCTAACCCCTGTGGTGGGGAACCACTGACACTAGATGAACAACTCTTAGAATACGACACAGATGTAACAGTTAGGACTTCAACCATCTGGTATTTGGAAGCCAGTGCTTCCAGAATTAGTATAGGTCACTTTTTTCAGCTTCTAACAGTATAGAATGTCCCTCAGTATTTCATTCTCTGTATAATTATTTTTACCTAAAACTGTGGTCATCCAGATCAGGGACTACAATCCTGCTATGGCTGAATGTGTCTCCCGAAATTCATGTTTAAGCTCTAACCCCCAATGTGATGATATTTGGAGATGGGGCTTTTGGAAGGTAATTGGGTTTTGCATCCTATACATCTCCTATCCTTCTAGAATTTACTTCTATATAGTCTACACTTCCTTACAATCAGTACAATTGCAGGTACAGTCTGAGCAAGGGCTGGGAAAGACCGAATAGAATTATCCTGAATACTCACAAGAATCCTCTTTAACTAAAAATCATTAACTTTAAACATGGACTCTTAAAAGCCCATTCCTTATTTATCATGGTGGGTTTATGGAAGAGGTCAGCCTTTGGTTGGTAAGGGGTAGCCAGGAGCCAAAACCCTAAACCACAGCTCAACCTTCCATTGTCATTTCCTAAAAACACACAGACCATCAGATACCAAGAATTCTTACAGGCAATTTCAGGTTTCATTCTTACCATTGTCCCCACTCACTCATATAAATCACATCAATGTGACAAACCCTTAGGAGTATGCCAAATGAGTTAGGGTAGGCTCAAAGTGTTGATGTGGGCTTAGGACGAACATTGGATCCAACTGAGGTTATTTCCCCTTAGTTTTACTACTTAACCAGGAAATAAGAAATAAAATACACACCTGGTCAAGGCAACCCCTCCCTATACTTTTCAGGCTCCTGCCCATGGCGCGCCTCAGGTTCAGAGGTCTCGGTACTCTGAGTAGAGAGTGAGGAGTCACCCTGAGGAAAAAAGCCCAGAGACTTGCACTTGGGTTATTTTTCCCCTAGGGTCCAACTTTAATCCATGGTCCATCGTCTTTCAACAGTAACAATTTCTTTCTATGCTACACACATATACATATTTCATTTCTCCTCCATCAGAAGATACAAGATACTTTGGCAAGTCTGGCCATGGTGTATCTCAGAGATTACATGAAATTACATAAAAAATTATGGGTATATCATTACATCTCTATTTTTCAGAAGAGAAATGCCGTTCCTTTCATCTAAGTGGTCTGTAACCCAAAATTTAAGAAAACAAAACCAGGATGCCTGGGTGGCTCTGTCGGTTGAGTGCTGACTTCAGCTCAGATCTTGATCTCGGAGTTCACACTCAGTGGGGAGTTCACTTGCCCCTCTTCCCCTGTTCCACCCCCCTGCTCAGCCTCTCTCTAACAAAATCTTTAAAAACAACAAAACAGCAACAACAAAAATCCCACTGTTATAGAAGATGCCATTCAAACAAAGGAACAAGTGATCCTGTAACTACAATATAAGACAAAACAAAATACCAAATGGTTTATCTTAGGAAAATATTCTAATATAATTCTAATTTATGAGGATATAGATTCACCCATGTTAGTGAATTTCTAACCAGAAAATTAGATATTAGTTACTTAACTAAGTCAAATTCCAACAAATGTTTCTGAGAAACGTCCTGTTGGACACTAAAATCAGGTGCGAGATGCAAAAAGTGAATCAGGGGCTATTTTTTCCCTCATAAATGATTTTAATTGTACCTATCATAACCCCTGCTATAGTTTTAGAATCATCACTAATTGTGATGAAACTCACAAAATGAGTTTCCAAATTTACTGAACACATAGTAATTATTCATTAAGTATTTATTGAGTATTTACCGAAAGCTAGATATACTTCCCCACCCCGCCAAGGAAATTCAGTGGTAAGCAAGACAAGCCTCTCTTTCTATGGGAGGCAGGTTCTTCTTCTTTTTTTTTTTAAGATTTTATTTATTTATTTGAGAGAGAGAGCATGTGCATGAGCAGGAGGAGGGGCAGAGGGAAAAGCAGACTCCCTACTGAGCACCCCCTCTGAGGCATCCCCTTCCCCCGACTTGGGCCTTGATCCCAGGACCATGGGATCATGACCTGAGCTGAAGGCAGAAGCTTAACCAACTGGGCCACCCAGGTGTACCGGGAGGCAGGCTCTTAAGGTAAAAGATTAGAGACAGAAAATGTTCAAAGATAAACAAATAAATGACGGAGGTTATTTTGGGCTATTAAGAAAGTATAGCAGAGTAATGTGAACTAAAGGAGTAAAATGGGGAAGTTTCTCCTGCTGGTGAGGTAATCAGAAAAAGCCACGCTAGGTCAATATATATATATAAAATAGCTGCTGGCATGGAGTTAAAAAATATTTTCTCTGTCCTCAAGAAACAAACAATATGGAAAAAATACATGAAAATAAAATAGTATAATAAAATTTCATAAATGGCATGATTGGAAATATGGACAAAGAAACAATAAATTCTATCAGTGCAAGAGGCCCAGTTGTCTGTCTGTATTATCTTTTTGAAATGAGTTTTGGAAATAAACAGATAAAATGCGCAATATAATCTTTTAGAATGCTGTTGTAATATAATTAAGCTTATTATTTGTCATTATTTCAACTTGTTTATAATTAATACATCCTACAAGCTGTCTCTTATGAATGTACTTAGCTAAATTTAGTTGCAGATAGATTTATTCATTTCAGAAAGGTTAAAGGTCATGAAGAAAATGTTAATTATTCAGAAACAGGAAGCAAGACCAGTCTAATGGTATTATATAATTAGGTATAGTTTGGGTTTGGAGAACATGATAAATGTTGAAAAAACCAAGAGGTGGGTACTTGGTTTGGGATAGTTATGGATGGTCTAGAACATGAGAAGCACACAGGTCAAATTCAAATCATAGAGTTGGTTCAATTCTACCTAAAGATATTTCTTGAACACACAGAGATGAGGAATTATTTAAAACTTAGAGGTAATCATGATACTGCATTTTTACTCTAAAACATTCAGCATATTGTTAGTAACATAGCCTCTGGGATCAGGTTCCCCAGGTGGAATCCAAGTTCTATGACTTACAAATGTTCTGTACCTCAGTTTCTTCATCCTTAAAATATTTTGGGGGGTAAGTTTTAAAGGTGACAGGATATAAAAAAGAAGAAAGAACAATTATGAAAACTAATAAACAATTATTAGCTAGCTTTAATGTAAAGAGGCATAATACTAGCTCTTGGGAGAGAGGCAGGGTTCTGCGAAATTCAGAAAATGGGGAGATGGCTCCTGATAAAATGGATCAGAAAAAGGTTTAATGAGTTGAGATTGAGCTGTGCCTGTAAATAAGTAGCATCTTAACACATTGAAATGGCGGGGAAAAGGCAAGATCAAAAAGAGGGAGATGGAAAAGGAAGGCTCTTTTAGGAGCAGTCAGGTAAACTCATTTTTCTGGAGTGACAGTACATGGCTTGAAGAAGTATGAGTTTAATTTATTCACTCTTGAACTGATTGATTATGAAATGTAAGAATACATTTTATTAGGGACAAATATTCTAACAACATGGTGGCCTACATTATCTGAATTGACCCATTTATTAAACCAGTTTTTTTTTTTTTTTCCCAACTCTATGTGAGCTATGATGATGTAGAAAGAGAAACAAAAATAATGCAGGTTGGAAAGATGTTTTGGATACAGATTGTAGGTTGTCTACAGTACCTGAGATTCAGTATTATTCATTCTCTAGATGAAAGGGGACTCTAATCCACATGACACTGAAGATGAGAATATTAAGCAGTAACATAATGAGAAAAAGTTGTCTAAGATGTTTAATTCCACAAAAATTGCCATCCCAGGAGGACATGAAGAGCCAAAGAGAAATCAAACACATTCTCACCCTCACAGTGTATGTAACATATTAGAATGGTTAAAGGAAAAGATGATTAAACCCTTAAGGAAATTTAGTATAAAACCTACTATCACCAACCAATATGAGCGTTTGTTACGCATTTCTAAAAAGGATTTATACGAGATGAAACATTACATGATAAGAATAAATGTAAAAATGAGCTTACTGCAGGCAGATTCACTGAAGCTTGCAAAGAAATGATCTCCACGAAGGCAGGTTAGCTAAGCATGCACATCCTCAGAAAGACTATACTTACAACATTATATTCAGATAACTAGAATGTCAATGATACATTATTACATAATATGATCTATGTATTCAAGAAGTATTTCCTACAAATATAAGACACATTGGAGGAGACAAGGGCTAACGTATCTTTTTTACATAAATCAATGCCATCTTTATTCCAACAGCAACTACAGCTATGTTCAAATGTCCAAGAGTATAAAAGAATAACTATTTGCATGTTATCTTAGAAGGATTTGATTTGGAATACTGTATTAAAAAAAAGCTTAACTGCAAAGAAATAAAAATCCAGCTTGTATACGAACTGAAATAAAATGGCTGGAAGATTTTAAAGAACTTGAATGTTTAAACATGATTGTTCCTAACTAGAACATCTTCTAGAGATTTCTTTTAAGCATCAGCATTATTTTAAGAAACACTTGTATGGCCTCCAATTCATCCCCAGAAAGCTGATGTGCTAAACGAACAACTGAGGCCAATTTAGTTCTACAGGGACATAAAAAGTACTTCTCTGAGAAAACTGGTTATTTCTAATAAAATATAAAAGATCTGCTAAGGGGAAAGATTAGTGAGACAATAAAAATAAGAGAAGACAAGTTATAAATACAAAATGGCAAAAGAGGAAATAAATGTCAACATATAAAAAATACTCTCCCTCAAGCAACAATGTATTTTCAAATGTATTCAAGGAAACAGCACATATACTCATTTTTCCCTTTATAAATGATAGTGAAACAGGAAGAATGGTTTAGGAACTCATAGATTTGACAAGTATTTGGCAGCTATGTATAAAAATGCAGTGTTTGGTTTCTGAGAAGGATCCTTGTTTTAAGTTTTGATTCACAGTTTATGGGAATATGGAACATTTTAGCTTGGTTCAATAGTTAGAAAAAGGAAATAATCTTTTGTCCTACATTCAGCTCTTGCAAGAATACAGATCTTGGGGTGCCTGGGTGGTTCAGTCGGTTAAACATCTGCCTTGGGCTCAGGTCCTGAGGATCCTGGGATCGAGCCCTGCGTCGGGCTCCCCGCTCGTGGGAAGCCTGCTTCTCCCTCTCCCACTCCCCCTGCTTGTGTTCCCTCTCTCGCTGTGTCTCTCTCTGTCAAATAAATAAAATCTTAAAAAAAAAAAAAAAAGAATACAGATCTTACCAGGAAAAAAATAAACAAATATATACGTAAAAACAGGAAATAATTGGCCAAACACAGATATTTAAATTATTTAAACAGCATCTGCATTTCTTTTTTTTTTAAGATTTTATTTATTTATTTGAGAAAGAGAGAATGAGAGACAGAGAGCATGAGAGGGAAGAGGGTCAGAGGGAGAAGCAGACTCCCCGCTGAGCAGGGAGCCTGATGTGGGACTCGATCCCCGGACTCCAGGATCATGACCTGAGCCGAAGGCAGTCGCTTAACCAACTGAGCCACCCAGGCGCCCCGCATCTGCATTTCTTATTCACTATTACCTTACAAAATTTACCTTAGAGCAAACTTATTCAGAACAGAATAAAACTACTAAAATACTAAAATTACCAGAGACTCAATTTATAAGATAAAAAGTAGACATAAATTTTGCTATCAAGATGCTATGCAGTGAATCGTTTGAAGTAATGATTACTGCTATCTTGCCCATGAGACTTCAGGTACTAAGAGAACCATCCATCAATTTACATAATATGGTGAGTGCTGAGAAAGGGATGTTTGTGTCCCATGCCACATTATTTTTTTAAAAAGGAGTACATTCATCAGTAGACATATTTTAAGTTGTTAAGGCAAAACACTATTCTACTGTACAATTTTAGACATGATATTGACCAAGTCTCTGTGCAGAATACCTCATATCTCCTCTTTATCTTTTTTTTAGTAAGGGGCATTTAATATCTTGCCTCGAATATGGGACCACATTCCTTTCACCACTCCATTCGGATCTTTCTTTAAGACTAACGTAACATAAATGGTAGGCATATATATGTATTACATTTCAATTCCATAAAAACACATTACGGTGAATTAGTTTTTTAATTTATCTTATTCACTAAATAAGATGAAATCAAAGGCAACTTATGGGAAAGGCAATCCTAAACCAATTGGTGGCTCTAGCCCCGAGTTCAGAGACCTCTGAAATTAAATGATGCCTCTGTATGTTCTCTTATCACCAAATTGGGAATGTTCTTCAACCTGTTAACCAAAACGTATAAAACTTTACACTCAGTATAACAAGAGAAAGGGACTCATGTGCCCCTTTCTCTTGTTCTTATCCTCATTCTTGTATAATCTCTTTACTGTATATTTATCAACACAAGCATGTATGCCAAGCATGTTTATAACATCACATGTGACTTAAGGTCCCTTCTACATGGGACTACACAGTTCTATGATAGAGCCTATAAATAAGACCCAAATTGAATAAATAGTTTTGAATTCACATTTTCTGAGTCTATCTTTGCATTTTAGGTTAAATATACTACTTGTTCCAAGCAAATGGTACCTGCATATTTTTTTCCCCAGTGTGCTCCAAACTTGCCTCCACTTAGGAAAATATAGGTGATGACGGTACTCAGGAAACATATGATTTCCTTTTTAAAAATAGGAATCTAAGCTATTTTATAAAGATAAGGATAATGATGTTGTTTATGAGTAAGCTATTATTTATAAAGTGTTGACCTAATGCAGCATAGTCTATAGCTCTTTCTCTTAAGTTTCAAAATTAAGCACTGCCCTTTAGACAATGTTCAGCCAACTTCACGTTTCTCAAAAAACTTTATGATAGTAACTAAGCAGTTGAGGGTTATTGTTTTATACTCAGTTGATGACTTAAAGCACAAGTAATCTGAATTGTTGGTTGTGGTTGGATCTATTTGCTTTAGAAAACAGATAAGCATAAATCTTGTCTGGATGGAGGCTTTCCACATCCCCAAGGAGAGGACCTTGGTAGGCATGGGTGGACACTGCATAAAAATCTGCATATTTATCAATAATGTATTCTAGGTCTACTGAAGTTTTATTTCTATCTTTTCTCCCAGAAAAGCAAAAACAGTCTGGGAAACTTGAACTGGTATGTTGATGTAAAAGGTGAAAGATTTATATGATCTGAAGAGAAATCAGAGTATTAAGGTCTTGACCTTTGGGGCAGATAAGACATGGCAAGTATGTAGACGAAGATACTTTAATCACAAGCTGGAAGGTATAGCCTGTAAAAAAGAAAAAAAAAAACTTCTTAAAGCAGAGTATACAGAATTGTTAACTGTAGCTTGGGAAAACAACATACTTTATTATGTGACAAGATTTAATCATCTATTATTTAGAAAATACTATTTAAAACTTATTACAAATAATTGAGGAAAAAGAATTACAAAAGCTAGAATTAAACAATGAATAAGGCCAAACTATTCCACATATATATTGAGTTTATAACATTTGAATTACATTTGTAAAAAGATCTTATTTGAGAGAGAGAGAGAGAGTACATATGTGAGTGGGGGGAGGGGCAGAGGAAAAGGGAGAGAATCCCAAGGAGACTCCCTGCTGGTCGTGGGCACCCCACGCAGGGTGCAATCTCATGCCCACGAGATCGTGACCTGAGCTGAGGCCACTTAACCAACTGAGCCACCCAGGTGCCCCTACACATTTTTTCAAGCATGCATGTATTACCATGTATAAATAGTAATATTTCTTCATAGCAGAGATATGGTAAACCATACATAACATCAGTTTAAAAACAAATGGATAATGATTTAAAGAAAAAATAAATTCTTGAAAATTGAAATGTAATTTCCTATATAACCACTGGGCCAAAAAAAATAATGCTTTTTAATAAGAGATAGCTATTATTAGCTCATAAATTTATGTCAAAATGGTACTAAGAAATTTTAAAAATATTATTCCTTCCTTTACGTGTTTATTATTTCATTCACCACAAAATGTTTTTTGAATTCTTGCCATCAGAATCAGACGTTAGTATATAAGAGGTATTCTTCCAATATTGTTTATTTTGAAATTATTTTTTTAAAGATTTATTTTAGAGAGAAAGAGCATGAGCTAGCATGGAGTGGAGGGGGTATAGGGAGAGAATCTCAAGCAGACTCCCACTGAGCGTGGAACCTGATGCGGGGCTCGATCTTCTGACTCTCAGGTTAGGACCTGAGCCAAAATCAAGAGTCAGCTGCTCAACTGACTGAGCCACCCAGGCACCCCTGAAATAATTATTAAATCAGGAAAACTTGGAAAAAAAACCCCTATCCTAATAATTATAAGTCTTTCGTGACTAACTGCCCAATCTCCTGTTCCTTTTGTGAAGGTAAACTTATTTTTCAGTTCTGAATGTCTTTCCAGGTGTTTTTCTGTGTTTTTATCTACATCTTTTGGGATTATATGTATTTTCTCATTTATTTTCTGTCATTCCTAGGACATTGATTTACAAATATTAACCAACTTCACTTTCCCGTATTGTTTTTAATACTGATTTAATGTGCTTTATATTTAAAGTGCTTCTTTTTTAGATAGCATAGAGTTTTGCTTTTTCATACTGTATTTATTTGTGAGAGCTGTCAAAATGAAATACCACAGATTGAATGACATAACAGAAATTTATTTTCTCATGATTCTGGAGGCTAGAATTTCAAGATCAAGATATTGTTTGGTTTGGTTTCTTTTGAGTGCTTCCTCTTTGGCTTGAGATGCCTGCCTTCTCACTATATCCTCACATGACCTACCCACACTGTGTGCACCTGTGTCCAAATTTCCTCTTATAAATACATTAGTCATAATGTATTAGGACACACCATTGAGACCTCATTTTAACTATGTCTTTAAGAATTTTATCTCCAAAGAAGGTTACATTCTCATGTACTGATGGTTAACACTTCAATATATGAATTCTGGGAGGACACAGTTCAGTTTAGAACACTCCCTAATGATCTCTGCCTTTTTATTGGAATGTTTAGTCTACATTTAATATAATTTTTAATATATTTGAATTTAGGTCTGCTATTTTTGCTGTAGTCTATTTGTCCCACCTGTTTTTTTTTAACATTTGTATTAAGTGTATGTTATTTACTACCTCCTTTTAATTCCTTTATTGGCATTTTAGCCATACCTCTTTGCATTTCTGCATGTGCGGTGGCTCAAGGGATTGCTACATATATCTTCCACTTGTCCACTAAGAGTTACCATTGTGCCACTTCATAGAAAATAACTGCAATAGTTAAGTACCATTTCTCTCATTGTTTTCCTATGATTTTATACTTATTATTTCTGCTTGTTCCAAGTTTTTATTTAAATTCTGTTAACTAAATATAGTTTAACATTTATTTCAGGAGTAGATAACATCCAGGACTCATCACAAGTACCCTAAAACTATACCTACATGTTATAAGCGCCACAATATTATAACTTTATATTTAAATAGTTTATACCTTTGGAATTTATTAATAAAGGAAAATTGTGTATTTCTTCTGTCACTTCATTCCTGCTTTCTGATATCATTTTCCTTCAGCCCAAAATGCTTATTAGAATTTCTTATAGCTCAGGGATTTATCTTGCTATGGATTTCTTAATTTCTAAATTTGGGAAATTTCCAGCTAGTATTTTTCTAACATTTCACACTCCAATCTCTATTTTTAAGATTCAAATTATACACATGATAAAATAACTGATATTACCTCATGTTTACAGTTCTAACTTTTCTCCTGCTTAGATCTATTGATTTTATCCTTTGTTTGATCTTCAAATTTAGTTTCTCTGGTCTTTAGCTTACTGATATTTTTCTCTGCAATCTCCCATTGGCTGTTAAGGCTATCCATTTCTTAAATTTAGATATTTTATTATTTATAAGTATAGAAGATTATACTTTAAGTTTTTATAGTTACTTTCCATTATTGTATTTCGTTAAAATATATTTCCATTATGTATCATGAACTAAATAATCTTGACATTTGATATTGAGTGTAAAGCCATTACTTAAATAAATTCACAGATTTACTTAATGGTGAAGCTTTCAGCTGATTTTCTTTTCGATGAAAAGGGACAGAGTTAAATTAGTATTAAACAATGAGAAGCAAAAATATTTAATAGTATAAGTCAATTAATAAAAGCTGATGAAAAAGTATGTCTGATTCTAATACTCCCTAATAGGCAAGATTCAGCATAATTTAACCTTAAATTTTCTTTTTAACATACATTAACAAAGTATGAAATTTGGTAAAAACAATCAGTTTTCAATGTTAATTTCTCATGAATGGGCAGCTTTTCTCCATCTATTTTTTTGACAAATCAGCTAAACACTGAGTGTGTGCTCATGTTCAATATTCTTCTTCTATCACAAATAACTCAATGACTAAATGCTAACAATGATGTTGTTGTAAACAAGCAGTTAGTCTGCCCTCCCATCATTTACCATTTAGGTTTATTGCAAGTGATATATATCACCACAGATATTTGAAAAGCAGATGGAAAATAGGGTATATTTAAATAAAAATGATTTTAAGAGCAATTTATTATTCTAATTTTTAAAAATGAGAATTTAAGGGGCGCCTGGGTGGCTCAGTTGGTTAAGCGACTGCCTTCGGCTCAGATCATGATCCTG